>NC_088100.1:129331084-129931084 GCF_036370855.1 Dromaius novaehollandiae
AACCCCAAACCCAAGCCCAGCCAACTCTGGACTTCTGCAAGTTGGCCAAGGCGACCCTGTGCCACCTCCCAGCGTGCTGGCTGTGACCCAGCGATGTGGTACTCCAACAAGCTGAAGGAGATGGCTGTCTCCACTTTTTTTTTTTTTCTTGAGCTCTCAAGGCAGCCCAGCACTGCCCAGTAGAGACCAAATGGCGGGGGAGGAGATGATGTGCCTCACACCCGCCTTCTCCAGCCACCTGCCCCAATGCCAAGGTGGCTGCTGGGTCCCCGAGGGGAACCAGCCCGTGGCCCCATCCATGGGGAATACCCCAACAGTAGAGTTACCATAGTTTTTCGCTTCTTCGAAACATCATTAGGATTGAAAAATGAATCTCTTGCTTGCACGTTTTGCATAAATACATGGTAAGTTATCAATTGATGTTCAAATAGCTTAATTGAGTTTGAGGGGGGAAAGGTCATTTAATTGGTCTATTGAAATGTTAACAGAAACAGATATGGCGTGGAATAGACTTTAATGGCTGCAGTGTGGCACTGATGTCTGCATTCACTTGCAAAATTGTTAATTAGGGCACTCTGGTAGTTCATTTGCTTTTGCATTGATGTGCTTAGTCCAACGAGAGAAATCGGTTTTGTATATGGTATTTATATGGGGTAGCAGAGACTTCACATACACGCTCAGTAATAAGGAAAATAAATTGTAAATCAGACTTGTTTTATGAATTGTGCCAGTGCCTTCACTAGCATGTGTCCCATTATGCAAGTCATCTTCTAGTAGGTGGTGTATTTTCATATGTGATTAAGCTTGATGCTTAAATATACCTGGTTTCACTTTTTAAGTCTTGGTAGTAGTGGACTTGAGAAATGCTACAGTATGATTTTAAAAAGTTATGTATACAAATCGTTTTAAACTGTACGAAAACAAAAGAGGGAGTTCTTTTGCAAAAGAAGGCGTTAGATAAATGTTCACTGAGCCCCTGAAGAAGATGCTAGGTCCTTAAATGTGTACCAGAATACATTAAGCCACAATTCCTGGCCCACGGTCATCAGTGGCAGTGAAATTACAAAACCTGTTCTTAGTATATGCTCGAAGTCCCTCGTGCCCCTCTTGCAGAACATAAACCTTTAAGGTACGGGTGTTTTGTGTGTGGGAATGGAGAAACGGTGCTGACTGTCCACCAGCAGCTTTTGCGGGTTGTAATTGCGGGGATTAATGCTGGTGCTGTTTCGTCACAGAATCGCTGGGTGCAAAGCTCTATATCTGAAAGGGCTGCGAGAAGGCTGCATTGGGTATGGTACAGAATAGCACATTATACTCCAGCTACTCTTTATAAACCAGCAGTAAGAAAAAACAAGGGGAAAACCACTAGCTGTGAATCCTCCCTTTTGCAACAGGGATTCTGTCGTCCTCCTGCAAGGGGAGCAGAGCAGGAAAGAAGACGATACTTTGGGACAAATCAGATGCTGATCTCAGTGGCACCTAAACAAAACATTTTTTTTTTTTGCCCATTATAGATCTTGCATCACCCCAGCAATGTAACACGGGTTGTGCCCGGGCAGCGCTGTCCATAAGGGCGCGTAGGGATTTTGCGCGGCGCTCACGATGGAGCGTTCCCTTTCAACGGAGGCGTTCCTGCAGCGGGAGCGGACGCGGGCTCCGTTCGCTGGCCTGTGCTTGTGAAAGCACTTGTGTGAAGATCACAAATCTGCGCGCTGCAGCTATCTAGTTGTGCAAGTTTAATCAGCGGCCCAGGACGCGGCTTTGTGACTGTATGCAAATGTATTTACATAGCAATGGGCCTTGGGGTCTTTAAAGAAGGCAACAAAGTTGAAGACTGAGGCCAACAAATAAATGAAAGTTTCTCTAAATCCATTGGATAATAGAGGCAGTGTTAAGGCTAACCACAGTGTTGAACTAAACAGAGGGATTACTCCTGGGTTTTGCATCAGTTGTTTTCTGCCGGGTGGCCTCACTTGTCAAAAAAAAAAGAAAAAAAAGAAAAAAAAAAGTTTAACGGGAGAACATTCACATGGCACATTGAGAAAAGAAGTATGCTTAATTCCATCAAAGCTCAGAAATCAGTCATTAATTTATTCTAACCTCCAATTGTTGGTCATTTGTGAAACATCTGGCCTTTAAGTCATAGGAACCTAAACATAAGTACAATGTGAGCGCTTCTGAAGATGTAAGTTGGCTCTCGGGGGGTGCTGCGGTAGCAGGCGTGTGTGAGTCCGTGTGCGTCTGTACGTGCGTGTTACATAAGTTTCAACTGCCACTTAATTTCGGGGAACTTTGGAACATATTAAAATGAATCCTTCAGTTAATTTACTCTCGAAATTAGATTATTGTTCATTTGCATCTTGGAAAAGTTCTGCCATTAAAAAGAGTCTCTGTCTTCATGGTGAGTTAACAGTTAGATATTTAGCAATCTTGCAGCTTGCTAGTCAGAAATAGTTTCTAATGAAGTTGAAATTTGAGATAGAAAATGTATAAAAGCTTTCAGGAAAGACATACCCTATTTTCCATATGGCTAAGTAAATGTTATGATATTTGTTTTAAAGCTGGACTTAGACACTCCTGACTGCCCTCTAATTTGATATGGCTGGTCCAGACGATTCCTACTGACGAAACTTTCCTGGCGGAATGCAGTGAAGGAGATAAATGATTTTGCCGCTATAAGCACATTGCAAAGTATAGAAAATAGCTCGGTCGTCGTTGCTGTAGTGCATATAACAGTCTCCGGGTTATTTGGAGCTAAGTGTTTAAAAGCAGATTGGAAATCGTGGGGGAACCTTGAAGCTGGCAAAAGCCTACGTTTTGTTGATCTTAAAATAATGACTGCTATTTAATTCCGAGGGCTGGGCTTTGGGTTGGCCTGGGGAGGGTATATGGGTCTTCATAAACAGCTCAAACATTGCAACCCCCCCCCGGCCTTGATGAAATCCTCTGTGTTTCATGAGGGCGTAGAACGAATTTAGGAATTAAATGTGACAGACCAATGTGGGTCTGTCAATCCGCGCTGTCAGGGTAATGCAGGTATTTCAGCAGTGTCTGTCCCGAGGAACTTCCCCGCTTGTCCCGGTGTTTTTAAAGCCCAGCGCCCTCCCTTTGGCCTCGCCATTTGTTTCCTTGGCAAGAAGAGGCTTGCTGCAGCTCTAGTGCTGTTTTGACAGATTTAAGGATGCTATCCAAGCACATAACAACGCAAAACAGTTTTGAAGGTTTTGTAGAAAGTGGATCTTTCTCTTAATATTTGTTTATCCTTTCTTTATCGCTAAGTAAACAAATCTTTAATCTGCACTCCATTGAAAAATTCACTGTATCAGTCCCTAGACCATTGCAGCTCCTTTCAAACCAGGTTTTATTCTGCCGTACAAAAGGATATCTGCAATTATTGCGGTTTGACACCGATTATACTAAAAAAATACAGTGAGTGAATTACGGGTGACTTAATGTATTTTGGATTTTTCTTATTTACTTGCCACTTCTGTGCCATGGCCAGCATTTTGCAACGTGAATTGGGAGCGTTTGCGAATGTGCAGGCGCTCCGCTGTTGTATTCTGCGTGCCCGTGCGTACGTGCATGCATGTGTACAATACACGCAAGAGCCCTGCGTAAAAATCAGAACGTGGAGCCACGTGTGGAAGTCATGTTTCAGCTGTGTTGGAGCCGTCGTTTCGGAAGCACTGATGTCCAAAGTACTGGTAGGATAGTCGAGATGAGAGGAAAAAATCTCTTTAAACAGCTTGTGAAATGTAATGTTTGAAATGGGGCTTTGCGAACGCGCAGATTATGGCTTGCGTGGTGACTCCTTCCCGCTTCCCGGGAAATGAGCTGTTGGCATTCTTTTGGGTCATCATCTGAGATAGGAGGGCAACCACAAGGATTTAGCAGATAAATTCATCCAAAAAGACCTTTATCCATTTCATTGCAACTTGGAAACGTTCATGTCGAATAGCAGCATTAATGTAGCCCTTTTAGCCCTTCAAAGTGAGCCTTGTGTTAAAAAAAAAAAAAAAAAAAAATCAAATGACCGGAGTAATAACTTCTTTAGGTCTGCTAAGAGGTAATTCATTATTTACATAATTCTGGAGCATAAACCAATCTTTCCTTCAAGAGTCTCTGCAATAGAATTGGGATCTTAGGCAGTGACAGAGTCTCTTTTGAATTCTAATCGACTGGATCTGTCTCAAATTCATTTCTAGTTTATTGTAAACAGTGGAATTTAAATTAATTTCTTCTTATCTTGTCTTTTGAAGGAAACTAGCAACATGTTTAAAAGGTTTTATTTTTCAATACAGCTCGGAGTTTATTTTATTGGGGGGGGGTTGTTCTTTTTTTTTTAACTTTGTAACGCAGGTGTCCGGCAGGATGGGTTTTGACAGCCAGGCAACGCTTATGCATTAGGGTAGGTTATTATTAAATAAATAGGGGGGGGGGAAAAAAACTTTTTGACTTGAACTCGAATGATACTATATAGGCTGAATGTGCAGGAAAGGTTCCCACAATGCACTGTGAAACCTAGGCTAACAAACACCCTGCTGCGTTGAAAACCCCCAAAAAAGACAAAAGCACAATGCGATAGAAAGCTTACCACCGGTAGCTTTCAAAACGACAAACTAGGCAAACTATACATCTCCACCACTCCAATTTTGTCAGAATGCTAATGAGCTTGCTCTGATCTTTACTCGGCTTCCCGTGTTTTCTACATCTTCAAGGACCACATGGCGCTAGCAAAATAAAGACAACTAAATGAGAATTTCGAATGCTTTTTGTGTTCGGACCTGGTGCCTTTCAGTTGACGCACTCGTTGAATATTCTCAACTTAAAAGCGTACAACAGGGGGCTGGGTATGAACTTTTTAGCAGGGGGAAATTTGTACAAAAGTAAATTAGTGTGATGAGGAAAATATGAGAAAAATTTCTGATTAATTTCCACTCTATAATATCAATGACACCTCCAGCCCCTCTCGTACTCTTCTAACAAGAGATGCTGATAAAAGATGAATGATTCTGTGTTGTTCGCGGTGAATGTTTAGTGGTTTTTTAATAGCAGCATTCTACATAAAAGGCACCAGGAAGTACTCTGCATTAGCAGTTGAGATCACTAGTTAATAGGATGATGTCTTTTAGCTTTTGTCACGAGATTATTAGAAAGGATGGGTTTCTGTTCTCATCCTGGCATACTTTGGAGTGCTTGTTGAGTGCAAGTGCTAAAATACAGGTTTCTCCGTATTGTTTCGCATGCAAAGTAAAAGCCCTTTTAATGCAACACCTTTTACTTTTTTTTTCTTCTTTTACCAGGTGATTTTGTCATTGATCTCTTATCTGCCCCCTTTAGCTGTATTAATTACTTGGAGTGTTCTGCTTCTCAATGGGCGCTAGCTGATGTGGACGGGCATAGACTCGCTATCAAAAATAAATCCCTCATGCGCCCTGCGCCTTCACAAACTTGATTATCAAGCTGCATTTACCAGTCCGCATTATTCTGTCTTGATTGCTTCTTAGCCGTGTCTCTCGGTCCGTAATACAGATTTGTGCCTGGGGAGGGAGGGCTAAGGCAGGAGGAGGTGTCGCACTCTCTTAAACAAGTTCTGTCTTTGAAATAAAATTGAGGTCTCGAAAGTAAATGCAGCTTTGTAGTCAGCGGTGTTAGTGGTTGGGGAGAAAAATTATGAATGTTCAGTTTTGCTTGAGAGATGGGATTCGTTTAAAAGCTGTTTTTGTGGCTGCCCTGGCAGTCAGCAGGAAAGGATATGTTTGTGTATTAGCCTTTGTGAGTGCCTTTGGTCCGTTTGTTTACTTCTGCCTTCAAAATATGCTTCTTTGCACTAACTGTTGTTCTTATTCAAACTCAGCCGTGCAAACGGGCCAGCCCTGCCTTCTCAGCTCCTTCGGAGGAGCGTAGCTGTGGCTCCTTGCTCGGGGGCTCAGCAGCAGACTGTATGAACGTATTTGTGCGTATACATAAGGAGAACGTTGCGGCTAGACAGAGAAACAAACACAGTCTTTTCGTATTTTCTTATCTTCCCTAAATCAGAAAGAGCAAATTAATGACGATGTAGTTTTCATAGCCGTTTGCCAGGTTTGCGTTCCATGTACGTTGCTGTTTGGCTTAGCTCAACGTAAATAGTCTTTGGCTTAGCTCAGTGTAAATAGTCTCAGGTGAACCGAGAACTGGCCAAACCATGCCAAGGTGAGGAGCTGTACAGCCATGCTGCGGAAGGCAAGGATGCACCCACGCAACCACAGCCACAAAAAGGACGGTAAAAGGTATGAGTGGCCGTTCTGGGAAGGTGGACAATTAGAAAATATTGCTGAAAACCACTATTTTTACCTTTTTGCTTTTAGCATAAAAAGCCAGCAAAAGCGTGAGAAAGTATTTCAAAAAACTCTGAACATGTGACTGGTGTGTACATGACACTGGTTTGGGTCGTTGCCAGTGCCAGTTTATGAGCGTTTCCTATTATAAATGTCTAGCGATTAGGAGGCCAGAAGGATACTACTAATAGCAAATTGTGTGGGACAGAAGAAAAGGTTTTGACATTTAAAAACAAGAAGTCGATGAGTGATTTCTGCTGTAACCTGATAACATTTCACAAAACTATGCATCAGTAGATGCTACTTTTTTGAAACTGAGCAATATTAGCAAGGGCTTCATGAGATGCTTCTCTCTCATGGGTTTAGGACTCCGAGGGTTAAGATCATGTGAGTTTTGGCAACCACCAAAACTCTCTGTGTGAATGAAGTGTGACCATGTTACGGTCTGGGTCTGGTTTACAATATGGTAACTGGGCTTACGTGTCTCATGTAAGTGTGCCTTGGCTGACTTAATCACACCGAAGCCCACAGAGCTCTGTTGAAATGCCTGCTACAATTGTAGACAAGCTGCACAAAGCCATTTGGTAAAACTCGTTATTGCAAGTGAATTGGCACGCTAGTAAGCTGGTTTGCTGAAATGAGTTGTAAGGGTCCAGATCTGTCCCTTTTGTACATTAATTTCTGCACGAGTACTACTTTTGTAGTCAACAGAGTTACGCATTTTTGAACAGTTGAGAACCTCTTGAGTTCTTGAGGCACGTCAGCCTTTCTCCTGTTTCTCATCTGTCGTGGTGGCTCCACAGGGTCTCTTACTGGTAACATTCCTCTCTGGTCTCTAACTCCCCTTATTAGTGGTTCTTGTGAGGCAATCTTGGCTCGCTTTTGGTAAAGGAAGATGATCCAGCCACGCCTTTCTACATTTCTACAGCTGAAGAGCTCCCACTGAGCAAGTACACCATGCCAACCCCCAGAGTACACGGTTCTGATGCTCTTCAGTCTAAATGTGTACATTTGTAGGCAGAAGTTCCCAGGAGGAGACTTTTTCAAGACCAGAAGCAGGCAACATGCATGTTGAACCTCCCCAGAATTGCCATTGGCTGCCTAAGGACTGAAAGATAAGTAGGCCTCCTCTCCATGCACTTTGCTGGCTATAGACTCATCACTGTTTTAAAAGAACCTGTCAACAAAGTGCTTGAAGCCAGTTTGGAGAAGTGAATCCTAACCCAATGTTGTCCACGTAGCAGGAGGCCACTCTGGGAGAGCCCTAGGCACTATGAGTAGATTTGCAAGCCTTCCAAAAGTCTTGCAAGACCCAACAGACACTTGCTTCTTTTAATTGATTTCCATCTTTCTTTGTGGTATTGCATTATAAATGGTCTTTCATGTGGTAGGCACAGTGTTTGGCTTCCTGCCTGGGAGTCAGCTTTCTCTGCAACCAGTGCCTGATTATAAAGAGAAAGGCGCTTTGGGTAGCCCGGGACTCCCTGCCTGAGATGCCGTTGCAGTCTATAGAAAGCCTTGTTATTTTTTCTTGGTTTTCTCCTTCATACCACCAAAAACACTTTTGCTGTCAGCACTGGAAACTGGGGGGCCCCAGGACCCCTGAACCTAACCGAACTTGCCCAGTTAACCCTGGGAAGCTTTTGATGCCAGAAGCACAAACCTGTCAACTACCAGTGAGAGTAGGCATCTTCATCAACACCAGTACCAGGTGACGTTCAGTGCCGGCCATCGTCTCACTTCAGGCAGTTGTCTGTGTTAAATTCAGCCCCGTCCATTGAAGAAGTCATTTCTCACTGTCCACCATCCCTTCCCAGCCCCAGGATAAGATGTTCTGAAGGAAAGAAGATGATATCTGGTAAAAATGAGATAATATACCCCCCTACCAGAGCACAACCCAATGACTTTAAGGTGTACTTTCCCCTCACTTCAGCATCTTAGTCAGCCTTCGCTTGCCATACAAGCAAGCAAGCATGAGCTGGTCTAAGGAGCAGTCAGGAGCAGTAGAAAAATTACTGTCACTTGTAAGAAAGCATCTACTTTTCAACCTGCAAGCCACATGGTTGACCTCCCAGATGCTCTCCTGCCCTTGGTGAGTTTCCAAGCATGAACTATTGTTCTTTCTGTAGTTTCAGAGACTCGAGTGTATCAGTTAAAGGCACATGTTTCCTGTGCTGCTAGCAAAGGTCTGGTGCACTCATTCTTCAAGCCCATGTGTCTTCTGAAATTGTGCTACACCGGAAAATTTGGGAACTAGCAATTCCAGCAGGTGATCAAGGACAGGTGCTGGTTCTAGCAATGCCAGCCTTGCTCAGTGCTAGGAGATTCCTGCAGATGCTATCCAAAAGGTGGGATATTTATTATTTTCTAGTGGTCACTGTGGTGACTTGTAGTGTAAAACAGCAGAACATTTACTCAAAGAAAATCATCACTCTTTCAGGCGGTTTGTCTTTCATAAAAGCTTCAGTCCTGTGATAATTCCAGGTTGCCAAGCCTGCAGCCCACAAGTGTTTGTCTTCCTGCAAGCCGGTCCCGGTCCAGGTGGAATAAATCCTAAGATGCTCTGAGATGTGGTCAGAGCCCTGAAATTCTGTTTACACAGCTCTCCAAATTTTAAATAGGCTGTCTGGTTTATGATGTTTCAGAAACCAAAGAAATTACAAGTTTCCTGCTTGATAATAAGCTAAATTCATATGTTCTTGTGATAAAGGGATTCACTTGGCTGCGACTCCATTTCATTAGGGTTACAGTGCTTTTGGGGGGCTGAAGTAGTCAAACAGTGCCCCTCAATGCAACTCTGCGTGGCAGATTCTTGGCAGTCGTTGCCTACCTTTATGAGACTTTATTGTGTGGACATCAATGTCTCCTACAGAACCGCTCTCAGACACTGCGTTATTGGCCATGAATTTGCCTGTCTAATGATCTTTAAGCATTTTCCCATCACTCCAGGATAGGAAAATTGTGCTAGGGCTTCATCTTAGAGCTAGCTCTTCTGCAATGTCATCTAAACAAGAATCCCAACCAGTTTATCTGTTGTTGACTGTTCTTATTCATTTTCAGTGATTTTTGGTAATTAAGGAGGTCCTTGTTCAGTGAAAAGAGAAAGTGTTCTGGAAGAAAGCTGGTTATGGTAATTCTGGAGGAGGAGCATGAAGTTCAAGGTGAAGCTGCCTATGTATTCGTAACTACTGCAGTTTCTCTTTTGACACTTGGACCGTTGTAGAGTTATTCTAGGCCAAACTCTGAGATTTTCAGCCAAAGTCTTTGGTTGTCCTCTGATAGTGAGTATACTGGTTTCTGAAAGTTTAGTTTAGTTTAGTTCCTCTCTACTCCTACCCTCACGGGACCTGCTTTAGTAAGAGCGACTGAGGTTCCAGGTGGGATTCAGCTCAGCCGGCCCTGGGTGTTGGAAAGTTAACTGCGTAGCCCTGGGGCAAAATGGACCCCCCCAGAGGGAGATTCCTCCCAGCCATCCAAAATAACAACTTGGTGAGAAATGCCTTCCTGCAGGCGAGCAATGGAGCTGAGGGGACCAGCTGAGGTAGATCCCTCAGGTTAGGTCTGATGAATCCCATCCTGCCTGTCCGACGTAGGCTTTTGTGGCTGGCTCACCCATACTGCTAGACTCATTACTGCAAATTCCCTTGATAGTGCTTCCTTTCCAGTAGTGCATGTTGATACCCTTTTGTAATCAGCAAGTGGATTCATAGCAGTTAAAGCTGCTAAGACTTTCAGGAGTAACTCCTGCGCAGCAGCTTGTATTGTGAGATGCCTGGAAAGCGGTGGATTTTTCAGAAAATCGGTCTCCTTTAGGATGCCTCGGTTTCACCTAGAAACCAGTGGACCTCAGATCACTAGCTGTTTAAAAATCTTCACTGTAACTTTCAGCTGAATTGGATGCCTTTTGAGGTGGAACTGGTGTCCTATTCTTTATGAAGAATATCTGTCGTGAACCTAGGCCTTTCTAGTACATATTTGTTAAATTCAGTAACTTGCCTTAAAAATTGTAGCTCATTTGGGCATTAACTGTTCACACTGTGCGAGATCAGAAGACTGTTAAAAGCAGTGGAAAGTCTGCCACTGATTTCAAAGGGTTCAAGACCCTCGATTATGCTTTCTCTGCAACGTGAGGTTGGTCAGCTAAGACATACGGTGTTGTTTCTCTTCCTTTCCCATGTTTCTTGTTCATAAAGTTGTAATTGCTGTAGTGGCCCGATGGTCTCAACCACAATACTGTCTTGTGGAGGGACAGGGACAGGTTGAACCCAAGCAGGTGAAAGAAATTCTGCATATGGTAACCTGACCCCAGGGAACGATTCATTTAACCTCTAAAAATTAAAGGTTAGCTTATGTCCCGAAGCAGGAGGATCCGATTCTTGCCTCTTGGTTTTTTTGTTTGTTTGTTTTCGTATTTACTGTTACCGCTTGGCCTTCCCATGCATCCTTTCCACCCGGTTGTAATTCTCGCTGAGCTCTTAGTTGCAATGTTGCCTCGCGGCAAGGAGTTCTCCTGGTGCGCACTGAGGCTTTGAGGGAAGATACTTCTTTTTCTTGGTTTTAAACACACCACCTTCCATGCCATTGAATTTCTCCTGGTCCTTGCGAGACGAGACGAAACACCTCCAAAACCGCTCTTCATTTGGCATCCACCTTCTCCTGCGGGTGGGCAACCCAGTCGCTCCCAATCCAGAACCCCCTAAAAACTCATCGCCCCGACTGGATGCCTGCGACTTCTTTCGGCGGGCAAATAAACACGGCGGCGTACGTTTTCAAAGGACTTTCCAGGGAAATCGGTGGAATTTGCTGGCATTTGTCTGGCTACTGGTGGCCAGCGAGCGCCTGTCGAGCAACAAAGAGCGCCGTCCTCCGGAAGAGGGGCAGAGTGGAGTTGGCCCGTTTTTGCCATTATTCGCCCCGCTCTAGTTCACATGCGCTGGCATTCTCCCGCTGGCCTCTTCACCCAAGTGTGTTGAGTGAAGAAAGTTTCTTCTATTCTGTTTTAAAACTGTGGGTAAACAGCAGCAAATGGGTGAAGAATGGGCTCGGCCTTAAGTAGGTTGTTTTTCGTGTCGTTCTGGGGAGGTAAATGGGGCGACGCGGAGTTGTCTGTGTTTCCCCCTGACACCGTGGCACGCAGGATACGCAGTGCAAATAAAATCTAAAAACAACCGCTGCCTAAGAGGGCACAGAGTGGTCTCTGCGAACCTGTTATTTCTTGCCAGACCGAAAGGGCTGGGTTTGGATGCTGATAGAAAGCTTTTATTATCTATCGTCTTTAGGGTGTAAGTCATTTTTGCACAACGGCTAAATACATTTACATGTAAGGATTTTTTTTTTTAATATTTAATCTATTGGCTTATCTTGACAGATTTACGACAGTATAAAGTGTAGAGAAGTTACTGTGTTCATCCATTTACACTGTAAACTAATCTTGTCCCTGCATGTTGCTGCTTTTTCTTCCTTTTAAGTGGTATTCACAGTGTTTTGTAGCACTTTGTTTTCTTAGCAATGTACCGTTTTACTATGTTAATCCGTATTTGATTTATCTAATGACTAGCTGCCCAAAGAGCTTAAAAATAATGGATCTAATGGCACATATATGTACTGATAGCTGGCTGATCATAGGAGGTGGGTTTGGGAGTATTTTTAGCAGGAAAGAAAGAAAAAAAAAGAAATGGCTCTTTCAAATGGATTCCGAAGAGCCAGTTGTCAAAATACTCCTTATTTAAATATTTAACAAATAATTAGCTTACAGTTTAAACAAAAATCCATTTGTAAATCCCGTCGAATGTGAAGGGAAAGATATTTAAAAAAAGGCTGCCCGGGAGCCGTGCGGCAGTAAAACAAGCCAGTCGCTGGTATTGTTCCCAGAACCGGGCAACACACAACCAGGCTTGTAATTCTTGAGCATCGGAGATGAAAATTGGCTCAAGTCGTTATTGAATAATCAGCAGGAAGATAATATTTGAATACATGTGATTAACCGCAGGAGGAAAGGATGGGGGGGGGGTTTGGCTGTCGTTAAAAGCCTGGCTTGTTGGGACACAATCACCAAACTTCGTGCTGCCCGAGCCACTCCAGCGCGGTACCAAAGCGGCCGGGAGGGTTAGGGGCGGCCGGGGGGGACGTAGCGCCTTGGGGCTGCGCCCGGCTCCGGCTGGGATCGCTCCTGGCCGGCGAGGAGGGTGCTGGCCCGTGTCGAGTGAGGAGGAGGATAGAGCCCGCGTCCTTCGGCACTCGAGCCGCACAATGGCATTCGGACGTGGCCCGGAGACCTGACGTGAGAGAATTCCCCCGGATTCCTAGAGGAGGAATAAAACACGACCGGGTCCCTTTAAAAAAAAAAAAAAAGAAAAGAAAAAAGAGAAAAAAAGAAAAGAAATTAGAGAAACCTTGCCAGAAATTCTCGCCGGCGAGTATCTAGTAATGAAGTGTGGCATTAAAGGGCTGTATTGTCTTTTTCCGTGCGGACGGGCGTACTCGCCGTTTCCTCTTAGTTTCTGGCTTTGCATTTTTCGAACCTCTTGCTCCGCATTCGCATGCATGTGATGTTTGCCGCTCTGGCCAGCCTCACGTGAAGACTGTTTTCAGAAGTCACTATTGAGCTCTGCGGCAGAAAGGTATAGCCATAATTACGTGTTCACGCGAATAAATATGCGCTGCTAGATAGTTAACCAGGTGAGGTTAAACAAGATGAGATGAATCCTGGGCTTTTTAGAAAACCGACAGTCTTCATTTTAAGCTACAATGTAAAGTGCTTTATCCTGAGATTAGGTATTGTGGCAGAAGCTAAAACTGCCTTTTTCCCCTAACCGTGCCAGAATACAACCTCCTTTTCTTTCTGCGCTAACAAGACTGCTTTACCACCACAGCCCACTCTAAGTAATTAAATCAATCCTTTGTACTTACCGTATTCTCCTCTAGTGACGGTACTAGATCTGATTATATGCTTCATGCATATTCAAAGTACGGCACTGACAGCTCTTTAATGAGCTCTTACTTAATCAGTACGAACAATGTTCATCTTGTTCTTTTTTTCCTCATACATTAGAGCTAGGAACAGTTGGGGAAAAAATGAAACATCCAGCATTCATTTGAAAAATATATTGTACTTTGAAAAGTGTCTAAGCTGGGGAAGTTGCATTCTGCCCTTTAAAAGTCTGATGGACAAATTGGATTACTAGTATTGGATTAAATAACAAATGGTTAGAGGAGAAATGAGAAAAGCTCGCTGTGATCACAGGCTTTAATATTTTTTGTTACTTATAAAGCTGAAGGGGTCTTTAACCAGTTATTAAAGTCAGGATTAATTTGTAATGGTCCAACTTACTAGCTTTAAAAGGGTTTTGTTGTTGTTGTTGTTGTTGTTGTTTTAATCTAAAACAATAGTGTAATGCCTGTATTCCAGAAAGAAACTTAAGTTTAAGATCTGTGGGCTATTTATAGATTTTCATCATCTTGTACTGGCTCAGATAAGGGCTTTGCATGCGTGCTATCGATTTGTTCTCAAACATGTGTTTCACTTCATTTAAATAATCTGTATAGTTTTCTTTCTTTTTTTAGAGAACAACACAGATATTTTCCCAATTTTCACTTTCAAACATTCGTAGCAAGTAAATTAAGCCCTTGTTTTACACTTGGAAAATGGAAACAGAACCACAGCAGCAGAACGGCTTTACTGAGTGAAAATGTGAAACTGAGTTGAAGAAAAGCTATTTTTATATTTTTATTTAGAAGTTGCCAATGTGAGTTTAGCTTGCAGCCTTGCTGCTGTAATAACACTCCGTTTTTCTTTGTCGGAAGTGTTTTGCGTGCATCCTTCCACCAAAGAAAAAAAAATGAAGTAAATTAGCTAATGGCACTGTGTGCTCTGAAAAGTGCTATTTAAAAATTACATGTATGGCAGTTCCTCTTTTTTTTTTTTTTTGCTTGCCTGAGAAGAGTCTGTTTCGGCTATATGCGCAAGAATTTAAAAGCTCGTGGTCAACAAATAAAATATCACAATCTACTGCTATTAATATTGCACACATGTGTCATTTCACTGATCAAAAAGGCCTTCACCAGGGCACAATTGGCCTTTTTCCAAACTGCAAGCTTTTTCTCAGCTTTTTCTTTTTACTCTTTCTTCTTTTGTTGCTGCCCAGGGATTTGTGCCTATCGCAGCCGATATCACATGACCGGTGTCAGGGCATCACATGGTCCAAAGTGAATACAAAAACAGCTACCCGAAAAGATTAAAAATTCTGTAAAACAATAAAGACTTTGTTAACTCGCTGTAAAACAACCTATTCTATGTATATTCCATATGCTTCAGTGTCAGCATAAAAATATTAGGATATGCACCTGTTAAGTGCAGAATAGGCAAGCTTTGCCTCCACCTTTGTTCAGTATATGTTGCAACTAACTTTATTTTACTTGGAGGAGGAATGCATTAATAGAAAGGGGTATCTTATGTTTGTGCTCGTCCCGTCACAAAATTAAAGTTCAGCTCCTTAGTTGCACAGATGAGCGCGACTCCTCTGAAGCGTTTCTGTGTCCCATCACTGTGCATTTTTAAGGCTTACAAAATCAAACGCACTCAGAGCTTGCATTTACACTGACATCTTCTATCCAGAGATCCCAGACCACCTCACCAACAAGAAATTTAGTGTCATAAGTTGATCAAAATGTTAGTCTAGCCACGCATGTCTAGCTGCGAGGACTTTTTTTTTCACCTGCACTGTGGCAATCTCATGCATCACAGAATGAACTGGGATTTTGCACGGGTCAAAAAGCAATCCTTCCCATCTCCTCCTTCCCCCCAAAAAAGAAAAACTTGGTACCTTGCAGGGAAAGGTTGCTCGCCTCGGTAATACCGAGCATCATCTGCTGCTCAGCGCGGACCCCAGTACAGCGATTCCCTTGATCTGTAACTTAAGAGCAAACTCTGCCTGCAGTACCCCTCCGGGGCAGCTGCGTAGGCCAGGAGCATCTCAGGGGGATAACGGGGTTTGAAGGGGTGTCTCGCGTGAAAAGTAGGAGCACGCCGAATGGCTCGCGGGCAAAACGAGAGCGGGCCGAACAGTGTGACGGCTTCGCTGCACTTGGGTCCCTCGCGCAAACTGCCTCGCTCCTCTCGAAGCTCCTTTGCCCTCCCTCGCCTGGATGCATCGAGCCCCTGGGCCGCAGCGGGGAAAAGCGAACCGAGGCGGCCGCTGCCCTTCCCGCGCGCGCAGCAGGTCCGAGCGGGTGAGGACGGGGCTCCCGGCGCCCCGGGCTTGCGTGCTGCCGCCGGCCTGCGTGCGAACGCGTGGCAGGCGCCTGTGTGCCGGCGTTTCAAACGCAGACGTCCGGAAGCTGGAAACGTGGAGCAAAGCAGCATCTTTTTTTGGTGTCTTTCCAGCTTCGGATGTTGGAAGTTGCTTCTCCGCAACGTGCCATCCTGTGGTCTGAGTTAATAATATGGCTTCCCCGAGTGCCTGGCACCTTGCATCAGAGGTTTCCATTGCATCAGAGGTTTCCAAACACTTTACAAACATCAAAGAATTAGCTTTTAGCACCCCTGCAGGACAGGTACAGATGATCACCCCCATATCACACCCAAGATGCTTAAATGCGGAGCGCTGCCCACGGGCTCCCAGCGGATCAGTGTCACAGCTGGGAGAGCTGCTCGGGGTTCCTGGCTCCTGCTCCCCTGCCACCTTCCCGCTTCGTTGTAACCCTGTAAAACGTGTGAGGTTTGTCGTGCCAGGAGGAACATGGGGACTTCGCTCCTCGGCTCGACCTCAGCGGTGGGAGAGGCAGGTCGCTCGGAGCGGAGGAGCCATGCCCGCGGCACGGGCAGGAGGCTCGGCAGCCCCCGGGGGCTCTTTGCTCTTTCCCCCCCGTGGCCCAGGGTGCCGGGACGGTACCGCGGCGTCTCCGGAATCGCGGGGGGGCTGCGGGAGTCCTCCCGGCAGAGCATCCTGCCCGGAGGCGAGCGCTGGCCGAGGCACTGCAGGTGCCAACAGCAGCGGGCTGCAGGACGGGATATTTTTGTCATATAATATTTTTACCAGTTGAGAATCTGCCTTGTACCTCTCAATGATATGAGAAACTGATACACCAAAAACCGGACTGAAATGTGTTGTTCCGCTTGGGAAATGTCATGCAAGTAATGAAGCATGTTCTGTTGCAGGGAGGAACACAGAGGAGGAAGAAGCTATGATGCAGGAGTGGTTCATGCTGGTTAATAAGAAAAATGCCTTAATAAGACGAATGAACCAACTTTCTCTCCTGTAAGTATGGATGGCTACGTGCATTTGCCAAAGGCTGACTTACGGGGGTGCCCAGAATATAGATGCAAAACTTCTCTCTCCCCATTAGACTTCAACACGTTCCCTCAGAGATGAGCAGTGCTGAGCAACCGAGTCACTTCTTTCTCTCGTATTTCAGACTTGAAAATGGAAAGGGAGCAATGACACAAGATTAGCGAGAGCTGTGAAAAAAATATGAAATCCTAAGTACAGTCATATTTTCACAGGCCAAGCAGTGGAATAAAATTACGTTGCAGCAATGCGCACATAGCTCTGAACTGTGCTCCCGGTGCACCGTGCAAAGACAATTCAGAGAGAAAAGCAAACTTAAGCCGGCAGCTGCTTTAGAGTAACACGAAGTCGCTCGTTCAGCAGCGCCGCGTTGCTGGAAGGGTATCGGAGAGGCGGTAGCCGCGTGATGCTCCCGCGGGCACGGCAAAGCGAGGCAGGGGCGGGAAGGACAAGCAAAGCGTTCCTGCCCGGCGCGGAGCCGCGCGGCAGCTGGGGCACTGCCGGCAGCGCTGCTTTCCTGGTTTCCCCCGGGTCAGGGTTGTTTTCCTTTCGGGATGCTGCCTAGCGTGGATGTCGGCAGACGGCCCGTCTCCCGCCGAGGCACGGCGGTGCCTTTGCGATTTGCCTGCTGTGTCTGAACTCGATCGAAGACTCGGCCTCCAAATACGAAGCTTTCTAATCCCGTGTCTAATTTTCCTTATTCGTTAGGTCAGGATGTATGCCGGATAACAGCGCCAGTGTTATATTATCTCGGTGACTGGTCGCATGCTGGAATTTGCTCATTAGATGTGGGGGAGCGTTTTAAACCTGGGACGCTGCACGGCAGCTGCTCCGAGGCTGCGTATTGAGTTATCGCGTCCTGCCGTAGCGTTAAACTGCCGGAATTAAAGCCGACAGTGTAGAAACGGAAAAGGCCCTGTTACGCAGTACGCCACCGGAGCCAGGTTTTAAGTTTGTGTATCATTTGTTTGGAGTAGCTTAAAGTGAAAGAGAAAAGTCGGTTATGAGCCCTGAAATCAATGCACGTTAAAGGTTCTTTTAAGTGTTTAATGATTTAGTAATTAACATATTGATGAACTTTTGCCACTTGCCTAGGGAAAAGGAACATGACCTAGAAAGGCGCTACGAGCTGCTGAACCGGGAGTTAAGAGCAATGCTCGCTATCGAAGGTAAGAGCGATGCTTGGCACCGAGGGAGCGCGAGGGCCGGCTACCAGAGGTAACCGCCGCCGTCGCTTAGCGGGGAGGCTGCGCGGGCGGGCGTTCGCATCACTCCGCGCGCGAGCATGCGACAAGTGCTCGCTGCCCACGCTTCACTTTTGCTCAAAAAAGACGAGGCCAAAAAAAAAAAAAAGAGTCCAAGGTGGGACGGCGAAATGCAGTCTCGCTGGAATCGGCATCAAACAAAGTGAGGAGGAAGTAAAGGGTATTTGTGCAGGGCTCCTTCCTTGTGTCGCAGTAACGCGGCCGGGACTTGCCTGCAGCATCGCGCTGCTCTCGCTGTCGCAGACGGGCGAAGGGGTGACCCACGTAGGGGAGGCTCCTTCCTTTGGCGTTTTGGATATGTTTTACAACCCTGTCTCACTGGGGGGGGGAACCTCATCGGTCTTTGTGGTAAAACACTGTGTGTGCCAAGGAAATATTTCATCACGAGCAACATGGGGATTAGTGCAATCCTTTGCACCTATTTTCTCCATTCTCTGCACCTCTCCGGAGTTTAGTCACCTTACCTGAATGCAGACTCAGGGGCAGATTGACACCCGGGATAAGTGAAACAATTGCATGCTTTCCATGGGGCTTTCAAATGAATTGTACAATAATCCCAGGGATGATTCATAATAAAAAATAAACATCCAGATAGCTTAAACCACTGCTTGCATTATTTTCTTATTTAAATATCTTAAGTGTTTTATAATGCTGCACTGCTTATACCTCTCAGTCACAAATGCTGTCTTATAGTTCAAAGATGTTTGCTTAAAAGTTAATCCTTTGGGCTCTGTAAAATGGACCTTTTGTCTAATCAATGCAAATTGATTTTGCTATTCTATATTGACCCCTTAACCCTTTGACTGTCCATGGTAATTTCTTTCTTCACCTGATAAGGTACCTGATCCATAATAAATCAATTCTAATTAGTTTGGAGACTTCACTGGCAGCATAAGTTTGCAGGAAAAAAAAAAAAAAGCAGCAGGTTTCAGGTAGCGTTTTCGTATCTATCCATCTGTGGCTATATTTTTGCATAAGGCTACATTCACCATGTTCTTGGATAAACTTGAGTCATAAATATATACATTACTTTCTGCAAGAGGCAAGACAGATTAATGGGGAATCATATGAATAAAATATTTTAAAAAGAAAATGTTGTGAAGCTAAAGAAGAGTTAGAGATGCTGGGTTTAAATCCTAAATTTAAATGCTTAGTTGCCTCTTATATGTTTTACTGTCTTGGAACATCATAGCAGCACCCTTTGAATGTCTAGCAGAGTATGCCATTCACGCATTCATTTGAATAAAAACCTGTCCTTTTAATTTTTTTTCCTCTTTTTTGTAAGTTCAGAGAGAGATGCCAAAACCCAGAAAGGTCTTTTTTCCTGCTGCTTTTTTTTTTTTTTTTGGTGCTGCTAGCAATACGGTAGACAGGAGTTTAGGGAGAAAACATAGCTGCAATTCGGTTTCATTTTTGGTTTATACAACAAAGTCTGCGTTCAGCACTTTAAACCCCCCCAAGGTCATTCTGCCGTTGGAAGTTTTAGCAGCCGTCCGCCTGCGCCTCGAGCCGAACCGAAGGAGCCGAAGTGCCGGCGTCCGCGTGCGTGGCCTCTAGCCGTGCGTGTCGGCGCGGCGCTGCGTCTCGCGGGCGACGTACGCTCGAATGCAAAATGCACTTTTTGGGGAAGCACTGGCCAGAAGAGGCCCCTTGCAGCGAGGTTTCCCCGCGGAGGCAGGGCCTGCCCGGCCAGCGCAGCGCTCTGCCCTCCGAGGCCCTTGAGCCGATCGCTGAGGAGCGGTTGGGCTCCGCGAGCGGGTGGAAGAGACGGCTCGCGCTTGTGCCTGCGCCTCTTCCAAACCTCAGATGTATGGGCGCGAAAAAGATAATAATAATAAAAAAAAAACCCAACAGGACGGGACTGGTTGGGCGCTTTGTTTGTTTGTCTAAAGGGAAGGATCGTGAGGCAGAGCGCACCAAGCCGAACTGGAACGCAAAAAGAAAAAAGCCTTTGAGAGGTGATAATTACTGTTTTGGTAAATTGCTCCAACTCTTCCACGCGTGACTGTGCTGTTTAAAAATCTATCAACCCATTTACTTAGCTAGTTGATGACAGGCAAAAAGAAGGGGAAAAAAAAAAAGGCCGTGTGGAAGGCAGCGGCCTGCTGATCGCAGATAAAGGCGGTTGCTGGCGGCGGGGCCAGCGGAGCAGCGCGTGGGCCGGGCCGAGGCGCTGACCGCTGCGATGGGCAGCGACGGGGACGCGGGTCCCCTCCGCCGGCCGCCGAGACGGACGCGGAGGCAGCTGAATAGCCCTTTGCAGTGCCGAAGCGCTGCCTGCAGAACGCATGAATGAGCAGCGGTGGTAAAAAAAGAAAAAAAGAAAAAAAGAAATATCCCCCCCCTCATTTCACTGCCGAGGTGAGAAGGAGCGAGCCGAGCGCTGGCCCCTCGGAGCTGCGGCGCGCTCCCGTCTGCGCGCGGCACGCCGAGCAGGGCCTGGGTGCTTGCGTAAGAGGCCAAAGAAAATATAGGTTACTGGGTTTGTTTTAACATGCGCAAATGGAAAGGCATTTTGTCTGTCTGTTTGGAAGCCGTCTGTCTCACGTAAACAAGATCGTGCGTCTCAGAGCTGGATTTCCGCCCCGCTCGGAGCCGAGTGGCAGGATGCCTGACTTCAGCCACCTTCCCTCGCGCCCTTATTTTTTTTCCCCCTTATTCGAGATTTAATGCCTCCTTAGAAAAGATAAGTTCATTTTTGCACACCTTGGGGTAGCGTGTTCATTTTCTGCCCAAGAAATGGATCTGCTTTCGGATGTGGTACATCTTGATTCATTCTTGGCTTATAGTTTGAAGTGGGTGCTCTTCTAAAAGGATTTATGCATAGGTTCACTATTTTTGTAGTTATGGTTTATATGATAAGCTTTTTATATTTAAAATCAATATGTAATCCTGTGGAGGAGCTTATCCTCTAAAACCCCATTTGTAAATCTATTTTAGCTTTGTTACACCGCGCAGCCACAGTCCTCCACAGATTGATTAGGTGCAGCGGCAGAATCCTATCAAATGGCCTGCTCTGATGATGATGCAAACTCTTTCAGGATTGCTAGTTGACTGGAACTAAAGATAAGGCTCGACTGCAATCCCCCAATGTGCTCTTTACAAAACTAGTGTTAATTTTCATCAAAGTGCCGGGCTTATTTATTACAGCGGCGAGGTGGAAGGCTTTGCCGCGAGAACTTTAGGCCGTTCCTATTAAAGCGCTGCTGTTGGAGCAGCCTGCCCTGTTTTCTCCCAGTAATTATCAGTTTAAGCAAGGGGGGGGGGGGGGGGGGGGGAACAATGCGAAGTCAATGAAGATGAATAATTGAAAACGTTTCTACCTTAACGGGAATTTAGCAAACTCTGTAATTTTAAACGGCGCGTCACGAGTGGTGGCGCGGGGGCTCTACCTTTCAACACTTTTAGCTCATATACAGCCTCGGAGCTTAATCCTATTTTTGTCCAGAGTGTAGCTTTTATAACAGTATTATTCTGAAATCTTCAAATTAATCACGGCCGATATTGTAGCTTCCCAGAGCTGTAGTCAGCGTCGGTAACTGTATGTGACAGGTGATGTAGGTAATCCTAGCTTAAAAGGCACAACAGGTAGGAATCGAACTTAAACGCAGTTGCTTTTAAAATATAGGGATGGTTGGGTCCTTCCTGAAAGTGCTGCCTGGTCCTATTTTGTTGGATAAAACAAACTCTCAGTGTAATGACATAGAAAATATTATTCAAACGCTGTTGTTACCTCTTTTAACAAATTGCTGCCTGATGGTATTTATTTCGGGGGGGGGGGGGAGAAGGGGAGATGTTATTCCCTTTCTCTGAGAAAGAAAGTAAAAGTACAAATGAGTATTTCTGCTAAGAAGTTTTTTCCGTGGCATATTCCAAACCGTAGTATAAGCGATTGCAGCAAACGAAAATCCCCAGTTTAGTTGCAAGTGCATTAAGTCCTAATACGAGGTTATTTTACCCCACTACGAGACGGGGCATCAAAACTCGTGTCTCTTAGAAAGGAGCTTAATGGAGGAAAAATAGTACTACAGGACTGAGCGAGACCTGTAGTGAAATATTTTGCCTAGCGTTTGCTGAAATTGCCACTGAAACGAGAGAACTACGGAGTGGAGGGGGAAAAAAAAGAAAAGAAAAAGGCTTTAAAAATACGAGTTTTCCCACTCGGTGAAAACGGTCAAAATCGCAAACTCTGCGGTCGAGTGTGCGCGGTGGCGGTGGCCGTCGGGTCCCTTTCGGCTGGGGCTCTGCGTGCCGAATATCGGCACAGTTTTTAGCAGAAGCGGAGAAAAGTTGCCCAAAAGTTGGGCCGGGGAGCAAACGGCCGGGAAAAAAAAATCTCCGCTTTGCATCTCTGCCGGTTTCTGCTCGGATCGCTGCTGTTGCCGTTTGCGAGCCGGTTTGGTCGCACTGAGACTGCCCCGCGCGTGTCACTGCTTTGTTTTTATGTGCAAAATCGTCGGGTTTGGGGGAGCTGCTGCTCTGACTGTCGGAGGTGCAACGCGGTGTGTTTTTAAGCGGGTCGAACCGAAGGATCCTTTCCCCACATGAGCGAAAAGGCAGCGCAGAGAGAAAGACCGCGCTGGAAACTAGCGCTGAAATACGGCCGGTGCCCGGTCAAAGCAGCTCCGTCGCGAGCGAAACGGCCGAGATTAGCGGGGATTTGGGGGGATAGACTCCGTTTGGATGCGGATACACCTGGAAAAAAACAAAACCATCTCCGTAGCGGTGGCGGGGGGGACGCAGCCCGCTTCGCAGGTCGGTCCCGGGGAGCGGTGCCGCGCTCCCCGCCCGGACGCCACGGCGAGGGGCGCCCACGCGTGGCGGGGTGTCCCGGGCGCCGACCCCCGCGCACGGCGCGGCGGCGAGCGAAACCGGCGGCGCATCGCTGCCTCCTCGCTCGCTGCTCCAGCCCTTCTTGCCTGACGCTGCATCTAATTTTTAATTTGTAAATACAAGGCTGGCTTCCCGCGAGCAGCGCTCGCTTTCAGACGGCTTCCGAGCGGTTCGCTGTCCGGAATAAATTTGGCTTTGCAGGGGGGTCAGGGGGATTTGAACCGCCGCATTCTTGCGGGGCCTGTGAAGATCCGCATGGCAACCGCGGCCGCGCATTGCTGGCGTTATCTGAATAAGCACCGGCCGTGGGAGGCTCGGCGCCGCGGCCCGGGGCGCTGCGGGCAGCGGGCAGGGATCCGCGGGGGCTGCGCGCCCGCTGCCCGCGCCCGGGGGAAGCCGCACCGCCGGCGTCGGCGGCTCCGAGGGGCTTTTTTTTTTTGCTTTTCTTTCTTTTTTTTTTTTTCCCCCCCCGAGCCGGTGTCCTCTTTCCCTCCCGCTCCTCATTTGTTCTGCTATCTCCCTCATCATCTCCTTCGCCTGCTTTTCATTGTTTACCTTCTTAATGAGGGAGGCGGGGAAGGCTGCCGCTTGACTGACAGCGACAAGCCCTCCCGGGCTGGCGGCCGGGCTGCGGGGCGGCCCCGGGGGAGCCGCGCCGGGTCCCGCCGGGTCCCGACCCGCCGGGGGGCACCGGGCCGCGCCGAGCCAACGCGCCCGCGGTGCGGGGAGCGAGTGCGTTTGGGCTGGGGGGGGGGAGCGGCAATGCGCCCGTCGCTGCCCCTGCAGCTGCCGTGAAGCGTGCGGTGCCCGGGGTGCGCGACTTGCAGGCGCTCGGCGCAAGCGAGCACCGAGCGGGCGCTTTGCAGGCAGATGGGAGTTTTCTCCCCGGGAAAGCGGGGGAAACTCTGCAAAAATCCCCCCCCCCGGCGCGTAGCCCCGGTCGGTCAGTGGTGCCCGTCTGCGGAGCGCGGCCGTGTGTTGCGGGCGGGGGGGGGGGGGATAATGCTGCTGAGCCCCCGAGGTCGATGCTCGGCTCTCGCAAAGCGGGCGAGGCGGGAGGAGAGGCGGCCGCAGGACCCGCCGGGGCCGGGGCCGGGGCTGGAGCTGGAGCTGCGCGGGGCCGGGGCCGGGGCCGGGGCCGGGGCCGGGGCCGGGGCCGCGGGGGGAGCGCAGCGGGGCGCTTTCTCACGGCTGCCGTCGTTCCCGCAGACTGGCAGAAGACGGAGGCGCAGAAGAGGCGAGAGCAGCTCTTGCTGGACGAGCTCGTTCTCCTCGTGAACAAGCGGGACGCGCTGGTCCGGGACCTGGACGCGCAGGAGAAGCAGTGAGTGGGCGCGGGGGGGGCCCGGTCCCGGTCCCGGTCCCGGTCCCGGCCGCGGCCGCCGAGCAGCTCCGGCCCCGCGCGGAAACTTCGGGCCGAGTCCGCGGGCGGCCGCAGGGAGCGCGGGGGGGTGGCCGCGGCCGCGGAGCCGAGCGCGCAGCCCCTCACCGCGCCTCGCCGCCTCTTTTGCAGGGCCGAGGAAGAGGACGAGCATTTGGAGAGGACCCTGGAGCAAAACAAAGGCAAGATGGCCAAGAAGGAGGAGAAGTGCGTCCTGCAGTGAGCGGCCTTCCCGCGGCAGCGGCGAAATTGCGGCGCGGCTCTTCCCTACGGTTTTAAAAATGTTGTCGTGAGACTGGAAGGAGAGAAAAAAAAAAAGGTGTTTTGAAAAAAAATTTTAAACTTTTTTTCCCATTTTCTTAGGCCAGATGTAGGCTGCGCCGGGCCCCGCTCGGGTGTTTTTCGGTGTCCCTGCGGCTCAGCTCTCCCGCTGCCGGCGGGGACGGGGTCCCGGCCGCGTTTGGGAGAAGCGGGAGAAAAATAAGTCCGTGCTGGTTCCTTTAGCTGGAGGAGGGCTGAGTTTTGAAATAAATACGTTTTTGTCGTAATAGGATTAGAGAGGGGGGAATAGGGGGGAAAAAAAATCATTGGGAATGGTTTCATCTAGTCCTGCCATATGTAACACTTAATAAGCTACCTACATTTTATAGTTAGGTCAGACCCGACCCAGTCGTTATTAAAGTGTGCTGTATCCACCAGTGTTTTATTTCGGCGGCAGCTGGACGCAGCCCGGGGAGCCGCTGCCGACGGGGCGCGCTCGGGGCCGCGGTCGCGGTCGCCCCGGCCGGGCCGCGCCGTCTTTCCGCGTTATTTATTGCCGCCGGCCCGGGGGCCCCTCGGCCCCCAGCCCCGAGCCTATTTATTCCGCCCCGCTCGGGTCCGTGTCGTCTTCTTCGTGCCCCCCCCCCCCCCCCCCACGCGTGTCCCGCTCTCGCCTCGTCCCTTTCGTGGAGCTCTTCTCTGTTTATTTATTACGATACCGAGTCATATATGGAATTTTCAATAAAAGCCGGATCTTTCTTACCGTAACTGCCGCTTTCCTCTTTACCTGGCCGCGGGCGGGGGGCGGCGAGAGGGCTGGGGGGGCCGCGGCCGTGCGACGGCAACGAAACCGACGCCGGGGAAAGTTTTTCGTTTGCTTTTAATGAAAGCGACGCGGCGGGAGAAGCGGGGGAAACTTCGCCGCCGGGGCCGAGCCGCCCGCTGCAGCGGGGCCGGGGCCGGGGGGAGCCGCCAACCTGCCCCAGAGGCGCCCGGGGGGGCGGGCGCCCCCCCCCCCCCGCCGCCGCCCCCAGCGGAGCCCCGGCGCGTTTCGGCCCGCGGGAACTTGGCGGCAGGATGCGCGGGGCTGGGCCTGGGCTGGGGAAAAGGAAAGAAAAAGAAAAAAAACAAAAAGTCGGGGGCGGGCGCGGCGGGGGGGGCGAGGGCTGCGCGGCCGCGGAGACCGGGAGGGGGGCTCCCCCCCCCCGGCCCTTACCTGGGCTCCGCGCGGCGCGGGGGGGCGCGGGGGGGCGGCCGCAGCCCCGGGGAGCCGAGCCGGGGCGGGGAAAGGGGGGGGGGCGGCCCGGGCTGGCAACTGCGCGGGCGGGACGGGGGGCCAAGCGGGGGAGGGGGCTGCCCCCCAGCCCTTCCTCCTCCTCCTCCTCCTCCTCCTCCTCCTCCTCCGCTGGGTGAATGGGCCGCGGCGCCTTTGTTGCGCGGAGAAGCGCCGCTGCCGCTGCCTTTCGCGGGCGAGCGGAGGAGCCGGTAACCGGCCCTGGGGGGGGCCCGGCCGGGCCGATCGCCGCCTCGCCCGCAGCAGCAGAAGGGAGGGAAGCGCAGGCAGGAGGAAGCGGCGCCGCCGGCGCCCCCCAGCATCGGCCCCAACTTCCAGCGGCAGCAGCCGATGCGGCCGGAGCCGCCGCCGCGCCGATCCCCCGCTCCGCTCCGCTCCGCGCCCCAGGTGCGTCGCCCGGGGCCGCGGCGGCGGGGACAGCGCGGGGCGGCGCGGAGGCAGCGCGGCGCGGCGCGGCGGGGCCGCGGCGGCTGTCAGTCAGGCGCGGAGCGGCCGGGGATTGGCGCCGGGCTGGTTACGCAGGCGGCGGGCGCGCACATACAAGGGTAGGGCCGGGCCGCGGGCCGCAATCCCCGGCCGGGCCGCGGCTCCCTTCGCCCCTCCGCGCCGCCCGACGCCGAGGTAACGCGGGGCGCGGCGCTGCGCGGCTCCCGCACCGCTCCCCCCCCCCCCCCGCACCCCCCCGCTGCTCCGCCCTGCCCCGCGCAGCCCCCTCCGCCGCCGGGACGGGACGGGACGGGACGGGGCGGCCCCTTCCCAGCGCCGCTTTCTCTCTTATTGCTTTTAATTTATTAACATTTTCCCCTTTCCTTCCTTCCTGCCCTCCCGGCCCGGCAAAGTTACGCAACGGCGCCGCCCGCCCCACCTGCGCCCGTGCCGGGCCTGCGCCGCCCGCCGCGGAGGCTGCGCGGGGAGCCCGGCCTCCTCTCCGCCCCTTCCTCCCCTCCGCGCTTATCTGCCGCTTTCTGTTGCCGCCGAGCGCGGCGGGTCCCCCCGTCCCCCCGCTGCCTCCGCGGGTGCCGGCGCGCTCCCTTTCCCCGCTCTCCTTCCCCGCTCTCGGCCCTTCCTAATTAAAACGTCCCCGTCTGCTCGCTCTTCCATTAATTATACTTCCCTCCTCCGGTACCTCCTTTGGACCCCTAATCCAATTATCTTTTTAAATAATTGCTTTATCTCTCCCCATCGCCGGGCACTGCTGCCTCGCGGTGCTTGCATGCAACTCGCCTGCGTTTAACCGCGGGGAAGCGGCGGCGGCGGCGGGGGGGGGAAATAATTTAAATCCCCGCGCACGTCCCCCCCCGGCCCGGCGGGCGCAGCCGCCGCCGCCCGAGCCCCTGCGCGGCCCGCGGAGCGGAGCGGAGCCCTGACGCCGCTGTGCGCTCTCCCCGCAGGCGCTGCGGCCTCGCCTCCGCGCGGCGAAGGAACCTGCCTCTGGGTGTCCCGCTCCTCGTTGTCGCTTTAATTTTTGTTCCCTTCCTTTTTCTTTTTTTCTTGCCGCTGTTACTGTTGGTTTTTTTCCCCGGCGATCGCTCGAGGACCCGGCGACGGCGGGACGGAACGAAAGAAAACTCCTTGGGCACCGCTTTTGCTCGCTCTCTTCTTTTTTAAATTATTGCTGTTGGTTTTGATTTTTTTCTTTTTTTGCCCCGTGTTTGGGGGATTTCTGGGGGTTCTTCTCGTTGTGTTTTTTCCTCCCCCCCTTCCCTCCTACTTTTGGTTTGGTTTTGGTTTGGTTTGTCTTTTTTTTTTTTTTTTTTTTCTTTTTTTCCCTCCTTTTCGCTGCCGTCCCTCGGAGGAAACCTGCCCGGCTTCTAGCATGATGTCTTACCTCAAACAGCCCCCTTACGGCATGAACGGGCTGGGGCTGGCGGGCCCCGCCATGGACCTGCTGCATCCCTCCGTGGGCTACCCGGGTGAGTGCCGGGGGGGCGCGCAGCTGCGTCCCCCCTTCCCGCGGGAAACCGAGGGGCTTGTAAGGAGAAACGGCTTTTTCTAACGGGGAAAACCCCAAAAAGCGGGGGGAAAGGGGAGAGCGGGGCGGTGTATTTCGGCGCAACGAAATCCCGGCGGCGGCCGGGGGGGACGGGGCGGGGGAGCGGCGCGGCGTGACCGGTGCGCGCCGTCGCCCGCAGCCGCGCCGCGGAAGCAGCGGCGGGAGCGCACCACCTTCACGCGCTCGCAGCTGGACGTGCTGGAGGCCCTGTTCGCCAAGACGCGCTACCCGGACATCTTCATGCGCGAGGAGGTGGCCCTCAAGATCAACCTGCCCGAGTCGCGCGTCCAGGTACCGGGGCGGCGGGGCTGGGGCCGGGGGCGGCGGGGGGGGCCCGGCGCTCACGGCCTCCCCCCCCCCCTTCTCCGCCCCCGGCCCAGGTCTGGTTCAAGAACCGCCGCGCCAAGTGCCGGCAGCAGCAGCAGAGCGGCGGCGGCGCCAAGAGCCGCCCGGCCAAGAAGAAGGCGTCGCCGGCCCGCGAGAGCTCGGGCTCGGAGAGCAGCGGGCAGTTCACGCCGCCGGCCGCCTCCAGCTCGGCCTCCTCCTCCTCCTCCAGCTCCGCCTCGTCGGGCCCCGCCGCGGCCCTGGGCGCCCCGGCGGGCGCCGCCGCCCCGCTCAGCGCCCCGGCCTCGTCCATCTGGAGCCCGGCCTCCATCTCGCCGGGCGCGGCGCCCTCGGCGGTGCCGGTGCCGGTGCCCGAGCCGCTGCCGCCCGGCGGCGCCTCCTGCATGCAGCGCTCGGTGCCCGGCGCCGCCGCCGCCTCCTACCCGGTGCCCTACGGCCAGGGCGGCGGCTACGGGCAGGGCTACGCGGCGCCGCCCTCCTCCTCCTACTTCGGCGGCGTGGAGTGCGGCTCCTACCTGGCGCCCGTGCACTCGCACCACCCGCCGCACCAGCTCAGCCCCATGGGGCCCTCCGCCGTGCCGGGCCACGCGCACCACCACCACCACCACCACCCGCTGAGCCAGAGCTCGGGCCACCACCACCACCACCACCACCACCACCACCACCCCCCGCACCCGCCCCCGCCGCAGGGCTACGGCGGCGCCGCGCTGCCCTTCAACTCCGCCGACTGCCTGGACTACAAGGAGCCGCCGGCCGCCGCCGCCGCCGCCGCCGCCTGGAAGCTCAACTTCAACTCCGCCGACTGCCTCGACTACAAGGACCAGGCGTCCTGGCGCTTCCAGGTCTTGTGAGGGGCTGCGCCCCGCCGCCCCTCACCGCGGCCCCGGCCCCGGCCCCGGCCCCGGCCGCAGCCGAGCCAGCGCTCGCCCCGGCCCCGCTCTCCCCACTCCTATTTATTTGCTCTCCCGCGCCCCGGGCTTGTCCCCTCCGCTGGGTTTGTTATAACTATTATTTTTGTAAAGTGGAACAGAAAAAGGACTTCGGGGAGGGGGGGAAAAAAAAAAAAAAAAAAAGAAACGAAAAAAAAGCAAGGAGCGGCCCCCGCCGCCTGCTTCCCCCCCCCCGGGCCGCCCCCGGGAGCGGCGCGAATCCTCGGTCCGTTGCAGTGACCGCTCCTAGTTTTAGTCGATGCTCCGGGGCTGACACTTGCCGCGAGTCTGAGGTGCGCGAAACGGAACTTTTAAAGGAAACCTTCCCCCCCTCCCTCCCCGCCTTTTTTTTTTTTTTTTTTCTTTTTTGATTTCTCCTCTCCCCCTCCCCGGGGACGCGGCCGCAGCATCCCGTCTCCGCCGGGCCGGAGCAGCGGGGAGGGAAGGGCGGCGCAGCCCATAACGCAGCCCAGAGCCAGTCTGCAAACCAAAAAAAAGGAAAAAAACAAACTTTTAGGGAAAAAAATAATAAAAGAGGAAAGAAAAAAAGCAGAAAAAAAGTTTCGGGTTTTCTTTGCGGGGGGAGGGGGGCTCAGCGCGGCCCCCGAGGGACTCTGCGTTCGTGTGACTTTGATGCGGTGACCCCGCACTGCCTGTACGGGCGACCCCCCCCCCGCCCCTTCCCCACCCCTCCCAATAAAATCCAGACTAATAAACGCGGTGGTCTCCTGTCCTTCCTCCTCCCCGGGAAGCTTCCGCCGGTGGGGAGAGGTGCGGGGGGCTCTGGGGGGGGGGGGGATGTGCGATGAGTTTGCGGGTGCTCTGAAAGGTGGCGGTGGGGGGGGGGACCCGGGGGCGGCCCCCCCCCGCGTGGGCCCGGGGCTGCCTTTCCTCTTAATCGATTCTGTTAATTGGCTGCGGAGCTACGCGCCCGGCGGCCCCTGCTCGCTGCCGGCCCGTGCGCGGCCGCGCACGGCTCCAACCCACCCGCGCGTGGGAGCGGGGGCGGGGGGGCAGCAACGAGCCGCGACCGCCCCCCGCCCCTTCATCTTCATCACCATCATCATCATCATCATCATTATTATTATTATTGTTAATTCCTTTTAGCCTTTGCACCGCAATTGCCGGCGGCTGCCGGGGGAGCGGATGGGTTTGGGGGGGGGGCCTGGGGCCGAGGGCGGCTGTTGCCCCCCCGCAGCGTCCAACGGGCGCAGCCCGGCTGATTTGGGGAGGTTTTTTTCCTTTTCATGCCCGTTTTGCCCGCGGGCAGCCGCGGCCGGGCTGCCCCTCCACCGCCGGGGGGGCCGATGCGGGCGGGGGGCAGCCCCCCCCCCCCCCCCAATTCCGCTCCCAAACCCCAGCTCGGAGCGGGCACAAGTGCTCCCAGCCCGTTTCACAGGGTTTTGGTGCCCAGCCGCAGCCGGGGCCTCCCTTCGGAAGCGGGCTCTCCGGGCGAACTTCCCAGCGTTCGGGCGTCGGGCCTTCCAGGCGCGTGTGGGGCCGAGGCAGGAATCGAGGCACGAAACGGGGGGCCCGAGCGGCGGGGGGGGGGGCACAGGGGAGCCCCGTCCCCGACCGGAGCAAATAACGGCGTTTCTCCCCGCGGCCAGCTGCGCCTCGGTCAGCGTCGCGGCCTTCCTCGCGGGCCTGCCCGTTCTTCCACGCTCCCAGAGCACGACTCCAGCGGGAATGGCCAGTTCTGCTGCAAAAACGACTGCACCTGCCACTCTAGCATTTATTTATTTTTTCCCCCCCATATTCGGTAGAAAACAGCCTGCAAAGCGACGCGGGGCGCGGGTGGAGGGGTGGCCCCGCGCCCGCCGGGAGCCCGGCCAGGATTCCCGCGGCCAAACGCCGCCGCGGCCGCAAGTCTTGGCAGGGAGAACCGGCACGCTCTTACGCCGGGTGAGGGCTTTTCTGCTGAAGCTACGAGCTCGAGGAAGCGGGCACGGCGTCTACCGGGGGCTGGTTGTGGAGCGGCCGCCCGGGTGACGCCGCGTGTTTTAAAGGCGCCCGGCGTCGCCAGCGATAAGGGCGTCGTGCGCGTTGCTGTGCACGTGGCGCCTGGGCCGAAGGCTTTTCTGAGCCTAAGCCAAAGCCAGGACTTGGTTGGGGCGGGGGGGAAGGGGCAAAAGGACCAAAATATCCCAATTGGGCTGTCACGACTTTTGGATGCTCGGTGCATCGTGGACCTCCAAGGATTTACGGCGTAGTCGCTGTTACCGGCGTATTTGTCCCCTGATGATTTAGTTTCCCGTCTTGGAAAGCTTCGCTTTTAATCCCTCCGTCTCGGGTTTTCTGTCTGAGGGGAGCTGGGACGAAGAGCAATCTGAACGCCCGAGGGATGCCCGGTGCTCCGGGGCGCCAGCGTCAGCCCCGGTGGGCTGGGACCGTTTGCCGGGGCGGCACGAAGCATCAGGAGGAAAAGGCACAAATTATAACGTTAGAACTTTCGGACGAAGCGTACACTGATACGGCTTATTACAGTTATTTTGTAGGCACCCTTTGCGGCACGGCGTAAAGCAAATGGATGGTTACGGCTGCATACGGCGTCGTCGCACCCGACCATTTGTGGTTTCCCTTGTGCTGACCTCTGCACTGCCCAGTCACCGCTAACGCATGCACATGGGTAGTCATTAATGCATATAAAGTCCCGCATCGGTTCAAAACCTGTTTTGAATTCGTCAATAAAAATCTCCCGGTGTCACTCCCAGACAAGGAACCTGCTATACTGGAGGTCTTGTCTTTTCTGTCTTACGTTCAAGCACAAAAAGCTGCAGGGGAGGAGGAGGGTGAAAACGGTCATACGGTTGAGGATAAAGAAAAACATATGCCCATTTCCAGTTAAATCCCTTTTCAGCACTTTTCCAGGACAGACAGGACTTTTCCAAGAAAGCCATAAAAGGATTTTTGTGAAAAACTGAGATTTTAGGAAATGGCATTCTGGATCTTATGTACATTTCTAGTATCACTTCCTGTATATTTTTAAGCTGAAATCCTCTTAGCATGCAAAGTAAATAGATTATGATATACTGAAGGATTAAGAATCGCTGTCTGGTGTCAGATTAATCCCTCATATAGACCATCACTTGTACTGACAGAAATATGGCTGCAATTCAGCAAAAGAGCTGTATGGCGACATAACGCATTTCAGCGCTGCCCGTAGAACAAGCGAGAGCTTTCCTTGGCCTGTTGTTGCAGCGTACGTGTTTCAGAAATTAAATTTGAGTCTATGGCACATTAAATGCACGCTCTCCTCAAAGTAAGGCGGTGCCGCGTAACCGGCCGTTACCTGCACAGCGTCTGCGCGGGGAAGCGACGCAGCAGCCTGCCCTGTGCCAAAGCTCCCTTTCTTAATTTTCCCCATCGAGCACACAAACGCTCTTCAACCTGGGGGGGGGAATAAAAAAGTCCCATTCTAATAAACTCGCTGAAACACACTGACTCTAATAAAGTGCTGAAATCCGCTGGGAATTCTTCTGTTGCGATCAAAATCGCCCTGGCTTCAGCGGAAATCCAGCAGGCTTTTGGCTCTTAGGGGAAAATGGCTGACCAACGCAAGCGAAAACATTCTGCTTGGGTAAACACAGGTTTTTGGTTAACAAAACATTTCTAATAGTTTTTTTTTTTTTTAACACAGTGCTTTTATTTTTGGTCCATTTAGTCCCAGTAATGTGTTCCCAGTACAAAACCGATTTGAAGAAGGGCCCCGGTGCTGGGTTTTAACAACCGAACGCGCCGAAAGATCAAACCTAAGCCACACGGGTACACGCAGCAGCGTACAAAATAAGTGTACATACATGATGCACCGGATCAAATGGTGGGAAGAAAGACCTGTCACAGGGCTCTCTTCTCTTTTAACAGGAAAAAAAAAAACCTACGGCAACGAAACAGGTTAAGTTACCTTCTCAGTGCGTTTTTCTCTTAGTGGTTAGAAGCGGCAGATTAAAATCTGGACTCCAATGGAATGATGCTTAAGAGGCTCCATGTCTTTTTTTTAAAGGCAAAATAATGGTTATTCAACTAAGATGATATAGCTAGATACGAAAATTGAGCGCATTCTTAGAAAACCGCTGCTGACTGTGAAAGCTGCTCTTTCACAGAGGTATCCTGAGTGGAGATTTTATCGGCTAGTATCTCAACGGAGCGCTTTGCAGAGCCTTAAGTGGAAATTCAAATCGGCTTCCAAGCCGAGATCCTTAAAATATATAATGCACGGAGAATTACAGAGAAGTTGAGGAACGGGTGCAAGGAGAAACAAAGCTTTCGGCACCGCGTTTGCCGGGCAACCCGGGGTCCATAGTTAATCAAGCTTTTTCTTAAAGTGGCTTCGGATGCCACGATGAAGACGTCGCCGTCGTGTCCTCCGCCGGCCTGCGGGGAGGTGGGTTTTGCAGGGGTGGATGGGGGTGCGGAGGTGCCAGGGCCACGCGCTCTGCTCGCCCGCTGGTGGCCGGGCTCCCGCGGGCCTCGCCGCCGCCGCGGGGTCACACGCGCCCCAGGTGCACGACGTGGAGACCCCCGCCGCCGCCGCCGGTCCCCTGCGGGGCAGAGATGCAGAGGGTCAGGGCAACGGGGCACCCACATCCCCAGCCGGAGCCGCAGGGGGACGCGGGGACGGCGCTTCGCGGCCCTGGGACAACGCCGACGCGTGACCCGGCGCCTGGGAAGGGAAGGGGCCCGTCTGGCGAGTCGCCGCTTGCTTGCGAATTAGGGCTGAGTCGCTCGGCTCGTCCTGGTGCAACGAGACCGAGGTGTGGGGCCGAGACAAGGTCCTGTCCCGCCGTGCAAAGCGCACCGGGGGGGACCGAAAACGGGGGGGTGGGATGGGCACGGGGCCGCCGGGGTCGGGCGAAGCCCCTTCCCGGCCGGCGGCCGCCTCCGAGGAACCTTTCCCAGAGCAGCAGCTCCATCTCATGGCACGCGCCTTCCACCACAGAGCCCGGCAAGCCCCCGCGAGCAGCCTCCCGCCGCCCCGGCAGCAGGGACAGGGCCGCGGCCGGCAATCACCGCCGCCCAGGCGTGCGGCTGTGGCAATGCAAAACCCGGCTGGGGCCAAAGCCTGCAGGGGCACAGGGCTTTTCTCGGCCAAGCTTTGCCAGCCTGCAGCGCGCAGCCTGCGTCGGCGGGCGCTCGGGGTAGCTAGCCCCTCGGCCAAGCCGGGAAAGGCACTTTTGGGGTCTGCCGCAGCAATGCCAGCCTTTACGTTGGCTGCTTTCGGGGCGAGGCAGCGCGTATCTCCAGGTTCCCAGCTCAGCTTTTCCTCCCCGAGTTGCACTAGAGGTAACTCTTGCGAGAAAGAGCAAAAAAGATGGCTTTTTCTCCTGCAAGAAGTGCGGCCTTTAGGGGCGTGATGGGCTGCACGTGATGAGCCAGCTGCAGCTCCTGAGCAGCGCCCATGAACGCAGGTAGCAGCAGCTGCTGGGGGCTCTCGCGTGTGCCCTGTTTTGGGGTAGCTGCAGCCTTTGCTGTGGGTTTCCCCTGCTCTTGGCAGAGCTCTGGTGGTCGGAGGCTCCAAAACACGGTGCGGGTGTTTTCCAGAGGGGCCACAGCAATAGTGCCCCGAGGAGCAGCGGTGCCTGAAGGTAGGAATGGGCTTTTCCTCCCCCAGAGCTGCGTCGGTGCCTGAGTGGCAGGGGCTTTTCTCTCGGTGTGCGGGTCACGCGAGCCTTGTCCTAGCTCCTCAAAACCTGGTCGTGCTACAGCAGGCTTCAAGGTGTTGCACGGGAAGGCTGTGCCGTGGCATCCAGAGGTGTTTAATGGGAGATCAGAGAGGTGTGAGGAGTGGGACCTTCTTCCGACAGCTGCATCTTCTCTGCCACCAAATCGCTACAACCTGTTTTATTGCTGGGGTGCTCCAGGAGTTGATTTTCATGCCCCAGCAAGAGGACTGCCCAGGAAAAAGGGGCAGCATCCCTTCTGGCAACGAGCAGCTAGCTATCGGGCGAAGGAAAACACGAGCATCCCGACGGGAGAGCACCCACTCGTGCCCTGGGGAGTTTCGGCTGTGGGACTTGGCACGGTAACGATGCGGTCCCGCTCCGGCAGGCCGAGGGAGCGGCAGCACAGGAGTGTGCACTCGGCAAGTGAAAAGCCACCAAGCCACCTGGAACCTGCAGGCATGGCAGGATGGAGGCAGCGGTTTGCTCCGTCTCCTCGGGTCCAAGGCAGAATGGAGGATCCCTTTCTTTTGGATGAGGAAACGGAGAGAAACCTCTCCCCTGTGCTTCTCCGTCGCTCCCAGGAGGGTATTTTTTTCTAATGGGGGAGGTCATTCTGCAGGGCACGATGAAGGTGGGAAAGGAGGAGAGCGGGAGAGGGAGGAATAAATGCAGGAGCCACGGGCAATTATTTTAAACATATGTTTTTTTGAAGTGGAGACTGCCTGATTCTGTCTAGCCTGGGCCACAAAAAAAGGACAGTAAGGGCGGACATAAGCGCTGTTGTGGTCCATAGGTCCTGCTCTGTTTCGTGGGAAATGCCTCCTTGTTCCCCTTAGCGTCATATACAATCTCCATAGCTGTGATGGTTATTTTCCTGAGTTATAATACACTAAAGCAATCATTGAGTGGCCATAAGGCACCACTGACTGGGGTATCTCGGAGCACTGTAAATCAGCAAAAGCAGTCTCCATCCTAGGAGCGATGGAGCAGCTAAGAGTCACCTGCCCCAAAGTGTCTGCTTTGTATTAAGGTGGGTGACCAGGTCTTCTGGAGACTTAGTCTTACTTAAGGTTGGGTGCTGCTGAACTGAGACACTTTGACCTGGCCTACGTAGCTTGGTCAAGACTGTAGGCCAGGAGAGACCTCCGGAGGTCATCTGGTCCAAGCCCCCGCACAAAGCTAGACTAGACGGGGCCTCAAGAAGGCTGGCTCGCGAGACCTTGCCTGTCCCATCCCCAGCCTTTCCTGGACGATGGCACAGAGCAGGAATGCTGAATCCTAACCCCGTCAAACGCTGCCATTGGGATCGTTGTTTCTCCTAAGTTCTCCTGCGCTGTGTGGCGAAGGGTTTCCTCTAGAAAACAAATCTCGTTTGACTGCCTCAGCGTTATTTGGCTCTGTGACAGCCAGCTGCTCTGGCAGGTGACTGGGAGCATTTTGTTGCGTGATCTTCGCAGTTTCAGGGAGGAGAAGCTTCCTCGTAGCTCGCAGCGGCGGCCAGTGAGGAGGACGCTGGTTCCCATGCGCCTACAGAAGACCAGGGCCATCCCGGCCAGCGTCCCCGTGGCGGCCTCGGTGGCCGTTCCCTTGGGAAATGGATCACTTCGGACTGGCACAGAACTGCCAAAGAGGGCAGACCCGACCCGCCCCTCTGCAGCTGCCGGGATTCTCCCGTGGCGTCGGCTGTGCAAGAAGGGCTGGGCCCTGGGCGTGCTCCTCTCGCGTGGCACCGAGCCCGGCATTGTGCGGGCTCCCGCTGCAGCAACGTGCAGGCAGCGGCGGTGGAGCAGGCCAGCCCGGGGCAACAGCAGCAGGGGGAACACGGGAGTCGGGGACGGGCCCCGGGGAGCCCTGGGCTCGCTCCGGCGTGGAGCCGGTGGTGTCGAAAGGCTCCCTTCTTCAACAGGGGCACCGCGAAGCGGCACCCACGCCGCTGTCGGTCATGCCTTCGTCGAATTCAAGTGGCCTCCGGGCCCGCTGGGTAGCTAGAAAGGCGCTTTTCTGACTCGCTGGGTGCTCATTTCTACATTGGCATCCAATTAACTGCGAGACCTGACAAATTTCCATGCGCCACTAAAAGCTGGGACAGAACAGCGTTGGAAAACACTGTGGTCTCGGCGGCGGCAAAGTCAGCGTGGCACGGACGGCTTCTCCACTCCCCAAAATCAGGCGGCACGAGAGGCTGCTCTGCTTCAGCAGGTTCCTTCTGCAATCGGAGGGCTGCTCCCAGCGCCGTCTCCAGCACCTTCCCACGGCCTTGCAGGAACCGGTGCAGCTCGGGGGCCGGTCGGTGCTTTTTTCCTTATCTGGATTTCATTGTTGTGTTAGTCCAGAGCTGTCAAACAAGCTTCTTAACGTACTAATTCAGCTGCTTGCACGGGATGGAGGAGCCTTTCTACGTGTAGCTCAGGGCAGGAGCAGTCAACCGGGGGCCAACCCAGCTGCAAATGCGGGGATCCCACGCGTCTCTCCTGGCTGCCTCCGTCGCTGTATTTTCTGTTCTGGAGCATCCTCAGCGCTGCTGGAGGAAGGCAGAGCTGCCACTAACAAGCCAGCCGGGGCCGTGCTCGAGCAGAGGGCTTCGCAGTTCTGTTTTTCTTTATTTTTTTCCCCTTTGCACTCCCACGGGTTTTGTTTAGTGCTGCTGACTCACCTGCTCCGGGGCCGGGGCTGCTCTTACGTATATGCTCTATAGGTATGCCCGACCAGCACGGAAGCGGGCCGGGAGGGACGGTGCCCGTGGGCGACGGGGAGCCGAAGCGTTGGGGACGGGGCACGTTCGCCCCAGGCACGTGGGGCACCTGCCTCCTCTCCCGCTCCGGGGAGGCTTTTCCAGCCCGGCGTGCCGGAGCCGGCACAGGGACAGGGCGCGGGATGGGAGGCTGGCAGGGGGCGAAGGGCCCACCCGCCTCTTTTTTTGGCAGCGTATTGCAGTCAAATCAGCTCAAAGCGATCATGAAACCATAGGGCAATATTTCGCTCCTCTTTGCTGTGGTCGCGCTGCTGAAAGCGCCCCTGCGAGCACCGGCTAGTTCCTGCAAGCCGAACGCGGCTCGAGCACAAAGAGCTCTTTCTTGCGCCCCGGCCGTCGGCTAAGAGCCGTTTTCGGCGGCTGCGCCCGGCGCGGAGCACGAGAAGGAGCCCCGTCCCACCAGCGCGGGACACGGCGCGTTTCCACCGACGCCGGCGAGAGCCCTGCGGGCAAACAGCTTGCAGGGACAGGCTTGGGACGCTTCAGGAAGCTGCAAAACAGAGTAAATAACAACAAGCAGAAATGGAAAAATGAACCTGAAAAGTGTTACCTGCTCTGTAGAAGTGGCTCTCGAATTTCCTTTTAACAAAAAAAAACAAAACATGTTATTTACATTCCATTGAACTCACTGAAAAACCCAAACACGGGCATGGTATTAGGTAACTCCTCCACTTTTTTGATAGGACACAGCTATTTTTATATCCTGTTATTCAATGGAGGAGTTAAAATATTTACTATATTGCCTGTGCAGGTTTGTGCATGTAGGACACCTATATACCTTAAACACTGTGCCAAGTCAAAGCAGTGGTGATTTTTGCAGCTGGGGCGTTGCAGAGGCCCCCGGGGTCGGCGACGGCTGCTGCTTCGGGGGCTGCAGCTGGGGCGGGGGCCGTGGCAGCTCCCGGCCGGCGCGTGCGAGCCCGGCAGCGGGGCGGTGGAGCGCTCGCCGGGTGCCTTGCCAGGGTTTTGCAGCCCACGTGCTGTCAGGCTGCTGCCCGAGGTGGCGGAGGACGAGGCTTCGTGTTACAGCTTGAGCTGCCTTCGCAGCTGCCAGCATCAAAAAGCAGCCCTGCTCCGGGTGATGGGCTGCTGCCCCTTGGCCGGTGCCAACGCCGGTGTCCTCTGATGCCGCTGCGAGCCGGCTCGGCTTGCTGCGATGGCAAAAGCCCATGGGGAAAAAATGAAAAAATCTATTTTTTTATATATATATAAAAATATAAAAAAAAATATATATATATAAAATTCAGCTCGACAGGGGAAGCACCCCATCAGTCGGCTCGTTCGCAACCGCCTTGGCTGCGGCTGTGTGACCTGCAGGAGTGCTGGGCAAGGCAGCAGGTGAAAAATCCTCTTCTCGCCCCTCGTGCAAATACTTCTACGTACACCTGGCTTGCAGACTTCACGGGACGACTCTGCACCGTGGTTTTTGCATGCTGAAACACCGTTATGGTCTCCAACCGTTTGCAGTCTGCTATCCTGGGGGTATGAAACCGCGCGGGAGCAGAACGGCCCTGCCGCTTACTCCGGAGAAGCACCGGCACCGGTCCGGTCGGACGGTGCTTCCGAAACCGTGCAACTTGGTGAAGCTCTGCTGCTTGAGGACCTGGCCGTGCTATACCAAATAGCAGAACAACAGCAACCGTAACTACTAAACACTTCACCTGTCTTGCGTCTTGGCTGAATCACGAATAATGCTGTAAGATAAGGCGTCTCATACAATCAGATAATTTTTTCCCCTTCCTCTGTGTCACAAAAGCCAATAGCTATTTCAGAGTCCTCACTCCTGCTCTTCCTGCTCGATGCATGAAGCTAACGCTGCAGTGCCGCGGGCTTATTTTTCCTCCCGAAATTCAGGCGTTAACATTATTTCTAACTTCGCCCCGTCGCACGTATTCGAGAGTCGCTGGCAGCTTACCTTGGTCCATCGCAGGTTTCTCCATTCGAGAGGCGGCACGGACACCCGCTCCGGGCTCCTCATCCTCCGGCTGCCTGCGGCCGGTGGACCTTTAAAACAAAATAAAAGTGATGGAGGGGAGGGAGGAAGAGCTGGGGAGACGCCGGCCTCGTTCAGCGGAACGGACGGGGCCGTGGGGTGCAGCCGGCCAGGCGAGGCGAGCCCCGGCGCGGGAACAGGGCTGCGCGACCCAGACGGCATCACGGGTTCCCCGCGACAACTTCAGCGGTTAAACCCTCCCACCCGGCTCTGCAGCACTGAAATCTGAGTTGCGGAGGAGTCCGGGGAGGAAAAAGCCAGCGCTTTGCTGTGCGAAGTGCGGCGGGATAATTCAGTGCGGTTTCGGTTTTCACAGTCTCGTTTTCTTTCCTCGTCGCTAACGTTCGCTTAGGTAACGGTGGAGAAAGGCAGCGTGTTCCCCAGGCGCTTGGGCTGCTCGCCCAGCTTGCCGCTCGTCCTGCCCCCGGGTGAGGGCAGCCGCAGGGGCCGGGGGCCTCCCGGGGCTGGGGTTCCCCCTCTCCCAATGCAGCCGTGTTCACTCTGCCGGGCGGCTGCCTGCAGCAGAGCAGTTGCAGCCCTGTGGGGCTTTTGTTTTGGCTTTTCCCCCCTCTCCCCTCTCCTCCTGGAAGCCCGTCCGTAGATCCTCAAGGGCTGCTTTTCGTTACAACAGCAACGAAGTCGCGAGAATGAAAATGCGGATGCTCTCGTAGGGCGCCCTGTTCGTTAGCAGCCACAGCGCGAAATCTCCCTTGGCTTTGATAACACGAATAGTACGATCCACACGTGAAAAGGCTTTTATTGCTGACAAGAACGTGAACAACTAAAGAAAAAGCTGACTTTCCCTGCATTTTTGTCTTCGTCCGGCCAGCGGGGCGATAGCTTTGCAAGCAGCCGGGAATCTGCACAGCACCCGCAAGGAACTCCCCTCATCCGCTTTGCTGAGCTCTGGTTAAGCTGCAATAATGCAACTGTTGGGTCGCGCTAAGCTTTATTGCTTCAGCAAAAGAAACTAAGAAACTTCATTGGAGACCAGATTACGCTGGTAGCAAAACCGGAGAGATACTTTTGCTCTCCGACCCCATTATCTCCTCTGCAGTATCTTGATCAGCTTTCTTACACATAGCCGCGGCTTCTGCGCAGACCTGTAAATTGCTGCTTTGGCTGCCAAATTGCCATAACTCTTCTATTTTTATGTTTTAAGAGCTTAAAACCGTCCATCCTCTTTGGACGTGTCTTTAAAATTGGCCAGTACTGGGAGGATTTCGTGTATATCCGAAGGCTTAGAAGAAGATGTTACTTCTGCAGAGCTTCCAGTTTTATAGTCAACAGACATGAAAAGCCCAGCGGGGATAAAAGGAACTTAACCAGTTCTGTCTAATGCATATAAATCCACCTAAGAGCTCAAGGCCCTGGAAGTACTCAGTGCACTACATTTATCTAAGATGCAGAAATGGGTCTTCAGCACACATGCCACATGCCCCCCTTTGACGCCAAGTTAATATGAATTAGAAGACTGAGATGAATAAACAAGGTCAGTCTGGGCTGGGCCAAGTTGAACCGACGCAAAATAATTGTCGGTATTTTCTGTCAGCAGTGACGGTTTATCTTGGCTCGGGATTCACGGGGCTATAGATTATAAAATGTTTTCAGTGGAACAGTTGGCAGGCATTTTATTGATTTTTCTTTGTTTTGTGCACGCCGAAGAAATTTCCATTAAGTATACACACTGTTCATGTGACAAAGTCAAATGCCTTCTTCAGACTTTTCTTTCTTCGGGTACGCGAGGGTGGTGATACGTTAGCCATCTACTTTCATCAAGAGGACCGCTGTTGAGCATTGGGAGGGCCTACAGCGCACCTCTGTGCGTCCAGAAAAATACGAGTTAATGCTGTGTTTTTGAGGCGAATGAAGCTCCCGTCGCCTTCGCTGGAGCTCAGCAAAGGCCGGGGACGAGCAGCGAGGCTTTTTTACATGATGCACAAAAGATGTTGCGGTAGGATAACTCTTACTCTCTCTTTATGCTGATTTAATAACCAGCGTATACAGATATGAAAGATGGCCATGTGGTTGTCTCTTAATGCTTCCCGAGGTTTGACTGGTGATGCTACCGATTCGAATTACATAAACGTGCTTCTGAGCTTAGTATAAGAACCCAAGAGGACTTGAAATATGCGTATTCGAAAGGAAATAAAAAGCAACAGGAAAGTTTTATGAGAAAAGTCACTGCAGCAGTATATACTTTGGCCTTCTATTATAAACACATTTATACTAAGACAAGAAAGCTTAATTAAAATAGGAGTAGTCCTGGTTTGGTGTGGGTGGGCTGGGGGATAAGTTTTTTTTAAATCCAATTTCAATCAAATTCTGAGGCTATAAATAAACATAAGATATTTAAAATCCCAACATATTTTGGTAAGGAACCAGAATGAAACACTGAAGGGGGAGAAACTCCCCACTGCAGTTTGCAGTCACAGTGGCAGAGGAATGAGTGCAGCTGTAATACTGTTTTGGACTCTTCTAGGTAGGACCCTGGTGTTGTCCCAGGCGCTTGCTGGTTGATTCATCCAGAAATAAACTGTCCCATGAGAAGTCAATTGGTTTCTTAAACATATTGCAGAGTTATTTTGCTCCCCTGGGCAACAGTGTTAATGCCTTCTGAGAAGACTCCCATTATTTATGTGTAGAAAAAGAGCTATTCTGATCAAAACATGTCCAGGTAGAGAAAAAAAAATAATGAGAGAGAAGAAATGTTCCTAGGCTGTAGAAGACCTGAGGCTTGGAAGGACACAACGGTAATGGTCCATAGTGAACACAGGAGCCGGAGACAGGCGCTTTGACTTGTAAAATTATTCACTGGGCTCTGCATGGGTGGCTGGTATTTCTTTGTCCTGTTCATGGTAGAGTGAAAGAAACCACACAACCGATGAAGTTCCTGTGCCTGGAGCAGTGTGCTGCGGTCTTTATTGCCCATAACTTACCATGCGTGCACACTGTTTGGAAAACCGATTATAGTTCTGCACCGATGGCAACACGAGTGCCACTTTCATAAAATGTCATGGAGTTGCTCCAATTTTCTTTAGCTGTAAAACTTAGTTTAGTCTCAGGGTTCTCTGCTTTCTACCTGTTAAGAAGAGAAGCTAGAATTTGTCTGGAACAAGCTCTCAGGTAAATAAATAAAGCCCTGAGACTGTTTTATGGATGATCATTTTCTTTCCAGTCTTTTCTTGATTCTCGCTTCCAGGCTTGGCTTTTCTCGTTAGGTTCTAGGCAGAGCCTGAAAGGAGATGATGATATTAAGAAGAGTTAATTGAAGTGATTTGTTAAACACGCAGCCTGAAAATGGGGCTTCTGTTGTGTGTATTTGTAGGGCAACAGTAACAGGGTTCATTAAGAAGTGAGTTAAATGGAAAGGTCTTCTGCTAGCCTTCACACGCCTGGGGCTTTTGCCTTGGGTTGTAGGTCATGAGATGCATCTCAGCTGTCCCCAAACAAAGGTGCTATCAAAGCTTAAATACAAGAGAGACGAGTCTAGGAATGTGCTGGGGGCTTAATGAGATGAGCTTCCAGAAACTCAGATGAAATACAAGTTTGGGATGGTATTTGGATCTGAAAGTATTTGAATAGTGGCTTTGAAAATGCAGTAATACAGATCAATTGATGTTTTCAGATGCAACTAGCTGGTACCAAGGTGTAAATCCAAGGCAGATGAAGAAAAGACTCCAGGAAAGAAGAAACAAAGCAACTTTCGCATATTGGTTTTGTCAAACACCTGCCAAGTCCCACTGTGGGGTCTTGCAGAGATTAGAGAGACTGCTGCTATCCAAAAGAGAGTAGAGCCGAGTAGTTCTGTCACTTGCAGTTTAATTCACGCATGTCAAATGCACGTGAGCAGTGCTGTTGGCTCTGTGTGGTCTACGACTGACTTTACAGAAAGTTTGTGGGGTTTTTATTGCAAGATTAATGCCACTGAACGACACTGACCACTGACACTCAACATGGGAAGGACAGGTTAATTTAGGTTGGAAGGAACCTCTGGAGCTCATCTGGTCCAATCCTCTGCTCCAAGCGGATTCAGCTGTTCAGTTAGGTCCAGCTCCAAGGAGGGATCAGGTTGCTTCAGGTCAGGCCTGTGATCCAGTGAGGACCTTTAAAGGACAATGACAGAAGGCAATCATCTGCACCGGTGAACACGAGGGATCCCAGCAGGACAGCAGCCATCCTTTCCCTTGTGCAGATCTGACACGAGTGTTGTCACATCAACAGGGATGATGTTCACTGCAGCGAGTTACGGTGTGTCAACAGGCAGGAGGAGGAAGCAAACCGGAGCTGCAGACTAACCCTGCGCCATGAAATACAAGCCAAGTCCCTGGAGAGAGAGTCTCCTGGATTTCAGCGATGCTGAGGAGACAACTCCACCAGGTGCCTGCAGTCATACACACGAAGTGTGGCTGAAGCGACTTACGAAGACAGGAAGCTATACTGCGCACAGGACTAGGCAACACAGAAGAAGACTAAGTCTATTACAAAATGGAATTTTCTTCTGTTTTCTTGAGGGGAAAGACTTCAGAAGTAAATAGGAAACGATTCAGGATCTACGATGTTTATGTATTCTGCTCACCAGCAAGATAAATGAAGACTAGCGTTAAACAGCATAAGAAATGCAGAAAGTCAATAACCAAACAGAAATGACCAAGCTAACAAACAGTGAAGGGCCTTTGGAGGAGGGGGAATGTGCTCTGGCTACTGATTTTGAAGCTGCAGGTAGTGGTTGGAGGCTGAGCAGAAGTGGGCAGTGGAAATGTCAGATATGAATTTGTGATGTGGAAAATGGGTTAGAAGAACAATGTTGCTGTGCACTTACTAGGATGCTCAGGTGCCAGGCGCTATACAGCTGTGATTCAATGAACTGCTCTGTATTTTAGTAAGGCCTTACTGTCTCCATTTTTCAAGCAAATCAACTGAGGCAACAAAGTAAATATGATTTAATTTGGGGTTCCCATACTGAAACAATTTAAAGAAATACCATAAAGTGCGGAGGAACCATCTACCCATTATAAACTAATTTCACTCCTGGTGTCTCAGATTAGGTAGCCAAATCTCTAGCAATGCTTGAATATGTTGGACAGAAAGGTGTAACATGGCGATGACTGCAGCGTGGAGCAGGGCACTCACGTCTCTCAAGGCAGGCTTGCAACGCTCTAGCTCTTCCTTTCGTTATACGAGCTTCTTTGCATGAAGAGGTCTGATGCATATTTGGCAGCAGGCATATTGTATAGAAAATAAACCACTGACTACGTGGAACTGGAGGGAAACTGAACACAAGTCACGCTTACGGACGTGTCACCGTCTTTAAGGATGGAGAAGTTGTTCTGGGAGTTGTTCCGCGCCCTCACGGGCGACCTCCCGAGCGGCGTCGCAGGGAGTGCCTTCAAACCGCCGCCGAGCGTTGGCAGGCTTCCCGCAGCTGCAGCCATCCCGGGGAGCCACTGGAGTCCTCTTGAGGAGCTCAGCAGGAGGAAGCAACCCCAGGGTCACCTTGAGGGGGGCCAGCTGCCCACGCTGGGGTTTAGCAGGGGACGGAGCTGTTGGCGCGGGTGGGAAGCTTTCTCCAGACTCATCGCCTTGGCAAGCACGAGCCCCGGGCAAGGCGAGCGGTTCACGCGGCTTCGGGGAAGGCGGGGAGCCCCCCGCGAGGGTCAGCAGCTGCCGGTGGTCGGCCGGCGTCGGCTGGAGCCCGAGCGGGCCGGTGGGCAAGGCAGGGAGGGCAGCCGAACGCTGACAGCTCCCCAAGACGCCGAGCCGAGCCGAGCCGAGCCGAGCTAGCTGCGGGGCTGCCAGACGAGCGTGAGTCACGGCAAATCCCAACAGGGAAAAGGCGAGCTGCAGGGAGGACAGCGCGTTTACACCGCCGGAGCAGGGGCGTGTTGGGATCAGCCTCCGTTCTCGCGCTCTGCTAAAGGAGCTGCCTGCACTGGAGCCACTTGTAAAGGAAAGCTCTCTGTAATCGTCCTCAGCGTGATCCCTTACTGCCTGTATTACTCCCTCCTGTCAATACAGTGCTATCTGAAAAGCTAGGAGAAAATAATTGTGCGCTGTACTTTAAAAAATAGGACCCGTCTCTAAGTCCTTCAGGTACCTATGAAAAGCTTTGGTGGTGTTCTGTATCCTAAGAACTGTAGCTTATGTGTAAAATAAGCATTTCACATGCTATACCTACAGGTGTGTAGCTGGTACAGTGTATGCTATGTCTAACTGCAAAAGCTCAACCTCTTCATCTGAGAAAAGAGAGAGAATAAAGTGATGGTCTTTGGAAGGGGAGAGAAATGCGATGCTTGCCCGCACAAGGCCTGGTCAGCGCAATCAAACACAAATGATGAGGATGATTTACTGAGATGGAAGTTCAACATTGCACAAGCAATAAACTCAATAAAGAAGCTCCAACGTACGGTAGGGGCAGAAAGTAAAAATAAATGCATTTGTATACTCACTGTATACGAAATGTTCACAAAGACTTGTTTCTTTTCTATTAGAAGGCATTAGGAAAAAATTTTTTTGTTCATCGTTACAGAAGAGCCGCATATTCCGCGTTTCATTGTGATTTCCCATCTGCTGCAAGATGTCCTGCCCTTTGCTAGCAACAGAAGTATGGCTGAAGCACTTACAAGCACTGGTGCCGGCCCTGCTGTTTCTCTCACAGGTAGGTCCCAGGTTTTCGTCGCCTTTGGAAGCTGTCCGCTCGCGAGGGCCCATCCGGGAGGCTTCAGGCACAGGCCAGCGAGGAGCTCGAAGACACCCATAAAGGTCACGTCGGACTTTTAAAAGTTCTGTTTGTTGCCTGTAGCTGTTAATCTCAGTGTTTCTGTCTTATTTCTCTTTCTTCTGCACGTTTGCCAAAGCAGGCTGCATTTCCTCGAAGATTTTAATTTGTTATGTTAAAGAATGTTAAATACTTTCAAAGTATGTATGCTTCTGGAGACTGGTTTGTGTCCCTCCTGTGTCCTCCTGGCTTCCAAATTTTCCTTCATTCCCGCTAGCATCTTAATGGTTTGTTGTGTTTCCAGTCAGACACAGACACAAGCAGAGCTGACTGTGCAGAATATCAAGCGTGCTCAAATAAATTTCAGTTAACTGCTTATTTTTGCGCCCCGCTCCCGCCTCATTTCCCGCTGTGGAAACGGTGAGTTTCCTTGGCCTTGCGGAGAGGCCTCGGGCAGCGGTGGGAGCGAGCTGTCGCCCGCTGCTCCCCAGCCCTCCGCCGTCCCCCTCACCTGCCCCCGGAGCCCTGGGCCGGCGGCCCGAAGGCCGCACCGGCGGCAGGGAGGCCGCGTTCTCCCGGGCGCTTCGGAGGCTGGTCGCGGCGCGCTCCGTCCGAAGCATCTTCTCCGGCCCATCGCCCCAGCAGCTCTGTTAAGACGAACGGAGTTGTGGTGTCAGGCTTACCGAATTACCAAGCGCAGCACGGGGCAGCAGCTGCTCGTCTCGGGTGTCGCTAAGGACACGGGTGTCCTCTTCTCCAGCCGACCGAACCACACGGACAACTGCGTGCTTTTGCCCTTGGCTTTTCTCCGTGGAAAGGAGGCCGAGCAACTAACTGGCTGCAGTAACGTAGCCAAAAAAGGGTTTTGGGAAGGGGCGAGCGTGTGCCCTGGCTTTGGACAGCAGGGAGGAGATGCCGACTCCAATTTGCCACCTACAGAAGGTCCAGGTGGCTGGCGAGGGCTGGGCTTCCTCCCCCCGCCTCGCGCACCTACTGCCTTTCGAAGGAAAGGCTTTCCTTGATCTCTCTTCCAACATGTTCTGGTTAATGGTAAAGTCGGGAGGCCTTCAGGAGCCTGGCAATGTACTGGGTACTTCCCAAGCCGTCAGCTGAGCCCTCGGGGCAGGGCACTGCTTGAAAATACCCCAACTATTTAAAAATATAGGGGGAAAACGGCATATTCTAGGTGTGACACTTTTTTATATACATATACATATACATATACATATATATATATATTTATATATATATCTCAATCAAACCCCAGGCTAGCAGAGTTTAGATTAAGGAAAAAATCCTGTTACAGATAAAGACTTCAAAAGATTTTTCTCAAAATCATAAGGCCCTTTTGCATTTTTCCCTTTTCTAATCCTGTTTTTCTCCCCTTGTTCTCTGCCTTCCTGCATCCCCTGTAAGCTAATCTGCCCAATACCCATGGCAACACCATGGGCAGTGCAGAGAACATAACACGCTCGCAGGCTTTACCATCCCGCTAGCTTACATTTTGGCCAGAGACCCAGGACGCTCACCAGCTTAGGAGGGCAAATCTACTTGCAAGTGTTTCTCAAGCTCCAAGTCCTAAAAAGCTAACTCCATGCGATTGCTGCAGACTATTTTTAGTCTTCATGCTACCTAAATATTATTAACATGGGCTGCATGAGAGAGGATGAAGTGCGATGACGGATTTGGCTTCCTTGAGTAACTGATGCTCTCTCCGTGTGCTACTGATGAACACGAAGGAGGAGAGTAAAAACGCTGTATCTGAGTAATGCTCTATGTCCAGGAAGCTCAAATTAAGGGTGAGTAAAGCAGGTTTCTCCTGTGCACTTCTCGCTGAGGAGCTCTTGAAGTCTAACGTGGAGTGAGCAATGGGAGAAGGAGGGGGGACAAAGCAGTTAACTCTCAGTTGCAGCACAAGCCACTTTCAATGTGTGTAAAGGAGTTGGAGAAATGGCTTAGCCAAAATTCCTGTTGATATGTGTTTAGGCAAAACCCACCACGGTTCTCGTGGGATGAACTTTGATTCCCTTTGGTAGTGACAACTATATTGCGAAGCATTCTTCTACCTGCGTTTTAAGTGTTTGGTCCTGAAGAGACTCTCCCTTTGCTAGGCCTTAGCTTCCTGGGAGGGGAATGTTCAACACCCTTGTTTTCTAAATGGGAAAGCTAAGACCTACAGGGTGACTCAAGCTGGTGTAATTCAGCCTTTTTTTTTTTCTTTTCTTTTTTTCTTTCCACCCACTCAATCACTCAGTAATGTCTAATGTCTAATGACACATGACTTATCCCCTTAAACTTGCAAACTTTTACCAATATGTACTTTTTACAGCATCTCCTTACGCATCACGTCTGAAACTGGCCTAGATCCAAGCAGCAATGGCATTTCGGGATGCCCAAAGAGGAGCATGGATTGAGAAAGGGAATAAAACAGGACTTGGACTCGATCCCTTTCCCTCGTCCTGCTAGCCTGCAGCTTCTCTTACCTGTTGAATAAACTGTGACCCTTTTGCATCGTTTCAAAGGGACTGAAAGGCACGCTCTGCATGGGACCTTCCTGTTTGGTAACTTCGAGTGAGCTACACTTTGGATGTGCCAACAGTTGCATGGCACGCTTATAATACATGAACGCTATGAGCTATAGGTGTGTAATGACCGGGTTGGAGAAAACTACTTGATAAGCAAGTCCACGAGCTTTGCTGTTTTCGTGCTGTGGATGCAGCGTGGCTGCACCTTGTTAAATGGTGCTCCTGGAGCTACTGGAAAAAAAACCCGTGCACACGCAGCCTGTGATGTGACTGGCAGAACTGGGGGGGTCCTAACTATGGGCGTGCGAATACATTGGTTTGCACTTTCATGTCTAAGTTAAATATCTGGAACTGCCCTTGAAGTTACTCATATTGAACCTATGCTGGTATACAGCTGCAGTGTTGCAGTATAACAGAAGATATGATCAGATGCCAAAAACAGTTCAAAGCCACAAAACTATCTGCCATGAGCTCTCTGGGGTGTAAAGAAATAGGTGTTCTTGTTGTGGACATCGGGCTGCGTTCCTCGGGAGCAGAGTGCTATGGCAGGAAAAAAAAGTGGAAGGAATCTAAAAACAAAACCCCCCAAACCGGTGACAACATATCTCATGTCTTAATTAAGAAGGAAAAAAAAAATTGGCAAAAATCCTGCAGAGCTGGGAAAAGGTGGTGGTTCTTACATCTGGATGAGGGTTCAGGCTATGGCTTGGCATTGGATCAAGACTTTGCGCTGCCGTTGGAGGGCTCACGAGTTGTACCTGAAGGTTTCATCTGCAGGTAATCTGAGATCTTCCTTTGGCTATTGCAGAATAAACCTTCTCTGTTTTTAATTCTAACTCAGGTCTTGGTTATCGTGTTAGGAGCTGGGGTTTTGAATCTGAATTTTAACAACTTGACAGCTGGGATCTCTGCTAGCATGGTTATTTCATTTTAGAAATCATTTATCAGATTCAATAAAATGAATTTTTCTTTTTCCTTTGGAAAAAAAATTTCTTTTCTCTAAAAAGCTTTTTCTGCAAAATCCTATTTGTCATGGTCAATGTTAGGATAATATCATAGGAAAAACAGAGCAATGCATATATCTTATTTCCAAAATTTGCTGACAGCTGCTGTTGCTACATCTAGCACCTGTCTGCAATAGCCAAATGCATTTCTTCAAAAGTCCGCTAAAAGTTTTCCTTTCTGCTTTCTCCTTTCAGAGAGCATCCTGCTCTCTGAATGCGATACACCGGCGATGAGCTCTTATGCCTTCCCTGCGCATTTCTGCGTCTTTATTTAACTGTATCTATTCTCTATGGGATCCGTGTCTGCAAATCAGAAGCTATTTCCACGTCGAAGTCTCTGCCACTGGACTTGCGGGGATAAACTGCATTTCAAAACACGCAATCACATGGCAAAATGAAAATCCGCTTTTAATATTGTTCGCAAAATTGACAGCTCTACTTAACAGAAGCCATCAAATTATTCACAACGCAGCAGCTGCCCTTGTTAAAATCACAGCTTCTTTTGGCATGAAGAATAAACTAGCTGATAAGTGCCAGATAAACCGTTTGGGTGCCTCTTTGTGCGCGCGGCATGGCTTGCCGAGCCAATTCTGCGCAATCTGATGTTTACAGCGCCGACGTGACGTCCGACCTCCGTAGGCAACGGGGACTTTAAAACGCTGAAGCAAGCATTTAATCAGAGCCCTTCATGCTGATCTTCAGCAAATTCGATAAGTTCAAAAAATGTAACTCCTTCTACAGATAAAATAGCAGGGTTTTTTTTGCTTCAGGAGTTGCAAACACATCCCAACGGACTCCCGGCGAACCACGCAGAATTCAGCCATGTGCTCCTAACAAAATGTGCTTTTACCTGAACAGGTATTTTTACGTGAATAAGTTGCTACTCCCTTTTATTCGGTATTTGCTTCTTTTTTTGTTGTTTTCATGAGTTGAAATCAAGCGTTCGGGCTGTTGCGAGTTGTTGTTTTAGGGAAGTAACCGCAGCAGGAGGTGAAAGATGGGGCATGATTTCACACACTACCAAGTTGCTCCCCCTTAACTCTATCCTGGGCTTTCTTAAACCCCAGGAAGGTGTTTCTAAAGCCACAGCGTAACATACTTAGGCTACTGGAATCAAGGGGGGCTGTTCTCCTTGCCTTGAGTGCGGTCGGCTCTTTTCTCTAGCTACAACTGTCTTCCCGAAAATGTTTTTCTAAATAAACAGCATCTAGCAAAACTGTTGAGTTTTAGCAGATTCCTGCAGGGAGACACTTGAGAACAGCCAGCTTCGTTTGCGTGGGGGGAAACAACTCCAAACTTCTCTGCTTATTTTGGTCCAGTTTTTATTACGCTTTCTTATTTTTAGATTATTTTTGCACTGCTTCTTTATTTCCCAGTGCTGACAGGTCTTCATCTGCCAAACATCAATTGTTGAAATACTATTTTTACAGCCCTTTTAAAAAATCACCGAGAACAGCGGTTCCCGTTGAGAGAGCTGGAAAAGGTGCATTAAATCAGAATATCTCCTATTTCTGTTGTAATTTAACAATTTGATACCTGAGAAGATAACACTTTAATCACTACTAAGCAGCAGTAACCCTTAATAATAGCATAATGTGTCATTATTTCACTAGTTGGACATTAAGCATGAGTAGCAGCAGCACAACTGTTTCGGGGGTGTGCCAGGAAAATTAATAGTTAAAATGAAAGTTGTGTGATCAAACTGAAGAAGCAGTTAACATTAATAAATGCTTTTTTCAGTGCAGACAGATATATTTTACTTAGCAGTCTTCTGCAACTAGCAGTGAAAACTGGATTTAAAATTTCCTGCAAAGGGACATGCCGAGTTTTACCAGCTCCAGCTGAGATTCCAACTTCTGCTACGGATTTGCTCTGTACTCTGCTAAAATCAGGCACAAAATTAAGTTAAACCACGACACAGGCTGAAAAGTTTTGTACCTCCCTAGAGCCGAAGTAATCAGGTTCCTCAGGAACCAGGCTCGCAGTGCCAATACTATTTAATAATAATTAAAAAGAAGGTGCTTCTCACGGGGCGATCCCGACGTGGCCGTGTCGAGCTGCGACGGGCGGCCGGCCGCACGGAAACCAAGCACCCGAGGGTTTGCTTCAGCTCCCGGCCCTCTCGCTTCAACCGCTTGACCGGCGTCCCCGCCGCGGCGATCGCGCAACCCGAGAGGTTTGCCAGGTTTTTCCGAGCCACGCGAAGCTTGCCTCATCGGCGTCGCTGCCCGCCGCGATGTGCTGGCGCTGGGAGGCACGGCGGGCGCGGGAGGGAGGACCTGCCTGGCGACCAGGCACTTTCTTTGTTCGACAAGTGGTACTTTAGACTGGTAGGATTTTTTTTTTTTTCTTATGACTATCTAGAAATACCAGTTCTAGAGTAAAGCTGGGCTGCTGGGGAGCACGGCTGGTCCTTCCGGCTTGGTTCGAGGCCGGAGCAGCGGGAACGGGGCTAATCCCGCTAGTGCATCCCCCGAAAGCATCCGGAGAAGACCTGCTGCTGCTTCCGACACGATGCTCCTGAGAATCGGCGGAGGCAAAAGGGCCTCCGGCGTGGCAAGCCCCAGCCCACGACGGGTGAAGCCGGCCCGGCCGAACGGGCGTGCACCTTCGGCTGCTCTTCGGGACGCCCGCGGAAGGGGCAGACCCTCCGCACCAGCTCCGGCAGCAGGACCAACCTGCTGCCTGCGGGGCACCTGGAGCAGGGAGATGTGCCAGCCCGACTGGGGGGAGGCCAGGGGAGAAGGAAACCTTTGCAGGGGTTAACTGGGGCAGGAAGGCGTCTGCAGGCGAATCGAAGATGCAGAATGGGAGCCTGCAACGAAACGCTGCCAGCTGGGAACCGGCCAAATGGATAAATTGGAAAAGAGGGTTAAATGTTTTGGATGCTGAAGGCTTGGACGTCAAAGAGGTGCTCAAGGAGCCTCCCAGCCACCAAGTCCATGCAAAGAGGCTCCAGGCAGATGCAAGCTTTCCACGGGAAGGCTTTATCCTCAGCGGAGAGTTTCCACAAGGGAACGGCTGGGAGGAATGACTGAGGGATGTCTTTTAGCACCTGGAAGCACTCGTGCAAGGGAAGAGCACGCCTGAGGTTGATCTGCCGTTGAGGGGCAGAAGGAGTTGCACAGAAATGGAGGACAACTGCCTCTGCCCACATAAGGATGTAAAAATTACATGTAGCTGTTGACATATTGTCATTGCTTGATGGAAGGAGGCGGAAAAGAGCGGTTCCTCCAGGCCAGGCTGTCAAGGAAACCAGGGTAAAGCTGGAGTTCATTCTGCACTTTCCCGGAGCACCAGTTCCTCCCCGTGTCGTGGGCCGGGTACCGTAGCTCATCGTAACCTGCTTTCCACCAAGTATATAGGGACTGAGGGGTTGCAGCCAGAAACTCCTGCCTGAATCCGGGGCAGAAAACCCACTCCAAAGGGGTACGAGAGGGGTGCGAGGAACCTGCTGTGCTGCCAGCAGTGCTGAAAATAGTTGGCTGGTGCCTGGTCTGCCAGGTTGGAGGTCCCCCTGCTACGGGTCACTCTCCCGGGGTGCGGGAGCAGGTCGGCGGGCGGAAAAGGCTTCGCAGCAGCCTCAGCAACGTTTGGAGCAGGTGCATGACTATGCCACAGCGCCGGAGCAAGGCTAGAGTTCAAGAGTTAGCTAATTGTATCTCTCTGAAAAAGGAATTGCCTCAGACCAGTTAATTTGTCAAGATAACGAATTGCAGCAATTCTCCTCTTTTGGAGCTGGGCCACTAACACTGATCTGAACTGTATTTAAACTCTTGATGACAGGGACTGAAAGAGATATTGCAATACTGGAGGTACAGGTTCCTAAAGGCAAGCTGCATGTACAGCTGGCGTTGGGAGGCAGCAAGGGCATGTGAGTACACATCCTGCACATCCCGGAGATATGAAGCAATTCCCTGCGGCAGCGACTCTGGCGCCTGGGCAGGCAGAGTTCATCTCGAATCTCTGCGAGCGACTGAGGTCCAAAAAGGAGAGCAGAGCACCCACTGAGTCATTTCTGTGATACGTAATAACCCGAGCAGGATTCTTACTCCTTTCCTGTGTGACACCCCCCCCCCCCAAAAAAAAAGTGCTGATGTGAAGTTATTGCCATAGTTCTCGAGTGCAGCAAAACCCAAAACTGTTTGTGTTCCTCCTGCTTTCCGAATGAAGAGCAGCTCCGTGCCTACCCCCAGCGCGGTCACATGCGTGGCTGGTGCTACGACGAAACCTTGGCACGTATCTTGCTAATATGAAGATGCTTTTAGAATATTGTGGGTGAACGATCTATTTAGGGGGGGAAATGACTTTCCTTCTGATTTGAGTCAGAATAATCATTCCGTTCCTGCACATCCACTCATTTCAGAATAGTAAAGTGACTTTTAATTTGGAGTCAGTGCAACTGCAGGGGAAGTTATTTCAAAATAGCTAATCTGGCTATTGCCACAGGTAAACAAGCCCTTATAAATTGATGGGGATGGGAAAGAACTCAAGAGCATATGGCCCAGGACTTTTTACTCAATTTGCAATCACTTATTTAGACCTATCTTCCTTTGGGCTAATATCAGCAGAGCTTACAGGGAGCCAGGGTCAATTTAAACAACATAGTAGTATTTTGGGGAAAAAAATGGGCTTTGAGACCTGCCTGCATTTCTCCTCCTGTTGTCTGTTCAAGTGACAAGTCTACCTTGCTTGAGTTGGACCTCGCTCTTAAGTATCACAGTCAAGCGGTCACCTAGGATTCGGTCAGTCTCACAGCAGGGACGGTTGCTGGTAAGGCTGGATCGAAGGTTGGTAAGGCTGGGTCTAACGTCTGTTTTTCTTCCTAAGCATTTTCTGCTGTTGGAGGGCTTCTAGGTAGGAGGGGGACATCCAAAAATGGGAACCTGGGCTGTGTAGGTGGTGGCTCAGTGCTTGAGCCCCCCAGAGCGGCAGCGCTAAGAGCTCGTGGGAGATGCAAACTGCCCTGGATCGGCACCTCCAGTTCCTGCAGCTGGGGTAGTGGCTCTGGCCGGTGCAAGTGTGGTGTGAAGCAAATACCAGTCATGTCAGAGACTGACCTTGTTTCCTTGGACAATCCCGTGTAAAAATGGATATAACAATACTCTCGGCGCTTACTTCATAGGATGTTGTGAAGCTTAATTAAATGTGCGCAAAAGCATTTTGAGATCCTTAGATGAAAGGTGTTTTTATAAATGCAGATTATAATAATTATGGCTAGTAACCACCATCAGCTCCCGAAACAATTAATTCAGGTTGCCGAGGCCATCACAACAGCGTGTGCAAAGAGGCATCAGCCATTTAATGACATATATGCTGCTTGAGAACCAGAAGCCTCGTGAAGGCCGTAAACAAAGAGGAAAAAGCTGGGTGCTCGGGGCTTGACGTGCCGGGTGCAGCGGGGGCAGCTTCCTCTCCCGCGCTGCCCCAGCGTTTGCCATCCTCCTCCTCCTCCCAAGGGCAAGAGCCCACCTCACTCATCGCATGAACGGGGATAAGCTTAGGTCCTGGTGATTTTTATAGCTAGCGTTGTAGGGACATCGAAAACAAGTGCAAATTGCTTGGCTTGCAAAAATCAGGAAATACTTCACTGTAACCCAGTTTTTTTGTTAAATTCTCCCCCCTGCCTGCTTACAGCATCGCAGGACAAACGTTGACTGCCGGGTGTTATCCAGCTGACTTTCTCAGGGTGAAGACAAAGGCGAAGCAGCCACCATGTGTCTGGCCAAATCCTTAAAGGCCCAGTGCACACGCTGAGCTGACAACCGCCTGAAATCCGAACCGTTTCGCTCACCCTTTCTTGCCGCTTCCAAATTCATTTGGGCTTAAATAGCTCAAACCTACAGGTGTTCAAACTCTCTCGCTTGTCAGCAGAACAGCCTCGTCAGACGTGGGCCGAGGACATGGTCAGACCCCACCGGTGAATCCCAAAGAGCCGGCTAGCCCACCTGTGCCCCTCAGGCTCATTTCATTGCTCTCCTTTCACGGCTAAAATGCAGAAGGGTAGTAGTTACTAAGCACCCAACTTACTAAAGCAATTAGGCTAAATGCACTGCAGCTAGAAATTTAAGCAATGTGCCGAATTTAGTTTGGGCATTCGTGGTCATGAGTCTGAAACCTTTAACATTTAACCTTGCAGCAAATTAAATGAGCTTTCTGATGAAGTGAGAGATTTTTTGTAGTGGAACTTGACTGTGTGAAGCACAGACTTATTAGAAGAAGTTTTTTGTTTTTCTTTTAATGGAGAAAATCTTGGGGCCAGTTAGTTCCCTAATGGAAATAACAGCGAAATGGGAATACCATCTATAAACAAAGTGCTCACTGCAGAACAGTATTGCATTATAGTTTCTGATGGACTAATCAGTGGATCTCACAAAAAAACTGTCACTATGATGGAAGGTGTATAGACTACACTTACTGCGATAGCAACAAGCCTAATACCTACAAAGCTTAACAGCAGCCAGTTTTCCACGTACCAAAATTGAAAACATTTATGTTTTTCAGTCCCTTTAAAAATACTGACTTTCTACAATACTTTTTGTATTTTAAATATAGAAGTTTTGAATTTTCAGGATGAGTTTCTATAAACTGAGAGCCAAGTTTTTACGGGGTCTTTATGCATACATGTATGCATAGCTGCCTACAAAATTAGCAACACTGATGCAAGATAGACAAAACATACTAGGTACTAACACGTTATTTAGACCTACACAGTATAGAAGTTTTCTGTGATGTGAGTATATGCAAGTTGTGTTTGCACACACATGTGCATATATATATATTTTCACAGTATGCTGACATTCTGTGGCTAAGGTCTCTTAACAACCCTTATAAAGTGCTCTGTTCAGTGTCTCAGCTAAATCCTACAATTTGGGATAAAACTTGGATGCATTTTCTAAATGCGCCTCCAGGCACTAGGACATGAAAGAAGTTTGGGTATTAGAGCATGTCTTGTTTTAACCATCTCCGGAGCACCCTGACTGACACTTCACAATTTACAGGGAAGGTGGGGCTAATCAAGCCACTGAAGCAGATATAAGGGCTGGCTCTCCCTGATATGTGTTTACAGGCTGTCAGTCACCCGCCGGAGTGCTTTGCTGCCCGGACTTGCTGATAACCACCAGCATGCTCTGCCCGTTCGGTGCCCAAAGGCCTCCAGAGCCTGCGGTGCCCCATCGGCATCTGCAAGCCCAGGTTCGTGAGCTGACATCTGCCTTCCCAGCCCTGACCATTAGAAGAGACTAATTTGGGATGAAAATGTAAAGCTTTGGAAAGCAGATGCGCTACGCTTTACAGAAGGTGAAATACGGCCCTGGAGGGAGCTGTGAGCAGCTCCTGGCATTCCTCGTGCTTCTAAACGCAGCTGAGAAGAAGGTACAAGAGAAGCAAAGAACTGATGCCTGATGCCGAGAGGTGGAAAAAAAATCACTGCGACTCACTGTGCCAGCCCCTTTCCTTGCCTTTCTTGCTCCTCTTCTCCTTGAAGTATATGACAGGAATTTAGAGATAAGATTCCGTCTCGGACAGATGTTCACCTTTTTAGAAAAAGCATTTCTTTTTTTCCTTTTTAAGAGAAGGTAATTAACCTCAACTGCATTCTCTGATATCTGCTGAATACAGCATTGCTTGTCAGCCACTCCTTTCCTCACTTAAAGTGCATTTTGGACCCGTGGAAAGCAATTAATGTTCAAGAAGGACAGCTGGCCCTTACAAAACATCTTTCCACATTTCTGCATTACCTTAGCGATCTTTTTCCTTCCCTGCCTGCCACCACCAATTCTTCTTACATAGACATGCATCACCCACAGATACTCACTGTCTACTCGGTTACTGCTACGTCCTTGTAGTCTCTCCATATAGTTTGATTCTGTTTTAGGGTGGAAACTCCTCCTCCCACCTCACGTTTTACGGGGTGTTTTGGACCATGGCAGATTGCAGGCGGGAACCGGGCACATTGCAGGGAGAAGAGATCAGAGGGAGACCATCGGCGTGGTCCCTGATGAGGTGTAAAGCATGGCTTGAAGCAATATCCCTTCTGCTAGGACAGGACTCTGCAGCAGGCTTGTTGCTCTCTACTGCTTTCAGGCCTATTTTACTAGCAATTTGCCTCAAAATCAGCAAAATTAGAACTGCCCTAAGCTAACTGTGGGTGAGAGTGCCCCACGAGCAGGTTGGGTCTGGACCGGGAGTCTGCTTTGCACCTATCTCGGGTACAGCCAGCTGCAGTTACCACTTCTGGGGGTTTCTTGCACTGATGTCCCAGCTAATTTTTTCATCTGCCCCCTTTGTATCACGAACAGCGCAGAAGAACCAGGTCTGAAACCACATGTAAAAGTAGGAGGGGCTTAATCTTTTATTGCTGAGCTTTAACTCTGATATCAAGACAGATGCGTTGGAGAGCAGGAACTTTCAAGCCCCCCAACAGTACCACTATCATGAAATGTTGGGTGACCGGCATTTAAGGTGGTACAAAGGGAAAGAGAGGTGGGGTGCGATTAAACAGAAGTGCAGGAAACAGCTTTCTAGGCAAGATGAGGAGTGCAGGCAATGGAAAAACAGCATCGTGGCAACATTTAGTATGAAAACGGTCAAGGATTACTTCACAATTTTGTACTAGCAGGCAGCAGGAGTCAATTAATCTGGCATCTTTTCTCTCCCTAACCCCTGTAATTATCTCCTATAAAGACGAGGGTAAGATCAGCATAGGAGAGTTTTCTTTCCTCACTCCTCTGCTTGAAGTGGGACAGGGCTGCAAGATGCTAGAAGTCTTTTCCTTCGTGAGCTAGAGAGCTTCATCTACCAAACTTTGGCAACGGAAACAGAGATGGTATCCTAAAGATCCTTGCTGTGGCTAGGATTAGTGTGGTGCAGGTTACGTTCAGTATCAACCACTCCTGTGTCCCGCAGTTATTAGAAAACCGAAAGTAGCTAAAAGCAAAACCTGCATGCTCAGATGCTTATCGCAGCAGCACGGTGCTGGTCAAGATTTAATCTATGGCTGCTAAAAAACAAACAAGCAAAGTTGAGCAATGCTTGGAGGGAAGAGGAAGGCAAAGCTGCATCCGCACGGTTCTCTTGCAAACCAGATTCCTCGATCCTCGGGAAGGCCGAGCTGGTTTAGCCATCGTGCTAAATGTCATTAAAGTCAACGGCGGAAACATCGCCAATTCCAAAAGTACGGGAAGAAAACGTTATCCTACCAGTACTTGAGGGCTTCTCAACCCTAAAGGCAACTAGCAAATATTTTTTAAATTATCTTTTAAAAATACTTTTTACCCAGTTTTGGGTAAAAAATATTTTTTACCCAAACTGTACTAACTATGAAAACTCCTGTAATATTAAAAAAAATGTTACTAACGTTGCCATCTCATTTTGGGAAGTGCTTGAAACTTTGTACAAAAACAGCCCTAAACACTTTTATATATACCAAGTTTTCACTATTTCTTTATTATGCATACCACTGTGAAATAACGTAATAGTTCAAACACAGAGAGTTGTTTTCAAACATACTCGCAGATTTTTTTCCTACTCTTTTTTCCGAATGAGTGGCATTTCTAGTTATTTTTCATAAAATTTCTGAAATACCAGGATTTTAATCGCACTTATGCAGGACCCATCTAAAGCAAAAACATGCCACCAGCAGGCATCAACTTCTCCTAGTAATTAAACATTTGCGTATAAGCAAAGGTGTTCACCTCCCGCTGACCACAAATAACTAATAATGTTGAATGTTCCTTTTGCTCCCAAATAGACCAGCGTGTGCAGAAGCTGCTCTCTTGCTTTTGCAAATATTATGCTGCTTTATTTGGCAACTGCAGCCCTAGGAGTCTGAGACACCCAGAGGTAAATTCCCTTTTTTATTTTACTCAAAATTTTTATATTACTCAAATAAATTCCCTAATTTATTTGTTAGTAAATAACTCAAATTAGGCGATGGAAAAAAGTTAAATGAAGTGTTTCTTGCATTCTTCTCTCCTCTCCTTCCTCTCTGTTGCACGCTGTATTTTCCCTGAGTGTAGAATAAGCCATTGGAAGTGGGGTGGCCTGCGTGTGTGCCCTCCAACAGCCTCCGTGTCTTATGGTTGTTGTCACACTGACACCTAATGGCAGCCGGGAACTCGGAGGAGGGTATTAAAGACGGCTGATTTCCCAGGGGTGTGATTTGCCCTGCGCTGGAAAAATTAGTTCAAATTATCCAAGTAAATGAGCTTAGAAAATGGACTTTGCTTAAGTGTGTGGTTAACCTTGGAGAGGGCAGTGCTGGAGAAACCGACCCAAACCCAGGGAGGTGTTGGGGACCGCGACGCCGTGGTGACGCGGCCGCAGTTGGGGCTGGTGCCGGGTCCTGCCGGGACGCCTGGCACGGGGCGCGGACGCTGCGGGAGGGCTGACGCGCGCTCACGAGCCACCGCCGTCTCCCCAGGAAAGCAAAAGCGCCAAAGGACAACACGATGCGGCCAAAGTCCTGGGGCAGGTCGGTGGGAGAGCAGGGAAGAGCTACCTTCGCCCGGTCCCTGAGCTGCTCTGCTGCTCCGCATGCCACCGAGCAAGCGGCAAAGCGGCAGTTATGCTAGGACACACATGGGAGTAGGTTGGGACAGTGCAGTTGATAACGTATGAAAATGAGGCGCTGAGCCAAGCTCATGCTTCCTTCAGGAATTTTTGAGGACTACGGTCTTAGAAATAACGCTGATGACAGCAGAGCGCTGTGGACATATGTCTCCCATTGCACAGCACCAGGCAGCAGCGCGGTCGGTGGGACCGGCCGGGTTGACACTGCCCGCACGGGCTCCCTCTCCGCAGAGCCAGGCTAAGCGCCTCGCCGTTTGGTGGCTGCAAGCAAAGGCCTACGGTCATCACTTTGCAGCTGGTTGTTTTTTTTTTTATCTTTGGCCACAATGCATCTTTTATTAAAAGAAATAATTAATTGTACTCCCAACCTTTCATCTGCTTAATAGAAGTATCTATTATTTAGGCAGAGGCGTGGCGCGACTCAGCAATGAGCTTCAATGCATTGATGATTCAGGAGAAGCTTAGACCAGGTCCCAAATCCTTCCTCGCATGGGTTACACAGGACAGGCAGACGTAAGCTCCTGCAAGACTGACGGTGCATGAGCAGCAATGCGGCCATGCAGCGTAAAATAAAATCTTGGGGTTTTTCTGCAAGATCTCTGTTGAGGCAACCCCAGAACCTGCTCTTCACTTCAGGCAGTTCAGGCATGTTTGGATATTTTCCAGGGGGATTTTCAGCAGGAAGAATATTAGCAAATGAGAAGACCAAATTTAGCAGAGGTATACGAATGCCTGTATTGTAAAGTGGCAGAATGTTAAGTTACATCGAGCAAAAAATAAAAGCTTGCATTTGTTATGAAACAATGTTATACTAAAAAAACCTAAAAATCATGCATGGGTTTTTAGCTCAGTGCTATTATTGGAAAGAATATTGGTTTCCACGTTCTTTTAAAGTGAAGAATTTCAAACCATTGGTTAAGCAGATAATTCATGGGATCTAATTTACCTGGGAACTATACCCTGAGTTTGCACCGATCTCATGCTACGTAAAGAAGTCTCAGCACAGGCTACCCAACAAGAAGAATATTTAGGGAAAACATATTTCAAATAGCTGGAATCAAATACAGATAGGAGAAAATGTTCAGAAAAACCTGTCATTTAGCCTCGGTGTACTGCTTTGTAACAGGCATCGTTGCTCAGGTTTTCATCCATCGCTTTTTCTCAAAAAGCCCATTTCTTTTCATGTTCTGGCCAAGTTAGGAGCTCTAGCAAGTGAAAGCCGGGCAGCAGTGACAGATGCAAAGTTTGCCATTGGCCCTACCTGAGCCTTTCCCTGCAGCTTTCACTAGCAATATTCCTATTCGCATGTCACCGGCCCTGAGATGGGATTTTAACAGGAAGGTTATGGCGTGTGCTGGTTTCATTAGGCTGAAAACATTCAAACAAGAACTAACACAAGCTCAGCAAACACCTTTGCTTTTGATGCAAGAGTTTTTCAAAGGTGAACTGTCAAGCGGTCTCTCGTGTAGGAGTCTTCAGAGAAAAGGAGCCACAACCTCCTGGTTTTGCCCTGGGGACCCCACAGCATCCCGGCTTAGGAGTGCCTGGGGACGCAGTGAAAGAGGAGGTAATAAAAAAACAGCCCTTTGACATCTTTTTGTTTGATCAGAAAACAGGCGTGCAAAGATGCTCACATTTAGGAGAGCTGGTCCTTCTGGACGCGGGAGAAGCTGCAGACTTTTCTTCATGTTGCATACGCTATGCCTGAGCACTACTACTTAAACTCGCCCGCACGTTTGGTGATAATTATTTGGCAGGCCGCTCTAAAAAGACTAAATGGTGAGATATTCCAATCCGGTGTTAATTTAACACCTCGCACTAGCCCACCATTATAGCTCTTTTCCAATTCCTCGGCTGTCACGCCACCGACGTGATGAATTGCCGCCTGTCACATCACGTTACCTTCCGCAGCGCAAACAGGACGAAACACATACCAACTGCCATGCAAGTATGCGTTTGCCAGCTCGCCTTTCGGCGCGTGTGAATGCAGGCTGCAGGTTCCCCACCAGAAACCTGGAGGCTGGGGATGGCTCCCGGGCGCGGGAGCCAAAGGCGCCTCCGACACCGCGCGCACGCAGGTCCGCAGCGCTAAGCCAGCTCCAGCAGTTACGAAAGCAGCTCCGGCTGTGCTTATTCCTTGTTTTGTCAGGAATAGTCTGCAGAGGAGTCTGTGGATGCTGATGTCATGAAGCAAAACAGGAATACAGAATGATTAGCAGAGCGCTTCTGTTGAGATTTGGAGCTATTTTTATGGTTGGCCAGATTTTGGCTGCATATGTGTAAATATAACACGCACTTCTGTACACACACACGCATACTACGAGCTGTGTGAATATACAGTATGTGGCTTTTAACTGCAGCTTTTTGGCCTCCATGTGGGCCTTTTGAAGCTAATGGGAGATTTACCAGGGGCTTTTTCACAGAGCTGTAGGCAAGACAGGCATCCAGAACATATGAATATTATACTATAATGATATAGTGTAAATCATCCAGTGAATTACAGGCCATTAAATTTCATCCAGCTATCCTGCACTGAGCCAGAAAAACTTGTGTTTGACTAATGCATAAATTGTATTTGGCTAAAACCTATTTCCCAGAAAGGTATTCATTCCGCCTCCATGCAAAGACACTTTCCATGCATCAATTTCTTTGATCATTTGTTTCAACAGTTACATTAACTACGTGTGCTTTTTATTTAAATTGACTTCAGCGTAGGGAGTCAGTGCTGAGAGCATGAATTCCTAACATCAAAAATGTCAGTTTTCCCACTCTTAGCGGTTAGCAAGCAAACACAGGAGTTTGAGCCGGTAAAAGGCTTTCTTGAGGTAGAACAATGTTATCGACACGTGACAAAGATGTTCATTAATAATCACCGCCTTTAACCATATCCTGACATAATTTCTATACTTCTTCCTAAAGCTTAAACCTTTTTGAATGTAGTTACCATAAATTAGGAACCTAATTCAACTTTATGGTATACTAAGGATCGTCTGAAAAATCTGGTCATATAAGTTTGTGTCTAAATACCTGGCATTTACCTAGTGTTAATGAAACAGTAAGAAAAGAAATATTAATATAAATAATATAAATATTAATAAAATGATCCTACATACATTACATATCTGCTCAAAGTTTTCAAGATCACTTCCCAAACTGGCCGAAAATTCTAATTTATTGAGGATTATATTTTCAGTAGCAGCATGTATAAATTCCTTCTACTGCTCACTCTTGCGAGGGTGATTACTAGTATCTGGTGAACTTACGGAAATACTTTTTTTTTTCCTGTAAGGTTGTGCACACGTACAGAAATTCAGGGAATAATTTATTTCTGGAGTGGAACCTGATGACTGTACAGAGTCATAATCCCTAATGTTAGAGTCAGGAATTGCAGAGAGTATAACACTGTGAGGCAAAATGTAGTTATCCATGTTGAAAATTTGCCTGGACATAAGAATTAACACCTTATTTTTAAAAATCATTATCTTTCAGTGACCTTAGAATTACCTTTTTTTTTTTTTTTAATTGCAATGCATCTCTAAGCATACAGTGTATTTTTGTGTTTATTTTGAAGTAGACAACTATTGAAGGAGACAACTATTGAAGGAGACAACTATTCCAGTGTACTGTTTAAATTCCTACCTGTAACATCAATCAGTGATTGAGTCTGGACTCACTTCTCTTCTGTAATGCCAATCTTCTATACTAAACTATTCCGTATTGTGTAGTATCCTCACGCAATGGACATCTCTGAGTTGGTTTTCCTTTTGTAACTTACTGCTTGATACGTTGCCATGGAAAATAAGTTGTTTACTTGCTAATTAGTGTCATCCTTTGTTGCCTACGGGCATCAACTTTGCTAGAGGTTATACGGATAAGCTAGCGATATATTGAAGAGATGTGAGATCAGAGATCTCACGTGCCTTGCAATCACCTACTTGTTAGTAGAACAGAAACAGGTCAGACATGGACAACTCCTTTCAGTCTCCAGAATTTGGAAATACAGTTTTTGTTTGTAAAGCAGTCATAGTATGTGGGTATTTACACAAAAATTTAACTTCCTAAAGCCGTCCCTTCCACTTACTGATTTCTTTTTCTATTCAACACATCATTTAAAATGAAGGCCTAATCTGGTTAGTCTCTGAGCTCTTGGTAAGACTTTTTTCTGTTAAATAGGGCATAACTGTGCTGCTGAGAAATATTACAAAATATGGGGTTCACTAAAATCAAAATCTTATGGAAAACAATGCTTTCATTTCAGGTATATAGTGGTGCTTTTTAAATCAGGTTGTTTAGTGGGCAAGAAAATGTCACAATAAATAAGGAAAAAAAGGGAATGCCATGATTATTCCAAAGCTTGACACAAGACTATAAATCTCTTTCAAGTGAAGATACACAGGTCCTTGTGTAGACCTCTGCAGCTAAGCAAACCAGCTAGCCTTTGATGTACTTCTAATTATTAGGGACTGAGGATTATGTCTTCAGGCAAAGCTGTCTAGCAGGGGGAAGGTATAGATCAAACCTGACATTATGACACAAGCAAGTGGAGAGGTGAGATGAGGTGGAGCCAAAAATAGTTTGGCATCACTATAGACTTTAAGTAAAACAAATGATTCCGCGAAAAGATTGCCACAAGGGAAGCAATCAGTGTCTGCAACCTGTAGATACAACAAAACCCTTACTAGTAGTTTAATTAACAAAAAACTAAATATCAGAGCAAAAGAGATTCAGCAGATCCATTTATGTGTTATATAGGAACATGTAGAAGACCCTTCCAGATCAGGCGCTTTGTCATGTTCTGTAGAGTGCAGGGGTTCTGGTAAAGTCAGGCCCACAAGCAAGCTTGTTACTTGCTAAAATCCTGATCCCACGACCACTGAAGATGATGGAAATCTTCTTGTTGTTTTTAGCAGGCTCTGTATCAAATGTTGTGTGTGCTTTGATACATGTAGGAGAGTGTACACACAAGCACAGTTAAATTATATAAAATTACTATGGATCTTAAAAGACACTCTGGAAAATTCAAAAAGTTCATGCGGTGAAACCCATTTCTCACCATAGGTTAACTGCCAATTATATGTAAAAAGAATATTTTTCATTAAAAATGCTTTTCTGGCTCTCTGGGGAAAAAAGTCATATTGCTAGAAAAGTCATGACAAATGATTTGATTCCTGAGGTTTTGATTGACTTAAACTGGAAATCTAAAGAAATGAACAGGTCTAATGCTTAAACTAAGGGGAGTAGAGCTCCAGAAACCGTAGCATAAACAGGAGCCTCTCAAACCTTTCCAGATCACCACTCAACTGTGTATTGGATAACATTTTTTAAGCATGCCATTAACATGTTACATAGTAAAATAATAAATAGCAAGGGAGAGGGAGAAATCGTGCCATGAAGTAAAAGGCTAATATTGTGAGTTTGAAACTTGATGGCAAGACAAAGATGCATGTATCAAGGAAGAGTCGGAAATGAGGAGTGGAAGGCTTTGTCATCAGCAACAGAAAGGATCTAGGAGGGTAAGGAACAAGGCTTGATGGATGAAGGGAGTCATTAGGGATCAGACGGGGAACAAAGGTTATCAACTAGGCTAATGTGAGGCCAGGGGAGGTTACAAGAACAGGAGGCCAATTCTAAATGCAGTCTTGAAATGTGAGTGGACTCAGCAGGACTGTCAGGAACTTTCACAGAACTATGAAGAAATGAATAAATTCTCAGCTTAAGGTTCAGCTCAGTGATGTTCCTTGCCAGTAAGATGCCATTTAGGGCCTCTATATTTTAAATGCCATTTTATGAACAGCGTGGGAAGTTATCTCTATGAGAACTGATGAGATTTCGTACCTCATTTGTAAACATTATAGAGCATTTCCAGAAATGTTTTGAACTATTTTTAAATGGAGAAACCTCAAGCGTTTTCATGTGACATTACTGAACCACCAGAGCATTAGTCAGTCCATCTACCTTTCCAGCACAATGAGATTATCTCAACATCAGTGTTTTTATTACGATACCTCTGATAGAAATGTTGCCTAAACATTAGTGTTACTAATATTCTGAATATATTTCTAAGTAGATATACAGGGCTTCATAATTTGCCTTTGAACTATGCAGCAGTTATATGTCTTGTCACAACACGAATCCCTTTTGGGTGAAAGCTATTGATTTGAAGGTTAAAAATCATCTTGCTAGGCCCTAATGCAATTTGTTGGAAGTTGGCCTTGGGAAACTTTCTGACGCTGACTACATATGCTCTTCACTGGATGTTCATTGAGCAATGATGTCTGAAAGGCTGAGTTCTTCACCTCCATGATCATTATTAGTTATGGCGTTTCTTAGCAGGCTGTGCCATGTCGGTTCTTTGTAACTGAATTTTTACATTAGCAACCTACAGTTTGCAGCACTGAACAGACACGCTCTTCTGTGGTGGACAATATTGTGCCTAGATACTTGTGCTCCAGGAGTGTATGCGCAAGGTGACACACATAAGCATAATTCATTTGCAAGCCTGCAAATATTGTGAGTATGGAAAAAAGTCCTCTCTGTTTTTAATAAAGTGAAATGAGGTGTGTAGAATATATTTTAGACAAGGCTAAACGAGACTCTGCTAAGGAGCCTGTAGATCTACTACAGCAATAATGCAACAGGAAGTTTTGGCAGCAGTCACCACCTCTGTGGCCACTGGTCTGCTGATCAAATGGAAGTGAGGAAACAGGCAAACTTTATATTTGCAGTCTCAGAGATGTATAGTACCATCACTTCCATCTTCTAGTGCCTCAAGATGCATTTTCACAGGCTATCAGACACAAAATCTGCGAGAATTATTTCCTTCAGAAGACTTTAATCAGTTGAATTAAATGTCCAGTTGTGCCAAAACCATAGGCAGGGAACAGCAGCAAGCTCCCGTGACACTTCTCCCTGCTCAACAGCACCCTCACAAAACTACTATGCTCTGAAGCTCTACCAGTATTTTTAGCACATGCACCTAGACGGTCGTCTTAGCTTTGATGGTGGCTCCTGGCGACAGTGTACAGTAAACTGTGATCATGTGAGGAACTGAAAAGAGCTAAAATTCAGAAATTTTTGAAACGGTAAATGTATTTTTAGTTTTATCTTGACACAGATCTTGATTTAATATACATGAGGAATTCACCAGTGATTATAGAACTCAGCATGACGTCTATAAATTTGAGTTGAAATTACATTGTCATTCTATATTATTTGCAGGAGCTTGAAACTTTTCCAAAAGTCTGAGTTTGAAATGTATTATGTTTGAAGTGAGCCCTGTGCACAGAAATATCTTGACAATTTAAAGATATCTGGGGCAAGATGGAGCACTCTCAAGGGTTTGGGAAGTGGCCAGGAGTACCGACTCATGTTACTTTCAAGTAATGGTGAGCTGTTCTTTTGAGGATGGGCTAGCTCAGGAAATATCACATGTAGACACACAGGAATAGTTCACGCTTGTCGTACTATTTAGGACAAAAGTACAATAATTGACATATAAGGCTTTTGTTAATTATGCTTTTGCTTTCATTGGGCCCACAAAATCCACGTTTCTTGATACCTTTTTTTGCTAACAAAATGGTTGCTGGAATAAAAACAGCATAATAGAAAGACCTTGGAATAAAGTATAACCGAACAAAACCTCTGGCTTATATTTCAAGTGTTTAAGGTGAGATCCAGTCTGTAGTGAAATGAACTCATGGCAGATTCCTGTTTATTGTAATATAAAATGAATTGGATGCAAATTCATTACTGTTAATAGACTGACTCTCAGTGACAGTTTGTCCCAAGGGCATTGAATTTACTCAGTATTTTAAATCATCCTGATAGTTAATTATTTAGCAAATGAGAACATTTTAAAGACTTGATCATATAAAATGACTTCAATTATTTATGCTGATGGGGCATTCCAGAGGTAAGTGTAGGGCTGCTCTGAAGGAGGGGAAGACAGTGTGCCTGCACGGTTGTGACCGAACCGTAGGAATCCACATATTGTGTCTGATAGGGCTAGCAAGACACCTGTGATCACTTCAGGTTTCTTCCCTATTCCTCTGCTTGTGTATGTGTCTCAGTAAACTTGAAAATAACCTAACTTATAGTGATAGTGTTGGTTTGCAAACAATTAATTAAAGGCACAAAGATTAAGGCTTAAATTTCCTGGACTAAGTTTGGTACAGTGCATTTATACGTGACAGACAGACTGATAGAAGAGATAATGATTGACAACTGTTAGTTCTACTAGGTGCAGAGGACAACTACCTATAGCTAAGAGGAGAACAGAAAGCAAGAGAGGTGTAATTGTACACATTTAACAGTGCCCTGTAACAGACGACCTAAACAAACTCTGGTTTTGGCAAATCCAGTAGGGGAAAGACTTGCCCGAAGGCCCAGCTGCAAGCGACACATGCTATGAAATGAAAAACCTGCCAAAGTGAGTTCAGGAGAGATAGGGCTTCATCCCTACTCTGCTGGAGAGGGAAGGAGGTGCTACTTCATCACACAGCCTTGCAAATCAGGGATTTACACAATATATAGAGTTAGCCACACAAATGCACACACTATCTCCCTGCGCTTCTATACAAATATTTGACTGGCATCTGCTTGTATATTCTGGGAAAAAAACTGGATATACAGTTCTAATTTTCACATCTGGTCCTAAATGAACCCTATGTTGTCCAAGATCTCAAAGGTTTTTTGACTCTTACATCTGAGTCTTAATCATTTTCTGCTTTCTTGTCATGAGGCAAGGACAAAAGCTCAGCAATTTCCTCTAATATTCAGAGATGCAATAAAATAAGGAAAACAGCACTGTTCATATTTTACATTAATATTGTGGGCTTTTTTCTTTGTCTACTTTCTCTCTGCTGAAGCCAGCTACGTAGACTCTTTCACAGACCCTTTCTGCGTGGTTCATGCTATAGCCTAGCGAATCAGAACAATCTACATATTTGCACACTTCTCTCCATGAAAAATGGGAGGAAACACAAAGAGAAAGTGAATGAGTTGTGAGTTGCCCTGCTTGAAAAGTTATTCGTGTTTGAGCTATTAGCCTGATCCTGCATTTTTTGTTCAGTTATGGAACTGCAAAAACCCCCCAGAGTGCAAAGCAGTTACTTTAAAGCCTGAATGTGAGCCTTTGTTCACATCAGTGAACGTGTTTCATCTGAATGCTTCCCATGATGTAACTCCAGTTATTGGGACTATGTGTATGAGCAAATACTTACAGGTGAATGAGATCGCCGTACCTGGCCTTTAATGCTGGTATGAACAAACATTTTAGGATTCAGTCCCTTACCGCTTGTGCTAAGTTCTCTTTTTATAGCCTCAACTTTTTTCTATAGAACCATGGTATATTAATCTCTCTTGCTTTGTAGCTATTGCGTTGACACAGTCCTCGTTTGGGTACTGAAAAGCAAAGCTATGGTGTTTTCAGAAGCTTCCCCCTTCAGTTATGAATAAAAATACTGTCTTGTTTTCCCCAAAACAATACAAACAAACCAATAACCCCCTGCAAACATAACGCAGTGCTGTACAGGACAAGTACTGATTAAAACAAAAGAGGCTTTTTTTAACACTGTTAATTCTTACCAACTCCAGTAGTTATTGATTCTGCATCAATGTCGTTAGCCTTTTTCTTTGCCACTTCAGCTAGTGCCAATTCACCCTTATCTAGTGCAACGTAATGGATGTCCTTTGGAAATAAAAGAGAAATAAAAGATTAATCTAAAATGAATCTCGTAGGAGTAACAAAAGAGAACTTGAAAGAAAGAGGCTCTTTTATTATTTAGATCACAAACACAGATGGAACTGATGAACCTACTGCTACATTTTCATTCTCTCCCAATGCGAATTTATTATCTTACTTGTGCGGTTGAATACAGCGCTTCTTGTTAACAATGAATAAAACGCTGACCAATCATGCATTGACAAAAGTGAAGCTATTGACTCAATGCGTGAATGAAACCAATCTGTCTGCTTTTAAGTTACATTGGTTGGTGCAACAAGAATTAGAAGAGGATTGCTAGGAGGTGGTTCCGCCTACATCAGACCTGAAGTACTCGAACTCTTCTGGCTCAGAGCCTGCACTGGAAGTGTGTTAAGTTTCCACCGAGTACTTGAGTTTGGGAGTCCTTTTGGGACCAATTTTGCTTTGGAGGTTGTCACTGTCCTTTCAGTAAGATGTGAGAGTCTTCCCTGTGCTGATATTGGAGGTAATAAGAGCAACAATACTCAATGGTTTTAAAATCCACACAAGTGGCAGGATTTCTGAGTCACTCCAGGATTTCCTGGCCACAGTTACACAATGGGCATTCCAAAAATTTTGTTGGCAAGCATGAATTGTTGCCAGTAATCTAGATCTAGTCTTTAGCCTAGGGTTAAAAATCAGAGAGCTGCAGTAGGGGTTTAGCATTACATGGTGAACTGCAAAGCTTTTAACCGCATATTAACCTTTGAGGTGCCAACCACCTGTACTACCTACAGTGGAGTTTGCAGGAGAGTACATTCACAGTGACAGACTACTGTCTCCCTGCCCCTGATTTTGGTCCTTGAAGTAAAGTTTCATCCTTGATTATTAGTAAAGAGACAATTACCCCCCCTTCTCCTTTGCTGTCAGAGCCACAGTGCCTGAACTGAAACAGATGAAGAGTGAAAACCCTTGCCCATTGGCAAAGTTGTTGGTTTTTTTTTTTTTTTGTGCTGCAGATGGCAATTGGTATCCGAAAATGTAAGTCAAGCAATGACTTCCATTGCTGGCCACTGTTCTGCACTCTATCTGCATGCAGGCATTTCAAGAGAAAAGAAGTATTTGCTGGAAATATTGACCCCTGCATACCATAAAAGCAACTGTATTCTCATTAATTCAGAAGATTGCATGTGAAACTGTCCTCCTTTGGGTGAATTTACTGACACCTTCATCAACATGACAGAAACCCTGACAGAAAGAGGTGACCCAAACCTAGAAAGAGAAGATAGATGAAAAAAGTGAGAGCAGTAACACTGAACAGGAGAAAAAAGATACTGCCTGTATTCTCTTCTCGTTTAATTTTTTTTTAACAAAAGAAAACAACACCAAGAGGCAGACAGAGAAGGTAAGGGAATGAGGCTGACTGCACAGGAGAACATGGTGCTGACTTTCCCTGTCCCAACAGTCCGGAGGAGACGGCAGCGTTTCCTGATTACAAACACAGGTTGACTTAAGAAAACGCTGAAGTGTCTTGGGGCAAAGTAAGGACGCATGAACTTTTTGCGAACTCTGTACTTCCTCTCTTTTTAGGTCTAACATGCTTGTCATGGGAAAGGGCTTGAGTAGCAAGGTATGATTTCTATGAAGATCAAAAGCAGATCTTGTCAGCTTATTTAGATAATAGAAAACCTAAGGGCTCTAGAGAGTCTGAGCTTACAGGTATTTGAATGTATAGGTAGATTATGCTCATCAATTTAAAGTCTATTCTAAGTAGGCTTAATGACTCCGTTGTTTAAACTCAGAGAGGTATGCCCATGTATCAAAAGATCTGCTACTTTTGGATCTTGTTTTTGGCCGTGTTCTTTGTTTTGTATGAAGCATAAAGTTGGTAAACATCTATCACTTACTAATGGGAGCTTTGCAGGAAACTAAAGATGTAGCAGCAGCCCGGTGAGGGGCTTTCTGTGTGGTGCCACAAGTTGCTGCCATAAGAATAAACTAAGGTTTTTTGACTTATGTCTCCATTTCTAAACAAGTTTTAGATAGAGAAGATTGTATGTGTAAAATATGCTAATTAAACAATTTCAGATCAATTTGAGGTGGTCTCCATTTAACTTAGACAAACAAATGTCTTTTTAAAAAGAATTTCTAAACCTGTGAGTAGGACAAAACTAGAAAATAAATAAAAGAGAAAAGCACTCAATTACAGGGTGCCCTAAAGAATGCCAGGAAAATAATAAAAAAAAGCTGAATATTTGTTACAGATTTTTTCACCCAATTATCTAAGAATTTTGCAGTTCAAAGATCATGTCCCTCTCAAAAACAACGCTGAGGATAAACACAGTTTCCAGCTGCTTATCAGGAGTTTGTTGAAAGGGCTGTATTTTATCATCTAACAGTTTGATTACTTTTTGGAGTTCCTTTTTACCCTCATCTTTGTGAGTCACAGAGCTGGCCCTCAGCGAGCAGAAGTCATTTGAAACCTTGATGCGCATTTGTCTATAGGATATTTCTGGGCAAAATTCCAACATTGCTTCGAAACATGCACTTTCCTCATCAGTGTATCACCCAAGATCTGACACTTTTATTAAAGTGTCTTTTCCTCGCCTTTTTGCTACCTTTGGTACATGGGATGGCCTTTTGAATTTTCAGCAGCTGAGAGCTGGAGCATACTACAAAAGGATTTAAAGTTAACAACCCTTCTATCGCTTGATCTTTTCTGTCACAGATTGGATCAGTCACTGTCCAATAATGTAGCTGTTGTTCATGATATGATGTCCTTTTCAATTTTATTTTTTTTTATTGAACTTTGTAGGAGATGATAATAATTGATGGACTTAGATGTGACGTGGTGGTAAAGCTTATGGGGAGACACAGCAGTGTCTGTGTGTGTTGTTATGGCATCATACTAGTGACGCTATAGTTACAGTTAGGGAGTAACTTTTAAGCCTTTTTCCTTTTTCCTTTTCACTTTTATGAAAGAAATTAGCCTTTAGATAGCATTCTAGAAAACTTTTTTACAATCTCAAAATAATTGTCAGGAAGGCTGCAGCGCTCTGTTTGGCAAAAGAAACATTCAAGACAAATTCGCCAAGATACAGGACATTTGCTTAGAAGTGTCAGGAGACAGGTATTCAACAAAAGGCGGGTATTCGGCCCAAAGGTCCTCTCAGCCTCTGTTATCTCTGCTGCTCTCCATCTTTTTTTTTTTTCTTTCTCTGTTGCCTTTAATAAATATCTTTTTTGTTTCTCATCTTGTTTATGCCATCAGATATCTATCTTTAGTTTACTATTTCTTCTTGAAATCCCATTAAATTAACTGGAAGAAAGGTGTCACTCCTAGGGACAGCTGGGTTTGTATAAACTGATGTGGTTGGTCTGTAAAGCAACAGTACAAATAACTGACCTATATGTTAGTTATTCATATTGCACATAATTATAAATGTTTAGGTATAGGTAAAGTCAAGTTGTATGTTATTAATTGAATTTTGGCCTATATAAACAATATATACAAATTATTCAATGTCAAGCAGAAGCAAAGGATGCATAAACCTCATGCTTAGCAATAGTACTGTTATACTAGCATCTAGCAGGACTGTAAACTTTCAGGGAAGAGGTTATCTCTGTCTCATTTTCATGCAGTATTTAAAGCAATGAAGCCCCATTCCCTAGAAACTACCATGGCACAAAAGAATACTTTTTATGAGCTATTTATCTTCAAACTTCCTGACTCCTGTACTTTGTCGTCTTGCAGCAACACCATCGTTACCTTATTGTAAAGTTTGTTCATTCACACTTTGCTTAGGTGATGAATTAGCTAAAGGAGCTTTCCGCAAAGGAGGGAGTGAGTTGATGGAGGACTTGAACAGGCAGCGATGTAGACTGCTTGTGGCAGAATTTAGGGGAAACTATGAGGCCCTGAATCTTAAACATAACACATAACTGTCTAACCCCTACATAGCTGAGGTGGGATAGGTGCCTTTGAGGTGGGCATCTAGGTACTAGAAGCTCTGGGATAACAAGGACAATATCAAACTTGTTTTGATGGCACAAAAATGTAAGCCAGCAGAAACTACATGGAAATGGACATTTATGTTTGTTTAAAAGCAGTGGCGAGATTAGAATTGTGCCCAAAGGCAGAACTGGGGATAGGGAGAGGAGGTCCCGAGAGAGGAAAGGCAATACGAAGAGAGCAGGAAAGGATGGAGCTGACTTCTGCGTGAGCCTTAAATCCTCTCTAGAAGAAAGCTGGAGAACCTTTTGGCTCCAAGGAGGACACGTGGAACAACGCACCAAGTCCCCCCCTTCCAGGAGCAGGTTTGCACCCATCTCCTGTGCAAGCCCTGGTGTTCCCCACCTTGTGACAGGCAAACCCTCAGCCCTGTCAGGAGCGCAGGAAAGCAAAGAGGAAAAGATATGCCTGCATTTCAGCCAGGTAGAAAATGCTCTCAGCCCTCGAGATGGTGGGCCAAATGCTGTGGCATTTGTTCTGGTGGAACGGGTGCCATTATATAGAAAGGATTTATTCTCTGTATCGTGCGAGAGCCCCGATAAAACGCTATATTCTTCCAGAGACGTCTGACAGTCTGAATCTTGTAAGTGGCTGCAGTGCTTGGCTTGATAGGTATAACATTAGTCTCGAAAAAGTTGCGTTTAATAACAAAATAAAATAAAAAGAGAAAAGGAAAAAGCTGAGATAAAAAGAGGAAAAAATGAGGGGAATAAATATAAAACATGTAATGAATTTCCTAAAAGTCTGACATTTCCATCACATTCTTTTGATGCATACTTAGAAAAGTTTATCGCTGTATTCACATCTTTCTAATTAGATGGAACAAGCCAGATGATTAGAGCTGTGAAAAAAACATCAAAATGTTCACACAACTTTTTATATAATTAGAAAGGAATTTTCATAACCCATAAAAGCAGGATTTAATTGTGTAATTTAACATACAATTTAAATATCAAGATCAAACTAGCAGGGCAAGTGACTTAATGGGATAAATGATATTAACATCTAGTGTCAAAGCTTAATTTAAACAACAGAATGTCTTCATTATGCAAAAGAGTCAAGCAAACCAGTCGTTCAAAGGGCCTTTTCTTAAACAAGCCCCTTTCCTATTGTTTCTTTGAAAACAATGAAATCAGATGTGGAGCAGCAACATGCTGAGAGACTAGCAAAGCACGACTGGCTTTGTCCATCTGACCTCGCTGTGACATTGTGCTGCAAGATCTTATAAAACAAGAGCCTCCTGCAGAGCTTGCACAGAGGACCTTTTAAGAGCTGGTTAATTTTACTTTTGTAGCTAATTAAATGGGAGGTGGCAGAGAGTGCATGAAATGTAAAAAGCCTTGGGTTGATGCTGCAGAGCTTTGTTGTTTTAAAAGTACCTGTAGAAGCGTTCATAATTTGTCACTTTTCACAAAACCCTGAGAGACAAACTAAGAGCATTCAGGATCCCCAGGACATGGCTGGCTCTTGTGTCCTGGACTCAGCAGTTGTACTTCTTAAAGGAATGGATTAGAAACGTATAAGCTTATTAGAGTGAAGGATGACATTCACCCACATCAGGACAGATGAAGAAGGGGAAAGTTCAAAAACATATACATTAATTCCTGGAAAACACAGAACAGCCTTTAGGCCATGGTAGGGAAAATGTCAGTGACTCAGAAGATACTCAATTGCTATTGAGCAGTTTCATGGTGGCAAGGGGCAAGGTAGGTAGAATAAGGCTGTCTTCAGTATGTGTCTAAGACTGCAAATGACACTGATCCTTTTTTAGTGTGCACAAAAGCTGACAACTAACTCATCCTGACAACAGCCTCCAAGAAATGACTCACCATAAACAGGTCCCGAGCACCTATGTCAACAGCTAGCAAAAATGCTTTTTCAAATCTCTGATACCTGCAAGAAAAAGGAAGCATATCACTTGCTGAGGACAATGTCAAATGTTAGAGCTGCATCAATCTTTGTTAAGGGGTAGAAGAAGTCTTTCAATTCTCCTCAAAAGTGACGACAAAGGTTTACTGGGGAAACTCTTCATAACCTCGCGGTAGAACTGCAGAACTGTAAGATAGGACAGTGACTGTCCTTAACCTTCTTTATCTTTAAAAAACTACAGCAGGCATTGTGTTCAGTGTTGAGTACCATCAGATCTTATTAAATCTGAAGGTTGCTGAGGGTACTTAGTCTGAGATGGTAGCAGCTCTTTTGATTTCTAATGACCCAGACTGCGAGCTTTTCCTTACCCTGAGAGAACACACCATCTCCTGGCAACTACAGCAAATACCTACATGGGCAGGAGATACTATGGAAGGCTGTATATATCCTTTTGTGTGCAATCTTGGCGATATCTATAGAAGCAGGAGCAAACAAGCCATCCATCAGAAGCTTTCTGAGAACATACACAACACTGCAAATCATGCTCGCAAATTCTGCACTGGCTTATGCCTCTCATGCTAGACGTGGGTATTCACTGTGCTGGTAGATATTCTCTATGTGACAATACAGTTGATATTGTGAGAAAGTGATTTTATTTGTATACATTCTTTTCTACTGCATTGTGTCAAACCTGTTTAAAAACCCCTTAAAAAGGGGATTGGGTGAGATTATTTTTGTATTTGCAAAACAACAAAACACCCCAATTTTATTCCAGTTGTTGTAGGCAGAATAACTTCTATATTTTCCCTGGTAAACTGGTAAAGTTTCCCCCTTTTCCCTATTTAACAATGTCTGCAGTAGATCAGTTGTAAATGCTTGAAGTTTGGGAAGGAGATGGCTTCTTTGCCATCAACGGTAGAAAAAAGGCATTGTGACTTGTCAGTATTAGCAAGGTGTACTTTGTGCTTGCTCAACAAATGTTGTAAGACAAGCCGATATGGGTGCTAATATCTATATAGTACACGCAGGGTAGCTCAGGAAACAGGAGAGTCCTTCTTCCCCTTGGTGGATGAAGGAGTCTCACAAGCTGTACCATTCTCCAACTCCTGGTTTTGGCCAAAGCCTAAGCGGTTTAAGGGAGAGGAAGAGCTGAATTAAGGATAACCTCTTGATCACTGGGGATCAGGCACTGCCCCATCTTTTTCTCATGCACATCTATATGTCTGAAGCTTTTTGACATGCTTTTTATGAAGAAGTTTACATTAAAATACATTGTGTTGTAATCTTGCTTCTTAAGCTGTGCTTTAATTAAGACAAATAAGTGCATGTTACAATATACGTATCTTCTATAGCTATCATGTAAATCTTTTCCCTGCACATTTTTCTTTTCAGTTAGGGATTAAATATACATTCTTAGTTCTTAGAGGGGAAACTGAAGCAAAAAAGGGAAACCAAACAGAAACAGGCTGTATGACTACCAAAAAAGGATGTCTGTATCATGATTTTGTTTTTCCAAAGTTATAACTATACAGACTATTTGAATAAAATCTGCCCTAGCCAAGGCAAAAATGCTTGCAACCAAAAAATGTAAAATAACTTTTTCCTTTGATTGACCTGCGGAACGGAATCATGGCCTTAAAGCTGTCAGTTCTTCTCTGTCTCACAAAGATTTCAATTTTTTTCTTTAATCAGCATACATACTTCAGTCTCATTATGGCCCCTATCCATAAAACTGTGAAGTTAGCTCATTATTTTCAGAGTTGCACTGAGGGGAAAGAAGGGGGGGGAAAAAAAAGAAAAAAAGAAAGGTTACCCAAGAAATGCTCTTCACAAACCAAGAGAGCTGGAAATAACAATCACAGACACTTGATAAATTATTATAAATAGCTTTAAAATGAGGTGAGTGTTTCAAACAACAGTGGCAAGTTTGCATTACTCAGGCAAACAATATTAAATCAGTCAAGAATGTCCAGTTTTTTTTAAACTAGCTTTATTAGTCTCTGTGGCATGGATTTTTTGTTTTTATTCCATAGGAGAGTCCTATACAGTAGAAGAGAGACCTCAAGCTGATAATGCCTGTTTTACAAGCATGTTTTGTTATGGGAAGACCTCTTGTTATTGCTAGCACACTTACAGTTTATCAGCTCCTCAAACCAAAAAACCCCAAACAAAATATCTTCCCTTTTCTTCCCTGTGCTACAATTAGAAGGTACAATATCTACTTTCTAAAATGGCATCTATAAGGTACAGGTCTTCAAGCAAGTGTCCTCCCTGCTCCCCTCCCTCTGCTTGTTACTTACTGCTTCCTTCACAATAACTCTAGCAATCAAGACTTACATGTCTCTTGAAAAAGAGAGATAAGGAAATCTGCCTGTAAACCATGAAGTTCAGCCACTTGTTTGGTCAAAGTGATAGCCAACAGAAATATGACCTTCAAGATTAAAACTCTCAAACTGCGATTAACTATACAGGACAGATAGGAAAACACTTCTCTGCAAGCTGTTTAGGACATAAAATGTTAAGTTTAAACTCCCACATAATAAAATAATACAGTTACTGTATGCTCTTCTGCAACCTTTCTACCTGTCCTTCAGAACTCTAAAAAACATGGCTGTTAGTACATCTATTTTAAGGGCAAGGAAACAGAGGGAAAATACAAAGAATATGACAAGGGTCATGCAGGTCAAAAATGGTAGAGACAGAGGAGAATCCAGCCCTGCTCTCCACGGTGAAGTTACAGACCTGCTACCTACCTGTATTTTCAGAATGTGACTTACCCCAACAGATACCATGAAAGCCATGAATACTTACTCAATTACCTATCCGTTTTATCTATGAAGTTCAGAGAAGCTATTCTTGGCTTGCAACAGCATAAGTTAAAAGAGAATCAAATGTCCAGGGTTTCATATGGTCCTTTAAATCTACAGTTTGATGTTCAAAAAGAAGTTGAGTTTAAATATTGCGACTCAAAACCATGTGTCTGGGAGGCACACTGGACTGGGACCTGGGAGGAGGGAAAAGAAGTCTCTTCGATTTTTTGGGGAGTTCAGCAAATACACTGAAAGGCAGAATTTTGTCATCTGTACTCCACATCACCTAAATAGCAGGTGGTCAGTTGAGCACAGAGATACACTTTTCAGGCTGAAAACAGTCACCTTGAAAAGATATTTGTAATATTTATATGTAATGCTAAAATGTCTAATATGAAGTCCAGGAACCAGAAGAAAAAAAAATCATGGAGAGGGAGGAGGAACGGAAGAGAGAGAAAGACAGCTCATGCAAGCAGGAGAGAAATATAGCGCAGAAAAGATGGAAACATTTCTTTAGGGACTAGTTACAACCAACAAGCCTTCTTAGACATGCCCATCAACCATGTAAGCATATTCCTTGTGCTGGGCTGATAAAGGAGGGCTGCAGCAGGTTTTGTCCTTGTCTTCAACAAGGGTACACAACATTTGGAAAATAATCTGCAGGGGGAGAACGGTGCCACGAATATTATTTATAAGGCAATCCTTTTTAATGGAAGAAATTTTAGAGCCCTCATCTCATAGTCCAATCAATCAAGGGTGATGTGCATTCAAAAAGTGAATATTTAGTATGCACCGAGGAAACAGAACAGGAAAAAAATGAATATTGAAATAATTTACATGTAATCAAACTACACTGAAATTAAGTTTTAATTGTTCAGTATTCTGTGATGCATATGCAGATTCTTAAGTATTCAGAATATCAATCAAGTGTTTACTTACATCAAGTAATTGTATTTAAGCATACAAAACAGATGATGAAAATATGTTCAATCAGCTACAACTCCCAACATTTACTGTAGGGTTTATGTGATCACTTTTAATTCAGTTATTTCATTTAATATTTCAATTTAATAGCTCATTCTTTCATTCAATTTCTAGGCATCTTGCCCATTTCTTAAACACAATAATAATAATTATTCATAAAAGGAGCTGTTTCCCATAAGTTTTCATATCAGCAATTTTTGGAACAGAAATGGTTTTCATGCCTTTTTTCCTCAAAAAAATGTTGTTATTATCTGAAATATTTTTCCTTTTTAAATTAGACAATATTAAAATAAAGAATAATGTCTGTAAAATGACTCTGAACCACATTTCAATGGAATTCTGAGCCAGAATAATTAGAGATTATTGGGCTGAGAATATAAAAAGTGTGTGGCTAGATTGCTAAAAGTGGTTGATTTTTAAATGGGGATAACTGGGTTTTCAACCAGCTGTTGAATATAACTCCACTGATGTAGACATAGAGCTACATTTCAGAATAGAGCTTCAGAGCCCATTTAAAAAAATGTTGGCCCAGGGCTTAACCTCTCATGTATTTCATATGTAAAATATTTATTTTTATGTGCAAAAAGTCAGATATAGATGGTATTTTAAAGCTATTTTAAAGTCAAAGTTCAGTAAATCCTGAAGCGCTTAGATTAATACATAGCTTTTCATCTATAAAATACAGTACCAGTCAAAGACTTTCTTCTGTTTTGCAGTGATTCTTGTAATACTGACATTCTCCTTACAGTTCCTGGGATCAATAAATACACTAAAATCTCAGATTTCATTAAAAAAATAAACAAAAGACAGCCAAAAAAGGTATGATTTTACTCAAATGAATTCAACAGGACATGCAATTTTAAATAAGATAACTGCAGTGAAAATTAGACCACTGAACACAGCCTGAAGACCAGGAAACCTCCAGAGAACTACCTTTCCCTCTTCCCTCAGACTGTGAATTTGTGTTTCAAAATCTCATGATTTGGGGACTCAGTCTAATAATTCTTGAATTTACTTGATATTCTCATATCGTTGGTTTGGGTGATGAACTATCCAAAAAATAGACCATCCCTGATACTACTATCCCCTGTGGCAAAAAGCAGTCAGTTGCTGAGTCTTAATTTACTGCACGTAGGGATGTTTTTTGTTCAACACAACCGGATGTGCAAAGGCATACTAAAAGTTTTGCTTATCACATTAGAAATGTAAACCGTTATTGCTAACTGTTTTTTCAAACAAAATATTGACAGCAGCAAAGACTGTTTCTGAGCAGTTTCCTATACTTCCTCCTCTACAGGCCTCAGCACAGTAATGCTACCTATTCCCTATGCGCCCTGCCACAACACACACATTTCTCCAGTGCTTCACCCGTCAGGGTACACTCAGCTCCCTCCTGTGCCTCCTAACAACAGTTTGAGCAAGAGGCAATTGGACTGTGTTTGGTTTTAAGCAGCACTTGTGTTGACTGGCCTGCTGGCAGAACATGTATCTGTTGAACTTACGCTGTAGTCTTTCTGGGATGGAGATGATGACTTGCCTCTTATTTAAACCCTAGTTGGCTGCCGGACTTCCCAAAACTGGTAGGCACTTGTTTATCCCTGAGACTTCTAGCCTCCGTAACGTTTGGTTGAGACTAATCCATGATTCTCAAAGTTAGGAGGGAACTGACTGAAGAATCGATGGATGCATCAGTAGTTTATGACCTCTGAGATGCTAGTGGTATTATTTTGCCAGCCCCATGCTTTTATGCCACTATTTTTTTAGATTACGAGCTTCTTTGAACAGGACACTAAAAGCCTCTGAGGAGAGTCCACAACCTTGTTGCCTCCTAAGGAACTCTAGTAGTGGCGAAGGAGAAGTGCTGTAGAGCACACCAAAGATCATGGAGAAACAGCCATCAGATCCATATGCACGTGTGTGAGGGACATCGTCCTCTAAGTCGTATTCTGGACGCAGAAGTTATACAGGCTGTCCAAGTATAGTCTACATATCCCCCTAGGCCCAAAGTTAGCAAAGCATTAAGGTATGGGTTTATGACCTATAATTTTCGATGGGTCCTAAATACGGGCATGGTAAGTGAAGTGCTGGATCTGGGGCCTGAGTGACTTGTTAAAAAAATTCCCTTATGGAACTCTGTAAAGGTCATACACAAGTAGGTCTCAAATAAAAGTTAATGAATAACTATCTCTAAGGAAATTTCAAATGCGCACAGGTATCTTAAGCCACCCAAAAGTCCCTGTTACTTGAACTAGGCTGTCAAATTATATATCTCTGAAATAAAGGAAGTTCACCTGTAACTTTATAGATTATTGGGTGTAGAACTGAATGCCCTTCACATCAAAGGGCATGGTACAAAGCAAGGAAACAAACAAGCCAAATTAAAAAAATAGAAGGAAACAGAAAGCTAATAAGGGGTGCCAGACAGTATGACTCCCTGGCCGGAGAAGGCCCTTGAGGGCTGTAACAGGCTGTGGATCTTGGAAGACTTTCCCAAACTGAAAAAATATCTTACCACATGATTCCTATCTTGTAGCATGATATTCTGCTCTAGGAAACCTAAATGTATTCTTGTGTGAAATAGTTGAGATGCCTCTATGTTAAACATGTATGTTTCTTCTCAGAACGGACTTTATATTCAATTTTTTAAGAGTTGGAGGTTTCAGGTGAACCAAGCTAATTTTTGAAGAAGTGGCTTATTAAGAAGGTTCTATTTAAACTTTTAATATATATATATATAACAAGTAGCCTAGATGTACAAAACATTCTGCAAAAAGCAGTAGTTCTAGCTATAGAGAAAGCTATATCATTTAACTTATTTCTTGACCTTTGCTCAATTAAGTGTAAAGCAGCACGAGTCTAAAACTGTAGAATTGTTTTATGTCTATACCAAAGAAATATTAGTCAGAAGATCCTGATTCTATAAACATTTATGTCATATGCTTCCCATTTGATGTTGGTCAATCATGTTAGCCTGGGTTCTTTTCTTGTAAAATGGGGTTAGCCACTGAAAAGGAAAACTGTTGGGAGCAATAGCTGTTTTCCGACTGTGTAGCTTAATTCTTTTGTGTCCGTCAAGTGCTCTGAGATTTTCAATAGTAGCTGCTATAAAAATGTGGAAAACAGCAATTTATTGCTATTATGAATTATTATTGTATAAATTGAAACTATGAAGGTTTCCTTCTTTTTAAACTGAGTCTTTTCTCTTCTTGTAGTGTGTACTTCCTTTGAATTTCCCACACTCTGTATTTCCTTTTTCATACTCATTTTCCTTCAAGAGGAAATGTTTTGTTGCCATAGCAATATTTCCCTACCTTGCAATTTTATTATAGCGGCTTTCCTTCAGGTTTCTCTAAGCTGCAACTAACACCCACCCAGCAAGCACAGCCCCCCCACCTGCCCCCAAGCCTCTCCGTTCCCCCAACCTCTTACTACTTAGTAACTTCTCAACAGTCTATCTTTATCTTTAAATACAGACACACTCCAGCATACTCTTCCAAAGCACTCTGGGCTAAAAACAGATGTTAATTAAAAATGCTGATAAGAGTCAAAGACACCTGTTGTTTCACACTTATTTTGCTCAACCCTGTCTGCTAAATCCTAGCCTTTATTGCATTAATTCTCTCCTGCTTTTCTTCTATTCCAGCTTTATCCCTCTCACTCTGGTGATCATGTAAACTTAACAGTATGTCTTGAAAGCTGTATTTTATTGAGCAAACATATCAGCATGTCTACACACTAAAGACAGCTCTATAACAGAGGCCCAGTATCATTGCTATGGTTAAGGATGAGTTGCTGCCTCTATTATAAATCCCTATTGTATACGTGTGATATCTCTGCAATTTCAAACTGCAGCAGATGGAAATTTGGTATTAAAGTTAAGATGAACAGACCCTTTTCCTTCTTGACTTTCCATGAGCTGCAGGGCCAATTCTCCCTCATGCCTGACATTGGATAAGACGCAGTTTTTAGTGCTGAGACTTTCTCAGAGAAGATAATGTTAGCTCAATATTTTCTAAAGCTGGCTGCCTAAAGATAAATATCTAATTATACAGTCATGGTGCAAGGCCAAATTTCAGATGACTTGTTGAGTTACAGGTCCATTACAGTATACTTACTTTTTCTATCCAGGTTTATCAATAGCCAAGATTATTTCTTTAAAATAAAATAATGCAATGGTAACGCTCATACAACTCCCACACATAAGAACTCCATTATAGCAAACATAACCACAGGACAGCCAGAAATGAAATTCCCTAGAACTTTGATTGTATGAATTTTGGCAAATTTGGGGGGAGCAAATGGAAAACTAGTAACCATTTTATGCTTTTTCTGCACAATGTCATGTATAAGAACATAAAATGTAAGAATGACCATTTGCTCAGACCGAAGGTCCATGTAGCCTAGTATCCTGCCAATAGCTGGTGCCTAGGACAGAATATAAGAACAGGGAAAGCACATGGTGATACTTCCCTAAATAGTCTCCTAGTCTCCAACAGTTTAGGGTTCAGGGATTTGCTGAGTTAGAGATGGCTTCTATGTTGGTATTCCTCAGTGAATTTCTCTCCCCTGAATCTTCCCTTTGGACTCCTACAATTTTATCATCCACAACATCCTGTGGTAAAGAGCTTCATAGCTTAATTATATATTATGTGAAGAATCACTTTATTTTGAACCTGCCACGTGCTAGCTTCATTTGATGGCCCCTAGTCTTTATATTAGAAGAAGCAGTGAACAGTCATTCACTGTCCCCTCTGTCTACGATACTCATCATTTAACTGATCTCTATCTCATTTGCCTCTTTTCCAGGTTGAGGAGTTCTCGCCTACTTAGTCATTCCTTTCACTAAAGCTGTCCTATGCCTTTAATCACCCTGGCTGTCCTTCCTAAAACTTTTTGAATTCTACTGTATGCTTTTACAGCACAGGGAACCCCAGAACTGCACACAGTATTCATGTTTAAGGTGAACTTAAGTTCACTGTTCTGTTCTCTGTTCCTTTTCTAAAAATTCCTGGCATTTAATTTGCTTTACTGACTTCTGTTGAGCACTGAGCTGACTACTTTATAGAGCTGTCAGATATAAGCCCAAATTCTTCTTCTTGAATAATGGTGACCTCAGACTCCATCATTTTACATGTGAATTAGGACTCTCTCCCTGCCCTATTCCCCTTGCTATATATGCCTCACTTTGCATTTATTTACATTGAACTTTATCTTCAGTTTTGATACGTCACTGAGTCCTGCCCAGTCCTTTTGCTGTTCTTCACAGTTAGCCCTTATCTTTACTAATCTGAATATTTTAGTATCATTAGCAAATGCTGGCACCTCATTAATTGCTCCTTTTCCAGATTACCTATGAATGTAGGTCCACTATACTGAGAATTTCTACGCGTGACCTCTATTCAGTGTGACAATTGACCATTTACTCTTACTATGTTTTCTACCTTGTAATGAATTATTTACCTGTGAAAGGGGAGCTTCCCTCTTGCCCTATGGCACCTTAGTTTCTCTACGACATTTTGGTGAGAGACCTTCCAAAAAGGCCTTGAAGAGTCAAACTTGCATTAATTATCTTATTATTATTATTATTATATTTATTACCTTCTTATTATTATTATATTATTTATCAGCAACTGGATAGCCATTTCTGACGTGACTGCTGACTTCAAAGAATTCAGTTTTGTGAGACGTAACTTGCCTTTACAGAAATCCTGCTGACTCTTCCCCAATGCAGCATATTATTTGTATGTTCACAGTTTTTTAAAATATAGTTTCTACTAATTTAATTGGTACAGAGCTTGGACTTATAGGGCTGTAGCTCTTAAAGTCTCTCCAGAATGCTTTGTAAAAACTGACATAATATTTCCCATGTTCCAGTCCTCAGGTGCTAGGGTGATTTTAAATGAGAGGTTACACACCAGAGTATTTAGTTCAACTATTTTATCCTTGCCTTTCCTTTAGAAGTTCTTGATAAATTTTATCTAGTGTTGGTCATGTATTACTGTTTATCTATCTGTACTATAACCTCTTTTACTGATCCTTCAGCACTTACCTATGTAAAATAAAAACCTCCCTGCCTCCTCATCATCTGCTATCCTGACCAACTGGTCAAAAAGAGCTTTTTAAAAAGGACTGACTAGGTGCCTGCTTGCTTTTTATGTCTTTTTGTGAACCTTTCTTCAAATATTTTTGCTGGTCTTTGTGCCCCTCTCCTTTTATTTCAAGACTATATCCGAGCACTTGTAAGATCTGTTAACTGGCCAGTGATCCAGTGATAATGTGATGTAGGAACTGGACATTTGGAGTGCAGATCGTTCCCTTTATCTTCAAACAACTTACTTTTAGATAGCTAATTTAAGCTAATCAGGTAGGCTCCCTTTATAGTTAATTGCTATGGATAGGCACTCAAGTCTGATTCTTCACACTTCTCCTAGACATCTCCCTTAGATGGAATTACTCACCCTTTGTGCACCCATGTCTCTCTACCAAATACAGAGGGAGCCCAGATGACTTCGCTGGACATTTAAGTTTTGCATTATTGAAGTCAGATGAGGAGAGCTGCACCCCCAGAAGACTACATCCAGTTATTGGGCAATTGACTACTGCTGACTTTTATTTTAGATTTTACTTATGGCATCTTTCACTAAGCAGGCTCTTAGAGTTTGAAGAACCATAAAAGGGAGCTCTGCAGCTGAAAACGAGAAGCCTAGGGCTGCCTAACTGTTCAATTAGCTCTTCGCAAAGGATGCTGGACTGAAGAGGGAGAAAAGCCAGAAAAATGAAGCTCCCTAGGGAGGAAAACAGACAGTTTTTTGCACACAGGGAACTGCCTACGTATTGCCAAGCCATGTTCTGTGCTGTACTGAGGAGTAGAGCTCAAGACAGAATATTGCCGCACAAGAAAAGTGAGGTATAATGGTGGTAGTCAGGAAGAGATTGGAGATGAATGAACAAATGCCTTGGCAAAGAGATGAGACATGAATCAATCTGGAAAGACTGCAAGGAAAAAAAAAAAAGCTTAATTTAAGGTTTTTGGTCAGCACCTAGCGAACAGATTTTTGAGTGTCAGCCCAGAAGGGAGACACCATTAGTGATGAGATAAAGTTGATGGGGAAGACTAACTGATGACATACAAAGGGAAGTTGAGGCAGGCTTACTGCAGCATCTCAAGGTGGAGAAGTGTGTTGTTTAGAATTTATTCTCAGTTTTTGTGCACGAACATGGTATATCTGTACTGTTTCTGCACTAGATTAATGCCCAAAGTCCCTCAGATTTCAGGGGAATTCCACAGCTAGTACAGCAGTAAAATGTGACTTTATGAGGGCAGATTATCAGGTACACAACAAAACGAAACAAAACAATGGTCTCTGTTTGGGCTCAGCTTCTAGAAGTAGTAATATCAAAGTCAAATTAACCAGCATGTGGGAATAGCCTTGGCACAAAGAAATTAGTCCAATGTAGCTCTTTTGTGTTCCTTTTTTCCTAGTGCGGTCCCTAGCGCAGGGATGTAGCAGAGAACCAGAGGAGTTATGGCACTCTGAGCAACCAAACAGCCGCTATGGTGGCTATGGGGAATTGCTCCATATTAGAGTAGCTCTGGGACTGCTCTAGGTATGTGGAGGGGAGGGGCATTTTTCCCATGCTCCAAGCAATGTCTCCCATTAGGTTCAGCAGAAAATCTTGCCCCAAATCTCCGACAGAGACTCCTTCTGGCTTATCTTCATGGGATTTTGTTCTCAAGCAATTATGTCATCTTATTTGTTTTTCTTGTAGTATTTTGCCCAATATTTCTTAGACCGTGATTTTCACTAGAGAATTAAATCCTGGAACCATTCCTTGGCATCAAAGTATCTGACTGAAATTGAAACCTGTTGTGGAGCTGGTTTAAAAAAAAAGTCATTAGTAACATGACTGAAACAAAGACACTCTAAACTTTCTTTTCCTGTGATATTTAGCCTCTTTAATAGCAAAAATAATCTAGTTCCATTGAAAAGGTGCTTTTATTTCTTGTTTCTAAAACAGGTCAAGAAGCATGACCAAGGGAATCTTTTTATGTGCAGTTCCATCACAGCAAGCGAAATTCTCATTCATCAGTGCAGTGCTAATACGAAAACCTTTGGTTTTGATCGTTTTTACAAGATGACAAAAAATGACTCTTCAAAGTACTCTCCAGAAGGTGCTACTTTAGTCGGAATGCTACTGCTGAACCTACTCCTGTAGAGATGAATTCTGTTCATGTGGCCACCAGAGAGAACCTGAGTGACATCAGTGGCCATTTTATCTGAAGGCATAATGTCATGCCTAATAGGTTACCGTATGAATATAAAAGACATTCTTCTTCCTGAACCATATCATCATTACTGTTTATACATATTTTGTGACACACTACGTACTAATATAATTATAGGTTCTATTTCTAGGTTGCTCTTAAAAAGGAACATAAAAATTCTTTGCTCACTCTGTCCCTGAGCTCCATACTGCTGGCTGCAAATAGGATTGGGAACTATTCTTAGAGGGTTAAGGTATTTTCTCACCTCTGATTTGGGGTCCTATTTAGGATGACATATTCAAAGAGGATGTCTACTTTGCAGATTGCAGGGTAGTAATACAGGAACTGGCTTACCCAGGGGTAGTTAGTCCTGCATAAGTGATGCAGCTGCAGGAGCAAAGAGCTTTATTTTAGCTTTTCAAAGGTTGTCTTGGAGTTAAGTAATAACTGTGTCAAGGCATCATGTCAGATAGTATAGCATAGCACTTCACAACTCTTCAATAGTGAAGTGACTCATAAAAATCAAGGTGGAAACAGGTCTCCCCTGATGCTAATAATCACCTGCCTTCTCATCTCCTTTACTGGTGTTTATTTACAGAGGACCTCTATCAATTTAAATATTACTTTTGTGTGTAAAGTCATACCACTGCTCTTCCTGAATGTTCTGCCCATCATGTAGCTAAATTCTTCTATACTATTAACCAGTAGCATCTTACACTGCACACTGGGAAGAATATACAGTACTCCTCAGAAGATCTGCAAAGTAATAAAAACAATAACAGTAAAAACAGTTAACAGAAAACATGGTAGAAGTTTTCGTTTTCAGACTCAGACAAGCCAACATATTTCATGAAGCCATCCAAAATTCTGAGAGTGGATCTTCTGAGAGTTCACTCTTGAAAGAGGCAAAAGCACCATCCTATTATTTACAACAGAGCTTTGCTTCATAGGGTAACATATTTGTACTCTGGAAAAAAAAATCCAGTGACATTCTCTTAGTGGAATTATCAGATGTTAAGATCCAAGTGGTTTTGAATCTTAAGATTTTTCCAGGTTAAAAAAAACCCAAACCTTAAACTGTATATTCACAAACACAAGAAGAGAATTATAAAGGAGAAATGGCACAGCTGAAATACTGAATTACAGCTGCAGTCTAGCTCGACAACTGTATAGTTCTTCTTGGACTTTAGAGCCCAGTCTCTGCTTCCTGCCCAGGCAACGCTACTTTTTCAATGTGTTTAACACTACAGAGCAGGGGTGTGTTTGTGCCTGTGTGTGTGTGTCAAACTAACAAGATAATTTCACGCATTAGAAAATATGACAAGTGCAATTTATGAATGCTTGAGCAGAGTGAAGCAAAGCCATGAGTCAGCGATGCCATAGTTAACGAGAGAAAAGCTATTCCATCCCATTCCATGTTCTGTACACAGCTACATGAGGCTGCTAGAGAGAGGCAGGAGGTGGTGCTGCCACTCCCCCATCACACTAATGCACTTTAGTAGGCAGTGCTCAGCAAAAGGGTGGGGATAAGAAGGTTATAGCTCCCCAAGGCTTCCTAATAAATCCACCTCGGCTCAATATTTTACGTAATGATATAATGCATTATATTATTATAAGTAGTGACATCATAATAAAATACAGGAGTGCCACTCAAGTGGCAAGGAACACCTAAGATATATTTTTATACTTGCAATTCAGTTCCTGTATTTTTAATTATAGATAAGAATTTTAACTGAAATTATTCATTCCATAACTACTGTTGTAATGGATCCCTGGCATATAATTAAGAGGCCTTTAATTTTAATTTTGTATACTGAACGCCTGTTTTTGGAGGTATTCCATACTCTTTATTCAGGGCCTATACCTGCAAAGCTTGAAGCTTCCACTGCAGAGGAAGCTAAAGAGGCTGTACGGTTTGCAAATGTAAGAGCTTAGCTTTTATAACAATAGATACAAATAATATGGCTGCTTTAAATACGTTGCATGGTATTTTCCTGCCTTCTAATTGTGATCCATTTCAGTGGTGCTGTCTGTGTTCCTGGGCCCAGCTCAGGTTGCAGGACTATTTTCTAGCCCATACTTGCAATACAGTTAGTAATTATGGAGCATCTTCCCTCTAAAGTGCCCAGTACCTAAAGGAGGGAACCTACTATTGCAGCGTTCAGCATTTTCTGGAAACTGATCCCTTTGATGGCAGAAAAATTTTTAGCCTATAACCTCACTGATAATGTGAAAATGGATGTCTCCAGTTCTTTGCAACTGGATATGCAGCCCTTCAGCCTACAGGAAAGATTAAGATCACTGTCACATGACTATTACTAAGTGAGGATAGCCTTTCTGAAAAGGTGACTGTATTTCTCAACTCTAGTAAATACAGACACTTGCATCTTAAAAAGTACAACAGTAACTGGCACCTTTTTGGCAGACTCAGCAGGCAGGCTAAAGATTGTCTCGGCATGTAGAATGAATTAATATTTCTCTCCCAAGAGTGGGTCCTTCTAGAAAAGGCTTAAGGCAGATTGGTGGGGCATTCAAAGGAAAGCTGGGGGGAGGGGGAGACTTTTGTTTATAGGAACATTTTTCAGATTTAGATCTAGAAACATTTAAGTGTTTTAATGTTTTAATCTTGTATGAAAAACTCCACCCTTGCCTGTCCATCCCCTATGCATCTGATCTCCTCTATATTCCACACATCCCATATTGTCTTCTCCTGCTTCTCTCTGTACTCCCACTCTACCCTTCTGCAGTTTGCTGCATGTTCAAATGCCCATCTTCAGCTCTTTGACCCCTTTTCCTTGTTTCTGGATCATGCTCCTAACCCATCTTTCCCAACCCTAACCTGTTTTTGAGCTCCTGGCTCCCAGTGTCTTGCAGGTCCTCATCTTCTAAATTTGCCTTCTATGCTGCTTGCTTTCTCCATCCTCCAGGAAAGATCTGTTGAATACCAGCTATAGTTACAGTGTATGCAATTTAGGCAACACCATGTTTCCTTCACTTCCTGCAACAGGATCCAAAGCAATCCTTCTGCTTTTGTCTCCTTGTGCTCAGAAGAGAATAACAAAGGTCCCCTAGCGCTTGCTTCAAGCTGGCATTGACAGTCCATGCTGCACCTGCATTGAAGTCTTCTTAGTATTACTTTGTTTGGTCATGTATACACATCTGTGGTAATATAAATTCACTGTGACGAGATTCATTAACTATTTGTGATCAGCCTGCAAGTATTTGGTGTTAAATGAATAATGGGTGAAAAAATCCAATAAGGGTTGAGACAGACAGCATATAACTAACCTTAAATGTCACCCTCCCGACATCCAGATATAGTTGCCATCTCTGGTAAACAGGCAGTGGGAGGACTACTCCATTCCAGTGTCCATATGGGCACAGTATGGTTCTCCAAAAACGCAAGAGCAACATTTTCTCCACACTTTTCTTCCTGTCCTGAATCCACAATTATAAATGCTGCCCAGCAGAAGGGGCTGACCTTGCCAGTTCCTCACAGAGAGAAGGAACAGTGGCGGGTGTAACTTCTGCGTGCCCACAAGAATCAGGGAGCATTGTGCCTCCCTCTGATTCTCCTAGACATTGCAATCGCGCCTGGATGGAATTGTCTCACCCGGAACAATCCAGCTGGTTTTCCAGTCTTCCAACAAATCCGTACTGCACTTTGTTTAGCCTACATTCAAATTGTTCTAGCCACTTAAGAAAACATCTAAAAGGAAATAAACACCAATTAAGGCAGAGCCACCTTAATACAATAAGGATCAGCTCTGGACATCATTTTCTTGTTTTCTATCAGATAAAGCTCCCATTTTTGAACATTTCATTTTGTACTTAGATTATGTCTTCTCAGATAAGCTTTAAGCATTACCATCTGTTCTGCAGCAATCACATGATCCTATCACTCTGATTCAGTTGAATACAAATCCCTTCGACAATAGGGAAACAGCAAAATAACATTCACTTGTTCCAAAAACTGCCACCACGGTAGATTGTTACAGGGCTGCTTTACGGTGGAGGTACGAGGCATGGGGAGACTCTGCTATCCGTCTCCTGTCTCAGTCCCGCACTGTCCAGGCAGCATTCTGACACTGAAGCTTCTTGTTTGCTAGGGGGATTGAGTCAGTGTTTCAGCTGTGTTCAGCAGCCCCAAGGCTGGAAAGCTTAGCCAGGGCCTCATGCCTCTACATGCCTGCTAGCATTTGGAAGCAAATCCTGAGTCACGGGGAATACACCTTTCTCTAGCAGCTGTAAAGAGCACTATAGTTACACCTCTCAGCAGTCTCGGAGGCATTCTTTGTACATCTGTCCTCGGCAGGCAACTGGCCCATGGCCATTCCTCTCAGCCACTGCAGCAACACATCTTCCCTGCTGGTTTCCAGAATGACAAAAGCAGAGCTCGTACCCAGCATCACGGTCACGTCTATTAACAAAACTCCAGTGAAAGGCCGGTATCTGTTATTTGGATACTGTGAGCATTCATCTACTGAGAATAATGTGCCTATTGGTACGGACTGGTTTACCAGGAAGATGATCTGTTTCACACTCAAAACTTAGAAGACAGTATCATATATTTCTCTTTAAAATGTGAAAGAAGCACACATTTTACCATTTACCCACTTCGTAACTTTGCATATGCGGACAATGTATATTATTTGGATGAAACATAGAAAAGGGGTGCATTAAAAGTTTTTTCACCATGTCCATCTAGTCTTGTTCTCAACAAGATGTTACAAACATCCTGGTTATCATTCAGAACAGAGTTTCTTTTTACTGCAAATTACTGGAATATGAATTTCTGTATGAGGACTGTGAAGGCAAGAATAACAAAATACTGTTTTCAAGGGTGCAAAGGAAAAAAAGTCTTGGACCACACACTGTTCATTTGCATTTTAGCATCTATTTAAACTCAGCATTTTCTTCAGGTTTGTAAGCTGTTTCAATAGCTAATCTGAAAGCAGCTGGTGAATAAATCTCTCAGAAGCATGCTATCTTTTTTCTATCAAGCTAAAAGGGAAAGGGCGATTCATTTTAAGTGTATTGATGATAGAAGAGCTCTGAACAGCATTTTATCTGGAATACTGTGCTTGAAAGGAACAAAGTGCAAGTTAAACAAACAACAACAATGAATGCATTTTTTTCAGGGGTGGTCCTCTTGGAAAATGTTAACCACATTAAAGTAGGTAGTTATTGAAATATGTAATTAATTTTAAGTTGATAGAAGTTGAAACTGTCATTCACCTGAGCAGGTGGTGGAAGAACCTTCTTGCATATCTGCTGATTGGGTCCCTGTACTCCAACACGGTTGCATCCAAGAGGGGTCTTGTTGGAGCATAAAAGGTTCCCAGGCTTGCCTCAAGCTGTGCTGTGGAGTTCAAACGCAGCAGCAATGAAACAAGCAAAACTGTTTCAATTACAACAGGTTGTTCATGTTTGCAGTCAGTCAAATTCCTCAAACACTGATGAAATGTGACGTTGTTATAGGACAGATGAAATTAAAATATGACAGCTTGTATGAACACAAATGTGCATATAAACTTTCACTTGAGGCAGAGCTGACAATGACTTTGCGCAGCAAAAGCTGTCAAAAGGGTGAAGAAGTCTACAACACATCAGGTTCTCACCAGAAGCATACAATTAAAAGTGACTCATAAGAGTAATACAGTTCGAACAAGTTTGTCCAGTAGAGATTAGCTCTCAATTAGCTCAAATTTTCTTCATCCTCTGAAGGAAACAACAACAAAATTCATTTTTTTCAAGGATTATTGTTATGTGTTAGGTCAGCAGGTGACAGAACCTTTCTTATGATCACCTTCAAGTCTAAGGAACCTCCTTCAGACAATAGTTCTTTAAAAACTTTAAATAAAAGGGTCTAAAACCCAATAGGTTTGATTCTCTTACAGCCTGTAGTGGTGGGAGAAAGGATAACCTCTCTTGTAATCAGTAAAATAAAACCCTTACGTTACAGATGTGCTCTCCACTTTAAATGGTTTCTGACCTGTTTTACTCCTTAACTGTGGCTCCTGGGCACTTTTCTACATGTTTTTAATACAAAATCATAAATAATACCTGAAAATACACAGAACATGTTTGTGTCCCAAATGCTTAGCTGAAAGGAAATTTAATGATCAATAATATTTATTCTTGTGTGATTTCTGATCAAAAGTTAATGCATAGTACAAGTCCTTACATGCAGAACAAAATGACTGACAGAAGTCTCCCTTTCTTAAATCAGAGGGAGAATATGATATACTGGCATAGGCTCTCCTTTCAAGGTGGAGGAGCAAACCGTTACTGCTAATCAGAATTTTGTGGGGGCTTTAAAAGCAGAATGTAACCAAACTGCTGTCTCATTAGGCAGACAAAAATCTCATTGATTTGCTGTTATTAATGTTCATTTGAACTAGCCATTTCTGTATTTAGTGATGGTGGTTCTTTAGTTTCAAGCATAGTTGCATTTATTTTATTAGGATTAATAGCACTGAATGTGCTAATAGTACCATGTGACTAACATAGGCAAACTGTTAGTAAATTAGGTTTTGTATTATCTTAAATCTAGACAGTAAGATAAGCTGAACTTTAAAGGTATTTTCTTTCAAAGCAGCAGTCAATTTAGATTAAAACTGAATACAGCAGTGCCTTTGTAAAAACAAGCCATACTCTCTTGCCATTGCTGTTTTCCTGACAGCATGTTTTGTACTTTTGAAATGTTTCAACCTACATGGAATACGAGTAACCACTAGCACAGTTACAGATTCATTAGATAGCCCAGCTTGATGTTGAAGGCAGAATAAAGATCTCAAAGATAACTGCCACATCGCTACAAATAAAAGGCCTCACTGGGTTCCGCTAATAAAAAGAAAACAAATTACCATGTCAAATTTGTTAGATTCATATAGAACAAATCCTGGATAAAATAAAATTCTGTCTGCTGTAAACAGCGTTAGGGAGCTGCATGGGGGGAAACATGCAGACATCTATTCATAACATGCATATTTTTACAAGAGTTGCAAAACCAGCCCTTTTCATACGTGCTTTTAGAAGTAAGTTTTGTTTAGAATCGATACTCCATGTTTGTAATGCAGAGATCTTTTAATCTGATCTCATAAAATGGGATAGCTGATGGCTTGGCAGCAATACGTGACACCTTGGAGCTTTTCTATCATCTAACACACCACATTCCTAAGTATTCATTCTTGCCACGGAAGATGCCTGGTCCCCAGCTGCCTTCCTGCCAGACTGCGGTATAACACCTTCCCACTAAATCAATGCACCTGAAATCTTGAAGCCTACTGAGTTGCAACATATACAGCAACTCAGGAGGAAGGCACCACATCGGGGTTCAGCAGAAATGGGGCTGAAACGAAAATTCCTCATTTCTTGTTAGGGACACCAGCTGTTACTGCGGGGGGCCAGAAGATGACGGTGAGGACAAGTGCTATAATCCTAAAGGAGGCAGCAGAGGACAGTGTATTCAAAGCCTTTGGGTGTTCTACTGAAAGAACCACCCTTACAAGCACCTTAAAAACCATACTAAAGCCTCTTGTCCCTGTTACAGGAGAATGTTCCTCCTTAAGTTGGGGCTGTCTCAGTATGAATATAAAACACACATTTGAATCCTATACTAGCTAAAATTACATAAGCTAAATTTATATAATATAATGATGTTATAGCATATATAAGATATTGTTATACCTGTATTAAGTCATGCCTACACAATATATACATTAAAAATGCATTTTTTAATTATTATTTTATTATTATACAAATATGAACTAAAGTGCAATGAACACACTGACTCAACTGTTGCTGAAATTACTTATCTACATATGAGATTTGATTATACAGTACCATAATCCTAACTGTCTGGATTTTTGCTATTGCCTTCTTTTTAAAGTCAATAAATATACTGTCATAATCCATACATGAATTACAAAGACCCCACAAAAATATATTAAAAATATAATCAATCCTGACCTTCTCTCTCTGGTGTAAGCTTTTGTTTAAGAAGGTGATTTACAATGGCAGTCAAGCTTATGTAACACTGACGACCCATCGTATTCCAGTTCATGGTGTTCAGGACACTAATTGCTTCATGTATTTCATCATAACGAATGTACTGGTGTATGATTTCCACATGGCCTAGCTGTCCTCTTGTGATCACACCTATCGTAGGAAATATTAAAACCAAAAACAGTGTTACGAGTGTGTAAAGCAGTAGTTGACTACTTTTCAACACAGTTAAAAATAATTGGGTTTGGTTAAAATTAAAAAGTTTAAGTTAATGGGTTTCACGACTAAATATTTATGTGATATAGCTCTTTATCACCTTGGTATATTTAGGCTCAGAGTGCTTGGGACAGTGGAGAAAAACCATCAGTGAACTTCACACACGGAGGGTGAGTGAATGTGGTCAGTACCTACTAGCGACAACATCATGTAATGAAGTTTGTTTTAAACATGGTAAAAAAAAAGCTTATTCCCAGTTTATCTTTATTTTATCTGAGGTATTCCTACCAGTTCATAAATTCAGGCTCCTAGCACCTCTTTCCTGTAGGAGAATATGGCTGGACAACACTAAAAAATAGGTATCTATGTACACTAATCAAATTTACGCCAGCTCAAACCTCAAAGAAACAGTTACTCTGTTACTCTCCATATTGACATTCCTCTAGAACTTAGTTCTAGCTTGGCAAAATTCTCCAGGTGAGGCATTTCTTCTGTGAGGGGACATCATGAACGATATGAACATCTGGGGACCACTGAATTACAGTTAACCACGAAACCAAAAATATGCCTATTATGAGTGAGAAAAATGAGCAACACAATGCCCACTCCATGAGAACATGATTTATCTGCAGTATTCAGTCTCTAAAAAGTATAAATTAAAGCAAATTCTTAAATTTTCTTGACTTTGGATCTCAACTTCTGAACAGAGAAGGTGACTGAAAAGCTCCAGAGAGTAATGTTATTTATTGTCTTTGACTAGCTAAATGATCATGAGAAGTAGGCCATTCATAGCATTTTAGTAATTCTTCCTTGCTTTGAGTCATTGTGCTAGCGTATTGTTTATCACTGCTGTGCCAGGTATCAGAAACAGAACAAGTTTTCTGTTTCCCTCTCTTTAAATAAAAACATAATTTTATTTTTTAGATTTAATCAATCTAGTCTGATGTTGTTTGTCAAAACTAATTTTAAGGAAAATATTCTCATAAGAAAGGGGACAAACTGAATTTCAATATTGATATTAAAGTCATAGACTAGCTCGGGGGAAAAAAAAACTGTTAACAGAGAGAAATAGACCTAAGACATAGAAAATAGATCTCAAAAATGTTTTGTAAATGTAGTTGTGAATAATGTTTGTGATGTATATGGATAGAGAAAAAGGAAAGTGGAGGAAAAAATGTGACTATAGCTCAAGGACAAGTAACCTGCTAAGTAAGTGCAAATACAGACCAAATGCTTGGGGAAAAACTTATTTTTTTTTTTCATAACAAAGAAAAATTTTAATTTTTTAGTATCATTAAAAAAAAAGACATGGTTGTCTTCCACCATGTTGTATCTCACTTTATATTAGCACATATTAAAGATTATGGACATTACACTGTGTAATAGCTATGTTTAACCTGTGTATGTCTGTGATAATCTCTAATTGTTATGGTAGAATTTACTCTCCATAAATGTTTAGTATTTTTAAAGTATTACATAAGATGGGCACTCCTCACATTAATCACTAAGTGAAGATGAGAATACTTATTTGAATGTTAATTAAATTTAATATTATATTTAAAACCTCTTTCCAGGCCAGCAATGATGAACCACTTGCCTTAGTATGAAGTATGGCGTTATCCAAGATCTGGGTTGACATCCATGACAATAAACCACAATGCTTTCAAAAATAAATTTGGCATTAGACACCAAAAATATTTGCCATTAATGTTTGAGGGAAAGTTTAAGATGAATCTTTTCCTGAAATATATCTGACTAGGCAACACAATGGAGAATTCACAGATCTTGGCCAAAATCATAATATGGCAAGTGGAAGTTAAAAGTGCATTTGCCTGTTCTCATTGACATAGTTTATTAATAGGCTTTTATGAGAAACAATTCAAATAATGTTGATGTAATTTATTATTGATAAAAACAAGGGATTTTATAATTGCATGTATCCCAGAGAACAGACGTTACCTATGGTGCCATACATATACAGAGTTATTTAGTAAAACTACACGGTCTAGAATCAATTACATGAGTTACATTCGACTGTATTTGTGGAAGGTCTTTCTTTGCTTGAAGAAATTAAAAAAATTGCTATGTAAGATGCAGTAATGGGCTGTAGGAGGCAAAAATCAAGTATTTTGGAAGTGCAAAAATAGAGGAGTCTTAAATACCAGCAAGAGTAGTTTATTCTAAAAAAGCAGATTACTGCAGAAGCAGAATCAAATGTTCACAAACTCTACACTATCGCCTTGAAATTTTTCTGTCTGTTTGTATGTAGCTCTACTGATACTAATGCATGTTTAAAAAAACTACAGCAGCAATCCTACTGTATTTACAATATTAGAGGCAAAAATTGGGAATATATCTGCTGAATCAGCAGTGGTCCTAAGTAGAAGCCTAATTTTAAGCATGCTGAGTCCTCAAATTCACTTTTGACCTATTCGGTGGAGTCAAGTTACTTTGCTGGGCTGCCTTATGGACTGAATGCTCTACTGTAGCACCTGAGCTACACTGCACATATACAAAACCATGAGTTAATGACAGATTCTATTTCAGTCCTGTATGCCTGTTTTGGTTTTTTTTGGTCATTGATCCCTAAATTTTCAGTATAATTTGTATTTGTATTATTTATTAAATAACACAGACTTAAAAACTGCTGAGCTTGGCAAGAGAGGCTGACTAATCAGCACAGCATTAGCTTGGTAGTGCGGCAGACTGAGAGAAAGAGGAAAATCTGAAAACCAGGATGCAATAGAGAATAGCATATTTTTTGCAACAGAGAGGGAGGGGCAGGACGGATAGGGAGAGCTTTGCCTTCTTCCTAGATGAGATTTTACAGTAATTATACGGAATTAATTTTAAAATATGATAACTTTCAGCCGCAGAGGTCAACATCTTCCCATTTGGATGCTTGACTTCTCCTGGGTGGTGCGCTTCCAGGCAACCTACTTGGGAAAAAGAGGCGACAGCCAACTTGCTGCCTAATTGATTTAGGAACGGTGCCCAGGGAGACAGTCCAATTAAGTTTACAAGCTGGCAATTAGCAGGAAAGGCCTCTAAATCCCTGCACTGAGAGCCTGCTTGCCTTAGTAAGAACATAAATGTGCTAAAGATAGCAAGGGGAAAGCTGTGCTTTCTGGAAAGCTGTTGTGAGTAAACCCCACAAGGGAGGACTGAAGAAAAGCAAGGGAGATGTGGGTAGAGTGCCTTCTACTTGACAGGTAAGAGGTAATTTAGAGGGCTTTTTTTTTTTTTAATGGCCAACATGCACAAAAAACTTCAAATAGCTGTATTAATTAGTGGTCTGGGGTACTCTGCAACTATTAAACCTGTCATTGAACATAAGGGAGCTGAATTATCTCAAAATAAATGACAACTTGTAAATAGTTTTTTTAATAGTATTTTGGATAACTCATAATCTGGAGCAGCTCTTCTAGAAATATGTCAATCCAGCATTTTTTGTTGCTAACATCCAATGATATTAATTTACCTGTTTGCACTGGCATATTTAGTTAAGTTTTTTAAATTTCAGGCTTTCATATGTCTGCTGTACTCTTAAATACGATTTTCTCCACAAAAGCACAGATGTGTATCAATCAGTAAAAAAAATAAAGAATTAAAGTAGGGTTTCAAACCACACTGTCACCTAGTTTAAAAAAAAAAAAAAAAAAAAAAGATTTCTTCTCAGTCTCAATATACAAAATAATCACAAAAATTCCTGTAAGGATCTACAAAGGTAATTCTGTTGTCTTGGACAGACAATGGGCAAAATGCTGAAATTTTCCAGGATGAGTATACTTGACATGGCTGTTTGCCATGCCAAAAACACTGAAGTGGTAGTCAGAAGATTTAAGTATGATTTTTTTTTAGCTCTTGCACTGGGTTTGCACCACTGTAACTTGCTTGACTTCAGTGGAATAGATCCAGTTCTCGGTGCTGAGCAACTGCAGGGGTTTTATCCTTGGTTCAGCCACTGCCTCGCTGTGTAATTCTGGGAAAGCCTTTTAGCTTTCCTCTGCCACTTCTTGTTATTCTGTTTGTAAAATGGAGATAGCTATGGTTTTGCTCTCTTAAAGCCTTTTTACATCTAAAGCATAAAGTGAGAAGCATTATACAAACTCTAAAATGAGTATTATTACTGCTTCTTTGATTTACAGCTCCTGGTTAACTTAACTGAGAGACCAGCCTTCTCTGAAAGGTGTGAAACCTTTCCTTCTTGTGGGATGTCTTGAAGGAAGGAAATACTGTAAATTCATGTACTGAAGTCAAGAAGAACAGAGTACTGGGACAAATACATATTGTAATGCGAATGATAGCTGCATTGTGTACAAAATAATTCTTTCTTTAGGAAACAAAATACTAATACTATCCTATTATTACATAGAGTGTATTTCAGGGGTAGTCCTATAGAATGAATACAATTCCTACAACTGTATACTCCTGATGGAAATAATTTTCAATATGAGAAATTACTGTTTACATTAGAGTTGCAGGGAGATTTTCCAACCAACCACATCAGGCTCCTATTATGTCAGACCCCATATGAAAGATACCAAATCTTTGTGAAACATTAAGGAACTACTTGGTTCACATTGAAGATAACTGGCTTTGGGCCCAGTTATCTAAAATGAGGGTTCAAAAAACTCTAAATGAGTTTTCAAACTGAGAAATTTGTGAGGTATAGAAGTTTCCTCAAGAGCATAAGGTTCAGTAAATGTGCTCAGTGACTTACCAAGTTTAAAGCGAAGTACTCCTAAGGGTCCTTTGTCAAATCTAACCAACAAAAGATCATGAATATCTGTGCCATCAGTGCTGGGAGATGCGACTTGAGGAGCAGCCCACTGTATCTGCATGAGGCTGCTAGACGTGTCAAAGTGTTTACTGAATTGCAAAGTTGTCTCAGGTGAGTAGTCTTCTGCCAAAAGCTGCATTTTAATTGGGGACAGTGCTGTGTCAAAAAGTTGCAGCTCCCCTTGAGAGCTGCCAACCAGGAATACTGCTCCACAAGGGTGGTAGCTTATTAAAGCAGGCAGCAGTTCTGCTTGGGCTAACAAAGTCACTTTGTTGTACGCTTCATATAGAATTATTGAGGAATCTTCACAACCCAGGACTAGTTTGTCTTCTGTCATGTTTCTGCAGCAGCTGATGGCCTTCGCTTTTAGTGGTATTCTGGTGACCGCCGCACACTGAATTTTGTTCCTAACACACTCGTAGACACAGCTGTCAGCCATGGGCTCTTTGTCTGCAGAGAGGGAGTGCTCTACTGTGTGAACCTGATAAGGCTGATTAGTGCTAAAGCGAGCATCAAGTGGATCCCATTTGGTGCGGACGAAACTCAAAACCTGAAAAAAATCCAGAGTGTTTTGGTAGTCATTTGTAACAGTTTATTCTTACTTTGATGATTTAGAAAAGAGACTGCTGCAAATGCATTTTCTCATGGGTCATTAAGCTAAACCAAAGACCTATTTTAGAAATGGAGCTATAAAATCTATTATTTAGGTTTTTAAAGGGCTACTTCATTTTATTTAAAAACCCTAAAACATAGTTTGACCATACTTGTTTACTCAGAGTATATAATAGGTTAGCAGAACAGAAGATTAAAGAGGAGATGGTCCTAACAGTCCTAGTGAGAGGAGAACTGAGCAGCTCACTGAAACCAAAGAACAGCTGATTATTCACAAGGGTGGGTGGGGGAGAAATTTCTTATTTCTGAAAAAAAATATAATAGATGTTATGCTGAGCATCACATGTAAAGCACTTTTGATTTTTTGCTCTTGGCCATGGTAACAGAAAATATTATACTGTAGGGGTAGAAACAATGGCACGTTTAAACAATGTGTACTGCAGATTGCCAGATGTGTAGGTGGTGGATGCTCCTTGGTGCCATACAGCTATAGATGCAGAATGAATGAATTTGTGATAGCAGAAAGGGAGGACCAGTTGGGGGTACCTGAAGGTTGAATGAACTGGAGGAATAACACAAATACAGAATACGAGACAAAGAGAACAGTTGGCAAACGGCAACAATTTATAGTGTGGAAACATTGGAAGCACCACAAAATGACGCAGGCAACAGGAGAGTCCAATGAAGACTCATGTTGTGTGATGCATGTGTTTGAAAGAGAGGTATTGTACAGGACATGAGCAGAGGAAGTGTGGGAGACGTACTAGCTGTAAATGTAAAATGTAAATGTAAAAAAATGAATTGGCTTATGGAAAACTTTCTCTGAAAGAGAGAGAAAACCAATGTCTCTAGAAGAATGACAGTAGTGGAAGTCAGTCTGAAACATGTTTGTGTTTGTTCTTTCAGAAATAAACAGTAAAAGGAAAACATCAAACTGAGCCAATCGCCCCCTCAGATATACCCATAGCATTCTTCAGACAATAAAGTTGCTGACCTGCTGCCAATTTTGGAAGCCCCTTTTGAGGCCAGGTGGTACGCAAGTACAAATGTGAATACAGAGGACAGGGAGAGGACAGTGAGGAAATCTGGAAATTTCAGACTGAAAACAAAAAGGGGCACATAATGTTAAAGAAGTTTAAAGTTGACTTCCACAGACCACAAGACCAACTGAACATATAATTTAGCCTTTCATCCTGCAAATGAGGAGAAAAAGAAATTAAGATTTTTTTGGCATACCACCCATTACTTCAGAAGCAACTGCTGAATTTATAAACAAGTTATTTGGGATGTTGATCAGACTGATTAGAATGTTTTGTTCTGACAGTTTACTCATTTTACGAGCAAAAGGGATTCTCATTCAAAAGGGGAAAACAAGAGATTTATTGCAATTCTGTGACTGCATACCAAATGCCTGCTAATACAAATGTCTTAGCTAGTTCAAGATGATTAGTTAGGGACAAACAAAGAACCACTTAATAATCAAGAAACAAAGTATTAGACGCAAAAGCATCTAATACAGAAGCAAACGCATCCAGCTTGTGAAAACCAGGTAAGCCAATTCGAACCAAGAGTGAAACTGTGATCAGTGAAAATGCATATCGAAACAGAAACAAAAGGTTTAATTAGTTATATAGGCTGAAAACCCTTTTCTCACCTGCTCCATTCCCTCAGCAATGATTTAGGCTCTGCAACTAGTCATTTATGTCCACAAAATGTGCAGTGGCTACTGCGCAGTGGTTTGATGTTAAAACTGCTTGAAATGTGTAACTTATTAGGGTGTTAAACTGCATAGCAAGGAAACCTGTAAAAGAGGTTATTATGGACAAAGGATTACTGTGACCACAGAGCTCTGTAACCCCAAATAAAGACAAGATGAAGTGTTACTATTTGTTCTGCAGTTTTCCCTAGGAGTATGTACAGAGACCCAGGTAGCTGCCTTTCAAATATGTGAAATAGAAATCTTGCCCAAGCAAGTCTTCAAAGCTTCCATAACTTCTGTGAAATGAGCCTTGAGGCCCTCTGGGACTCAGATTTCTGTCTTCCTGTGGCAGGTTTCAATGCACTGCATTATTCCTCTACATATTTGATACAAAAACAGCGTTCCTCTCTGGACGACTCCTCACAAGCTGCAAGAAAGTCATGAAGATCCACACAACTATCTAGCCTATGAGGGGTGAAAGACTGAAAGCGCTATTTAATTGTGAAGAGGGGCTGGCCCTGAAGGTTGAGGCAGTAGAGAAGAAAACACAGGAAACATACTGGAGTGATTGCTGTGGGAACTGGAGATAGTCACAGAAAAATAAATGTTGTCATCTGATCGTTTGAGAGTCAGCAACCAAACTGAATCCAATTAATAGTTCTGTTCTGCCTTGTAAGAGCAAAAGTGGGACAAAACTCTGCTGACTACACTGAAATTAAAAGTAAAACCTAGTCTTTTGGAAGGCCTAATTAAATCAGCCTTGAGAAGAGAAGCTTCCTGGCTTCACACAGTTTTGTGAGCATATCCTTGAAATAAAGTCTAGGGTAGAGCTGGTTGGTGCATATAATGCAATTCTAGACTAGGCAAAAGTTCCAGAGAGAGAGAGAGGAAGACTCTATTTGCTGCCTTTCAAAAGAAAAGTTCTGACATAAAGTTTAATTGACTTAGTCTTAAAGGAAACTTTTCTAGAGAATCTGTTGAAAATGCATGGAATACTGGCTGAGAACAAGAAAGACATTTCTCCATAGATTGGAACAGATACGCTACTCCTCATGCATCAGTGGCCTCATTTGCCTCTTGGAGGAAAAGAATACCAAGCCTAGAGATCTCTTTTGTTCTGGTTTCCAGCTTTGCTGAATACAACTGGTATTTGGCACTCTAAAGGTGAAAAAAAAAATGGATATTCTGTTTCATCTGAGAAGGGAGATTGGAATTTTTGTGTCAGAAAAGGCTTTTATTAACAATTCTTCATGCCACTAACTGGAAAACTAAAGCAGAGAGACATACAACTACAGAAGCATGCTGATAAGTCTAAGATGATGCTTTTGAAAAATAAGAAGCCTAACAATAAAAGGATCTTTTTTTCAAGAGGATGATACTCCATTACTTGTCAATTCTCCATCTACCTGGTAAGTAGCCATATGCTAGTAAATGTAGTATGCCATGATGCTTTAACAGCCCACCTAAAGGAATCTACTGGGGTTCCTTCCCAGTGAGCAGTTCTGACCTCTTTGGGACCCTAAAGAGGAACGCTATAATAGCAATATATCTTCCAAGCAACGAAACCCAACATTTGCTTGGGGAATGGGCCAGCAAAAGCTGGAGGAGTTCCCTCCAAAGTGGGCAGGACAGCTGCAGGGATTACGGAGGAGGGGACAGGGCAGTGGAACTAAGAAGACAGAGCCATAATATCACAGGGCAAAGTGCATAGTCCCAGTCAAGGCTAAGAGTTTTCCAAAAATCTAGGACCAAGCAGAATATCCTTTGATTTCAGAAAATTTCTGGAGGTAATTTGCATGAAGTAAAACCAATTATCTATTGAACCCCTCCCCCCCCCCCAACTCCTTTTTAGGTCTGTGACATTTACACTACAAAAATATTGTAAGTGTGTTCTTAAATGCTGTCCACATAATTTATGTATTATGTGCATTAAAGCTGCAGTGATGCACCACTATTGCATTTATATCCTTTTTCCCCTCGCAGCAGTGGCCTGTGCCCTGCATGAACTAATTAGCAGAATGTATGAGGGATACTAAACATGCCAACATCAAATCCTAACTCAGAAATCACAGCGTTCCAAGCAAAGGAATCTAATCTGTTAATCTCTGTAATTGGGGCGGGGAGGGGGAGAAATAATGCTATTTACAATACTGTTTTTTTTCCTTTGGTTTGTTGTGTGAAAGAAATAATAAAACTAACTTGTGTAAGCAGTCTCGCTCTCGTCAGTGCAAACCTTTGAACACTTAAAATTGAAGTATTTTGCATAGAGCACTGGGAAAGGATAAAGCCCACATATCGAACCAAATATGAGTTTTAAATAGTAGTTCTTAAGCAGAAAATTGGCTTACCGAGCAGATAAAAAAGAAAACAAAAGAAACACAGAAACAAGCTTGCTGTGACTGAATTGTCTGTCTTTCAGATGAGAAAAATGTTTGATTTATTTTATGGATGTTAGGAAACTGCTTGCTTAATTTCACACAGTGAGGCTCCAAATAACAACAAGCACTTTAATTAGAAATGTTGAGTGGAAAGTGTAGTGCACACTGGAGTAAAATAGTTTTAAATACAGCACTGTGAAGGAGGAAGAAAAAATCCCCTATTTTTAAACACTTGTAAAACAAAAACTCAAGGTTTACTCCAGGTTTCTTCTTTGCAGCATTGTATTTAGAGACCCCCATGCAATCTTAAATATTGGCTGAAGATGTAAATAGTATTTTCTTTCGAAATTTCATTATAATCTTTATCCTGTATCACTCATTGAACTTTTAACCCAGTGTGACAAGGATTCTGCATTCTTTGCGTTACGCCTGTGCGAGGTATTTCAGCTCTTCAGTCTCACACAGCATACGCTTCCCTGAGTACTGCAATAACCGTAGGATAGCTCACTCACGAAAGGGCTACTGTGCTGGTTTCACAAGTTCAGGGCACAATGTGGAAGCAATAATTATTAAATGCCGTCTCCTGGGAGAAAGGAAACGAATATTCTCTCTCAGGCAACTTATTTTTTCCACAGGAATGAAGTGTAATTTCAATGATTCACATTAGCACTAACTGCTGCAAAATTAACAGTGAGACAAATGCAAAGTACCACAGTAACTCAGCACTGGCATCATCATCTCCTACTAATTTATGTTTGCAGAGTAAAGTTCATGCTCGTTTTACCATGACTTTCCTCAAAACATTTACTACAAGGATGATTTCACATCAGATCCTATTTATTCAGAGCAAATAGTTTGAAATGATTTCTGGAAGATTCCTCTTCTGTTTTCAAAATCAAAATACCAGCATTATCTCCACAGGGAAACAATTTAAATAACATCCTTGATCATTTGTACTTTAACAAAGAAGAAACTAAAAGAAAAGACTGTGTAAATACTCTGGAGCATGGAGGAGTTTACTGGAGGAAATCAACACACACAAGAAAGCCGACAAAGATTCAACAGACAAATACTCTGGCAGCAACTCGCATGCAGGCACACAACACACATTCGTGCAATGATGTATAGAAAAGCTCTTTTATTTCGTCTTCGGGGAGGATTCCTCAGAAAAAAAATTAAAAGAATAATACTTGTCAAGATTCTCAAACTGTAAATTGCTATTAGAATTAATTTGGGAGTTTACCTTAAGCTGAATTCTTCTGTGATATTTTTTAACATGCAGCTAAAAAGAGCAGGCAGTGACACAGTAGACTTACACCTGAAAAATATCTTCTTCTCTAAAATAATCACAGAAATACTACTACTGAGTCATTCAAATTTTATTTTAAGCTTTTTCTCACAGAATATGCCAAGAAAAAGTTATTTCTGTTTTTAAAGGAATAATGTCTACCTTTAGCCTTAACGGTAGTAAATGTTAAAACATAAAGCCACATAGCACAATTCAAATCACATCTATAGTGTATTTAAAATGTAAAATGTATTTCCTCCATTAAGCTGAAATGCTCTTTAGGCACACGATACCCCAAACACTGCATGTGCCACATGAATCACCCCAATGCATAAGGTGGGTTACAGGATATCATCATGATGAGGGGCTGGGTTGTCTTGTCCCAGGGCTACTCCTGCCCTCATCCTAACAAGCACTCTTCTGGTGGGCAGCAAATAATCGCTCAGAAAATTCCTCCAGGGAAGGAGTAGTATCATGTAAGTGCACCATTTATATTTGTTCTGCCACAATAATAAGTGTCAGTAGCCAGCAATTTTTTCTGTGTTTTTGTAGGTTAGCCCAAATGTGCTGTAGAATGGCTGTGAGTAGCACTTGTTCACTTCCTCAGGCTTGGTTTACTGTTTCATAAACCCAATATACCAAACAGCTCTTTACAGGCTTGACATTCAGCAGTTCCTGCTTCCTATCTTGATTCCAGATAATAGTTTTGTCTAACCTGAATAATACTATTACTTTCAAATAAAATGTTGGTAAATGACAAGACAAAGCACTTTAGAATGTGGCATTATTTTATTATACTTCTCTTAGATAAACTCTCCAAACCAAATCATTCCTTGCTTCTTATTCTTCTACTTTTCACAATAATTATTTACTGGGAGAAAACTCTTACTACATTATTGTTCAAATAAGATAAATATATATTTACTTCCATGCCTAAAAATGGGATGTCATGTTTTTATTCCAGGTATATACCTGAAGACCACTACACAGTGGTAAAGAAATAAAGGCAAAGAGATGCAAATAGGCATGTTTATAGAAAAGGTATGTTTTGTGGTGTCTGACCTAGAGAGTAACTGTTTAGAAGCCATCTAGAAATGCCATTTATATTTTTGCTCATGTTTAAGCTGTGACATGACCCTCAGAAGTTAAAGTACATGCTCCTGGACGCTGGAGGGGAAAGATGTACTTAACTGCATATTGGGCATTGACACTAATTCTACAGCTGCTGGATTATGACATCCTCCTTCCTTGAAAGGGTACATAACAACAACCCATAAGGAGTACTAGAGAAATCCAGGGAAAAAAAAACCCAAACAGTACCGTAGACTACACGTGTCATGGGTACACAGGGGAACTGTATAGGCAGAGTGTCTTGAATCTCATTCAGCAGCCCACTGAGCATCCAAGAGATAAGTGCAGGGAACAGGCTAACTCACAACTAGCAAAAAATATGTGTTATCTACACATCACTAAGTTTTCCATAGCACTGGCATAGTGCTTGGTGTTTCATTAACAAGGACAGGAAAAGAAATTTCATGTGAAGAGCTTACAATTAAAACAGACAAGTGCACAAAAAGAAACAGAAAAGGGAAAGCAACTGAACAGTTAAATTTTGCATTTCTGCTTTTAAAAATAATTTCCTTGTATTTATATTGCAATATGGGCTAAATTAAAAGGATTATGAGTTTACGCCTAAAGGCACAGTGAATGCTTATTATCATTATGTGTTAAGTACCAGTGATGTGCTTGGGACTATACTAGACAGCCCCAGCCCTGAGCGATTTAGAGTCTAAACCAGAAAAGGATAAAACAAGGTGCATTGAAAGATGCAGAGTAAGGCTGTAATTTAGAAATCTCCCTAAAATATATAAAATGAAATGGAGAAATCTTAAACTGAGAGGGTAGTTTCTGTGAATTTCATATAATAAATGTGTCTCTAAAAGACATCTCAGAAGAGAGATACTGGAAGCTGGTATGGCGACATTAGGGAGTTATTAAGGAGCATCCTAGAAGAACAGAGATGTGAAAAGGAAACAAGAGGCATGGGAATGTCACTGTCAGAACCAGGACATATGGAAAGTCATGGTAAGAAGTAAGATCTGAGATGTTGGTAGGATGAAGTTTTATAATATGAAAATGGCACAGGAGACTAGGCGGCAAAAACTTGTAAAGAATAGAACAGAACACACTTTATAGCTACTGGGGTAGAAAGAGTCATATTTTATATCTGATTGGGCATAACCGCAGGAGGAACTGAGAACTGCAGGTGATGAGTCAAAGGTGACCACAAGTGGAGAGAGGTCAGTTGAAAAGTAAAGAAGGGAGAAGTGGAGGTAATTTGCGCTTAAAGTCTATAGTGATTAATGACTGAAATATGAAAGACAAGCTGTCTCAACTACCTTTTCTCTTTTGCTTTCAATATATAGAAAATCCCAAGGGAAAAAATCCTCAGTTAAATTAATATTAGTTATCAAAGTAATAATTACAAGACATTAAAACATTTACATCTTCCCAAATTAAAGAGAACAGAACGTTGTTTATAAGAGTAGCTTATTCTGAAGTGCTACTTAGGGTTTTTCCCTACAGGGAAATAGTTTGTAATAGCTACTGCAGAACAGCTATTCCACAGCTGATCCTCAAGTTTATGTGCTTCTCCCACAGCCAGTGCCTTTTTAGTCTGTATTAGAAGTGGCTCAAGCTAAACTGAAAATAAAACTCTTAACACAGGAGCATCTATATGAGATGTTAGTCCAGAACAGCTTTCACAGTTTAAATTCAGTTCAGTTCAGTTCAGTTCAATTCAGAATATGCCCTGATAGTTTCATTTTAAAATTTTCACTTAAGAAACTGGATTCGACTATTCTTAAATGGATGAAATGAAAATGAAATACACAAAACGGAAATTATCTGCCCAAAAAAGCAAGCTAAGCAAGTGTCAGAAGAGGGTCAGCTTGTAGTCCTGTTCTAACTTGTAGCTTACATTTCCAGCTGTAGAAGGGGAATTTTGACTTTTAAGACAAAAAAGGGTTACTGATTTGACCAATACTCCTCACAACAATTTAAGCAGCATCTGAGTGTAGCTAAAACTTTATAATAAAACAGTACATATACGTAAAATAGATTTTAAAATGTTTATCAGAAAACATTGCAGACAATGTAAAATAATTGCATCGGAGAAGCATGCAACTGCTACAGCTTCTAACCCAGGTTAAAAAGTTTTCTAGTTGTACTCTGACACTATTTTTTTTCAGTGGTAGCAGTGCCAAAACAAAGACCTAATTTCCTTGCTACATTTCCCAGATCGCCAATTTCAACGTGAAAAATACTAAACATGATAAATAAGGTGCTTTTTCATGAATAACGAACTTTAATCTTTAAGATCAGGATGACTTATCTTCCTTTCTTATGTTTTTAATGTAGCTGTTATTTTTATCTACCTGAATATGCATTTAAGTTGAATATTTATTTCTTTAGCAAATCTGAAAAATCATGTAACAAGAGAGTTCAGAACTTTACCTCCAGTTTGCCATGTGCACAGCCTAATAGCAATAAGTTGGCTCTGTCCCTCTCACAGGAAATAGGAGACCAAGGCCATGCTCCATCATTAGTTGCTGACCACCAGCAAATAACCATATCTTGCATACAGTTTATTGCCAGGTGACGTTTCTTCCTTCTACCTTCTGGTCCAGGTATATCAATATAAGAAATCTGATGGAGGAAAAAATGCAGGAAATATTTAAGGTGATAAAATAACACGGTAGGTGCAATTGGGAGCATTTGCTTTGGATGTGTGAAAAAGAATGTGTATATACACAGAGGACTGTGTACATATATCTTCATATAGGCTGTCTGTAAATGTAAAAAATATCTCCTCAGACAGAAAGAGACATGCTCACACTTTTATCTGTGGGGAGGGGATTGGGAAGGAAAGGAATGTGAGTTAAGAAGGAATTTACTGCAATGACTCCAATCAATACCAAAATGTACAGTCATGGTTGCTTGACAGCATCGACCTACACATAGGATTTAAGCCTAGCCATATTAAATGACAAGTTCTGTGAAGCTGACCAGGGAGCCAAGGCTAGTGTTTAAGACATAATCAAATATTAAATATATTCTACAGTGTTTGAGTCAACATATATCTTTCTTTTCGCTGCCCAAATTAAAGAATCCAGATACAAACATCCACTTTGCAAGAGAATATATACTTTTCTGCATAATGTGGATGAGCTACAGCATCATGCGTAAAGTTTATGCAGCTCTTGAGAATTGTGCCTCTTTCTCAGGAAGGATTTGTGGAATTTATTATTCAAACTCTGTTATTTTGGAGCATGGTTATTTGAAAACATGAGCAGTGCACCATCTGGGTGACACATGCCAAGGAAATATAGATTGCACCGCATTTCTGCTTAAGGAATTAATGGAAGGTTGATAGCTAGGGGAAAAAAAACTATCTTGCCATTGCTGGTCAGCAATAATCGAACCACTTTCTGGGGATTAAGCGCATGGCTAAGCCTACTGGACCAGACACTAGCAAAGGGCAGGGGGTCTTCTTATCAGAGAAATGCTTCTGGAGCCAGTCTCACTACATGACAGATTGCTTTCATATTCCTGTCTGCAAGGCAACAAAGGATGGCAGTAATGCGATAATGCCAGAGTGCAATGGGTGTTAAGAACCCGTTGCATTTATGTATTGTATTTAGTAAATAATCAGGCTCATCCAAATTGTGATCTCACCACTCAACCAAGGCCATTAAAATCAAGGTTAATGCTTTAATAATCCTTTGCTGTTTTTTATATGGTCAAAAAGAACCCTTTTCTATTTGCATGGTCATAATATTATTGACCTCTTCATCCCCTGAATGCACATCAAAAGGAACTGAAATCAAAGTAATTACCAACGTTGTTCTCTCATGGTAAACATTTAACTCCTTGTACTGTCTCCTCCTTCAGTAAATTGAAATGGATTAAAAACCACAGATAGGAAAAACTTGTAAAAGGTCAATATTTTCAGAATATCCTGTGTTTTATTTGTCAAAATTCTATTTAAAAGTAGAAAGATAAAACAGAAAGTGAAGTTTAACAGGTAACTGCAACTTGAATTAAAACTGCATATAAATAGTTGATTTGGTGGCAACACACTTACTACGATGGAAAAACCCAAATGCTGTCAGAGATATTACTTAGTGCTGTATTGCAGTGTTAACTGGTCGTACCAATTTAACACTTAACAACAGCCATGAATCTTTTGCAAACCTTGATGTCTTGCATTAGACATGACACTGTCAAACATGGACCAGTGCCACTGAGAAAAGGCAAATGATAATTTATGTTTTGTTGATCTCCAAGATTGTAGTGATTTATTTAATAAGTCTGGTTTTCTTTATTCAAGGTGTATATAAAATCCAAGGTACTATCACTTAGAAAGGAAGAGGATAGAGAACGTAACTGTTCCATTTAGATGTGTATTGTGTAAATATTAACTTCAGGCTAGATATCAAACATTCATACTAATTAATTCATCAGAAAATTAGAATACATGCCAACTGTGAAAGGAAAAAGAAAAGATTCCTCAAGTTTTGAAGTATACTATAAAATAAATAAACAATAATCAACAAACCAACCAATTTCTTTTACCTCTAAGCACTGAAACTAACTGTGAGGAGAAAAGTATGGTAGACCTGTTCTTATTACTACCAGCACTCTGGCAGTCTAGTATAGCCTTGAGGTCCTTGCCAATGCTACCCATCTTTACACTGAGCAATGAACAATGTGAAGTTGCTTTTGTCTATGTATCAAAAAGATTACAATCTAAATATGACAGAAATTTAATTAGATCATTACATATGATTTTAAGCAAGCATTTTCCTCATTTTAGAAACACGAATTGAAATCCAGATACTGAGTACATTTCCCAAGGCTACACTGAAAGTCAGAGGCAGAGATGAAGGCTACACTGAAATTTCCTGCCTCTTAGTTCCATGTCTTAGTCCCGTGGTAGTTCTATACCAGTGCAAGCTTCCTTTTAAATGCATTTTCTCTCTTAAAAAAAAAAAAGTCAACATTAAGGAAGTGCTTTTTTTAAAGGATATATTGTTACAACTTTGCACATTTCCAGTTGAAGAACATCTTTGATTCTTTTATTGCTATTGATATCAACACTACTGTTGACTGTGTCTCTGATCTTATAGTGCTTGCAAGTCTGACCACGAGCAGTCATGAATAACTCTACTTCAATACAGACAGCTGATATAATATTATTGCAGAAGTGAATAATATTTTCTGCTGGCTCACACTGGTGCAATTTTGAAGATAATAAAAATTATTTTTAGCTGCCTAACTAGCAAGCCTCACACAAAAGAATATTCAATTAAAAAATGCAAATGCCTTTTTGGCTGGCAAAAACATAATCCATAGTGATTCCCACTGATTTCAAGAGAAAGCAAAGTTAACATTGCACATGGATGTGTTCTAGAAGCTCGGCTGTGTCAGCAAAGAACTGGACGTAACAAGCCTATTAAGGAATGCAGGAGTTATTTCTGGTTTCCTAGGGCAGAGAGAGATTTCTGTGGATTAGAATTTCCTTCTTTCCCAAGAAAAAATGCCACAACCATTAGGTCCAAAATGTGCTCAGCAATGCCCAGAATGAAAATATATTCTCTAAACACAAATGAAGGAGCTAGGGCCCTTATAATTAAATGATGAAGGCAGGCTTCAGCTCACCACAGTTTCTTAGTTAAAGTTTAGAGCTAATAAAAAAACCAAACCCACCAACCTTGCTTCTAAAGCACAACCTTAGCAAACGCCATAGGCCAGGCACACGTGAACATCATTTTAAAGTAAACTATGTATCAGCTCAGTTCCTGGTGAACAGTGAACTGTCTCAAATCCACGTTATAGAGGTTGGATCAATCTCGCAAACACAAGTCATTGCTGAAAAGAGGCCCTGAACTGAAACAGCCTGGAAAATGTATTAGATATTCATCCTAGCAGAAAGAATTTCTACCAAGCAAGTTAAAATGTAACATGGCAAAACTTAAATTAAACATATCCTTAAAGAGCTTGCCTTGAAAAATGCAAACTCCCTTACGTGAGGAAGCAAATTACCGAGGGGTTGTCAGGGGGAAAATATTTGCTAGGACAAGATTGCTTTCCTTAACATTTATCCAGTTTGAAATAAATAGAAACTCTCTTGCTCACTGTATCTTTCTACCTGCCTTGGGTAAAGGCTTCTCTCTTCATTCTTGCAGCGAATTGGATGCAGCCCCTTTCCTACTCTACCTGTTCAAAGTTAATTGCCATTGACTCATTATTTTTTTTACTGTCACGGTGCCAAGTGTTCCCAGCTAAGGTCAGAGTTGTACTGTCCTGAAGCCAAAGAGTTTACCATCCACATAGGTTCTGTCTACACAGCCCAACCCAGCCAAGTTGCAGTGTAATTTGACTTCAGTTGAGCTAGGTTTCTAGACATCCAAACCAGTTTAAAGCTAGCTCAGCCATCTCTAGACAACCTTACAGGTACTGCCCTGACTGTGGTATAGACGCATCCACATTTAAAGGCTGGAAAAGGGAGTATTCTAATCTTCACTATGTAAGTAAGGAATTGAGATACAGAGGCGCCAAGTCACTTGCCTAAGGTCACATATATAGTTTGTCAGTGCTGAGAAGCTGAGCTTCCATATCTTGAGTCCTAGCTCTGTGCCTTAATTACAAAACCAGCTCTCCCAACAATAAGATCACTGTAACTAGAGGGAAAATTAAGATTTCTGCAAAGAATTACAACAGTCTTGGAGCTCAGACAGATGACTGAATTACCATGAGTTAGTGTGTATCAGCTGAGCCATAGTAATTGACTACGCGCGCACCTTTAGCCCACAGCAAACAAGAGGTAAAGCACATTACCTTCAATCTTTTACACTGAGGTTTACCATTACAGATTTTACTTCATGTTGGTTAGACACTGAGAATGTGCAAAGGATCAGTTACTGCTGCTCAGCTGACACAAGGTAATCTGCTAAGCAGGGGTAACTCGACCGTGTGTCTGAGCCCCACCTAAATACAGTAGAAAATTAGATCCCTCCTGGCACAGTATTTTTAACTCATTAACTCAGAATTCCAAGAATTTTTTTCTGACTTTTCAATAATAGCAATATTTAGAATTTGAGGTGTTCTGATCAGGTACACCAAGGCTTGCAATTTATACTACTATATGATATCAGAGAGTGCTAGTGATTCATAATGTAAAGTTATTGTAGTATTTATAGTCAGCATTGACAGCTATACCTTAAAATCCAAACAAGAGAGTTTTTCCAGTCTTTTGTTTACATCAGGAGAACTCATCTTCTTTGTAAATTGAATAAAGCAGAGTTGGTCATGGTCCGCAAATGACAAGACGATGAAACTATCTGTAAGAACAGCTGAAAAAACAAATAAAAATTGTCACCACTGTACTACCTGTTTCTGCTAACAAAACAAATTACTGAACCCTCCACTGAGACATTGCAAAAAGCAGTATTTTCTTAAATATTACACTGAAGCCTCTGTAATCTCCTAAAAGGCATTGATGTGTCATCCTGCCAGGACCTTCTTGGAAATGAGAAATAAAGCTTAAGGAGTACTCAGATTACATAAACCTGAGTAAATTATGTCAGAACAAGTTACCACTACATTCAAATATATGTTCTATTCCCTTCCATTTCCATTTTCATCTCTGTTCAGCCTTCAGGGTTCTTTTCTTTTTCTTTCTTTTTGCCTACAGTGACATCCACCAGTATTTTGCAAATGCACCTAATACAGCATTGTTTGCGATGAGACAGATAAATGCAAATTAGTATTTGAGGTATATTTGTTATTTTGACATCGGGAGTAAGGGATGTAGCAGCAGTAAGATTCCAGATGCTACTGCAGACATTAAGGAGGCTGTTACATACAGGATTGTGCTTTAGATGGATTATTAACTTGTTGAAAACTTTGTATGTGGTACCCAAACAATACAGATAACCAAGATGGAAGAGACTCCCTTGAAGTATGGAAAAGTGCTGTGGAATCTCCATTGTTATCGTAAGAGGGTGCTAGACCAAAATAGTTCAATATAAAACAGAACAACTAATTTGACAACGAAAATGAATTAGACAATACTATCTAGGGTTTTTTCCCCAAGCATTATCCTGTTAGTCAAACAGTGCATACCTATAAGCAGATTTCTGAGAATAAAGTGAGTCATCATGGTAACTAGTACCAGATCGCTGAAGAACAGTTAATGAGAATCAGGTCTAAGGTAAAGCTAGCAAGCTGCTTTCAGGAAGTAAACTCAGAAACTTCTGCTAAAAGGAAACTGCCACGTAAACTGGGATCTGATCTAAAACCAAACAAGCAAGCAAACAAAATCCCATGGAACAAGCCTCAAAAAACTGTAAAATTGTATTTGTGACTAATATCCTCAATTCTTAAATATGTTTTTAATATCCACAAGTAATTTATGTTGACAATTTAGTCTCACACTCCACACAAGCAGTGAAAACTGACTACTCAGCTTTGCTTTGCTTTAGTCTGGCTTACAACCAGTCTGTTTTCCAATAGTCATGTATTGGCACAGCTCTGAAATACCTGGTATGCAAATGCTGAAGGGTAAAATTTAAAGCCAAATAGTTGCCTTTGAAATGTAAGGTTAATACTAACTTTTCAAAAAAACAGAAATGGTGATAAAGTATCTGCTACTGTGAGTTTGAAGCTATAATTCAGATCCTAAATATGCATGAGAATTCAGAGCCAGAGAGTATGGTGGTATCCTCATATGTACAGTTAACACATTTTGATATCATCATGGACAGTTTACATTAAAGATGACCTACAGCACACCTCAGATGCTTCAGAAATTTGTTTTGGCTGAAGGAAAGAAGGCAGGAGTTAAAGATCCCTGGACAAGTGTGGATGAGACTGGAATTCCTTGATTTTCAGTATCTGTGGTTGGCTGGGGAAGGAGAGCGGGCCTGGGCGGGCAATTCGCCCTGTTCAGACTGCCCCAGCCGCGCAGTCAGCCAGCCTCAGCTAGGAGCGGCTGCAGCATGGGACTGCCTGTGGGAAAAGACTGCACGTAGGTGAGAAACATGGGGCAAAAGATGAGAAATTATCAAAGGGCAATGCAAAATTGTTATTGCTTGAATTACCTATATATATTTATTGACATCGTTACCATAAATATGGGAAGGTTTTGTTGTGGGTGATATTATTTTTTTTCAGCTGAAGAACAAACCTAGGAAATTCTGATGCCAAATAGATCTCTGTGACTGCAACTATGGGCATAGATGTACCATTATTCAGAGAGGTCTCCTAAAGAGGACCCATATACTACGGTGTCAGATTACCCTAAAAAGGGGGGGGCAACAGAGTTAATATCCTGCAAACGCTGCCACAAGACCTCAGTGTCACAAAATAATTTAGAAAAATCAGAAATAATGTTTTCTTTTAGGAAGGCAATTTTTCTATCTACTGATATCCCATTTCTATTTAAACTTATTTTTTTAATTTTAGCTAGATAATAATACAAATTTAGCAGACAATATTAGAGGCATGAAGATTATAAATGTAATCTTAATTCTGTATTTTGTGCATACAATCTGACCTTTATTATTCCACATATTAAGAGGGCATGTTACTTTAAGTTATAATTACAGTTGTAATAACCCATATGTATTTGTTCCAGATAGTAATCCTTATCCATTTCTACATACATGTAATTGTTTAAAACGATTATTTTTAGATAGACTTCTTATATATAATAAAACAATGACTAGCTACTTCAATGATTTTGTTAAGATATATATACTAATTTACTTTTAGTCCACACTAGATCTTTCATCAGGTACAATGTGGAAGAGGAACTTAAATACTGAGATGACCCACATATGGCAGCAGATATCTGTACTTCTTGTTAAATATTTAGATTTCAGTCCTGCAAGCTAATCATCTATTTTGGCCTCAGTTTCCATGCAGATCCCTCCTGATTTTAATAGAAGTCTGCTTGGGCATATCTGCTTTTTTGAGGTCATCATTTTAGCACATCGGACTCCGTAGAGTATTGTGTATTACCATGTATACAAGTATCATAGACATTAATTAAAAGCTGCATAAACTGATCTAGAATCAGCAAAAGACCATGCATTACTTTTTTATTTCCCTGGTTATCTCAGAAATATTCATGACCGGACTTTCTGTGCCCAGTTAAACTGACCGAATGCATACTACAGTCCATAGGTTCCTTTTGGCAAACTTTATCATCGTGACTCCACTTCCAATCTAGATTTGGAAAGACATGCAATTATGCTGAATTAAAGTTAATTCATTCTAGGAGTACTCACATAAGGTTAGTTCAGTATTAAAATTTCTATTTTGAATCCTATTTGTGTGGGTGATAAAAATATCTTCAGTTGTTGTTTATAAAAAGAATATATTGTAATGACAGGTATTTCTGGATTTTGCTTTTACTGAACAGAAACAGTCCTGTTTTCTCTTTGGATACAGACATTATCAAACATGGGTGTTTAAGAAATGCTTGAATAAGTGAAAATAAGAACAAACCACTTTATAACTTGAATTACAGGAGTTTGAGTGGTAAAACTCTAGGAAAATGTATTTGTTGGAATTTATTTTTTAAATAAGCTTGACTAGATAGTGATATGTATTTTTAATAAATAATTTATATTTATATAAAATTTAAAGTAATGTATATAGATACATATAATATAATTTTATATTTATTATTTATGAAAAGAAAAAGTTTAAAAGAGAGCGTATTCTAAAAAAGCTCTACAAACAACCTCAATTTGGGTATAACCTTAATGTCCATGCTTTCCTACTTTTTTTCACCTGAAAGTATGGAATACTCCCTCTGGAAATGGAGGAAAGAAAAATCTGAGATGCAGTTAATAGTCTAGGAAGTTGGGCTAAGGGTGAAAAAAAGATTCAAGAGGCTAACTGTGTTCTACACTTGCTGTGTAATTAGTTGATATAAAAATGAGGTTCGGGTTAGATTTTTGAATACTAAGGATTCTACTAACATAGTAATGTTATTTTTCAGGCCTTAATTACAATATACAGATAGGAAAAAAATCAGACAGACACAGTATTGCACCCCTCTTAAATAACAAGACCAATATTCAATAGATGCCTGGGGAGTGGAAGAAAATAAATTATTAAGGATCAAAGCTAAATCTAGCATATATTCACATTAAAAGGGTGTAACTTGGATCCACATTTTCAGGGAATTTGGAATATGATTTACATATAGTCTGGCTCACATGAAAATTCCATATTCTTGATCATGCAGATGCCAGGATATTAACATCTGGATGAGTTCTCAGTGGAGCTTTGTAGAGAGACATTGTAAAACCTATGCTCATATTATAAAACTGTTGAAAACAGGCACATTTTATATGAATTTGCTTCTGCAAGAAGCAAAACCCTCATTTTCAGCAGTCACTAGTTAATCATACTAGTGAGATGCTGGAAATCCAGAAACTAAATCAGAACACCTCCACATAGACAATGTTATTCAACTTTTTAAATAAGTAAACATTTTTATAATAAATATCCCTTGTAATTAATCAGTTTGCTAATGTTTCTTTCTGTCCCATTTTCCCATTTATGATATAAACATGACAAGTTCAAATGGCATGTTCACAGTGATTAAAATGTGTAAGAAAATGAATTTTAGAAATCCATTCATTATTTGACAAGCCTGAAAACTTTGATGTTAAATATTATTCTTCAAGTGTTCTTAGTCCTGAGGGTTGTAACTATGGCATTACATGCAATTACTTGTTGTGTTTGCAAGTCCCCAGTGGCAATAATTAGTCTACCTGTTGACATACTGTTTCTCTACTCTATTGTTAATGCAGGCAATTGATTTGCACGTGGGTGTAATTACCATCGCTGATGGTGTCGGAGATGAGCTTCCCCACCAGGGTCCTGTCAATCACCACTTTCTCCAGCTGTGGCCCAGAAAGGCTTAGGGACACCAATACACCTGAATGAAAGAGGAGCTAAATCCAAATAGCGAGAAAACAAGACATCAAGAATCAATAATAAAGTGAAACAGTCTAAGGTACATATTTATTGCTGTCTATTACATAGTAATCTAATTTTCAAACTTACAATGGAGACTTTTATTTTAGATGTGAAAGTGTCTTATAATGACTTTAAAAGCTTTTCCAGTGAAAAATACAACTGTAATGTAACACTGAATTATGTGGGTACAAGAATTAAAATGGTGAACATTTGAAGATGATGGGTGCTAAGTTCCCAAATGTTGCATAAAATTTACTGAACTAGTATGGTAAAAACTGATCGAAAGTCTGTCTCGAATGAGTAAAGGATGATGCTGATCACTCTTCATTACTGAAATAATAACTGATGTTTACATTTTTTCACTATAACCTCTTGTGTCTCAAAAAAAAAAAAAAAAAAACCCAAAAAACCCCATCACTCAGCTAAGGTAGCACTCAGATGTTTAAGTGTTTCTGTACGTGAACACTGGGCCAAAATTCAAATATGTCTACTAACATGGGGTGCACTGCAGTTTTTATCTATAGAACTTGAGAGGCTCTGAAAGAAACTAAATTTGAGAGTGATCTACAGACCTTTAGAATACCACATTTTCTGGTGCATTTGTATCATGCCTGTCATTCACGGACCTGATTTTTCTATATGCCATAATAACTGTATAGGCTGCATGACAAAAATATGTACAGTTTTATATAAAAAAATCTTATTTTCACAAATTAAAAAGAGCAGCTTTTTATATCACAGTTATTTTTGATCATTCATATATTGTTTAACTTAAATAATGGTGCCCATCCTACCACAGAGATAGCTGTGGGCTCCCAGTAAGTTCATATACTCCTTGGCATAAGGTCATAGATGTCTCTCTTGGAAAGAAGGAACTTAAACTGTTGGACAGTATAGAGTCAGAGGTTTATTTCTGAGTTAACTGAATATCCTTGTCTAACTAATCTCAATTAAGTGATACATATAATTTTGAAGACTATGTCACAGTACTTATCAGCTCTTTCTGATGCCATATCTTGTATAAGAGCTAATGCTCAGTGGGAGGAGTCATGAAAAGCATTGCTTTTTGCATAATTAAATCATTAAAGTTAATAACATTCTGAATGCAACTATTATAGCAAAATAATTCAGCACATGAAGAACAGGAAACTCCCCTCACAATTGTGAATTGACCTCACTTTGCCAAGTTAGTCCAGTAGCAGGAGTATATAAAAAGCTTTATTAGAAAAATATTTTCTCTAATAACATGGTAAAAGAGACTGACAGGGTTTAAAAGAATTACTGACCATAAGATTATCTAACTCATTGCCAAACTTAGGTTTCTACAGGAACCTCGATGTAAAAAACAGTGAAAAAAACCCACTACTGTGATTCTGATCTTCATATGCAGTACTGAAAACACGTGTATTTTAATTCATCTTTCACTTCCACCTTTGATCCTGCAAGCTGCTGGGCTAGATGACCTCACTGTATGAGTTAAAGAAGTTTCAGGACTGCTCTAATTCCTGTTACATGGTAGCAATTCTGAAGGACTCGTTTTGGCAGCTAGGTTCACTTCCCTCTAATCAGCAAAGAAAATCATTATTACTTTAGCAGAGGCTCTACCAGCCTTAAACTTGCTGAACAATCTTTTCTGCCAAAGGAATCATCAGTGGGAAGACCCCTCTAGAAACATCGGGGACTCACCAAAAGCCACAAATCTGGGGCTGCGGTTTTTATTTCTAACTAGAAGCAGATTTAAAAAAAAAATCTCCGTACTTTAAAAAAAACGGATATAAGACAAATAGTTGCTCTTGTAGTAGAAGCTGGTATAAAAATTCCTATCTATTTTGTGTTACAGCTATGAGACAAACATGTTTGTAATATACTTTTTAGTACAACGCACTTGTACGTAGAACATCAGTAAAACTTTCTTGCAGTGAGATCTACTGCATTATAAAATAATCTCCAAGGAAAGTGGCAGGAACCCCATTTTAGCAGCCTTTTAAAACAAAGAGCACAAGTATAAGAAAATACAATGTTGGGAGCAATCCTGAGTTGGCAGTAAGAGGCATTAGGTGAGACCCCCACATCTTTTCCATGTCTTTCATACACATCAGAAGCAACAGACAATTTCATTTCTATGACTCTCCTTCAGCTTTATGGGTATATTACAATTATTTTTTGTTTTACATGTTTCTTTTTCAAAGTCAAGAGGACATAAAATGGCATATGACTGTGCTAAAATAATGGAAGTGCAGGGGACAGGAAAGTAGTGATCTAACTGATGTTGGCTTTTGCTCTCAGCTCTGCTCCCAGTAATTTAGCGATGCGAAATGCCAGTTATACATATTATGCTGTATTACTATAGTTCTATGCTCTCTGCAGCAAAGAACAGGACAAGAATATGTAAATAATTTACCTTTTTGCCTGACTAATACCTTTAACCAACATTTTTCCAATCTATCTTCTTGCCAATTCACGGCAGATAGCTTGAAAACAAATTCTAATGACATTTGAAATAGAAACCCAAACTACCTGTAATGCAAAATAAATTTGTTATAAACAGATGCTCTTCTCCCATCCTGCCAAACTCTAATCTTGTATTAGTTTGAAAATATATATATTCAGTATTTCACTATTCCCTGTCAAGACAGATGTCCTTTAAGGTTTTGTCCTAGTAAAAATGTTAGACACAGTTACACTCATACAGCTTTTATTACAATCTTTCAAAACTTCAATTTATCCTTATGTTGGAGTTAGATTAGATAAAATCACAATTTATTCCCAACTTGATAATATGAGTCCAGAAAGGTTTGACTATGGTTAGCTATAATTGTCCAAAGAATCCAATTGAAAAAGTGAGGACTGAAACCCAGACGTTAACAACCCACTTTGCAAGAGCATAGTTATCAAGCAAAATTACATAAATACTCTGGAAAAAACAGTTCTAAATTACTCAATGAATATCAGCCTGGCACAGAAGAGCAAAACTCCCCAAATCTTTCAGTGTCGTGTACCACTGAGAGAGCTGGTGCAGTCACGTAAATAAACTCTCCATCTCGTGTCTTCCCCACCACCCTTGCTTTGGGAGCATGCTGTCTCTTCCGTCAGAAAATGCTACTGCAACAGTAGGATTTTCCCAGTAGGATTTTCCCAGTAGGATTTTTTTCCTTGCAGTGAGTGAGAAGAGCATCCTGGAGGTAAAAGTGCATTCCTGGGAGAAAAGGTCTAGCAGAATAACCTAAGTGAATCAGAAGTCTGTTTGTAGCATCTTGGTTTATTTGACAAACTGGGGATATACACGCCTCTCTCCAGGTATAGCTAGGCAAATGTGTTTTGATCTGAAGATAACCAATATATTTCTTAAGTGACTGCCTGATGGAATGAGGCCACATGCTTGCCATTTTACTGATGTCTAATATGTCCATGCAACATGTGGGGTAGAGACATACTCTCAAACTCTTGGCTTGATAGCAACCAATAAATGTAAGGCTACACTTATTTAATGCTTAGAGGTTTCAGGGTGTAAATTCACTTTATGCCTACATCTTAATTTCCTGTTAATGACATAAATCACACCTGTTACAGAGTGAGAATAGACATCTTTGTAAACTGCTCTAGCATATGACAATGAGACTTTTACATAAAATTGTTAAGTATTAATGTGATGAATCATACGTGCTCCACTTTATATGTAGGAAACTAATCACTAAACTAATGTTCCATATTTTCAATATTACACAGAATCCTCTCTCAATAAGGCATGATACAATGACATAGTATGGGTAAAAATAGCATTGTTTGCATGGCCTTTATAGTTTCTTACATTAATCTCTCTCCCTTTTTTTAATTTTACAGTAAAGTTTGAGATATTTGTGCAAAGCTTAAACTTTAATTTAACAGATTTTTGCTCTAATGTACTTGTCGTAGAGAGTAAGTATACCCGTGCTCCCCAGGTTTAAGTCTTTGCTTCTAGGAAGTATCTAAATTAAACAAGTAAATCAGAGACCTCAGATACTATATGGTTATGTGAGGACAACGCTTCTTCCACTCCCTTTTAAAAATCCTTTGGCTTAGGGGAGGTCTTTCAAAGGATCCTGCAGGGAAAGGTATTTTAGACAGAAAAAAAGTATTGAAGGAAAGAAAGATGATTCACTGAAGTTCAAGACTGAGTCTATTCGAAGTGTAGATGGTGGCATGAGGGAAGGTACTAAGTTCAGAATTTATATATATATATGTGAAGGGAATTGTTAGGTGCAAAACCTTATGTGCTCCCCTTTCACATTCCTCAGATGAAGCCATGACAATTGCAACTGGATTTCTATAATAAATGAATGTGATGTTACAGAACACCACCATAATTTCAGCTAGCGGAGAAATAGTGGCAGGGAGATCAAATTAAAAGGGAAAAAAACCCACGTTATATAGAAGGCCTAGGCTTAAAACAATGCAACAAAGATAAGCAAAAGCATATTTGCAAAAAAATTTCTTAGTGTTTACCATGAAATACAAGCAGGTATTCAAATAAAGCACAACCACATTATCTTTCATCAAAAATAATCTGTAAAATGGAAAATATTTATCTGCTCGAATTGAAACATCACTATTTCAATTTTCTACTCACTATGTAGTCTATGCAAAGACTCCTACATGATAATAAGATGTGTTGTACATAAACTTGCACAGTTAAGCTCATATTTTGGTAGATGGGAGCAGGCCATGATAAGCATGAAGAAATACAGACCAAGCTGGGAAGGTTGCAAACTTGGCTTGAACACAGATACACAGCAATCCAACTCCAAAAACTACTGCTCCAGGGAATTGTCCATCATTACTAAGGAATAAAAGGAAATATACGGGGCACTATTCACACAAGATACTAAGCCATCCTATCTAACAGAACTAATATCAAACTAGGGAAAGAAACTCACAATAATGGCATACATCGCGCATCCTTCAGACTGAAGTACTGCAAGGTGAGAAATGGAAATCAGAAGAGACAGCTCTACAGCTTTAATAGTCTCAAAGTGTTGCTAAACAAAACATGAAAGTACTTATTGGAAGAATAGACTTAGTTTTTGTACTTGAACATAGTCTGAGTAAAGTATTTGGGTGTCTGATGACTTCACGTGCTGGGAAGGGAGGGCCACTTAACCTCTGTGTAACTGTGGGGTTGAATGTGAAGGCTTTGGTAGAGGGGGCTACATACTTTGCATACTGAAGAGCAAGCAAGACATCTGATGGAGCAGAGCACAGATTTAGAACTTAAGTACATACTCAAAACTTATGGACCTCAGTAGAACTTAACCATGTACTTAAGTGGATTCCTTTCTCCTCGGAAGCCTTAGCCCTTGACTCCTCATTCATGCAGCTTAGCTGCTTATCAGCCCTTCTACCTAAAAAGATACCTGCAGAGCAAAGCCAGGATTTGCCTCTATCTGATTAAAATTGGAAGAGAAGGAAAATATGCCTGTAAAAAATATTGCTGCAAACTGTTTTCCCCTCACAGAGCCCAGCCGACAAAGGAATATGCAAAAGGAGAAGAGAATTGCAAAGCATTTCTTGTTGAAGCAGGTTCCCAGGGTTTTTCCCCACCTCTTCATTCCAGATTGCTTTCTTAGCCACCCCACCATAATTATTCTGTTGCGTGCCTCGTTACAGACGAAGTTATTGTTGTTACACGTTACTGTTACACAATAATCAATGCATTTATACTTCTAGCTCCAAATCTCGAAAACCACAAAACACATTAATGGCTGTGATCAAAAGCAGCCAAAAGAATTTAATATGAGGGCAGTGTTCCTCTTAGTAACTGGTGATGAATACTAGCTTCTCCTGCATTTGAGCCACAATGTCTTGATTTTGATATCAGATGTGCTAGCGTATGTCACCACATATCTTGCTAAATCAGTCTGCTTATGGGCATGGTAGCTGATATAACAAGCCGTGTCAGCATATACTGCTGTGTATCTCAATTCAGAATGCAGTCCTAAGTATGTCAATGATGGTAACATAAAAATCATTCATATACATACGTAAATAACAACACAAATCAAATTAAATCAAAGTAATTAAGCAAAGAATATATAAATCTTTTTCATTAGCAGGTAACAGATACGATTCATATCTACTGTTTGGCTTTTATACAATAAAAAAATCGGTGCTGGCATGTGTTTAATTAATGTGTAAATACATCATAAGGCAAATGCAAAAGTAAAAAAAGTTGGAAATCAAATGTTTCAGCTATATCGCATTGATTTTTACTACCTTATACTGTAAAACCAAACCTCAAACAATGCCATCATTTAATAGGACTGATTTTATGATTTTGTGGCAAAACTTTAAAAGCATTCCAAAGAATTAGAGAGGGAGACCAGAGAAAGAGGAAGTCAGAGCTTCTTCATAGTAAACTGAACAGTATTGGTGAAATTAATTCCTTCAATTATTTTTTCTGGGCAGAAGAGAAAGGGAAAGCCAATTTAATTATAAATAATACAGCGGCATCTTACTGTAAAGACTTCTTGTCTGTTTTTCTGTCACACTTCTTTTATGGTCTATTTATTTTCTTTTGACAACAACTAACAGAAGATTACAGGATTATTTCAGAAGCTCACCATAGGTCATCAGACTTGGGGTTTAGAACGACTGTACTGAAATGGTGTATATGCAGGTGCTACTGGAACTAGTAGCAACAGAGTTAAAGAACAGAGCTCAGTCCTTTAGGGCTCAACTAAGCCCTTTTAAATAGGAGAGCAAACTCCTTGACAAAAATCTCTGTACAGTCTAGGTTATGTTTACATGAACTGGCACATCTTCTGTTTCAGAAGCTCTAAGCAGTATTAGAATGTATACTTAGGACTGTAAAAATAAAGGTCAGTGTATTTTTTGGCAATGGACAAGGAAGTAAATATGAAACTTCTAAGGCACTGATTATTGTATAGAAAAAAGTAATAGGAGAAATTTTGATGCATAAAATGAAACTTTAAGAAAGGTAGAGAGCTGAGCCAGCATTACAGTAGTCCTAGGCAAACTCACATAACAGAGCCAGTTTTGAGAAATGCATCTATACAACGGATGAGATAATCTGTACGCAAACTAACTAGATTTTTAATTGACATGCATGAAGTCTAATTGGTCATTTGCGCACACAGTTAATACGAGAACACGCTTATTTTCAGCAGATGCGCATTTAATTTTGTAGCCCCTAATTTTTGCCTGTGGGCTAGTTAGAACCTGGAAATGCTAGGGAAGGCCCTAAGGGATTAGGAATAGTCATTTTTATGTACCGGAAGGCACACTAGCAGCAGTCCTATGCTTGTTTTTCACAAAATCTCAGAGGAATAATACTACTATTTTAAATGATAGTCCTATTACCATTGCATTCCCTTTCATTTTTTCTTTTTTCTTCATTTCTTTTTTTTTTTCCTGCCAGTTCTGTCTTGCTAAAGGTACAACACCTGGTGAGAAGATCTTTAGGACAGCACATTTTTATTACAAAAGAAAGGGAACTCTTCCTGGTTCAGCTAAAGATATGGCAGATTTGGATACGTAGGCCATTTATTAAAAAATGTGATGACTGTTGAGTTAAATATTTTAATTTCTACAATTGAATGTATTTGACATTTCTCACTACTCCAAAATGGTGAGCTAAAAAGCTGAAGATATTTTAATTCAACTATATAATCAAATTTAGCCCAAATCACTGAAAATTATGACTATTTGGCTGGTAATTCACTACATGCTCTCAGCGCTGTTTGACTGATTTGTTACTTTCTACTACACTTCAAAGTTAACGCAAACATGGCCTCTTCTTTTTCCACTAACAGCTGCTCTGGTATCCATCCAAAGCAGTATGCGCATGCAGTACTGCTATGACATAGATCACACCACTATGTGATAAGAAATTTCTGCTGAAATAGTTAAGTAAAATCCCACTTGGAATTAAAGCATAAACTTAGACCCTCCCTTTCAGAAATTTCAGAACATCTGTATCAAAAAGGGAAAAGTCCAGATAATCCCATAAAGTGCTCAAAGGCAGATCAGCACTAGGAAAACAAACAGTTTGACATAAAAATTGATGCATAAGTTTTTCTATTGCAGACTGTCCCAAATTATTCATTTTTTTCTGTTTTATTTTCATTTGTTGGAGAGCTTATATTTTGAGGAAGACCGACAACGGAGTAACACAATTGTTTTGGCAGAATATTCTAAACCCTTCTGGAGAGTTCAATTATCAGCCATTATTATATAAAAAACATTTTGTTTTGTGATTGAGAAAGCAAAAGCAGAATTTAAAGACGGAAAAATCATTATTATTTATAACTTTAACTCTGGCTACATTATACATAAGCTATGTAAGCACCTCTAAAAATATAGTCAATTTATCAAGCTATCCCTTTATATGATTCAGTCCAACATAGAGTCAGACATATCCAGATACGTTAGCATAAAAAAACCCATCTCTTTTGCTTCCCATCTTCTGAAAGACATAAGCTAGTTTGTATTGTCTCTTTTTTATTATGTACGCCTGAAACTACTTAGGAAATGCTAAGTCAAAAAATGTGTTTTATATACAATTGATAGTCAGCCAAAGTGTTATATTGTGAGGGCAGGACAATCAAATTTTGACAAGAATTCCACTGTCCCAAAGTATGTATTGATAGGAATGCAAGTGTTTGCAGATACGGATGGGAGGGGAAGAAGAATGACAGGGGGAGAATGGACAGGAAAAGCAAGTGAAAAGACAACAAACTGATGAAAACAAAACAGATGAATATGCTTGTGGCTAATTAACTCAGTATTTCTTACCCAAACTCCCTTCCTAATCAGAAAAATAACAAAGACCTCTAAATTATTGGACAATTAATGTTTAAATTAGTTCTAGAAGATTAACATTCACAGATGTATACTATGTAATCTGTACAAGAGTGATATAATTTTATTAGAGATAATATCTGCTAGGCAAATGTAGCTTTGACAGTAATATCTTCATTACTGATACAAAAAAAGTAGACTTTATACTATTTGTCATGTCAGATACTTAAATTTTTTTGCTATTGTTAAAGACATTTCTGGAATTTCAGCTGTACAACGTAAGAACATTTACTATTCATCCAGCTGATGCACATTTGAAGCTACTTGACTCAGAAGGAAAAAACTATGAAACTGAAAAAGTATAGAAGTTAAAATGCAAAATTTCTTTTTAGAAACAGTACTAGTAACATTTAAAAATATTTTCCCTGCCAGACCAGCTTGAAATATGATACACATTCCTCACGAACAATGAAGACTGAAGAAACTTATAAAATACCTTGCACATGTTTTTCAGAACAAGCTCTTGACTAAGGAGCTAGAGCATGTTTCATGTTCAGACCTCCCACCTCCCCTACTGCCCTGTGGTAATGAGGATGTGAAAAGCTGTTTCTTTTCTACAGTATCTGGAACTTATATAGACAGAGAACATAGCTATGTGTGCCACATGCCACATTATCTTTTGTTCCATGACTTGATGCATGATCTAGCTGGCTTAGATTTATAGTCTCCCATGTTACACAAGCACAAAGTAAAAAGGATTTGTGACAGACTTGTGAATAATTAGATATCATAAATGTAACATAACATAGATTCCAAATCTCTTTATATATTTCAGCTGCTCCTTTGGCCTGATCCTTTTGGGTTCACAGTGCTTTCAGTTTCCGCGAAAAAATAATCATCTCACAGAATCAGGCCAATAAAAAACACAATATTTTATTTTTTAGACTCTATTTCACGTTAGGAATTTAAATAAACACAATCTAGGTAATAAGAGCCACATACGTTAAAACCCCCATGTACATTATAAATTACTGGATCTTTTGTATTGGTTAATGTTGTAACACTATTGCATCAATCACTGAATGACTGTTCAGCTCCACTGACTGAGTATTGCAAGAGGCTGTCAAAACATTTTACCTGACAGATATGTTTGTTCTTCCATTTGCTCAGCACACATTGACTGTTTTGCATTAAGTCCTGAAGGACAACAGAAAACAGAGAGTAGAGTTGGCATACACATTGTCACTCCTGGTTAACATGCTTTTGATTTTCAATTTTATAGATGAAGTGTGCCATAGAAAGATGCATCTCTTTTGGAACAGTCCACCAAACAAAAGCACATTTATCATCCCTGGGAGGGCTGGACTTTTATGAAAATTAAAGCTGTTGAAAGACGTTTAAAAACCAGATTACATGTTGCTGTACTTGAAAGTTTCTGAAACATACCTCTACCTCCTTGAGAGTATCTCGCAGTTTTTCTGGTCGTTTGTTTTTAAGTATCCAAGGATAATCTCGAGCTGTCAAATAAAAGTAAAAAAAAATAATAATAAATACAAATGTGTGTGTGTGTGTGTGCGCTTGTCTGTCTGCGCATATGTGTACAAACTTATATGTGTATATAGTAAAAAAAAGTTCTTCAAGTTGAGTTTCTTTTGTTGAGGTAAACACAAAACTAAGATTTCTAGGGATTACTTTAAACATAAAACTTAACCTATAACTGGAAGGAAATAGGAATGGTTTCCATTGTCAAATGATAGCCTCTTGAAAGGCTCTGTCACAGAAACAGTTAGCATGAAATATCCACACTAACCACGATTTCACCATGGCAATTGTGTACAAAGCTCTCAGGACAGAATATCCTACCCAGCTGCTAAGCATTTGCAATGAGAAAGCCTCTCGCATTCAGTATGTTTAATTCAGATTCAAGCTATCAAATCCTAAGCAGATATTATTCTTCCAAATTAACATTTCACTGCCCAATTTCAAAAAGCAGGTGCAACATGTCTGCAAAATATATGTGCATGAATATATGCATATATACAGGTAATAACAACAAATAATTGTGAATGCCACAACTTACATTATGGAGTACAGTCATTTATAGTATTCGTTCTTAAAAATTTGGTCATAAGAATCTACCAAGTCAATCAAACAAGAAACCGCAAAGAAAGAGAAAATGTTTGAGCATGATTGCCAGGCTCACTCAGGTCAGAGTCCTCCTGGCTGCCTACAATCATTTAATGTATTTAGTACTGTTCGGCAAACTATTTTGAAAATTCTGGCCTAACACATTAATTCTGAAACCAGTAGGATGGCAAAGCTTCCTCTGGAATTGTTAGTAATTGGCTTGTTTCATGGCTGAGAATCAGACTCTAATAACTTGTGAAATTTCATCATTTAAAAGTGAGCAGTTTTCCATTCATAAATATACAATGAAAATCATGAGAAACTAGAATACATTGTCTTTTTGCATATTTAGCCTATTTAAAGGAAACCTGATGAAAAGTTTTGAGCTCTGAGCTCTCAGTTTTTATGCCAACTTCCAGACTGAATAACTTAACAGTTGTGTTTAAACCCCCCTTGCAAAAAGTATTTTACAATAGAAGCGCTATAGAGTGAAAAAATGAAGGATTTCATATATCAACAAAAGAGCACACCAACATACAACTTCTCTTTGTATTTTATTGGACCAAAGCCAGTGTTGGTGGAACTGTTATGATAATATTAATTAGGCATGTAAGATCACATTTTCAATAGGTATCTTCATAAATACTGGAATATTTATCCATACATGCAAAATGGGAAATTGCCTGTACAGATATCGAGGTAAATATACAAATCAGCAGCTGTGAATAAAATTACCCAAGGCTCCTCTTTAAGAAATGTGCTATGTAGTGATTTGCGCTTGGGCCATCCCTATATTTACAGCAACAAGATGCAGTAGCTCGGGCTCCTTTTGCATGCCACATGTCTAAAGGATATCAGTTGAGACTTCTGTATAACTCCATTTATCTGGGCCTGCACTTCTTTTCCTACAGGAAGCGCCTGTAGGGTAATGCCATGCAGAGCACATGGGATGCAAATGCATTATGCTCCTCCCTGCTCGCAGCCCTCTCTCAGCTCTCCACCCTAGCAGGACGGTATCGATTGTGGTTGACACCCAGCCCTCCACAGCAGGGGTAGATTTACCATATGGCAGCATGCACTGGGGTTTCATCCTGCTCTAAGCACACCTTGTTGCGTTGCAAACAACGTGCCCTTCCGGAGTGAATTTTGCCTTCCAATGCACCCACAGCTCCAATGAACTTTCATTATGATCAGACGAAATGTTAATGCAATTTTAACAGGATATTACTTTGTGAAGTCTTATAAAAATCAATTAGATTTTTCATAGCTGTTAGGTAATAATGTTTGAACATCAATGCGTAGAGTCTGAGCTATAATAACTATGCAGGAATTGTAAAACTTGAGCCAGGGAAAAGTTACACTAATATAAAAATTTTTAACAGTATAAACTGAAATTGCTTTTAAACAGATAAGGCAGGAACTCAGAATACAGCGTAAATGTTTCAAAGCTAAAAAATGTTCTGTGAAGACAGCTGATTATTAACCCATAATTTTATTTCTGTTGAAAGTATTTTAGTTACAATTTTCAGTTTAGAAGCAGGTGGTGTTTCAATTCAACAGCTGATTGGAAAAACATTTATTGCTCATCTGCAGACTAAACTTCATAACGAAATCCCTGGATTATGTTTATTTTTGTGATTCTCCTTAACAACAGAATTGAGAAGCAATGCACACCACCATGGTTAGTGATACAGAAAAAGAAACTGCAAACATATCAGGAAGGAGTAGTTACAACTTTTCAATTGTTTTGTGCTTTGTGGTTCTGTGGCAGTCTGTCTTCAAGCAAAAGGAACGTGCAGAAAGCTAGTCTGAGGTTATTTGAATGCTTTGCCAGGGCATCACCAATTCAAATTAATAATTCAGTCTTACTATAACAAGAAACTTAGAAACGTCCTTACATTCTGCTAGCTTTTGCTTCTCTTCTAAGTAACCATACTTCATCTGTGGTACTAAAGGGAAGGATGAAAAGATGTTTGTTAATCCTTACAACGGCTGTCAGCAAATATTAATATTAGAGAGAAGATTCATACACTTTGATAAAACAGAGAAATTTACAAAAAATTAAGACAGTCCTGATGTTTTCACCTCATAAGTCAGATATCTTAAATTTGCAGTGAAAGAAAGGCTTATGCAGCCCAACAGGTGGGCTGCTATTACTGAGCCTCCAATCTCATCAGATAGTGAAGTGAGCTGCAACCGAATCCAGAAGAGAAGCTGAGTCAGTCTGTCAGCAGGAGCAGGGAGACGGCGTATTAACCACGCAACCAAGTACCCGGGATGCCCACGCCAGCCTCCACTTTCACCTGGCCAGAAACGGGAAGTAACTCTAGCTGAAAAGACCTTTTGGCCCATCATGAAACTTCTAGGATTAACAGGATTAATCAGATAAAGAAAATTGATCATTCACTCTGAAATGGCTATTTCAGAGATCAGGTAAGGCTCCAGGAGGCCAAGGCTGCGGGTTCTCGCGCGTTCACGATGCCCTCTGCTGGGACTCCGGCAAATGCAGCATGATGGCCATACCCAGCGCCTGAAACAGCACAGGCCCTTAAAACGATGTTAGCACGTTGTTTTAATACTCTGCAGCACATTAGAAAGGTGTCATTTAGAATACATGCTCCCACTAGGGTTTTTAATGACAAAAAAGTTTGCTATTTTCAGAGGCATATGTTAACGTGATATTCAAAGTTGCATTTTCATATAACCAAACACTCTGCATCAAAGTAGACTGAACATTAGAAAACGTTGCTTAGTTTTATTTATAGTTAAGTAATTCTATTTTACCTGGTTCTTTCTTGTCATAGTACTGGTGGATCCCAATATCTTCACCTATACAATTGAATAGAAATATCTTTAATTATGGAATGTGACACCGGAAACAAAACACAACTTAGCAAGCAAAGTTCAACTTCTCAATTTTTGCTAGCTGGAGCAGAGTATTAGGTTTTAAAATATAGGGTAGTGTGAAGAAATGACAGCATATAGTCTGCATACCAGTAGACTTTCAAGAATCAGCAAGGAAGGGCTCAAGGAGTATATGACAGGTCCCTACATTAATTTGGAGCTGTCATTTCCTTCACATACACTCTGATTCTCTTCCAGCTGCTGACATGGTTAGGTAATTTTTTACCACCTTCCTAATTATCATCTTTTCTGTTCATCCACAAGGAGAGGATCACAGCAAAGAGTGTACCTTAGAAGAATTTAAAATGTTTTCTGATGACTGACACAGCTGAGTTGAAGACAACAATTTTTTTTTTAAGATTCATGAACTCCGCGAAGCTTCCCTTTCAAAGGAACCGACATATTTACTCTTAGCTATAGGTGTTACTGTCTATCTTTCTATTATCAGATGCAAAAGCACTTCTCAGTTCCCGCGGCTTAGGGCAAACTTTGGCCGTACACTGGCTCCCTATTAACATGAGACCTAAGTGCACAGCAGATATAGAGTGTCTCCCTCTCTTGTCCTGATTTCCATGGCAAAGAAATTCGGATATGTGGGCCACACTGGGACTGCAAACCACTTCAGCCAGGTCCTGATCTGGCTCACCGGTAGATACTTAGGCATGCCATGGTAAACTCCACCAAGTAAGTCTAGCTGAGCTACTATGACTTTAAGTTGTAATGTTTTAACATTAGTATGACACAGAATTTTAGAATAAGACTTGTGGGAAATGAATAAATGAGCAGAGAGGAAGCAAGACGGTCAAAGGTGGGAAATGGGTGCTGTAGGCCACAGTACACTTTTAACTGCAATAAATCACAACTATGTGTTTTATTTAAACCATCAGATTTTTGTATGAAATACAGCTTTTTGACTATTTTAAATTATTGTTACAGAATAGTTTTCGTATAGAGGTGGAAAGCTAAGACATATTGAGTTAATATTTCAATAATCATATTCATGTATGGTTTGCAACAAAACTATAGTACACTATGATTTGCATGAAATGTCAGAAATAACATTTTGATATCATCCACTTTTAAACCAGTGGGTTTTTTGAGCATTAGATTTTACCAGTAACAAGGCAAGATGTATATATGTAATTTCCACAAAGCTGGTAATTAGTCATATGTCTCCTGGAACAATCAATGAATAAGATAAATATATACTTTAAAATTTCAAGTAATCATGCAAAATACCCAGAACATGCACCAATTTTTATTATTCATGCTGAAGTACAAATCACAATGCCTCTGCAAATCAACTCAACTATTGATCTTCATTCACCCAAACTAGTCATTACACTGAAGCCTACAGTCATTACACTGAAGCCTACAGTCAAGCAGGATGTAGCTTCCTAGAAGGGAAAAGGCATCTAATTAAACATAATCATAACATTTTAGAGTTGAAATGATGCTCCAGTTCCGTGATGAGATAAGTAAAGAAGCTGACAAGGTTCAAACATTGTATTTCTGTCTAATTTTCTTTCTCTTAAGCATAAAAAACACTTCATTTGGGTATTCAGAATTTTATATCAGTTTAACATCCACCAAGAGGATTTGTTGTTTTGTTTTAGTAACAGGTAACAGCTCACTTACCTCTAATATGTAAGGTATTCTTCAAAGACCATAGGTGCATCTCAGCCAGGCAGAAAGACATCTGATGGTAGATGGAACCTTAGCACTATCAAAAGAAGAAAAGAAACCACATGTGCAAACTAATTACCCTCTATCAACAGTGAAACTGCAAGTATTTCAGAAACTAAGTAGTAAAAGAGCTTAGCATTGGTGATAATTTGTTACTTGTAAGTTGTAGTTCTCCACAAAATGAATGATACATGGGAATGAATAGGAGAAAAATGTCTTTATATATATATATATGAATATATGTATATATGAGAAGAGCCAAATCAATATCTGTGCCTGAATTTACAGTTAGTCTCACTGTAGTAAATAACTTTGCTCTCGGTGCTTCTCGTATACGTGTTATAATTAATTTCTACTGTGTGGTTATTACCTTGACACATGCAAAAGTGAAGCCACTATTTACAGATCTGGCTTATAGATACGAGAATTTTACTGTGGGGCCTAACTTTTTTACACACTGCACATTAGGAAGTGCCAATAAAGTCAAGAAGCAGTTTTGAGCATAATATACTTGCGGGCTCCAGTTAGAATGCTAAATAAAGACAAAGCACTTGTACTAAATCAATTAATAACAAACAAAATAGCAGAGTATTAAATCAATTAATACCAAACAAAATAGCAGATGTGAAGCATGTAAAACATATGAATTGAAATTATGTACATTGACTATAGTTATTAACTGTTTGCTGGGTGTGTTTTGAGTGATCCACCTCAACAGTCACACTTGCAAATGTGTAACGTTTCAAGGGAGCACTGGGAATCTTCCGAAACACAGAAACCAAGAGACCTCCCTGAGTAGTTTCCTGTGGTACCAAATACTTAGTGCTGCAGTTACAAATGGGCCATGAGACCAATTACGTTGGTTTCTTTGGCTAAACCCAAGACTCCACTGAAAGCTGAACTCCGAAGGGGAACTTGAACAAACACAACAGACTTCAAGAATAACTGCTGGTACAATACAGTACACAAACTTCTTTCCTCTTTTGAAGTGGGCTCTTCATTTTCTTTCCACTTGTGTGCTCTAGATAATGTTGTCAAGGAGATGAACCAATTAGTAGATGATTGGAGAACTGCTATCATAAGGAGTATCAGACATAAACATCAAGAGCGCTGTGATGAAAAATATGTGTAAGAATCTCAGGTAGCATCAAGAAAGCTATCGTAGTCCCAGCAGAGCTATGAGACCTTGAGGTATTATCACTCAAGTTAATATGTATGTTTTCATGTACTGCCTAATCCACTGAAATAGCACCAAGTGGAAATAGCATATTCTTTACACTGATCCCCAAATGTACAAAAGTTCTTGCTGACTTACTAAGTCCCACAGTCCTATCAAAAAAAAAAAAAAAAAAAAAGAAAGAAAAAGAAAAAGAAAAAAGCTCACAGCACACATACACACATCTAATAAATGGAATATACTTTTGTTTTGGGTGAGAATTAGGTTTGGAAAAAAATGCAATGAGATTAATGGCATGGTGACCTCTTTTGGTGTTAGTATGGATGAGGGCAGCCCCTCATTTTGCATGTGGACTACAGAAAAAGGAGAATGTATATTATAATTTTCTTGGGTATTTTTTTTGTTCCATTCTTACTTTAACAAGTGAAACAAAACTTATATTCCCCAAGGCCCAAAGATCCTAGATTAGAATCTCTCACTAAGAGGAAGTCATTGAATTGAGTGAACTTCTCAAAATCCTATCATAGTCTGGCTAAAAAAAAAATAAAGCCTTTGATCGTCAGACAATCTGTTCAGCTGGAGAGAAGGCATGTCTTGCCAGCAGACAAGGTGAGACTAGGAGACTTTGGCATGACAAATACGCTAACAGAAGTTCTCAAAATGACTCTAAAGATTTTGTATGTAGGCTGCACAAGTCCTTTTAGTTGTGACCTCCTACTGAATATAAAGGTATCCCACAACATTTTAATATTCTGTGTGGCCTCCAGACTGACAGATCAGGGAATACAGGATTAAGCACCAAAAGAAGACCTTCAAGCCCTTATTTTTTTACTGGGTGTCAGGGGTGGGCCTCCAGAAAACAGGAGGAAGCTTTCAAATGAACACTGGATACTCACCCTTCAAGACTCCTAACTTCAAAAATTTGAACTCGAAAATGAAAAAAGAAGAAAGCTTTGTATGGAAATGTAAAAAACCAACAATGTCCTAAAAATTGTATTTCAGTTCTGTACCAAACAGCCTGGAGGGAGCAAAATTCTCTGTGTAGCTCCAACAGGGTAAAAGATTGATTTTGTCAATTATTCTAGCCTTGAGGACTAAACAACAGTTTAGTTTATTGCTTCCTCCTTTGGACCCTGAGCATCCAGCCACAAACCAACCAATTTATACAAACGGTGATAACTGTTGTGCCCGTGAAAATGACCATCTGTCCAAAAAATACCAGTCCTAATCTGAAATATGGTCTGTTTACAACAACAACAACAAAAAAGAAATGAAAACTTGCTTAAGTCAGAATATTTTGTTCTGAGGAATTATTCTATCTTGTAGTTCCTCTTGAAGAAATGCAAGCCAACTTTCAGAATTACCCAACTACATCTTAAATCTAGCCACATCATGACATTACAGCACAATTCGGGTGGGGGGGTGGGAGAAGGACCCTCCTGTCTTCTAAAAGTGCTTCTCAGAGTTTACAGTGCTCCTTTAACTACAGGACTTGGGCCCAGCTCCTGCAGAGTTTTAGACATGCAAAACTGTAAAACATCCTCCCATTTGAGCTTTAAGGAATCTTCCCCCTTGCCCTTTAAAACTGAGCAGAATTTGGGAAAATGGGATAAAATAAGTCTGTTGTTAAGGTAAAACTGGAACTCAGTTTAATAGCTAGTTCTTTTTTCTGACTCATGCAACGCTGACTGTCTGCTTTCACAATATTTCTACAAACAATAGGGATATTTGGTGGTTGCAAAAGCTCACTGACAAATGGAGATGTTCTGCAACGTTTAGCCTGCTCCAGTATCTAGGTTAGAAGTGCTTTCTTTAAAAAAAAATTGCTCAGTTTAGTAAACCTTTGTTTAATCACTGATACAGAAAATAACCATCAGACTACTTCATAACATAACATTAAAAAAAAAAAAAAAAGATGAAATTGATACCTAGGGGTTACTTCGATGTTTTCAGCTTAGCTGCTGTAATGGCAAAGAATTAGGAACCTTGCACTACTTGAGTGGATCAGAGCACTGGTATTACATGTCTCATCTTTCTGCACAGTCTACTGGGAGAGCAGGGTGCTTCTGCAAGCCAACCCCCAGCTCCCAAGGTGAGTAGATCCCAAGAAAATGAACCTATGGAAACTCGCTTGGAGTGACACTCCCCTGCCCCAAATGTCTCTGTAGTCTAGGACGCATCCCTAGGAGGGGCACGGAAAGCAGAACACAAAGCTAGTCGGACAGTAGATAGCTCTATGCCACGGCAAAGTTACAAACCCAGTGCAACCATGTGTGCACTCAGGCATACTGGTCTAGCCACTTCAGACGTGGGTTTGGGAAGATGTTGCAGGACAAAATTCACAAATAAAAGAAAACACTACTAAATCCATTTTCACTAGTTGTATGATATCAGACTTTCATGGCAAACAACGCTATGCTAGGAGTTATTTTGTAAGAACCAGCACAGGCCACCCTTTGTTTTCTCCTTTTCTAGCTGGCTTTCAAGTTCTCTGGGTCTAATCTTTTCTTACTATATGTTAATATATTAGTTGAATTAATGATAGTCTTAAATTTACAAGGTCATACCTTAAAACTGAAAGATTTTCTATCTCCATATTCAAATGAAAGTAGTTTGTGTGCGTATAAATATTGTGACATTTTGTGTAGTATGCATGAGGAAAATGCAAAATTTATTAGCTATGATGGATGCTAATCCAGAAAAAATGATTTTTTTTTGTTTAACTTCAGATGAATTACACAATAGCTCTCCTATTTATAGACTTCAGAACAAACTACCATAAAGTCTTAGTTTTGTCCTCCTTTCTTCCCCCTGCACTGTGATCATATCTCTAGCATCACTAGAGCTCATTCCCAATGTCTGTTTTATATCTTATCAGACACCAAATGTTCAACAAACACGGCAAGGCACCCATCCATCCTACAACTTACTCTATGTTTCTGTGATATAACATTTGGAGCAGAAGTCATTTTCTTTTTTTTCTTCCTCTTCACGATCAATTTCTCCTTTGCCAAAAAGCATCTCCTTGCAGCATAGCGATGATGCACAGATATGCAGCATAGATATGACTCACAGATGTAGTACTTTATAAGATAAAGTTTAGATGGAACAATGTACATTAGACTAGACTGCTGTACATGCTGAGTAGATGCATCAATTTCTTTCTGCAAGGCATCTAAAGGAACATTTTAAACATACTAAACAATCTTTTACATTTTAGATGCATTAAATTTAAATCTACTTAATTATTCATTTAAAAATAGTCCAGTACAAACTTTCTGAACTCAGTCATACTCCCATAGATATTAATAGCAAACCATCCTTCCAACCTTATGGGATGGGTTTCCACTTTTTACAGTTGTCTAAAGCTCTAGCCTGTTTGATATACAATAAACACATGCATAATAAAGTCCTAATTTTCAGATTTGTTTTCTCAGAAAGTGTCAAAAATATATAATTCCTGTAAATGCTGTGCAAATCTGAGGGTGGGCACAAGGAAAAGACTGTCTTTTAGTACCAGCCCTGAGGGAGATGCAGTGACAGCTGAGACCTTAATCATTCTGCTTGGTGAGACCTGTAGACCCAGCCCAACAGGAGCATGTTGTTTTTTGCCGAGCTGGAAGATCTAATGAAGGGGGAATAGCTTATAGATGAGCCTGGTGGCATGGTGGCTGTGAGTGCAGCAAACACAGGGAGGAATTGGAAAGGAAATGGGAGAGAAAGGAGGGCAGGAACCTGAGAGCACTGGAGTGCAGGTTGTAGTGGAAAAGGGGGAGACGGAGTCTACAACGGAGGAAGGGAGCAGATATGGGAACTGTGAAGAGCTGAGGCTATACCAATACCACGTAAGGGACAAGCACAAAGCTCAAAGCTATGTCAGCTGGGCAGGGGGAGATCACTGGAGCTGTTGAGCAAATTCCTTAGAAATTGGACTTCATTAGTTCTGTTGCTTGGTGAATAAATTGTCATAAAGATATTCCCAAATGTATTGGTTTCTCACAAATGGATACAAGACAGTAAGCAGGCTAATTCTCATCTGTGACACTGGACTGAATGTTTAGAGTAGATGGTGTAATTGAAATGTGTGAATAGTTTCTTGTTCCTCTGTAGAAATCCAGCAATGCAGGAGGAATCCAGTCAGGTTTTAAGGCCTTGGCTCCTGGGGTCCATTGGTAAGATCAGTGTTGAATTTTTAGCCAGAACACTTTTAAATTTCACAAATGTTTAGATTTAAGACATTGTAGAAATAGCCCAGAAGGCATAGTTCTAGTTCAGTTAGAAGTTTATGGCATGCAATGGTGGCAGTCTGATCTAGATGATCCATTGCATAATCCTTTCTTTGGGTTTCACAGGTTAGAATTTATATCACCTAAAAACTCTTGCAAAAAATAAGTTATTCTCACTTCATTCTTAAATGTTTAATTCATTTAATTGTGGTATTTTAACTTAATTTTCTAACAAGTAGATGTTTTAGTCTTCATCTTTCACTTTGCACTGGCAAAGTCTGAGATGTGTGCATACTAAATAGAAGCTTTCTGGGGCATAATGCATGATAGCATCAGAGGCCCATTTACAATAAGATTGTGGTCAGCCAAACGGTCAATGTTGTTTTATCATTCAACAGCAAATCAAAAATGCCATGGCTACATAAAGCAAATGATTGACCTATAAATTGGATCAGATGGGTTACAAATCCTTCTGTAATTGTAACCGTGGCTTTGCTAGTCCCTGTTCTTTCTGCTCTGTTGGCATCCATGAGGAGACCTCCTGCAGCTGACCCACTGGTATTTCACCAACCCTCTTCTGCTCAGTTTCACTGCCTCCAGGTTTCAGTATGTCACCTTCCCCGTGTAAGCAGACTTGGGCTTCTGCTCTTTTTTTCTCCTTTTCTCTTAAGATGCTTGTTGAACTCAGCCCCTTCCTGGCCTGCTGCTACTTTCTCAGCCCCTTCTTACAACTACTGTCTCCAAAACCTGGGACTGGTCCTCCTTGCCTGAATTCTTTGCTACTTTTAGCAGCATAATGACCTTTATTCTTATATTTGTTTACTTTTCCTTTAAATTTCTTTTCCTCTAAGAAAAAAACTTTTTTCCTATAAATGAAAATGACCTCTGCTCTTAAGAGCAAACCCTGATTTTAAGAAGTAGAAATACAGACATGCTGTTATAAATCTATTCAGCTCATAATTATTCATGTTAAAATATTGGTTCAAGAATCTTTTCAGCAAGTTGTTCAACTATCCTAAGTCTTAAGTTCTAGACAAATATTTAATCTCATTTACTGTTGCTATTTCCTTTATCTTTAATGTAGAGAGACTTCAGTGACTGAGAATATTTCTGCCAAACACATGAATGAAACAAATTCTTTTCCTTATTCTAACTGCCCCAGTCTAAGTAAGAAAATTATTATGCAGATGGGTGAAGAACACACAGAATACTCTGTGTATTGAAACACACAGTGAAGCTTCTATTGTAAGAAAGGCCTAAATATGGCTTGCAGAATAATCATTGAAAGGAAATACATTATCTGATAACCCAAGAATTCTGGCATGAAAATTATACATTGTAAATTTATTCCCATATGCTGTGAAGTTGTATCATGCTCCATTGACTTACTTTTTGTGGTTTGTATTATTGTTTTGTAAGTCTGAAAATAATCCTCCTTTTTTGCAATTACAATTAGTTACATTTACTGAGTTTTCATATTTGAAGATATTTAGCTATTTAACTACATATAGCTCCTTAAGCTCATTATATAACTCACTATATAGTTCCTTAAGAACATTAAGACAATTTGAAACATCTTAACATGCTGAAATTCATCTATAAATTAGAACAAACATCTTAGTTCCAGTTGATATCAATCAAGATTACTTCTTAAACAATTATCTTGGGCTTCATACAATTATATTTGTCTATTTTAATTGCATTCAAAATGTTGAGGCCCTGATCTCACAACTGGTTCTGCACTGATGGACTCCTCACAGCCACAGAGATCACCTTGGCAGAGCTCACAGCAGGACCATGCATGTCATTAGACAGTAACCATAAAAAAAGTAGCCAGACTTAATTTTTATTAATAATAAGCACAAGTGTTTGAGATAGATATTATTATTTTAAATCGGACTAGCTGCATGTTGCCAAAAAGCCATGCAGGCCATTGTTCAAGATGTGAATCCTTGGATGAATTCCAAGTGGTCCAGTTCATTCTCTGAGCTGTAAACTAAAAAATTGTTTTGCACTATTGCAACTAGACAGTGCTGAAGTTCAAGGATGTGTGCAGAAATGCTGCAGAAAATCTATATGGGGTAACTTATTCCCATCTAATTGCTTATTCATGTGTCAAAACGTAGGCAAAGATTTTGCTTGACTTGTCACACAAGTAGATGATGACAGGGTCAGAAACCAAATTCTTACCTTATGAATTCCAGTCTACTGCCCAAACTACACTACTGTCTTTCTCTCCTTCATAAACACTTCCAATATATACTATTGGTACACTTTTGAAAGACAGCTATTGATTAACTGAACAGATAATAAGATTAACAACAATTAAGTGGGCTGAATTTGAGGGCGGTAATGCTGTTCGTCAAGGAGATATTTAGTTATGTATCAGCCACACCTCTGGCAACATTAATGAAGCTAGCAGTCATTCTCCAATAGATCCTGCAGGCAAGTATCACAATCTCTAACAACCCTCTGAAAGAGTGTGTGTGAAAATTTAAAAAGGTCACAGAAAATAGATATAATTGACCCAGGCTTTTACTTCATAGAGTAAAAAGTTCATATACACATTTTGATAAAGACCCTGAAGGCCTTTATATAAACCGGATAGTAGATAACTGATTCAAACTACAGATAACCAGTGCTGACACATGACATAAGGAAATTACAGAAATAGTAAATGTCAAACTGTTTGACGCTATTCTTGTAGATACTGTTTGTTGTTGTAAATAAACTCATTTTTCAATACTTCAGGTTATCAGGTTATAAATTTTCAAAGTAATGATTTCTTACTGTAAGCCGAAAGAGAAGATAATAAAATCTCTATTTTTTAAGCCAAGCAAAAATGAGCTTCAAAAGGTGAGAGGACCTGCAAATTATTCAAGCACAGAGAAAGTCCTTGGTTCCATTGCCCTACCACTCGTGCAACTCCTATTTGCAAGGAAGGAAGTTCATATATCAGTAGGTCTTTAAACTGGGAACACCTGTTCACATATGAAATTAATAATGGAGATTTCTGGGTTTATGGCACTATTACTGACAACAATAATAGATCTGAAATGATCTGAAATGATCTGAAATGTTTATGCTTGTATGCACAGGTATTCTAGTTTATCTACTGGTCGTGCAGCATGGGCTGCTGCTATTGGTAACACTGATCCAAACACTTAGATCCAAAACAATCACATAACCATTGTTCAACCTGGAATTTTAACTTTACGTGTACCAGCACAAATAAGATTCTTACCCATTTTTGTGCAAGACTTCAGATTTAGCAGTTAATTTTTGTAAGTGCAGCACTGAATAAGTAGTGTGAACATCTATTCGTGTATGTGATGTACAAACAAATTTTCACTGGGCTGTTCAGCTCTCACCTTTTACAATTTAGACTATGAATGCTAACTATCAGAGTATTTATTCAAATAAATTTCAAAAGCACTTTCGCAAACACACTGATTTCATTCACAAATCTTACAAATACTCACAAGTTGTCTTTAAAAATAGAAAAATATTTCCTGAGTATATTATATGAGCTGAATAAATTTACATGAACAAACACAGTGGTTATATTTGGACCTACAATGTCTTTTAAATGCATTTTTTTGCATTCTATTTTAAAATTATTTTGATATTTAAATAATATTCAGTAGCTTCTTTACTTTGACTCATTTTCTTCTGTTTTGTTTTGGTGCAGCCAATAAACTTCACTAATATTTGAAAATCACCTTTGAATAGCCATCTGTGAAGTTCGTATTAAATTGAGCTTCTTCTTTGCTAGCATTTATTTTTAAATACATTTTTTCTGCTATACTTGAATTCCAGTTAATCCAATGAGACTTGTATCTAGCTCTCTTCAACGTAATACTAAAAAAAGCTACAATGCCTGTGTGTCAGACTTCCTTTTAAGAAAGATTTGATTGCAAACACAAACAAAAAGCTTTTCTTCTTTTGTACTCCTTTATGATCTTCAAACAGGTTTCTATGAAAAGGACTAGCATTTTTTCAGTTTTAAGCCATACTCACCTTTGCAGTAAGGGAAAACAAAAATGAAAATTTCATGTTACAATAATTAATTTCAGATTGAAATGCTACAGCATAGTTTATGTTATGCTGTAATTACACAGATACGCATTAGGGAAAATAACTTTGAAGAAAAAATTGCATTTGTTTAAACATTTTTATAATCACGATTGAAACTGTTCAGCCGTTGATCATGTACAAAATAAAAGGCACACAGATTTAAATACTGAACTGTGAACTATTTTTGCCACTGCGTGGAGAGAGTAAAATGAACCGTGAGAGTAAACTGTTTTGTCCATAAATAGAGTTAATTTCAGAAATTTGCCTTAGTAAAAAAATGCAAACAAAACAGCTCAAGCCCACAGTATGAGACACACAAACAGCACGGCAGGGAGGAGGGAGCTGGGTGAGCGAGGAGAAAGATCAAGCCAGAACAGTATTTTTGACAACAATGAATGAAGATTTAACCAACCCAGTTGCCAAAAACAAAAGAAACTTTTCCTGTCGAACAGAATTAGCTGGTGATGCTCAGTTGATTCACTGGTTTACTCACAGTATGAGCTTTCATTTTAAACATTCGTGTCTCTGGCCGCGCTAATGCTCTGAATGGGGCCGAATGGGATGTGGTCTTTCTGCATGTGCTGACAAAGAAGCCAAGGTAATCCTGCCTTTTGTTCGGCTTGCCAGGCTGCTCTCTGGAAAGACCTACGGGCACACGGCAGCGCTCAGCTACCACCGTGCTAAGTGTTGTCCAGGGACGCATGTGCAACAGAAACGAAAAGATGGGCTGAATCAACCTCTGTGCACTGACTACCCAGGGGATCCAAAACGACTACAGTGCTAATACAGGTATCTCAACTTCTTTCCACCTATTATGTGCGCAGAGCAAGACAAGCTGTCACTGAGATAACTGGAGCTGCCTTTGACTAGTAATTAAAATAATTCTGGTCTCGAACCTGTCCTGCAACAGAAAGGCACTCCATTTACCAAAGGCCAGCATCATCCCCATGAATGTGAGTATTTGTACCACAGACACCTTGAGTTTCAGGATCTGCAACAGATCACACACACAGTGGACACCGTTTAACACTTCTTAGGGCGACTTTCCACCTACTTGCAACTAATTCAATCACCACTGGATGAAAAATGGTAAATGTGATTTTATCATACGATCAACTGCATCTGCATCAAAAAGCTGAGAATTACAGTATATTTATTTGATATGCCACATATTGATACAGACGTAGAGATAATTCCTTTTGCCAAGCCCAGTTCCATGTCTTGAAAGAATATATTTAAAATGTGATTGCTGTAATTTCTGGTCACTGTAGGCTACCAGTCCTTAATTTCTGGAAAATAATGCACTGGTGGAATTTTTACTTTTTATGCTCTATAATCTTTAAATGTAAAATGGATGTTCAGGCAACTCTTAGTATTTCAGAAACAACCAACATAGGCCCACTGTATGAAATACGGTTTTGCTTAGAAAACTAGAGAAACTCCTTTATTTTCTGAGGTTCAGGAGGTGAAGAGGAATATGAGTCTTATAGATACTACGAGACTTTCCACCCATCAGCATCATTCCTATAGCTTCCTCTTACATCTTCCACCCTTCAGTAGGGCTTTTTTATTTTTCTGTTGAAATAGAAGGATATATTGCTTCTATTAGTAACAGATGTGAATTTGTACACACTCCATTATGCCTTATACTATCAATTAACATTCAACCATGTAGTGTCACAACAATAGTTGAACGGCATATTCTTTCTCATGACCTTGAAAGAATTACTAATTGATATGATACTGCTGCCTGCCTAGTAGCACTACACGCTTTTTTAATAAAATGCTTGATGCACTAATTGACCAATTAGGATATATTCTATTTTGCAGACATACATTGTCAACTATGTATTTTATTGGATAATACTGGTGATATACCACATGGTTTTAGGCTTACTGTCTTCCTTTTCCAGCTGTATATCAAGTTTGTTTTCCTAGTGGATAGATTTGAAGGAGTCAACATTGACATAAACAAAATACGTGCATCCCTACTGTCCTTACTACTGAGTTAACATATCCAATATATTTTACCATCTATCCCTTCTTTTCATGACTAAGCTTATCAGCTTATGCTACTTGCTGAATAAAGTAATAAAAAGCAGCTCTTTCTAATACAAGAACTGAAGGAATCAACTTCCCCAAAATTGTTACAATTGTAAAGCACAAAAAAGATAACTATGATTACCTAACTAGAAGAGAAGTGGTAAATATCTTACTAAAAGATAAGCAGACTCCCTGCTGTCATTTAACCAGTCACTGATACATCTCTAGTTCTGATTTTTAAATTTCAGTTCCAAACTCAAACAGTGATTTACAACAATAACTTAAATATGCTACCAGCAGAAAAATCCATCTAGCTCATGCTAAAAAGTTTGCAACTTAACACTAACGCCTGTTGTCATGCAACTCAGAGGAAAGACTACTACTGGGTCGAATGGTCCAAACCCCTAGTAAGCAGGTTGTGTAGACTAGTAACTAATATTTTGTTCCAAATTACAGTACTATTATTATTTGTACAAGAACAATATCAAACACTTATCAGATTAGCATTAAAGCTTTCTGGGCACTGTATAAACAGTCATAAAGATCCTGAGTACTTTGTTACACTGTTGTCCTAGGTTTAATTTAAAAAATCTCCTTGAAAATCTATAGCAAAATAGCTTTGAAATGACACATGACATAACCTTCAACGCCTAATATCTTCAAAGAATTCACAGGCTACCAGTCATTCTGTGCATCCATTCAGAATCCCTGAATTTTATATAGAAAGAACAAGAAGTTCAAAATATCCAATTATTCTGTTGGTTGATACGTTTAACCGAAAGACAAATTACTCTTATTTGTCTAGATTCTATTCCCAAATTAGAGACAATTTGACTTCAGTCTGAACTAGGTAGTCCAGGTTCTACAGAAGAGCTGTACTCTTTTTAACAGTGGAAAGAAACATACAGAGGTATCATATAAACACTTGGAAGAATTAGAATCAAATTAATCATCCAGTGATATATGTCGACTTCACAAAGCACACTCACTGATGTCGAAATTTATATTACTTATATATATATGCAAACATTAAATTCCCAAGGTGTTATGGAGTATGATGTTTACAGAATTTAATTCCACATGCTCTTGCAATGTAAACACTTAAAAGGAAAGTATTTATTCTAATAAGAGAAGGGCCCCTATGATCTAGGAAAAGATATCTAAGTGACGTACGACTAAAATTAGGGACAGCAACCCTTGATATAGAGATGCTAGCACAAACATACCAGCATACACAGGTGCAATAAAAATGTGGCCACTTAGAACTGAAAGGACACCTCACAACCCTTTTTGTTTAAGGCTTAGGAGGCTACCTGGCTTCTGAAGAAGCCCCTGAAGAAGACTTTCATCCCTCCCTTTTCTGTGCTCAGTACCAGTTCCCCCAGCATCCCCCTGACATTCTACTAGAGACCATCTTGGGAAGCTTGGGCAGCTTTCAAAAACATTTGGATATCAGAAATGCTTAACCCAACTCTCCGGAGATTTGTGGGAAGATGCACTGACTTCTCCAGAGGGAATGTTTTCAGGGTCAGCATCTCCACAGGTTGGCTTAGACAAAGGTTTGCAGGTGGCAGATTTCTTTGCTGAGTGGTCATCATCTAGACATTACTGATTATATAATTGAGGATGTACTCCTTTGTACTATGGGCCATTTTTGAAAATTAAAGGCTTTTATTCAGTCTTTTTAGTTGATTCTAGAATAGCAGAATTTCCTCTCAGAAATTCTCCTACCTCCATTCTCCTTCACTCAGCCTGCACCAATGTCCTGGCTCAAAAGTGCAGGCTTTAAAATGTTATTCCTGGGGTAAGTGTCTGTAAAACCAGTTCCCAGCTCTGCTGTCTGCAGATTCTTACAGCACAGATGGGGCATTTTTAAGTTTGCTATTGAATGAGGGATCCTGATGATTTAATTTAAATCTTTATTAATAACCGCAGAAATTCACAAATTACATCTACTTTACTGTTCCTGCTACAAATACATTCAGTGGAGCTACCATGGAAAAAACTAATTCTAAAAGAGACAGTAATATTATGAGCAAGTGGTACACAGTTCAGATGCTCATCTCTGTATCACTGATTTGGTAAAAGACTGGCCCATTTTTCACTTGCATGGTGAGGGTCTACATATATTTTGTTTTGTTTTTACATTAAAAATTATAATGTGCTAATGTTGCTGCTTTTAATCATTCTACCCTCTCTGAATCACCTTTAGTTATCCTCATTTTAATCCTCTGAATTCCAAGAATGACAGTGGACAAAGGAATGCAAATTAAAGAAGGAGAAACTGGGTAAGTCTGGGAAACATAAAATGACTCTCCTTTAAATGTAAAAATACATAGAGAAAAGTTAAGTAAATTGGGTTTTAAGAAAAGAGAACTACTTGGTGCAGAAGCACCCTCTAATGGTTGGCCACAGACTGGTCTCGATAACAGCTGCAAAAGCCATTGAATAGCTCCCCTAATAAGGGAGGAAAACTGCTAAGATACAAGAGAAAGACCTGTGAGCATGCATGTATGTGAGTAAACATACATACATACATACATATATGTCAGCATACCTTCTCTGTTGCATATATTAAACACAACAGAAAGGAGCAACGTAAATCTAATGTGCTTTTTTACTCTGCCAAATATTTCATTAGATTCTGGATTTCCTTGAAAAAATATTCTTCATTTAGTAGTTGAAATAGCATTTTAAGCTTACCTAGCTTTCAACCATTCTTCAGAATTTTAAGATAAACAGAAACTGACTTTCCTATCTTATCTCATTTAACTTTTACAAAAGTAAACCACTCCAAAAAAGACTTTAGGAAAAATGCTACATTAAGTCCTCACAGTTTAGGTTGGAAGGAACTTGGAAGTCATTTGGTCCAACCCCCTGCTCAAAGTTGGCTGAATTGGAAGTTAGATCCCATTACATTTGAAAAAAGTTATGCTTTCTATTTATGCTAAAGCTCTAGAAGAGATACTGGAAATGTAAAATAGTTCTGTAGTCTGAAAGTATACCTTAATAAATTTTTTTTCATATTCTATGGCTTTGCTGATTTTTTCTGAAAATATCCAAAAGGAATATTCTAATTTTGCTCATATAACTACATTATTGTACTTCCATACTGGAATTTGTATTTGGCATACAGTCCCTTATTAACTGTTAAGTATAATATCCTGGTATTCACAGAAAGCCAGTGGCAGATAGAGCAGTTAATAACATGAAAGTAATGAGGCTAACCGACCAACTTGCTTCTCGACATCACTTTTCAAATCTCTTTGGGCTAAATTTTCAGCCAGTGTGTGTGGGGAATTAGCCATAGAAATCCCATTAACGTTAATGAATGTTCCATGGTTAACTCCCCATGCTCTGCGCTGAAGATTTACCCCTATATCTCTAAAATAAATATGTGCAGATGCCCATATTCTTTTTATAAAGCCTGAAGAAATTAAGGGCTCTATTCTCAAATAATTGACTTATGCACATGTATCTTTTTCCCCCATGGATCATCTTCTACTATCAGAATGGGTATAATGTCTGCATTATTCTCATTAAAAAGATTATCCAAAGTGTATGTTTATGTCATAAAGACTGAGTTTATTTAACTGTATATTTTACAGAAATAATACATACAGTGAGAAGGATTTCTCCCATTGTTAAACACATGAAGCAGAGGTTGAACAGTACTCAGCATCATAACAGCAGCATCTGTTTATGCTTACCTTTCTGAAGAAAAGGCAGTATTTAAGAAAGTCATTAATCTGACAGAACTAGAGAAGAAGGTATCTTATATCCCTATAGAAAGACAAAGCTCAGCTAGGGCAATAAAAGCCTCTTTGCAAGCAGTGGCTGAGGCACCCTTTAAAGATGGAAAATGCTTGTTACATCAACTAGGAAAAGAAAAGAAAAGCTGGAAAGAGCTTCTGGGATCAACAAGAGAAGCTACCCTTTGGTTTTGAAATGCACGTTTGGGGGGCATATGCTCTTCAGGTCTTCAACTCCTGCTTGCAAGTATATACCCTTGTTATTTTTACAATTTTAATTTGAAAGCCTACTTGCCTAGATGAGTACATCATTTCAAGTTCCATAACACCTTAAAAAAAAAAGTGCCAAAATTGCTTATTTGCCAAAGTTATGCTTTAGAAAAGCACTTAAATTGATGCTTATACATTTTTGGCCTCATTGGTACTCAAGCTTAAGTGCTTTATTTATCTGAGGACTCCAATTGCCTGTAAAGACATAAAATGGTGTTGACCTAATAATACACCGAGGCTCATTTAGGCTTCCGATGCATTTCAAAAAGGCCTCTCAGACATGTCTCAATTCATTATGTCAGAGAACTGCTTGAAACCACAAACACGTTAAAATTTGGGAAATAAATCTTTAATAACACACCTTTCACATATGAAGCTTTACCATACCTTCCTTAAAATGACTGTTCCTGTAGATCAGACTGCAACATGTCAAGTGTAATACCCAGTTCTCTGCATCATGCCTAGAAACAGTTTATTAGAGTGTTAGCACTGTAACCTCCAAAAAAGGAGTCTACTCCTTCCCTGAGTGCAGAAGTGAAAAATCATTCATGTGGAGTCTGTGCAATTGTTTTCTCTTCAAACAGTATTCCACCTAAATGAAGTTAGAGGAAACCCCCTGGAAGACACAGTGAAATACTTGAGGAAATTCACTCAGAAAGGACCACAACCCTTCTGGATATATCTGGAGCTGAACAAGGTGCATTTAGATAGAACTTATTTTAGCTTATGTGCTGACTCTTAAATTATTTCCAGGTCAAAGATTAAATACATAGTCCCCTTTAGGCATCAAACTATGTGACTATAAACCAATGCTGTTTCAATAGCAATACATTTAAACATTTACAGGTCTTTCAGAGCCAAGACAAAAAAGGGAATTTTCTTGGTAGTATTCTTACAAAAATGCTTTCAGCTAGAACCCTGTGGCATCTGGAATGAGGTTAAGCCAAGCCTACATGGCGGGGGGGGGGGGGGGGGAAGGAGAATCAGCCATGTAAACAGGTTTTAGATTGCATTTATTACAAACTCCCCTTTCTGAAAGGGGTTGCTTTGGAAATTAGCAGAACCATGACTGGATTAATTCTCTGTGGGTTTCACTCTGTACTATTATTGAGCAGTCATGGGAAAACTCAGCCAAATGAGTGTAGCTCTAGTGAAGCCACACATTTAGGAGGAAGGGCAACCACCAGAACACAGGGTTTGTCTAAAAAAAGACATTCAAACAGATAGAACACTTCAGCTGACCTCCCTGAAGCCACGGCCTCGTGGTATATTTGAGCTGAAGTTTTTGATATTTGAAGTCACCTTAAATGATCTTTCTTGGAAAAGGAGTAGCTCCACTTTAAAGAGTATGTTTGTTTTCTGGTTTTACACAGACATGTTCCTACCTATGCTTCGGGCAGGCTGTCACTTTCCATCCCTCACGGCATTGCTTCACATCTGAGCAGGTCTTGTCTCCACACCTATGTACCCTTCACAGCTCCAAGACTATCCTGACTAGCTGACACCTTTAAGTGCTGTAAGGCTACCAGAAGTGCCTCTTCGCAGTATGTTGAGAAACACAGCTATTACAGCAGCCACGTCTTCCTCATGTCTACAGAGCACGCACGAGAGAAAAAGGCGCAGGCAAGACTCGACTTCAGCAGGCTGAGTGCCAGGTCCAGCACATCCCTCCAAACAGTTCACACTTAGCAGTCCCGTTCCATTGCTGCACTCCCAAGAGGGGACACCATCCTGGTAAACAGCAGCAGTGCTATCTCTTCTTGGATTGTCCAGTGGTTTCTTGAACACAGTCTTCAATACATCCTGGGAATCTGCCTAAGGATAACATACTCCAGCATCAAGACACCTTGAAGGGGTTTATTCACAGTGACTAAATTGCTGACAACTGTTCTCCTCCAGAGTGCTCCCCTGTAGATATGCTTGGCAGTATCAGCAGGAGCGTACTGTCCACACTTGACACTGTCCACTTGTAGCATCCTAAAAAGTATCCCTTCCTGCTGGCGGAATTTTTGTTTGCATTGAGTTAAGGGCGGAAGGGGAGAGAAGACAGGTACTTTTGTCTTCTCAGTAGCAGCTAAATATGTTGAGCACTCTATTTATGAAATGTCCCCATTACTGCTACGTTTCATAGCAGCCTCCTCCCTTAAAGCATCGGAAATTTCCACAACAGTCCCAACAGTTGATTTCTCAATATTCAACTAGTTTGTAACTGACTGGCATCAAGTGAGTGTAATGAGCTTTCAGATGGTGCTGGCAAAATGCCTATTTGCACTGCCAAGAACTCTCCTATGTGTACACTCGGTGGCAGCTCTGGGGGGAGCACAGAGGTGGAAAGTGCCCTCTGTCATGCTGAATTCCCACTCCCGCCACTGGTCATCCAAGTTGTGCATCGTGACCCTGCTTCCCTATATGCAACTAGCTGATCTACCCCCAAAGCAGCACTCCACCAGATCAAGCTGCTTCAGATAAATGTCCTGGGGAAGTAACTACTCTATTCATCTACCCACTCCTCCTCCTTCATTAGCTGTACGGCCACAACTTCAAAAGCTTTATGAAATCACGGAGCCAAAACCATCTCCCTGCATGACTACACATGCACGTGCACAATCTTATTTGCATTAATGACTATCATGATCTATGATACATCCTCCATGCTGCTTACAGCAGTTCAAAAATGCAGTAGCAAAATTAATGGACATGGGGACAGGAATCACAGGAGTTTGTTAGCTTTTCCCCAACTCTAAAATTCCTGTAAGTATTCCAGGGTTTGTCATATGGAGAAATGCAGAGCCGTGGAAGCAAGCAATAGATCCAAAGCGTAGAATCAAGCAACGTAACATTGTACTATAGGTCCTATCTCCAGACTACTCAGGGGTTAATTCACAAAAGTACGGAACACAAAAAAAAGTTACTTGAGGATACTGAAGCTAAACGGAGGCATTTTAGTTTGATAGAGTTAAATTGCCCCACTTGGACTAAACAAACCATTCTGGTTCCCCAAAGTGCACTTTCAAATAGAAGCCAAAATTGCTCATACAATTAGCACCTGACTCTTCATATCCGACAACATCTTTCTACATAGATCCTTGGGATCAGGAAGAGCCAGGAATACTGCAATTCCTACATCAATGAATGCTTTAGGGATTTTTAAGGGAATTCATTATGATGAAGCTTGCATAGGTGTCCTGGCCTTTGTCCTTTCCAAGGATTTCTTCATGAGATGTGCGACATTTAGTATCCATGTTCCTCCTTTGCCAGCCTTTCAGGATTGCAAAACGCACACCTAAACAACATCCCATTGCTCGATCACGCTAACACAAGTCATATTAATTAAGAATATGTTTGTGTAATTAGATGGGAGAGGTGCTTTGCACAGCAGTTAAAGTACATGCAACATCTATAATAAGCAACCCTATGTGTAAGATATTATTACAGAACAGTGCTCTTGGTCTGAAAGAAATAAGTAATTTAAAAGTTGATGCCAACTCTTTGGTGTTTTCTAGGTCACATAAATTGTTATTAGGACCTGATATATTTAAATAACAAAGCACATGAAATCATGTTTTATCTGACTCAATAGGAACAACCATTCTACAGTACTTGCTGAATACAGTTAAATACATTTTTCCCAGGAGGTTAACTAATAATGTATCATTTTCATATAACAACTACATTTCACTGGCTATTACAAAAGTTTGACTTTCTTTTGACCATCTTACCTAAAAGAATAAACATCAACATAATCAAATTTTCAACAACATCTTAAAATTATAATTATTCCTTTGTTTACAGCTAAAATCACAGCTCCAATATACACAGGTGCACACACTTTCTGGTAAAGATCTGCTGGCTAAAAAAGCTGTCAGCAGAACAGTACAACTGTCCTAAGGCAAGCAAGCTTCCCATTTACTGCTTAAAAAGGTAGCAATATATAGAAATAATGTGCACATGCTCAGCAAAATAATTTTTATGTTTTCTTTTTAATTTTAATATCAAAGTATTCCAAACCCCAATTATGCTTAATTAGTGAAACTGTGACTATCCCACTTAATTATTTTAATATCTCAGGATTAGACAAGGAATGCAGAATTTTGGTAAAGTAGACAACGAAGGAAACACATTGACTGTTCCAAGAAGAAAAAGCTGTATTTCATGTTCTGAGCCAATCAACAATGAGCCACAAATATTGTATTACAGATGATTGCTTTAATCCTAAGGCATTTTAGGGTGTATTTGAAGTAACACAAGGGAAGCTTGTTTTGATATATTCACAATATGAAGCTGCTAGGAGATGGCTACTAGATTCGCACAGTACGACTTAAGTTCTCTCTTTCCCTTTGGAACACAAAAGGGTAAATACTTCCAAGCAGACTTAAAATAATATGAGAATTTATCACACAGCTTTCTTTCAAGAGATATTCCTTCTTCTTCTTCTTCTACATAATACAATACAAGAACTCCAGGCACACTCTCATTCATCCCGTGTTACAAATCTTTCATTTGAAACTGCTACCTTCTGTACACATTTCTCACGACTTTTTAAATACCCTTTTCACCTTCACACACTTGACACACAAACTTAACAGAAATGCAACTTTACACAATGGCACCACCTAGTGTTTAAAGCACCAATTTCCATCCCTTTGACTGACCTCGGCTGCTTTCTTTTTACTCACGGATGAGAAACATAACATATATGTCTAAAATAGAGCACGTTTCTTCTTCAAAAAAGACTCAGCTGTTGTTCTGCCAGTTTGCATTCATGCCTTTCACATCAAACTTGCCTACAATATGACCTCAGAATTCTTAATTTTGCTATCATTTCCTTTTTCACTTAAAAGAAACATTCAGGTTCTGATTGAAGAACTATTTTCTGATCAAAGTCAATAAAATTGTCTATAAATCAGATTTTAACTGGTTGGTTAAGTAGGAATCAAGCTGCATCTATATGCATTCTGAATCACTTTCCAAAGAAGTAAATCTCCTGTGAAAATGAAAGTCTTGAAAAAATGTTTAGTTAAAAGATTAGAGGCATGCATTACCATATTAGAAAAATGCACCACTCAATGTCCAAACTTGCCTTATATTGTTATAGGTGGGCTCGCAGCCTTGCCATTTAGAAGTGTCAAACCACCTTGTTAAAGTCATGAATAACATTGCAAAACTTCATATGTGAGCTTAAATATATACGCAGAGTACCTTCAACAGGTTGATTTTTCTTTTCTGGAGGTGGAGTGAGGTAACATTTCAGCAAAAATGGTTCAGTTGCTTAAAACTCTGCTCTTCTCTAAAACAAATTCTAATGTGGCAGGGCTAATCTTTACGATAAGAACACACTTCCTACTATACCTTGGGGGTGGGGGGAAAAAAGGCCTTTGCGGGGGGGAGAAAAACATGTTGTTCACAAATGCTCAGTAAACAATTTCAGTTTTAGCATGCAAGGTCCACAAATTTTCATTTAGGATGATGCTCCAGTCTCATAAATCTTAATGCTGATTAGACTGTACCTACACCTTCCAACCCTCACTTAAGGATGTACCATCCTCTTCTGTGATCTGCACTTCAAAGAAAAGTATTATAATCATTCCTATACTGTTCAAGTTTGGTGCACACCAGAAATATAGGGATTCAGAATGACCTTCCCCAGTTTGCTTTAGGATGAGACTACTTCAGAAGTCAGAGGCAGATCAAAGACCCAAATGGAGAGTTCCCAAGCCTCAATGGCTCTTGTTCTCTCCATTTGATGCCCAGCTGATCCCAAATATCCTTTTCATACACTGTGCTTTCAGTAACAAGTGTGTATTGAAAGGCTTACTGCTAGTGAAAGAAAGCACAGATATGGTCTATATCCCTGAATCTTTTTTTAATTATATCATGGTTACAGCAAAATGCACCACAGGAAAAAGACTTCTCCTTATAAACCTCACCTTCAACATATAACTCAGAAATTCTCTGCCCTTCCTGTACTATTGAAGCATCTGCACTGCAGAAATATTCCCATCCCATCAGTCCCACCTACTTTCTGCAATCTAAATGGTTAACATTTCTCCTCCATCTCTTATGGTCCTCCTCATAATCCGAACCCTTGCTTCAGCTGCAATCCCTCTCCCTATTCTACTCTTCCACCTGCTGACCTCTACCTCCTGCAAGCATTCACATACATGATGTGTTTTCAAAAACAGTTAAATCTTTTAAATTACTAGCTATACTCATGTTACATTTGCTCAATATAAATAAAAGCAAATTCTATAACAGCAAATTTTATCCAAAAAAACCCTACATTTTTTCTCAGATATTCATGAGGGAGTTCCAACACATACTGTTTGAAGTCCCCCTAGTTTAGTGGTCCCACAGCCCCTTGAGTCACCAATGTCATGAGAACACCAGTTTTCTAGAGTCTGCTGGGGTAATCTTTCTGCACACATTCTTTATAAACATTCTGCCAAAAACTTTTAGCATTACATCCTCAGAGGAACCCCAGGAGTTAACTCCACAGGGTATGGGAAGCAGGGCAAAGGGGGAATCAGAGCTTTGCTTTGTATGTAGGAGGACACAAAGCCAGCACTACTCTTGCTTTTAAAAGATGATGCTTGGGTAGGAACTGGGTTAGCTATGGGCCTCTCAAAAACTCCAGAATAGATTCCTAATAAAAACACTTCAATTAGTGGAGATGCCATGCACCCCAACTTGTTCTTTAAATTGAAAAACCCTCTCAACCTCAAAAATAACAGCTGCAGTTTGTTCACTACGACCTAGCACGAAACTGATGGTCAGTAACTATGCCACCACATCCAGATCCCCCGTCCAGAAAAATCCGGAGAATGGAACTTTTAAAGAAAGGCAGAGACAACTGGCTCTACTGTTGATTCTCCTCCAGCTGGGCTGGTACAAATGTGTCTAAGACCATATAAGGAACTAGCACTAGGAAAAATGCTCAATTTAAAACCAGTTCAATTCCCTGAACCAGCTCATCAGGCATTCCTGCAAATAAATTACCAGCGCAATTATTTTAGTGATGCAAGAGCAAAGCAAGAGCTGTGTCAGCTGACAGGGCTGCCAAAAAAGATACTTCTTAAAACTGCATTTTTGGGAGAGATACGAAGCGAACCACTGATTCTACAAGGTGTTTGCAACTGGAAACAGTTGGACACAATACTTCTAAGAGCGGAAGGATACATTAGAAGAACAGTCCTTATTTTTCTCGCCAGTAGAGCAGAAGCTGAGAGCAGGCAGCGTCACCAAGCAAGCTCACCTCCAACTTACTATCTAAAAGCTTTGACTGGGCAGAGATGACTTACCTTGAGACATCGGTACTTTTCACCCACCGTTCATTGCCCTGCACTGCAATGCCACAGTTGCATAAGAGCTTCTGAATAACTACAAACTACAGCCTGACACACAAAGAAAAAACAAAAACAGTGACAGTTTACGTTAACATGCCAAACTATAATCAGTGATGATTCAACCTGTGTTTTACAAGCAGCAGAGGCTGGAAAACTACAGCCATCTCATAGTGTGATTTTCCTCGCAAGCTGAGCCATATTTACATGCTTTGTTCTCACATCATGCCTGTTCTCCACATGGCAGGAATGGCAACAACTTTCTCTATGCCAGCTTCTCTGGGAAGCCAAATTACCTGATTTTTCTGAAGTGTAAATGGGACAGATTAGAGGAAAAGAAGGGGCTAAAAATCTGAAAGACGGGAACAGCACATCAGCAAGCCCCAAATATGCTGCACTGAGTTATAGGCAGCCAGAAGTAAAAAGAGAAGCTTTTTCTCTTTTCTTCCCTTTCTGAAGAAAAGGAAGATGGAGACAGAGCAATGAGGGCTAGTGAGGATTAGTTCAACTGCTGAAGGGAAAGAGCAAACTAATTGAAGACTGAGACAAATGTGTTTGTCCTTTCTAAATAAAATGGGAGAATAAGTAAGCTCAGTTTAAAGTCGCTGCCCTGGCTGGTCACAGCCTAGGAAAACGAGATATACTGTGCCAGATGAACATCAAAGGCAAATTTAGGCACAAAATGAGCATAATGCCACATGACAACTTTATCTCTGTGGATTGAAGGGCCATAAAGGTGCAGATTCCTAACATGATAACAATGATGAAGAAGAATAAGAATAAGAAAGGTATTTTGAAAGGCAGATATCCTAAAGGCTGTTCAAGCTTGGGCTTGTACGGTGAAACTTGGAAGCATGGCAAGGACTACAGTGAAATCCCCATTGGGATGAAGGCCTTTCACATGAGACTGCCACTACTCAATTCCCACAGAAAATATGAAACAGCAGGACAAAATACATATTCCTGATCAAATTATCATAATCAGAGAGAACTGCCACTGACTGCATGCAAAATAGACATGCCAGAGATACAACTCCAGTCCAATACAGATAATCTAAACAGGTTTGAAGAGGTTTACAAGTCTTTGTGAGCTGTAAGAAGTCCTGTTTGGATGCTTCATATGCAGAAACATTCCCAGATTGTAAAAACTAATCTCCAAGCAAGAAGAGGAATCCTGTAAAAAAAAACCTTTAAAAATAGTTTTGTTGCTTGGACAGTGGATCTAGAAGGTGAACTGGACTTCCTCTGACCAGCTAAGTATCATCTACTTTGCAGAATTCACAGCACCATATCAGACTTGTTTCTCCCTTATAAACTTTGTCTTTTCACTTTGACACTGGAAGGAGAGAATGAGGGAAAAGACAAGTGCTCAGCTCAGGGCTCCAGTTCTTGAAAAGGACAGATTACCACAGGATGGCTGTAGTAGCTCTCATCCCAGCTGTCCAGCTAATCCTCTCTGCATTTTTCAGGAGTGGGGGGGGGGGGGGGGGGGAGAGAGGCTCCCACCCTATTGTGGGATGGCTCAGCTACTTGTGAAATGCATATTTCACAGTTCCAAACTGATGTAAGGTACAGCTCTGTACCGATGGTACGCTAGTGTCAACTTCAGCTTTCCTTAATTGGCCAACCTGTAATTTGTGGCAGTTCAGGAGCTGCTGCATAAGCACCTGAATTGTCCCTGAAGCAGAGGCAGAGCAATAACCAGAACAGCCGTCCCACAGTAAGCAGTCCTGGATTGCGAATCAGAAGCCTGAAGGATCTCATTCCTCTGTGAAACCTAGTTTAGATGTAGCAGCACTTGGCGCTCTGGTTGATTAATACCTATTCCCACTTAAGGAGAGCCTGAAGATATCATGAAGTGGCTAATGGACTATTCATGCTGATTGCTTAATACAGATGGTTGTACATCATTTTTCCTCTCCAGGTAGACATATATGGCAAATGTAGAAGTAAAAAAGGTAAAAGGTAAGGGGGATTTGAGAGAATGAGCTGCTTCTTAAAAAAGGTGTGAATTGCTGTTGTGTTGCCTAGCAGTATCAATTTGTACCGCTGCTACTTGATATTGTACAAAAGGGAGGAAGACATTACAGCTCTATTCCACCACTCACTCCCAGGACATTAACGGGGGGCTCAGATTTCTGTTAGCCCAGGGTGTGACAAATATGGAAGTCCCAAAAGCACGTGGCCTAACCTAATTTGAGGGAACCTTGGTGATCACAACAGTAAGAAAGGAGAACCAAAAACCATTGCTGAAGCCTGCTATCTGCAACAACTTTCCAGGCACATGTGGGACTCAGAGCAAGGCAGAGCGGATGACTTCGTCTTTAGGCTTTGTATACCGATCAGTCAGTGAGGCATGGCTCAGTATCAGAGGAGATTTTGCTCTTAGGCAGAGTGTTGGTGCAAAAGCTAAGGAGATGGGAACCTTAGGAAGAACCATGATTCTCTTTGTAAGCTGAGGCAAAGACTTCCCTCTTCTCATGCCAGGAGAGTTCGTAGTCAGAAGGGAACCACAACCAGGCAGTCTGATGCTCTGTGCTATCGTAGGTCATTAAGTTTTACTCAGGACATTCAATGCTTCTTTTCTTTAGTTTCAGACTTAACTCTCTTCTCTCTTTCCAGCTCTCATCTCACATGACTCCTGGTGCAACTGTGTGATGTCCTCTCCCTTGGTCCAGATTTTGTCCCTTCAGACTGAGTCATTACTCTGAACAGCTTTCACAGTAATGGGCTATCAGCAGGAAAGTTGTTCATAGAATAGGCAAGACAATCTTCCTGCTCTGCCTCAGATAGCTCGTATCAATCTGGAGCAGCTGGGAGCAGTCATTATGGAGAAAGTCCAGCTGTGTCCCGGGAGCTGATCTCTGTTCAGCCCTCTGCGAGGAAGGCTCACGTGCAGTCTGGTCGGTGCCAAAAGGCACACTTACGATGTACTCATTCAGGACACCAGCTTTGCAAAGCTCACTGTTGAACTTGAAGCCCTTACAAGACATAACCAAACCCCAATTTTTTAAAGCCTAATTTAAAATTTCTGCTCCAAAGCATAGTGGTACCAATGACTTCGGGATGTGGGAAAAACCTTCTGGATTTTTTCTTAGGAGAAAGAAAACCTTCAGCACTTTTTTCTGGCTTCATCCTTAGACAGATTGGTGATAGCAGCTGAACTCCTTCCTTCTTCCAAAAGCTAGTAGCCCAAGACAAACACGTAACACGTACTTCAGCCACAGCAATTAAAGTAATAAGCAACTGAAAGTAAGTTCTTACAAGAAAGAATTAAGCAACCATTCTGACCTCACCTATAGCAAACCATCAGTCCACTGAACCATTGTGTATGTAGTTACATATTTCGGTATGTCATTTGTTGTTTATATGCACCGAAGTGAGTCTTAAATTTATGTGGGCTTGGATATAAACGCTATGTTGTACAACACCTAAGCAAAGTATGTAATTGGCAGCAGCTGAAATCCTTCCAAACAGAATATTTATTTTGAAGAGACTGCAACAGTCTTTATTGAGAAGCTGTATTTTAGCATTCCATAAAAGTGCGTTCAGTCTTTACTCTCAAAAATGCTAAATGCAGTTTCTGTATCCTCTCATAAACAGAATGCTAACAAAAAATCAGGAATTTTACATTTAAGTTAACTTTGTTCAAACGCCCCAGCAATGAGTATTTTTGTTTCAAGTGCATTTGTTTATTGTTTATTAACACCAGTAACAATATCTAACACATATTTAAACAAATTACATGGACAAGAAGAAGCTCTGAAGTCCAATTTAACTCCGAATAAAATTAGTCTGCTTTCCACAAAGAGAAAACTGCTTCACGATAAAATCATTGCCTCAAATCTTCCCTCACCTCCACAGTCGAACCTGGTATTTCATTGCATTTCCCTCCTCTTCCCCAGTTTGAAGAATGTTAACGGCGCTTGTGTTCATAGTGACAAATATGATGACAACCAAGGAAGCAATTACAATAAACGTCTGATCTGTCTCCACTAAAAACATATATTCCAGCTTCAAAACCATACACCACTCAAACAGAATAAACCCTACCTGACACTTAAAAAATTACTAATGTTTGTCATGTCTAAACACATTTCTGGACTAAATTAAACAAGCATGTCTTGCCTTTCTCAACACTTTTAAAGGCAAAAGAATATTTAGCAGCTTAAGAAGTAAGTCCTTGTAGTATGTTTCTGTCACTTTTTCATAAAAAGAGAGTTTTGGGCACTTGTAAACTGTGAAAATTATTATTTTTTTAAATAGCATCTAGATTCTTGGTGGATTTCACTGGCAGTTACGTTTGCAGCTTTGAAGTCTTGTCTAGGTCTGTCATTTGGTAAGGCTGTTGATGGGTGCCTGGGGTGCTTTGTCCTCCGGGAGGCTATTTTCCTTTAATTCATCTCTGATTAGAAGCAATTTATGCATTTTCATCTGTTTTATGTAAAGATCAAAGGGATCATGGATCCCAACGTTGACCCTATTATAGGCAAAAGAAGCAGGCTGCACATTCTTGTTTGGTTTCAGTTTAAGCCTTAAAGCACCCGTTTATACTGCTTGGGTCTTGGTATGTATCCCATAAATCAGCATTTTACATGAAGACCAAGTGGTACCAATTCTCTTGCGTTTAAATACATGTATGTTTTTATATTTATATAGAACAATGTTCTGTAGTGAAATTCCCATTTTTAAATCTTCTAAGATAGTTATTTGCCCAATGAGAATAGACAGATAAATGATTAGGTTCAATACTTTATACAACACAGTTTTTAATGTTACCGTTAATGATAATTCATGACAATTCATCTAATCACAAACTGAGCTAGTAGGTCCTACGTCAGAAAATTCCTTTAATCCTTCCTCAATTTTTTTTCTATCTTCAAGTTACAATAAAGCAAAAGATTGACCTTTAAGCAATTTAAATAGAATTTTGCACAACACAAAGATGGCTTTAAAATTTATACCAATAGAATCAATATTCAGTAGCCATTGGCATTAATGACAGTGATATTAACATTGTCTCCATCAACACAAAAGCAAAAATCCAAATGCCAGCAAAACATACTTTAAATGAAAGGAACTGCATAAGGAACTTCTATTTTTATTTTATTGTATTTTAAGCCAACTCAGTATGTATGCCAACAACTATGCAGATAAGGCTCAGTTCTTCCCCTTTCTTTACTGATGATGTGCGGAACAGGGAGAAAAGTGAAGATCAGCAGATAGAAGGGGAAAAACCCCTCTCAAAAATCCACTTTGGTGGAAAAAGCATAGAAGCCTTCGGGAAAGCTTCTCTTCTCATGTGGTAGCATGAGTAGCACAAAATCCGCCATGACTGGTTTGTCATTTTAAGGACAACGAATTAGGATTGTACTTGGTAAGTGACGTCCCAGAGTGGACATTCCAACTGACTGACTTACGAGCAACGGTGGCTCCTACCTTGGGGACAGTGGGGTTCACCCCCCCCACAGAATTTTATGAACTTTGCTAAAACCTATTTTGGTTTTTCTGTCACAATAGTGACAGGTGAGCAGCATGAAGCAATAGAAGTATAAGAAAAGAATATTGGAAAAAAAACCCAAGAACAGTATGGTTTATTTGTTATCAAGATAATCCTGAAGAGACAGGAATATTTAGAATTTTTATGTTGGAAAACAGAAAAAATGGCCATTACGTTGTAAAGATCTCTAGCTTTCTCCTCCAGGCCCATGTCTGTGCTCAACCTGAGCTACGACAGGCCATTTAAAAAAAATCTTTTTTTATGGAAACTTCTTACTGTATTATTTTTGAAACTTGTCACAGTTTCTATATATTTTTTAAAATAACTCTTAAATGCATTGCAACATTCCCACGTGTTTGTGCGCCTCCACAGCTGCCCTTTTTTGGATTTTGCTGATTATTCCCAAGCTCATGGAGCCAGGCACATGATAACTCAAGCTGAGCGCAAACAGGGGCCTCGAGCAGAAAGTTACAAAGTCCATTATAAGCTAATGGACATTTTTTCTCTTTTCGAACACATAACACCTAACGTTCTTGGTAGGATTATCTTGATAACAAAATAACCTACACTGTTCTTAGTTTCGTTCAATGCTGTTCTCTTGCACCTCTTTTGCATTACATGAAAGCACACAAGTGCCCCTGCAGACCCACATACACACACATCTACTACAAAATTTTCTGCAGAGATTTTCACCAGCTAAGAGCTCACTTAAAAGCCACCACTGCTCATAGGACTAGAAAAAATGTTGTTGCATTGCAAACTGGGAAGAATAAGAATGCATTATTTGTTCTCTAAATGGTTTCAGAAGGCATTAGCACAGGCACCCTGATCCTGTGAGGGACATACAGAGGCACATCCACAAACAAACTTCACCTGTAATATTGTGAATAACTTACATTAAATATGTAACAGAACATCGACAATAGAGCAATATTAAACTGTACTTTTATATCCTCACACAAGACTACTGAATAGACAATACTGACTTACATACTTGAATTGAATAAAATACTACATTTTCCAATTCACTTTAATCTTCCAAAGAAGTTTTAGTTGCCTCTCCCCACTACTTTAATGGTCACTTTGCTGCAAAAGTACACAATGCAAATGTCCACAGTGCTTTCAGTCAGATGAGCATATCATAAAAGCAGTAGTTCCCATTCAACCTGCCAATGTATCTCAATCTTGACTTGGAGGAACTACATCTGAAAGTGAAAGAATTATTTAGTTTCAGATCTAGCTGTTGAGAAGACATTTGCTACCAGTCATTTTTCTTTGTTAACTATGTGAAGGTTTTTGTTTTGTTTTCTCTGTTTAATAGATTCAAGATAAACCAGACCAAGAACATCACACCTACTTCTTACAGGTCATCAAGCAATAACAAGTTTGGATGTGACCACTCCCGACAAAAATGATATACAGCCCTAGAGGGAACAAGCTCTATATTCTGCTTGTAAGGTCATAAATCATCCATTCCAGTGGTAACCATAAAACATAGTTAGGAAATCATCGGTACTAAAAGAGAAATCAATTGCCAGGGCAAAACCCAGGTGCTTATCCGGCTATACTGTCTGAAAAGTTGTTGCTTGTGCTGTCATTTGGGCCATGCAACCGGTAAAGTATCAACAGTAATAGCTATCATTCAAAACTAGCTAGTATGAAAACTCTCCTTCAGCTTTTGAGGAAACCAGCATTTGGTATCAGAAGAGGAAAAATAATTAAACTATTTTAAAATATGTTCCTCTTCAACAATGGTACAGGGATTTTTCTCCCCAACGTTTGAAGGCTTTGTATTGATTCCAGGACTGCCAGCCTGCCACTAGTAGACTGGCTCTGCAGGTGTTAAGGGAAGTCTGCCATAAACTACCATACGTATTGCTCTTCCGAATCTCTGGTGAGACATCACTTACATAAAATTGACAGCTGTTAACAGATGGATAACAATGGTGCAGACCAAATTTTGTTCATTTTCAAGCAAGCCTTTAGACTTGAAACAAACAGAAAAATCAGATCATATTTTATGGCAACGTGAAAACAAACTGCATAAATTTTCCTTTACGTAAGATCACCCCTTCTCACCTCCATTTCATGCACTGATCTTGACAGCCACAGTTCCAAAAAAGGATAGGCTGAATTCTCAAGTCACATATTCAGCGTTGCTCCACTAAATTCAGGCCTTTGCTAGTTTATACTAGCTGAGGATCCAACCCAAAGAACATGGAGAAAAAGTACTGATTTTTTAAAAAAAATCTTACATGACAATTTAAGAAATAATTACAGTAAAGAACCTCAAGCTCTCAATCCTGTCCATAGTGAAAAAAAAAAGGGGGGGGGGGGGAGGAAAAACTGAGCTCTCTGAAAAAGCGTCTGAATTCAAGACAAATTATAAGAAATAAGCAGCCATAGGGAAAGAATCACCACCGCCAGAGAAAAATGCAATTAGAAGAGCTCTTTAAATTTGAACGGGCAAGGAAACTTATGATATACTTAGGGGTGAACATTCCAGGACAAATGGAAAAACTGCACAAAACAAAAATTACATGCTGCTTTTACAGGACACAAAAATTACCTTGAGAAAAGAGGCAAACTTCCAATCTCATTCCCAGGGAACAGTGATCCTCTTCCTTTTTCAGGTCCGACCAATCCCTTGTCTAGGGATCCCTTAAGCGGCAGTCAGTGACATATAATCAAATTTATATGGTAAAGGAATGAGAGAAACTGCCCAAGGCCAAAAGGAAGGTACTATTCAAAGGAGGGGGAGAACAGGAAGAAAAGGAGCCATACCTTTCCTCTAATAAAGCTGTTACAAAGTCACACACATAAAGGACTTGTCTGATTTGTGGCAGAAATTCAGGGTCTATCATCACTTCACAGTGATGAACTCTAAAAGGACATATATGCAATTGTATATACAACTAACATGGCGGGGGAAAGGACATAGGAATTAAAAGCTCTCTTTTTGGTATCACTTCATGCTCTTTAGAACCCCTGAGAAGGTTTCCTTGGATTCTTCCCCAAACTGCCAGACCAAGACACTTGACGAAAGGGGAAAACAGGTGCCTTGACTGCAGTTGGTTATTAAGAGAAGCAAAATTTGTCTGCTAAAGGTAGTTGGCCTGGCTTTCTTCTTGTGGAATCTAAGAGTTCACTCCAAAAAAACCTGTGGAAACACTTGGCATTCGCATCTTATAATTAAGTAGAAGATAAATTACCTAGCTAGTCTTAGTGAAGAAAGACTTATGCAGTTTGTTTCCACATTGCCATGAGGTACGATCTAATGCTTCTGTTTATTTTAAATCTAAAGGCTTGTTTCAAAAATAAACAGAACTGGCTTACCCCATTGTTGTCATGAGGCATGATACTAAAGAGCACCTCCACAATATAAAGCCTGATTAATTTTAGACAAAACCAGATTGTGCTAAATATTAATACCTCTAATATACTCCTCTTAAATATGGGTGCCTCTAGCACCGCGAACTCCAGATACACTTGTTTGCTGATGAAAGAACCCTGGCTATCTGGCTCCAGCTGCATCAAGGACTCGTGACACAGGCAGTGCATCAACACAGGCAATGAAAGGCATCCCTGGTTGCCGGACTGAGTCCAACTCGGCAGCTCTTCCATCCAGCCCTCCAGGCCAGAATGTAGCCATAGTCCACAGCAGGATTAAAATCATGCAAAGACTGCCCAGCTCCGCCTTCCAGCAGAGCAGAAAGAACTTCTCCTGTGTCTTTAAACTCGATCAGAGTATCTGAATTCAGAGAATTCTCTGCAAGGAAGCCAGCTCCGGAGTTAAACAAGAACTGCTGCAAGCCCACGAAAGCCTCATGATACTGGACATCAGAAAAACAGCTACATAAAAGTATGCCGCAAAGTATCTCCACAACAACAGGCACAAAGATATGGGTGTGAGGTCAGTTGATCTCTGCACCCTGGCAGTTTTGACAAGGGATCAGAGTGATTAGCATAAAAAAAAATCTCTCCCTATAGTTTGTTGTTCAATGAAGAAACCAATACAATAATCTAAACCAATACAATAATCTATGCAACTATCATCTGCACAGCAGGATGTTCATATGTCCTCATTCCCTCAAACTTTGCATGCATACATAATTTTCACTTACATTCTTTATAGAAAATCTGAATCCCCCTTCTGTTAACCCACTGCAGACACAAATCGATGTATTCGTCCTGAAGTGTTTGTGTAAACAAATCTCTTGGAGGAAACCACTAAGGATGTTTTTGCAGACTTCAGTCTTTTATTTAAAATATGCATATGCTTTTAGGTAATTTAATGCAGCTACTTCTATCAGCACTTGAAAGGTAATTCAGGTTCTTTACAGTATTTCATACTGCAAAGTACCAGTGGTTAGACTGATTTTATTTCATGCTAAGCATAAGAAAACAGTCTGGAAAACCTCAAGGATGGCACTCCACTGCAGACCGAGTGGCATGGAGCATTACATCACCCAACAGTCTACAAAAGTTACCACATAAATTTGATACGTGAATAATGTAACCATAACACTGAAAAAAAAGATTAAGATGCTTACATGTTCTCCTAAAGGAATGATCCGCTCTTGATTGCTCAGACATATAAGCGACTGTTTTGCATATTATGCATTACGCATGTCCCAACATAAATATAAATGTGATGACAGATCTATTGTTTGGAGGTGTGTTACTGTAGGTGAGCCTAAGTCCTCAACAATTCCAATAGTCACAGAAAAAATATACATTCCATGATCAAAATTTTTAAGCAAACCAAAGGAAATAAAGAAGTTAACAACAAAAACTGTCATATATTTTCTGTCAGTCCAGAACAGACAGAAACAGCAGATATCTTCTGAGCAGGCCAGCACTGTCTGGATGACTGTCACGGAAAATGAAAAATGGGTATTTTCTTCCTGTGCAAACACTTGGCGTTCTTCCATTACTTTCTGGCTCCTACACTTTAAGCCCACAAGAACACATACAGTACTATTTAAAGAGGCAAATTTGAGGGTATGCTTATGTAAAAAGTTTAGTTAGGATTGTATTTCTAGCTCAAAACACTGACACATCAAGAATGTTAGTTCAGGTTGGAACACCAAAATGGAAGGAAGAGGTAAGAATTAAACTGTTTCTCTATATTGCAACCAGCAAATAAAAGTGTGTGCTAACTGCAAGCAGAAGAGAGAACCATTCAGCTGATTCTGCTGAAAAATTGTAATCTACAAAGTTCTCCCACAAATTCAGTTGTTTTAGATAACACATTAATGAAGAATTAGATTGTGACTACAGAAAATGATTTCAAGTCTGTTTTGCAGGACCATAATTTTGAAAGTAAATTCCTTTAACAACAAACTAAAGAACAAAACATAACAAAAACTAACTTTTACCTTAATAAACTCCTTATTTTCAAATACTTTCTTTTTTGTTTTAGGCAAGTAAAGATAACTATAATGTTTAGTTTTGTAAGGAGGTATTTCAGTTTCACACAAAGCCAGATGTCTACGCTATCACTAGAAAAACCCAGTAACAATTAAAAAAAAAAAAAAAAAAAGAAAAGCTAGTATTAGAAAAGACATACAATTTTATGTAGCAGGCTTTTAGAAATAAAAGCCAGTAAAAAATTGTTTTGTTCTCAAACGTGTAAGTCACAGATTAATTTTTAAAGTCTGCTATAAATCTTTAACATTGTTCAGATATATAACATAAACATGAAATATGGCAAAAGTCGACAAGTTAATTTATTACAGTATGTAACCAACAATCTATGCTGATCTTCAGAAAAGATAAACTAGAAAACAGATGCTAATTCTATGGAGAAGATAAAAGAAAATAGGAAACTTTGAAAGTGTTCCAGAAATGCAAATGCATACATCATTTGTGCTAAAGGCAACACCAACATTTTCCCTTAAACAAAGCTATATATCAACATGTAAGAACAAGGAAATATTTTTCTTTCAGCAGGAAACACAAAACCCTTGCTTGAGACAAGTAAGTGATCAAGCTAAAAACAAAATGGCAACATGAATTACATAGTATTTAAAATTTTATTTTGAATGTGCCTGTATGCCACAGTACATACAGGTTGTATTCCGAAAGACATGCAAGCAATGAACAACACAAACTTGCCCAATTTTTACAGATTTGTGATCTCCAAGCCTGATACTACCATGTCATCCTCGTATTCTCAAAGCTACGTGTCAGGTACCTCACTTTTCCCTCTAATTTCCCCAGTACTTTCTACATTACATGCAGCTCATTCACTTCTTCCTAGCCCTGCTCTTTAATTCCCTTTTCCTTCTTCTCCTCTGCCCACTACATGCAATTCTCGTGTCACCCAAGCACAAAGCAGCACATTACACTGGTTCGGAGCTACAGACCTTCTCAGCAATCAGTACATACTGATCTTGTAGGTCAAACAGAAGAGAGAATCCTGGCACTCAGGTTTCAGTCTTTTCTTGAGGAGATGACGGGGGAGCACTAACCTGGATGGCCTTACATTTTCACAAACACATAAGCATCTGGAGTTTTTGAGACCTCTACCTTATCTGCCACTGAGATCAGCCAACAGGTTCCAATAATGAATGGGGGGAAGAAGGGGGACTCATGGACAAACAGTGTCATCACTTGTTTCTTTTGGTAATCAAAGAAAAATGCTGTTCCCTTACTCAGCAGTTTTTGCTTACAATAGTCAAGTCATGGAACAAAAAGAAAATAACAATCTTCTAAACATAAACGCCTCTGTTACCTTTTTGGAAATTATGGTTGTTAGTATAAGCAAAGTGTTAACTCTACCTCCAGTTCAGGATTTGAAGATAGGAAAATTCTACACTTTTTGTTAAATACCTAAGCTTGTAAACCCAAGTTTATTATAACATATTTTAGTACTGCAGATTAACTGATGTAAATCCTAACCTCAGTGGAGACAAACAGAACATTTCCATGACTACCAGAACTAGTGTTTGCTCACTCCAGGAGAGTAATTTTTTTTTTTTTTTTAACATGAAATAGCTTGAAATGTGTTTTCAGTGCACTCCAAAACTATTTAGCTTCAATGTTAACTAGCAAAATTGTGCAATTTTATTTTATAAAACTATACAACATATCCCTCAAATTTCAGAAAGATCCGTATCTCATTGTAGGAAAAGTCACTTATGGCCCCTCTCTCAAAATACATTATCACATTTCAACTGCCACTGCCTAAAATAGGTATGTAAATCCCTATTTGCATTTCACTTCTGAAAACTAGAGCACTTAGAAATTGGCATTAGGACCCTGAATTCAAACAATCTGTGGTTATCACAAGGCTCCGGTGCACAGTAAGCATGCTACTGGGCAATAAATGCCACTCTCTGATTCATTTTTGAACAATTTAACATCTTAATAATCAAAAGGAATGCTATCCGAGCTTTGAGGAAAGATGCATGGATGAGTGATGAGATAAAGTAATGCATCTTCAGAGAAAATGAATGAAGAGTAACTCGTTTTTCCCTGGAAAAAAATAGGGGAAAAATTGCAATGGACCTCTTCCTGGTGAAAGCCAAATGTATTTCAGAAATTTTTCTACACTTTTTCTAAAATATATGAGTAAATGAGAACAAAACCTAATTATGATTGCAAGGCAGCTGTAAAAGGGGGTGACAGAAGACACTTTGGGGTGTATGGAAATGCCTCTCCCCAGAGGGATAAAGTTCCTTATGCTACATTTCTGGCATATCCAATGACAATCCTGATTTTGCTGGGCAGATCCACTTTTTACCGCTTATACTTCATAGCAACAAGCATGCCCTGCAGCTACAGTTCTAAAATGCAAAGAAGAGCTCATTTGATAGCTCTTCCTTAAGTGTGGACAGTGAATTCTCATGCATTTCTCAAAATCAGAAGGAAATGGGACCGTGAAAATGTGTGTCAAGTAAAACTTGGGCAAGGCCAAGAACACTTGAAGGGGTACTTGGAAGGGCAAAGCATTTTAACTTCTCCTGCATAGAGAACTGGACAATAGTTGTCATTCTGAGGAAACCACCTTAGTTCTTGCTGAGCTCATTTCTGCTCTCACATTCATTCCCAGGCAGCAACAGCAGTTAAAAAAAAAAACAAACGCACCTTTTTTAATAATGATTCATCAAGATAGTTGTATCCTTTTGCAGTATGATGAGTACCTAATTACAATGATTCAAATCTCTTGTCACCTTCAGGCTAGACTACAGATAGCAATGTTTTTTAAGCAGAGCAGATAGTGAAAAATGAACTTGACACGGCACGCAATGGTTTGTTAAGGATGATACAATATTAAAGACATGACTCCCCTTTCTAATCTAGCCAGGAGGAGGAAGGAATCACATGATTTCAAGTTTCTAAATCCCTTCTCTGGTAGAGGAACATGCTTGCCTGATTACATTTTCAAGTTGAACGCATTTGTCACTCTATCACCTTTCTCCACATTCAGTTCTGTTGGCTTCTGACAGTTCTTCCTCCTCATAATTTTGCTGTAATTTCTCAGAAATTCCTTCAGTTTACTACCCATTTTTCTTCCTGAAGAAAAAAAGTTATATGCAGGCTGGGCCCTCTAGTGCATCTTCATATTAATGCACCAGACATCTGTTATATACATTCCTAGTCCTTTTGTGCTGTGTTTTCTTCTAGTGAGAAGCTTCTGGAGAAGCATCTACTCTACCCATGTTTCTTTTACAAGTGGACACTGCTGGTGCTTGTGTAACCTCAGAAGAAGCATGACTTGACTGAGTGATGTCCACTCCAGTTGTATTACCACCTACAAGCTCAAGTACTCAGTATCATGAACGGCATCTACTGCTAACCCACTGCAAAATCAGCATCAAAAGCCAAGCAAGAAGATCTGGAGAGGAGGACAGAGAAACAGCTTCCTCACTGAGGGCAACAGCCCAGCAGTGAAAACTGCTTACTACTTCAAATGCAGGTCCTTCATGAGGAAAGCTTCAGTGGTGATCTGCACTCGATATCCCTGATCTCACCATCAAAAGGCTACAAAGAGTTATATATATATCATCACCGGGTGATGTTTATGATATAGCTTAGTGGGAAACTGATATATTTTCCATGTTAGGCTTCAGCTTGAGTCAGAGAACAAGACTCTAAGGCTATAATTCTGTCTCTTTCGGTCACTATGCCCCATATCCTATCCAAGCCAATCTAAAACTTTAGCATTTAGAGAACCATCTTGATACTGCTGTATCACAAATTTTTAGCTTCCTCAGGTTCTATTTCACAATCATTAACATTATTTTTCATCTAATCTTGCTGTATTTGATTGTCTTTCATTTTAGCCTCTTAAAACAAACAAGAACTAGCTAACAAGCAAAACTGGAGATGGTTAAAAGGCTTTAAATAAAATGCTGTAATTAAATTCAAACAGGTATTTTTATGTCACTTAAAGGATTTAGACTCTTAAAGTAGTAAGTGATAAGAAAAAGGCAATTTGAATATATATAATATACATAACCAAAATCAACACTGGCAAAGCTTGCAATAGTCCAGGAAACAAAAAAGCATCAACGTAGCAAAGAAACTGACCACTATCCACTTAGCATGAGCAACCTTATTAATTTACAACACAGTATCAGATAACAACAAACATTCATCTAGAGAAAATGTACCTGTATGACAGCTATTTAAACTCAGATGAATCTTTTCAGCCGCAATAATCAGCAATGAAAATGAAAGTCTAACCGAGCAGCAACCCTTCGGTGTAGGCAGCACAGTTGCACATTTTGCTGCAGCCTTTCAGGTTACTGAAAAATTAGTGCACCTCTTGGCTGCATCATGTCCAGCTTACACTGCAAAAGAAACTGTAGAAGGAAAGTTGTTGGGTTTTTTTTAAATAGACTTTAAAACACTTGCCAGCAAAGGCCTTTCCAGTTCTAGAGGGAAAAATCTCACTATGGGCACTCTGTAAATGCCATAGAACACAAGGAAGCAGCGCATAAGTGACCAAGCTTTCTAGTACGGTTGGAGTTACCTGATTAAATCACTACAAAGTGTAAGCATTTTGAGGCTTGCCTTCCTTTCACTTCCAGATTAATTTTAATTTTCCTTCTAAAACTTTCAAAAAAGTGTTTATTCCTATTGAAGTTGTGCATACAGTTTGTGATCAACAGTTGTGTCAAAACATAAACAAGCTTTGAAATCCAGGTCTTGTGAACAAAATCAGACTGTAAAACTTCTTTCTCCCTTATTGTCTTAACATCACTTGAAATAATAGCTTCACTTAAAATAAGACATTTTACTAGAAAGATCCTCCTAAGATTAGTACAAAGGACCACTTTAACATAAGGATGAAATCTGTTCTGACCAAATATTTTAAATAAAACAGAGTTAAATTCATATAATTGACATAAAGCATAATGGAACAATGAATATTTAGGGTTTCTCTGTGAATTCTGGTAGTAGAACTCTGGATGTGGTCACAGAAATTATAAATCTGCTTTGTTATCTGGAAAACAAAACAATTATAGTAATTTTCTGCTATTACAAGCAATTGTCTTTAATTATCTTAATATATTACTTCATTGTTTGAAAAGACAGGATGTCAGTGTGAATAGCATTGGTTTGGCAGCCCCAAATTATCAACAACCATCAAAATGATGCATGCTCTCTCTCTTCCCTTCCCTCAAGAGAGCACCCCAGCTTTCAAAGCAGCTTGATTTTTACCTTACTGCCACACAAAAACTGAAATGAAAGGAATAACAAACAGTTGGATAGATGATTTCAAGAGGTGCGTTCGTGTCCTTCAACTTTCAGTTCTTTGCATTCTGCATGTCTTTTAATTATCAATTACTTCACAGTTTGATCAACTCCCCTCACCAACCCGTTTCTCATTTGACCCCAAATGTATAATATACATTATGCAATGCCTGTAAAATGCAAACAATGGCAATGGGCAAACAGCCTGACTATTACCTGATAAAAACTCTGCTGATAAACCATGCAAAGATGCCTTTACTATACTAGCCAACCTCTGGCAAAATTCTTGCTTTTGCAGGTTTTCAAAAAATAAAAAAATTCTAAATAAGATAAATTGAAAACAGTGAAATTCAACAACAAAGTACACTACTGTTGGTTGACATCGAGGCCACCTTTTGCCCTGAAAAGCAAAAAAAAATGCCCTTTTGTGATGGTAAGTCTGTGGTGCTGTTAAATTGCACATTTTGACTATTTTTGTAAGCTTGAGCATCTATAACTAGTTAATGTCTCAGTCCTTGTGTTTGTAATTCTGTAATTCCGTGCATTCCAAAGGAATTATTTTTATCCTTTACAAACTTCGGCATAAGATTTCAACCACAAAGATCATATTTGTCTTTCTTTCTTTCTTTTTTTTTTTTAAACAATGTCCAGGATTTATCATTTATTAAGGACATTATTTAAAAGTGCATTAATTCCAAGCAATTTGGAAAGATCTCTCAAGTGAGAGCCATGTCGGACCATTCTATTTAGGTATAACATCTGGCTCTTTCAATTCCCACAGCTGTAAAAGATATCATTACATTAACTCATCGACAGACGTTCAATCTTCCACATTACTGGCAGTGCAAAACAAAACCAGGAAATGGTGTATACTGCTTCAGTTGGGGGAGGGAGAAGGAAATGATTTATTTTATACAAGTCTTTTCCACAAAACTGACATAACAGCAAGGGCCTTTTCACGTATTTCTGCAGATTACTTTTCCCAAAATCTTTGTCTCAATGGGGCTTGCTCAAATTAAAGTCATGGCTGTTGCTATGCACATTTATGCATCATTTTCATCAGCCATCGCATGTTAAGGTAGGCAGCAGTATTTTCACCATTATCAATATCCCTCTCCACTTAAGCAGGAGAAGGCTAATAGCATAATCTTCACACTAATCCATGAAGTAGATGACAATTGTTATATGTATATAAGGAAAAGCTGCAGATTTTTCATTCTTCTCTCTCCTTGCCCCATTCATCAAGTGGTGCATTATTTCCTCTCACAGTGATGAAATTTCTTTGATCCCAGCAAAGAGATTTAAAAAGAAATCAAGTTAGAAATAAATGCAGAATAAATATCTTACATGGCCTCAACTACAATATGACATTTACTGCAGTTCCTCTATGACTAGGGAGTTTTACAATTTATAGCATACCACCTGAAAAAATAAGGAGCAGCACCCTTCACAGGTATGCTGCTCCTGCAGCTCTACGCAACTTCTGCGCTCTCATAACCTCAAATTCAGGGTGACTAACACCTCAGTACAGCACATATTTTTTAAAAATTGATGCGGAAGTATGCATTTATTCATTGACAGTATAGGTGGCATATTTTCTAGGCCACCTTTTAAGGAATGTTCAACCACTGGCGTATTTTATACAACTTCAAGATCACCACAATGAATTTTAGCTATGCACTAGAAATGAATGTTTGACAAAGTTTTGTCAACCAAATTCAGAAAACAAACACTGACAGCAGTGCAGTCAGTTTGCTAAATCAAATACTGAATAGGAATACAACTTCATAGATTGCAGAGCAGAGAGAAGAAAAAAGCCACTTGGGGGCTTTCTCCTGTCATATATAAAAAATTATTCCCAGGAAGGAAAAAAACATCTAAGCAAAAGAAGAAGAAAGGAAATCAAGCTAAACATCACTAACAGATGCTAAAGAAGCTAGTCCGTCCAAATCTTTATGAAATCTAAATATTTTATTTGCCTTTGATTAAATATCAAGTAACCAAGCTATTTTGAAACCAAATAGGAATAAGTTCTTATTCATATGGAACTGACACCAGTGCCACTGTTTCATTATCCATCTGAATTTTGTATTTTAACACATGAATAACACTGTGTTATGAATTTCCCAGTATCAGTCTTGCACTGAATTCCACATGAAAAGATCTTTGCAGCCACCTGAAACTGTAATGAAGTTGATGGGACTCTTAACAGGTACAGGACTTTGACAGCACAGTGTGCAATGAACTATCTGGGCTATCACACAAATTGTATCAAGCTGTACCTCGTTCACTAACGTTACAGAGAATTTTGTTTCAGTTCAAATGTATTAATTTTATTTGCACGATAACAAAATTCTCTCAGTATCTAAAAATTGCCAACACTTAAAAAACATGTTCTTCCTCACATGTAATGATCTACAGACTATCACAGAAGGACCACCACTTCATCATTCTGCTTTGTATGACAAGCCATAGGACATTATAAAAGCAGCAAGGTGTAGGCAACTAATGGCATTACATTTACTTCACCTGATCAAGCCATCAGAAAAAATGGACAGAAGAATGAATTGGTAAGCACCAGGTTATATAAACAGCATAGGTGAGAAAGACAATTGCACATTAAACTTTGCATTTCCTTCTGCGCTTCTCAATACCTAATACTTTTTTAATGATTTAAAGGAAGGTCATTTAATACAGCTACTAACAAAGAAATATAATTACACAAAATCTTTACGATGATAAAATTGAAAATAAAGCTGTATAATAAAACCAATTTTGAAGTCTTACTCTTTCAACACATATTTCTAATGCATTTTACAAGTCTTTCATTTGTAAGGGAAGACAGTCTCAGCAATTTCGGAACTACCACCTTATTTTCCTCCAAAAATGTTGAATATCCTCTAAAAGCACATTCCTTAAGAGCTTGGTCACTTCCAAAATTTGGATACCAAGAGGACTTTATTGCCCCAAGGGGTGGATGCTCTTGCTTTCTAAGAGGTGAATTCAAATAGGTAATTATCTTCCAGAGTATACAGAATAACAATTGCATCCGCAACATAGGGCCTCGCTCTACTTGCACAAAAGTTTGGGAACACAACTGCACAGATCGAATCCCACCTGAGAATGACTATGATGGAAAAACAGTCAACCTACCATCCTTCAGCAGGCCTGAGACAAAATCAACTTCCATTAAAAGGTACGTGGTTAGTCAGAGCCCACAAATAGGGCCTCAGCAGGCAGTTCTGTTCTTTCAAATTCTGTTCTTTCAAATTCTCTCTGTAGTTTCTAATAGCAAGTCTTTTAGTCAGGTTCCCCTGCCATCTGATCTGTTAGACAAGTCACACTGGTACAATTTCACAGGCAACTGGCCCACTATTGTTAAAAAAAAGTTGCCTGTCACAAACCTCTAAACAAGTATGAAATATCACAATATTGACATTTTCTCAGACACTACTTATGTCTGTGTCAGTCAAAAGTACAAACAGGAAAACACTTGGTTACAGGAAAAAATCCACAATTTCTCTGAGGAGTGTGGATCTTCATTTTCCAACAGAAACATAGCACTTGCTCTTACTCTGCCAGATACTGAGATACCTACTCGTATAGTAAGAACTATATTTATGCTAGAGGTTTTATAAAACTTTTAGAATTACTCTTCTCTTCTTTCCTCAGAATCTTTAAGTTGCGGACTCACTACTCAAATAGCTGCACTATAAAATCTGGCACATATAGACTATAAAGACAAAGGTTTTAGTAGCATTTTTTGAGATAAGTCCACCAACGGGTTTGCCAAACTAACCATCCCAGAATTGCGTAGATATATCTTCGAACCACATTTTGTACTTGCATATTACCTATCTCTTATGAGTGTATTCATCTTCTGCTTCTGTATTTTATATATTTACAAAGATACTCTAAAATACAAAAGTTTTGTCTTTCTTATTAAGTGAAAAATTGCATAGAATGAGAAAAAGCTTCTGTGGCAAATTTGGGATCTTACAACTTGTAAACGAGCAGTGAGAGCATTGTGATAAGTCCTTGGGAGTGTATTTGAAGTTTTAATGAAAGAGTTAGATTACAGAAAGCCATAGTGAGAGTCTTATATGAGGAAGCTTTAAAGTTAGATGCAATATATTAAAAAACAACATTCAAATAAATTATTTTTCACTGCAGTATACCAAGTTTTTGGAGATAGAATTAAAATTGGGCTTTCATTTTAGACCAAATAAAGCATAATATTAGACTATAATACTGCATATACTAGTGAGATCCAAATGCCCACGGTGTTGCAAGAGAACATTTTTCCTCAGGCATTTGAAATTTAATGCTTCTTTAATATTCTCTGTTGGATATTGTTAGAATGGAATTTCAAATATTTTCCTGCAATTTGAGTTAAAGATTACTGAATAATGCTGAGCAGCAGCAAAAAATTTCTGAAGCGTATATCTAAAGCCGGCACAGTAGCTTAATGTCCTGTTGTTTCTTGCTTTAGCAAAATTAATTTCTACAGTCTTCAACCACGAATTCAAGCACCACCTGGAGATTCAAACCCGTAATTTAACTGTAGTGTATTTCTAGCTCTCTTGGCTAACACAGGGAGGCTAGACCCTGTATGTCAGACAGTTATAAAAGCAAAAGGCCATTTCATAGCAATGTTTCATGTTCTTTTAAGCTAGACAGTGTGCAACCTGAAAAAAACAGTATCTGGTCCATTATTGTAAGTAAATAAATGGGATTACCTGTCACAAAATAAATGTACAAGGGTTTGCCTATATTAAAAAATACATTCAACTATACTCTAGAATAACATCTTTCCCACAGGACTCAGAATATTTCAAAAGGCTTTTATCCAATTAAGATCCAATTTTTTTGCCATACATGCATTAATGCATTACGATGGTTACTCGATAAGTTAAGAGCAGATTGCAAATTAAATCTAAGACAGACATATAGCTCTATCTTTCTAGAAACAAACTAGAAAAAACAAACTAGAATCAAGAGTCTTCTGGCTTGATTACTTATGGAGAAGCTTCCTTCATCCAAACAGGCAGCTACTTTCTTTTCCCATCATGTGTGTTCACAATGTAAGCCTGGCATGCTCCTCATTTTGTTCCAGGGCCACGGTTCCCTGATCATTCCCAGTGCACACATGCTAATTCACTCCTTGGCTCTCTCCTGTAGCAAGCCAGCTAATTCTCCCTTGGAATGGTGTGGAAGACTGCATCAGACAGACAGGATGGTTACCATGAGTTCAAACAAAACAATTCCTCAACACTATCCCAGCCAGGCAAGGCAATTCTAAACGCCTTTCTGCTGTGCCCAAAAGTTTATAACACACATCCTCAGTGTTAAGCTGTAAGAACACCATTCTCGTGTTCGTTCCAACATAACCCTCATTACTTTGGACACACTGAACCAGAAAAACAACAAAAAGGTATGTATGTATGTTTTAGAGCCACAGGAAACTCAAATTTATGTAGCATGGGTATGCCCACTAGCCTCCACATAGCCGCATCTGTGGGCTTTACTTCAATTTTTATACATACTTCTACTAAGAGATGGGGAGAACTTAACCTTATAAGGGCAACTGATTCTATGTAAGCACATGCAGAAATTGAGTACTTGCATTTATGTGAGCAGAAGGAATTCTTCCTCTCCTCACACTTCAATAAAAATACTGAATATGAACAATACTATAAGCAACGCTAGAGCCATCCATAGACTCTTCTGCCACTTCAAAATCCATTTGGATAAAGTTTCCAAAACCAGACCAGATAACAAAATGAATCCGTGAAGAAGCATAAAAACACTCATCCAGGAAAGGGTGTTTAGTTTGCTCTTAAACTTATTCATGTTTTAAAAATTCATCTTTCACACATTAATAATGGAATTCTTTAAGATAAAAAGTAATGACTGAAGTTATTTCCTGGCAGATGTATCAGTATTTTCCTTTTTTGTAAAGAATTCATTTTTAAATAATTAACTTTAAAGAGTCAAGATCATAAGCGATCATTCTCCCTTCTCAGATCTAAACATCCATTGACATTTTCTTTAAAATTAGAAAGGAGTGGTCATTCAATACTTCAAAACAAAAAGGATGAGGGGAAGGAGTTGTCGAGAGAGACAGAGAGAGAGAGAGAGAGAGAGACAGAGAGAGGGAAATTCAATCCATATAATAGCAACTATTAAACAACTTAGTTCTGTGAAAATTTAGAAACAGGTACCAACAGATATTGTAAACCAAGCTGAAATATTTGAAGCAAAATATGTGATTGTAATTCATAGAAATAACCTTAATGAGAACAGCACTTGTAATTATGCTAGAGGTTTGGTAAAGAACAGTATCCATCTGTCATTTTGATATAGACAGGGTAGAGGAAGGAAGCAGATGGATTCAACCACCTACACAGAGTCTAAAAAACAGAAAGTAATCACTAGCACTGGTGATTCTCTTAGCAAAACAGTATCAAAAGTTATTCCTTGGTTAGCAGGAGAAAAAAAGATACCAAAATTTTAAATACCTGAAGAGGTGCAAAAGAAAGTCGTTTAAAAGAAAAAAGAAAAAATAAATAATTATGTTCAATAAAATTGTTATACCACTTGACTAAACACTTACTGCATTTTAAGAAATTTACAAGGCCCAAGGCCCTCAGCAAAATATTTGTCTTTTTCCTTTTTTTTTTTTTTTTTAACTGTTGTAGTGAACTAATCTTAACCTTAAGATTACAAAGTTTGTTTTTGTACACTTTTAATTGTAACACTGATCATTTCTTCTTTAGAATACCCACCCGCCTCTTCTGACTGGGTTTAAAACACGCCAGCAATGAGAAACACTTTTACAACCGGACTTTATAAAACAAGAAGAAATGGAATGAAGACTAAGAATTATCTTGCTATCACAAAATAGAAGTTTTTTAATACACTAGATTTTCGATTACTCATATGCTTTCAATTAATGTTTCCATTAACCTGCTGGTTTTACTCAAGAGCAACATATTAAAACAGGCAGATACAATCTGACAACCTTCATTCAAATTTCTTAAAAATAGCAATGCTATGAAGATGCTCTGGAAACCCACTATATAAACACAACAATTTCATACCAATTCAAAAACCAAATGAATCAAGGAACCATACTGTTTCTTGTGATCAATGGAAAACTGCCATTCTTTTTTGCCAATCCCTAATCTCATATCCTTCTTGTCAGATTTTAATTAGCAACTCGCATTTGTCAAGGAAATTGGTTCATCTTTTACCTAATCTCCATGGGGGGAAAAAAAAAACATTTGCTTTAATGCAAGCATTTCAAATACTTAATTTTTGAATCCATGATGTCCAAATTACGATGGGCATTTTTAATTACTAATGTACATGTAGCTTCTCTGGCCTGGAAAACTGCTTAGCAGAACAGCCGGACAGCATACATACAAGCACCTTCTGCAGTACTCATACCATTCTCCTATTTACAGTGTGCTTCGGCTCCCTCTCTCTTCATTTCCCATCTCTCAAAGATGGTTTTTGTGAAAATCTCTACCATCTTTCCCCTCAGTCCACCTACTATGGGAAGATATTCCTGACTCACTCAAAAGTTACAAAACATAATCAGCCTCCTCCACACATTAACCTTAGTGAAATGGAAAACCCACAGATTGTTGTCAGAAGTGTCTGTTTAACCAACAAAAAGGCAGATTTGTGTTAAGGTAACAGGACAAAATCCAGTAAGACTATTCTCATACACCAGGAACACAATTCTTCTCTTCTCTTCCTAGTAATTCAGGGATGATCAACCTTAGAGACTTTTCAACCAATATACCAAAGTGTATGTGTGTCTTTTTTTAAAGGGATTCCATACCCTATATCTGGAGGAACTAGGAGAAGCGAATCCTCTAACAGAGCTGGTAGATGATGATAACTCTTGCAGGGCCCCTCAGCTTTGTCTCATAACAGAGTTATTATCAAGCCTTCGTGCTAACACAACTCTTTGCCAGTGATGTAGCCCTGCAATAGAAAACACACCTGAACTGCACTCCAGGCACAGGAGGCCTGTGAGTACCAACCACCACCACATCAGCTCTGCCTACACAGGGATGGCAATGGAGGCCTTAATGATTGAAGTGTACTTTGCCAAACATGTAATAGGTATTTGTACCATTAGCCTACCTAATGACCAAAAAGAAAAGAACATTCTGGTTGCAACTTTTATTAAGATTTGACTTATGAATAGTTCATAAAGATTACTAATTGACGTTACAAGTATGCATCATTTGTGTCTCTTCATAGTTAGCAGACAGATGAGTACAGACTGTTCTATGGCAACCTATCCACCTATTGAAACCACATTAAACGTTGTATAAACTGATTAATGAATGACTGACTCCCAGTAATCATGTAAACACCCAACCAAATCATTAAAACTAAAAATGAAGCGATAGGATAAAATGAAACCAGTTCCACAGAAAGATGGTAAAATTCTCTTTAAGAGAAATTGCATTTTCTGAAATGCCACAAAAAAAATCAGGGTTATAAGCAGAATTTTTAGATACATGTGTTTCCATACTGTTTAATGCTATGCAGCCTCATATTAACTGAAGTTTAAAAATGAACAGCCAAAAAACTAGTTTTGAACATGAGAACTAACAATACAAAAAATAAATCTTGTATAAAAAAATCAATTCTTCCTGAAAACTGAACTATTTTTGTTTTCTAAATTAAGATTTTTATTGTTCTTGCTTATGTAGAGTTCCTGCTTTTATATATATATGTATGTATATATCTTTTTTAAACACTATCACAAGATTTCTCACATACTTTTTAAAATATGTTTTTGACCCTCTTTATCCCATTTCAGTAGTTTTTTGTAACGTTCTATTTCTAAAAAATCACTTATTTTTCAATTGGCTCAAAACCCAGAAGAGACTTCCAAAACTGCTCCAATTCTATTATTTCTAGGATTGAGATTGGCAATTATATAGTTAATTTTTAGATAGTATTAAATATTTTTAAGGTTACTTATATCTCACAGACTTAGCTATAGGAGACACATTTTTGTTACAAAAATGGTAAGCAAATGTATGAGATAAAAGACTTTACAAATAATTGGAAAATGAATGTAAAAACTTACCTTAAAAACTCATCAATTTCTGTAGCTGACAATGAAGAGAAAGAAAATCCCATCCAAAATACAGTTAAAGAACACAGCCAGCTGTTAACAGAAAATAATTCTTTTTAAAATATAAACAAAAGCAAGAACTCTGGCAGAATACCCTTCAAAAATAATACTTAATCCCCAAAACATAGAGATTAACACATCTCAAGTATTAACTTGAGTCTGTAGTTGTTTTTTTTTTTTTTTTAATTACACCAATTTCAGGACAATTCAGTCCTTACCTACAGAAGAAAGTTCCACTGGCTTAAATGAAATCCATTAAGTCTATACAGGCTGCTGTGTTGACATACACAAATCAGTTTACAACATGCCTACCCTGATTTAGCTAAAAATTGTTAAGCAATCAATTTAAAATTGAACTGATTATGCTGAGTGGAAATTACCTTATGTGGGCCCATAAAAGGTTTTGCACAAATTTAAATCTTGAATGGGTGTTAATTAAGTCTGTACAACTTCTGGGTGTGAACAAGGTTAGTCACTAAATGTGTTCGGACATCCTGGAAGCCTGACTGGATAATAAGCTCCCTTCTCCTTACTGAACTTCTGTACATCTCACAGCAAGCTAGATCTCAGCTGTGCAGCTATTTGGCTTTCAAATTCATCCCCTGGCTGGAACTTAGATAGAATCTTCATTTATATTAGAAATGTATGTTTATTAACTGGTGTAAATCAATATAGCATTACATACTCTGACATTTAAAACAGTGTGACTACACATTTTCAACTCTGACACAGCAGTTTGCTTTGCTATACTATAGCAGATGTCAGAGGTTCAGCAAAGACTGAGTCGAGTCACAGGAAGTTCAGAAACGTGACGTAACCGCTATAAGCAACCAGACTTGCCAAATGTGAACACCTTACACAATAAGCATAAATATTTATGTTTTACATGCATTGCCCTGCAGGAGGAGCTTCTTATTTCTGTCTGAAGAAGTTGTGTCAGTTTACACTCTGTCTAGATTTTCAATAGTTTTTTTCCAACCATTAGGACTAGAAATAGAAAAAAATTAAAAAAATAGAAAAACTTTAAGACTAGAAACCAAACCTGCAGAAGAATGCTGGGACAAGGGAAAGACTTAACTAAATGACAGAACTTGTCCTGTGTAAGGAAACCTGTCCGTTAGAAATCAAGATCCAAGGGAAAAATTAATCAATTGTGCCATTGGACACTTCTACAGCATGACACCAGAGTCTAAGAATCTGTATTTTTTACTGATAAAGTTGTGCCAGTATTAACCTCAGTTCAGGCACAGACCAAAACAGCTGTTTTCAGTCAGCAACAGAAAAAAGCAGGGAGGGGGCGCCGCCCCCCCCGACCCCGGCGCGGGGGAGGGCCTGAGGCGAGCAGCGGCCCGCCGACCCGCAGCCTCACCGAGGCGATTGGCGCTGCCTAACGGCTGCGCAGCACCGCAAGGGCGGGCGGAGCGGGCAGCGCGCTCCGCCGGGGCCCTCCCCCTCCCCTGGGCGGAAACGCCGCGGCGGGGACGCCCACCCCGGGGAAGGGCGCGGCCAGGCCGCGCATCCGAACCCACCGAGCGCTGCGAGGAGACGGCGCGGGGGGAGAGCAGGGGGCGGCGGGGCGGGGAGCGTCACCGCCGCAACGGCCGGTTCCGGGCGCCTCACCCACGGGCGCGCGCCGTCTCTGTTCCCCCCCCGTCACCTAGCAACCAACGAAGCACCGTCGCCTGCGCACGCGCAAGGGCTACGTACTCTCACGGCGTTCTGCGGCTCCAGCCCGCGGTTCCTCTTGCGCGCATGCGCATTCTTTCCCGCTCTGATCTGTACCCTGCGCATAACACGTCCCGCCTGTTCTTCGTCGGGCGCATGCGCAATCCCAAGCAGCGGCAAACTCTTGTGCCTCAACTCCCGTGAACGCATGCGCAGGGGAAGGAGCTGCGTGTCGGCCCCTAGCGGGAATCAGTAGAGCTGCTCTCGGGGCCCTGCGGACGGGCTCTGCGCTTCAATGAATGGAGGCGAGGGGGGCGGGTCCCCGCTGTCACTACGCCAATAGCGTGCGGGGCCAGGCAGGCGTGCCCCGAGGCACACTGGGAGTTGTAGTTCCGACGGGCAAGAAGTTGCCTAGAGGGGGCGGGAGCGGCGACTACAATCCCCAGGCGGCTGTGCGGGGAGGGTGCGCCCCGCCCCTCCGGTGTACCTTAGCGCAGCGCTGTCGCCGTTGCAGTCGCGCGTTAGAGGTGACCTCGAGGCTGTCGGACTCGGCGGTCGTCTCAGCCATGGTCGGTACCGCGCTCCGCTCCCGTGCGCATGGCGTCTCTTCCCCAGCCGGGGGGCCCTCCCTGAGGCGAGGGCGCCTCGCTGGGGCGGCAGTTGGGACGAGGTGACCCTGGGTTGTGTCCCCTGGTCGGGGCGGGGGGGTCTCCCCTCGGGGAGAAAAAGCTCCGTAATGGCGCCGGCTCCCCCGCGGGCCGTTGGCGCTGAGGCCGCCGCTGCGGCGGGCGCCGCGCCGGGGGCTCTTTTCTCGGGCTCCAGGCCGCGGCGTCGCCGTAAGGCCCCGGGCAGTGCCTCGAAGGCCCGCTTGGCGCCGGCGGGAAGCGGGCCCCGTGCCTTATTCCGGTCTCCGTTCAAGCGGCGCTGGCCCGGGGCTCTGCGGTCTCCTCTGCCCCCGCCGAGGCGGCTCCGGGGTGACCTTCCTCCATCCTTGGACAAAGGGGAGGTCAGTGTCGGCCCCCGGCACACAGGCCTGCCGTTCCGCAGCCGCTTCTCTCCCTCGGTGCAGGGAAAATGCTGCTGGATTTGCGGGAGGCCCCTCGGGGAGGCTTTCCGTGCTCGAGCACCTGCTTGGGTTACCCCGGTGAAGTGGCGCCATGCAGCCAGATGGTGACCCTTCAGTGACTTAAGAAAACCTTTCCTAAAACCCCAGCCCTGGTTGAGGCCCATAGCTTATAACTTTGCCTTCAAGAATATGTGAATGCTTGCTTCTGAATTTCATCTGATTGTAAAGGTTCTGGGTGTAATTGTTTTCTGTGTTAGTTACCTCAAGGGGAAAGGCTTGCAAAATGTTTTCCTCCCTCTGTTTCATCCCTGCTTGCCATCACAAGTCAAACTATTGATGTAGCTTCTCCAAATGGCCAGGGAGTCCCTCTGGATCTCTCTTGAGGTTGTGCGGATGAACGGAAGTACTTTGGTTTTCTGCGGCCTGTGACTATGCTTGTTTGTGTGTGGATATATGCATACTTGCAAATTTGTGTGCAGAGACCCTGCTTCCTTCTATAATCATGAAAACATCCCCATCTTTTCTCCAGACTTTATACCTGTTATTCAGACATCTACTTTGCTTTTGGTGCTTTGCTGTAGAGAAGATACTTGTGTGCCTTAAAACTTGTCTAATTAACTAAAGCTGTAGCCTAAAAGTTCAGTACCTCAATCTGTAAACCTTAATTATGCTACTTTTCCACTCTTCTTTCTATCCAAAATATGGATCTTCAGGAGTGACCACGAGACAGCAAGCTTTATTTCGGACTTGAGATTTCAGAACATTGACTACTATGAATTTGCTGGTCCTCAAGAGAACTTCTGGTTGAAAATGTTACTTTAAGGCCCAGGTTTTTTTTAGAATGTCACTGGTTTTATCTTATTCACTGTATTCTAATTATGCATTCAGTACTGTGGAAAGGCATTAAACTTCTGAAATAAAATCCTGTGTCTGTTGATGTAATTGCTGCTAGCTAAATGAAATGGAAAAAGTTTTGTAAGGGCACCTATCCGAAGGTCATTTCTTAAGGAAAGAATTCCTTTTGGAATTCTGTCTACGAACTGTAGTGCTGCTGGGGTTACTAAAGTGCACAGCTATCTTGCTGATACTTTCTACTGTATTTCCAAATACTTCTGTTATCAGTGCATCCCTGTTGTAAAGAGAGAAGGACAAAGGGAAAGTTTGTTAGGCAGGCTCTAAATTTTTGAGGAAATACGGTTTAACTAAGCTCAGTAGTAAACCTAAAGCATTCTTCTCAAGCGAGGTAGCTTGGTTGGCTTTAATGTTCGGTAATATTAAGATGATGGCATTCTACAGACATAAAGTTTAGTAGTAATTATGTTTTATGTAAAGTCTTTTCTAACTGTAAGTAGTCATGCAAAGTTGATCACTTTTGTAGATTGGACATAGAACTTTTGATACCCACATCTCCTGATAGATTGTGGCTTACTTTAATATTGCTCTTACTAACCTTTGTAACCTCCTGAAGCATAGTCAGCTTTTTATAAGACCTGTTTTTGCAGTATAGTATTATTGTTGTGCATGGTACAGATATTTTAGGTCTGCTATTACCTAATCACAGAGATAATTTAGGCACTGAGTTCTTAAGCCAAAACAAACAGACCAAAAAAGTCTTTAAACCCACAATTTCATCATTTGAAATGGAAAGTTTACTCTTATCTATGATGATTTTAAGGAAGAAAATCCTGTGTGTCTGAATTAAGGGGATAAGATATCTAGGGATGCACCGCTCACTCCCCCCCCCCTTTTATCATTGCCTTTACTCTGTGTCAAAACTTTTTTAAACTATATATCTGACATATGCAAAGTGGGAGTGGCTTTGAAACTGTATAACTCAGTTTGGTTTAATTTAGTAGTTCATTTAAACCTGACTGTGAGTAAAGGTCACCTCTGTAGTTACCAGAGCATGAAAGCATTCTTTTTGAAGCCCCATGTAGGAGCCAAGTCATGGATTAAAGTGCCTGAACATGAATGCATGGAACCTCTGTGAGGGAGAGAAAGAGCTTACATGTTATAGGGACACTGTCAACTTGAGACCGAAGTGCTTTGTTAGATTCCTTATCTCTAAAAGTAGCCTCAGATGCTCAATGATACCAATTCTTAAGTTAAATTTTCTAGGGGGAGTTAGGTATCTTTTGTTTTTGTAAGAAATGCAACATTTGTGAGTTGTTAATCCAGCGTCTGGAATCAAAAGACAGTGTGGAAATTTCTTTGATACTAATTCCTTCCTTTTGGGGGGGGGGGGGGGGAGAAAAAGCCAATGTATTGAAAGCTTGGAGGGAAAAAAAACAAAACAAGTAGATAGTACTCCTCACTCCTTCAGCCATCATGTCTCTTCTTCCCTGCTCCATTTCAAAAAAGGGGGAGGAGGACAGGAGGGATGGTGGTAAGCAAGCATAAATTTTGGAGAAGGCTGAGCTGACTCACAACTGAATTTTTTTTTAGCAAGGCTAAATGTTAAGTCTGTCTCAGTAAAAAATAGTCTTACCTCTTTTCTTTGTATCTTTCTTTCTTTCCCCTTTCTGTTGCTGTGCTAAAGACTTACCATACATGAAATTGTTTATGTATAAATCACAGATTAAAGTGCATACAGAAGAAAAAATTCTGTTTGACTTTTTCCCTCTTTTGTGACATTACAAGAAATGCTACATTAGATTGGCTCCAGAGTTGCAAAGGAGAAAGGGCCTGCCTTTTTCAAGTCCTCTTTCCACTTACCATAAATCCTGGAATGTCAAATTCAATTGATTTTAGATACTATGTAATTCAAAGAAAATGTGTTCTGCCGTTATCTGCATGAGTTCTGGAATAGCATGCTTAGCATGGGGTCACTTTTATATGCTACTGACAAGGGATTTTACCCAGGCCAAGTTTTTGCAGCACAATAACTTTCAAGTACTTATTTGCCAAGCAAATATGATTAGCTGTTTCAGAAGACTATTCGTTGTTCCATTTACTTTGATAATATATAGATTCTCCTTAGCAACACACTAAAAAGTGTTCTTTAAAATCTGATATGCATCTGTAGTCTGTGCTGCTTATCATTCAGATATTTCAATAAATGCGTGGGGTATAAATTCGCTAATCTAGAGTAGTGTAATCTTGAGTTGAGTTTGCTATTCTAGAGAGTGTCTAGTGTAAAGTAGTGAACAAGTTTTGAGATTTTAAAATGTCAAGAATTCTTTGTCTGCTGCTCTTCTCCCTCCTCGCTTACCTTTGGTAAGACTTAAGGGGTGAGACTCCCAGTAGGACAGATTCAAAAGGAATCATGCAGTTCAACACTAACTGGTAGTTATTTAATCAAATATTTGAAGGATCATTTTTGTAATTTAGACAAAATCACACAGAGTTCTAAATTTGAGTTCAGTAATGTAACTTCATCATTTATGCTGTTATTTTTCTTAGTGTAAAACAAAGTAGCTTCTAGGTGGCATCACTTTTATGATTATCTAATGCTTGCCTGATGCAGCTGTGCTTGGATGGTGAATACTGCAGAGAAAATACATTCAAATTCAAAAGTAATTTTCCAATAAATATCAATGATAGGAATGGTTGTTGAAAGGGATCTCTAGAGGTCATCTAGTCTGACCTCTTGCTCTGAGTCTGGAGGTTGTCCAGTCCAGCCTGGTATCAAGACTTTTGCCAACACTAGATCAGGTCACCCATGCCATGAGGTCATCTAGGTTTTGGTTATCTGAGCCTAGAGAAGCTCCAAGGATGGAGGTTGCACAAACTCTGGGTAACCTGTTCCAGTGCTGTAGTACCACATTAGTCAAGAATTTTTCTCTCTTCAAGCTGAACCTCCCAAGCTGCAATTTGTGGCAATGTCACCTCTGTAACCTTGCTGAAGTAGCAGTAGGCTGCTGTTGGGTCTCCCTGTGTCCTCTGTCTTTCCAGACTGTGCTCAAGGCTCCTGACCATCTAAGTAATGCTCCACTGGATCCTGTCTGTTTTTTTAACATCCCTCTAAAATTGGAGGTCCCAAAAACGGACTCAGCATTCCAGCTGCAACCCCACCAATGCTGGGCAAAAAGCGATAGTAACTGCCTTTGGTCCCCCAGCTGCACTTTTCAGAACTTTTGTACACTATGCAATACAATCATTTCATAGATAATTGAATATGGAAAATACATTTTTTTCAATAACTCCAATGATCATCTTGTAATTATTTGCAAAAAGTGAGCATGGAGTTCCAGCAGACTAGTCAGAGCCTCTTTGTGTGTGTGTGTGTGTGTGTGTGTGTGTGTGTGAGCACAATCTGCCCTGGCCCTATTGCATCTAGGAAAAAAGGGGCATGCAATAAGCAGGCTTACAAAGTATGGGGTTATGAATCCTTTGGCGTTCTTTGACTTGTTAATATTAACTAATCTGTAGTGTTTCCAAAGTCTTGGTTCTGATTAACAAAATAGACTTTTGCTATGGAGTAAAACACTTATTTCCTCCCCCCCCCCATCTATTTGCAATGTAGCAATGTATTGGCATGGTCTTTTCCCAGGCTTTTGGAATTCTGGGTCAGTTTGGTAATGGGCAGGTATTATGGACATTACATTAAAGACAAATATAGACACTAGCTTTTTTCCATGGATTTGTTAAATTGCTGTGTAACAGTTCAGTGAGGCAGTAATTTTAAGTCTGCTAGATTCCTTGGCTTATGGCATTCAGTAAGTCTTTGCTGGCAAGTAAGCATTCAAAATGCTTAACAAAAACAGTCCTCAGTACTGTAAGAATCTGAAAACTGGCAAAACATGACAGCTTGTAAAACTTGCATAGTAAGTTTGAAGTACAGAAGTCATGGTATAATCCAGTGCATGTTGTATGTGCTTATGCTAAAAAGACATTGTTGTTTAAAGGAATCCAAACTTTTTTTTTTAAATGCAAAAGGGGCAAATGAATTTTAATTCATGGCATTTGGGAAGCTTTTCCAGGAGCACTTCTTGTTAGTACATTTTTGCAGGTGTGGTCTGTTTCTGTTGAAGACAAGTAAGAGCTGCTGGTGGTTCCAGCAGAATAGAAACAGGATCCTAGGAGCTGGCCCTGTTCCACATCTGAGCACATGCTTTCACCCAGAGTAAATACTTTTAACCCTATTTCTATAGTAACCATTACTTTTTACAGCTCTCCGGTTGGGTGGTGCTGCACTGTGTCGCAGTGGGTAAGCCTTGGTCATGCTCTCTTACAGGCCGAACCAATCAGAGTCCTGGTGACTGGAGCTGCTGGGCAGATCGCTTACTCCCTGCTCTACAGCATTGCCAAGGGAGATGTCTTCGGCAAAGAACAGGTAGCTGCTACGCTCAGTTATCACGTGTCTCTGCTACGCAGTAATGAACGAACTAACGTCAGAACTGCAGTCCCTAAGAGACTTGTTTTCTAGTAGGTTTTCAGAATGGTTTACCAATATGCAAGTGACTTATTCTTTGAGTGGGAAAATGGAGTCTTCTTGTATGTTGTGCAAGCTTTCAGTTGTTAGTCACGCTGAAATTTTTCAGGTTTTTTTAAATGGATTTTAAGTTGCTACCCCTTACACAAGATAACTGTTTCTAGCAGGTAACAAGACAAATTCTGTTTAAAAGCAGTAAGCCCAATTCACACTAAGCCATTCTTTTCTTTACAGCCTCTTGTTCTTGTGCTGCTGGATATCACTCCCATGATGACTGTGTTGGAAGGTGTAGTGATGGAGCTGCAGGATTGTGCTCTACCACTGCTGAGAGGTGACCAATGTTTTTCTTGTATCTAAACTATGTTCTAATACAACTGTTCAACTTCTGTATTGCTGTGGCTGGTGTTAGGCAGAAGGACATATTAATGATCCTTTCTTGGTTTTGTATTTTATGGAAGATAAATTAACTTAATTAAACTTAGTCTGTAAACTACAAATAATGTTGCTTCTCCAAATAATGGGATTTATTAAAGAACCGTAGATGTCTAGGTTTTGGCTTTTATCTTCTAATTCTGGGTTGTCAGCATGTACAACAAACTGTCAGACAATTGTCCATATATATTGTGTTTTGGCGTAGCGGTAAAATAACGTTGAATCTTTGGATATGCTTACATGCTTTTACTAAATGAAAAAATATTAAGTCTTTAGAAGTGCCCTATGAAAAAAGAGACAGAGAAATGGCTCATCGATTGTCATGTAAACAAGCTAAGTTCTTACAGTCTAATGAAGTGCGAGAAAGCAAGTTAGTAGATGCTACTGAAGTTATTACAGTTACTTGAAAAATATATGGTTTCCAACTCATGCACTTGTACACACTAATGCACTTCAGTTTGAAGTGTTCTTAAGGGGAGAGGAAAATACCATTTGTGTTGGTACTTGCCAGTAAAAATTAAGGAAGAACACATGTACGCACACAGGCACATGTATATGTATTTAAAGAGGGAGAAAGAAAAGGTGTCTTTTGACATAGGCCTTTCTCCTGTGTTTTCAGAATTTATATTTAAAGCTTTAGATAAGTATTTGTGTAGAGAAACAAAGAACTGTCTACTGACAAATATCTTATCTGTGGAGTTAGGGCCAAGTGACTGTACTTACTATTTTTGGAAGGTGGAGGTGTTGCTGATGTCAGATCAGATTATATACTATTTATGAACCAAAGAATAATCCTGTTAACATTTTGCCATAAGTATTTATCTTACTTGTTTTTTTTCCCCCCTTTCCTTTTCTTAGAGGTCATTTCAACAGACAAGGAGGAAGTTGCATTCAAAGATCTTGACATAGCGATTCTGGTTGGCTCCATGCCAAGAAGAGAGGGCATGGAGAGAAAGGATTTACTCAAAGCAAATGTGAAAATTTTCAAGTCTCAGGGTGCAGCCTTGGACAAGTATGCCAAAAAGACTGTCAAGGTGAATATAGAAACTGAATTTTAAAAGGTAGCTCTTTATTGAGTTATGTAAAGATATGTAAAGAATACATTGTAGAATGATGCTGCTTAAGTATGAGCCTATTCTGTGCATACATTTCTTTGCTTTAATCTTGAGTATGGAATATTCTCTGGGGCTTGATGAGATATAATAGCTTACATACGTAGATGATTTGGTCCTAAATTCATTCACTGACAGAAGGTGAATCTTGCATTGTATCCTATATTCCACAGATTCTCTGAAGCTGTTCAGCAATTCTGAGAGAGAGAAAAAAAAAGTAGCCTTCTGCTTGTTATCTGTCTTAGCTGGGAGAACTAAATTATCCACATGAAGTTTCCTACTTTGTATGCATCTGCGGCTTTAACATAATGACCCTTAACTTCAGCATCAATATGGAATTACAGTTGCACAAAAAATAGGCTTTGTTTAGGTTGTTTGGGTCTTGGTCTTTAATGCAGCATTGGAAGCTTTTAATTGTTCTCTCTCAGATTCCTTCAGCACAGTTAATGGGATCATGTGGCTGCTCTCCTACTGCTCTTAATCTCAGACCCAGACTCCGACTGTGCTTTGTAACTGCCTTTTTAATGTCTGCTTCCTCTGCTGATGAACTTCCTACTGATTCTAAAGATTTGTTTGCTTCTTTGTACAGTTGGAATAAAAACTATCAATGTAACTATTGCAGAGTAATGGAAAATTAACTGAACTCATTTTTAAAAGGGAAATACAAAGGGAGGTTTGTAGATTAGTTTGTGTGATCGAGATTATATGGAGTTGGATGTTAATCATTTGAGGCATGTTAGTAGAAGAAGGAAGAATAAAATCAGTTTCCCATAGTAATAAATTGATCTAAGTTCAGGCATGATACTTTACTTCAAACTGCCTATGAACATTGAGATAAGCAACTGTTCTGGCCTTCTTGTTAATTATAAAGCAATTATATATATAATGACAGCCAGCCATGCAACCTTCTGTAAGGTGATGGCTGATTCACTGTGGGCTGACTTGTGTGTGTGTATTGTTCTTTCCCTGTATCTAGTAGCATGGGGATTGAAGCCAGGCTGTGGGTCAGTAGTGTGGATCTCCTTAAAAATCCTATTCTCATTTGCATTTGAATGCCAATATTATAAAGAAAATGCCTAGCTAGACAATATTTTTGTGCACTTATAGAAGATTCAATGACTATAGGCAACACACACCTAGAACAGTCTTGAAGTCAGCAGGGGATTTAGAAAACTTCTTGACAGTTTCTTTGAATGCAAAGCCATGGCTTATATACTGAATTCTTCTATATTTCACTTAAGGGAGTCATTTTGCAGAAATAGCAGCTTGACTAAATATTGACTTCTTTTTGCTTCTTCATCTTTTCACATCTGCTTTCCCCTCTGTTTTCTTCTTTAGGTTGTGGTAGTTGGGAATCCAGCGAATACTAACTGCCTGATTGCTTCAAAGTCAGCCCCCTCAATACCAAAGGAAAACTTCAGCTGTTTAACTCGCCTGGATCACAACAGAGCTAAATCTCAGGTAAAAAGAACCTATTCAAGGCAGAATGTTTTCTGATGTCTCCACTAAATAGAAACAGAGCAATGCTTTCAAAGAAATCGTGAATTGGGAAGCTGAGGTTAATAGAATCTACATTTTCTTAATTTCCTATTAGATTGCTCTGAAACTTGGTGTGACTGCTAATGATGTGAAGAATGTCATCATCTGGGGGAACCACTCCTCCACTCAATATCCAGATGTTAACCATGCAAAGGTAAATGTGAAAGGAAAGGAAGTTGGAGTTTATGAAGCTATAAAAGATGACAGCTGGCTGAAGGGAGACTTTATCCTGGTAAGATCCTGGGTTTTTTAATGATCTTTCTGCGCTTCTGTTTTCTCTTAAATTCATTTAAAAAAAAAAAAAGGTACTGTAAACTATGTAACTAACAGACTTAGTGAAGCAGCTCTTTCTATTTCACTAGAACAAATTGTCTTCAGAAGGCTTGTCTCTCTATCTGTTACTTGCTGTTGAAAAATTTAAGGCATTATGAAACTTATGTAAATATTAATAGAAAAATCCATTTAGGATGTTAAAATTATTCAGTAAAAATAATATTGATCTTAGCTTAGTTGTAATTCATTGTCTGAAACACAAGCATCACTGACGGTTCACTTCAGTGACTTTTTTGGGGAGCTTTGTAGATGAAGTTAGGAAGATCATCACTCTTCCGCGTTGCTCTTCCCCTCCCCGACACCAAAAAGAAGCTGAGCCGCCCCCCTCCACCCCTTCTTTAAGTCTAAATCTATGGCCTCTCCAGTAGCATTTCTTAATCTGAAAAATGTAGAAAACATGCAAATATTTTAATGTAAGTTAGTAATAAATAAAAGTAGTAAAATAAAGCAAAGGTAGTGACTGATCAAGAACACAGTCTACTTCCTACTTCCCTGCAATATAAAGGGAAACAGGATTACTAAAGCCATTGGCGAATGTTATTTCAAACAGACCTACTTAACTTGGTATTGCAATGTTAACAGCATACTGATAATAGGGTACTACTTCCTAGCCAAGATGCACTTAGTTTGGGACAGAGGATGTATTTTGTCATCTGACCATACTCTGTGTTGCTTCCTATCTTGTCTTCGGATACAGCTTACTCCAGTCGATGCTTTTCTCTGTAGAAAAAATGGTTGTACACTGGCAACCAAAGTTCATGAGCCAGACAGTAAGTGAAAACCTGTTATAGGAGTTTCTCATTGGCATGTTCTTGATTCTGCTCTACCTCATGTGGCAGGAGGCAGGTACATCTAGGTACGTTGTAATGCTGGTGTATGCTAGAGTGGTTTGCCTAGGATAAGGAGAGTTTGTAATTGCTCCTTTCAAGGTTGAGGTCTGGTTTGCGTAGAGCCTTACCAAAATTTATTTTTTAAGAAATCTACTAAAATTTCAGCAGCTATTCTGATTCTAAGTGCAATTCTTAAATACAGTCTTGAGCACAGGGAGTTAGTTTCAACCATCTTCAGGCATTAAACAAATTGTGTGCATAAATATTGTAGGATGGAGACTAGCAAGTAGTTCACTTTGCTAGTCAGCTAAAAAAATAAATTCCCAGTGTTACTCTACAAACTTTTTTACTCTTGACCTGTATCTAGTATCCCGACGGTCCATGCTTGAAAGATCTGGTAGGTTATGAGGGAAGTTAATAGGCTGCTAGCTATAAAGTAGGTACTGGGAACTGACTAAGCCTCTGAAATACTCTATTATGGTCTGATTTGGCCAGACTCTTCTAATTGTATTTTCTGGATTGCATGCCATGTTCATTTACTGATAGAACTGTATCTTGACTGATTAACTTAAAGTCTGTAAGGTGGTCTTTCCTCATGGCATTTACTAACAGCATCTAGAGAAAGCCATGGTTTTGCTGCTTAATAATTTAAAGGTTTTCTTTTTGTTTTTTTTTTTGTTTTTTGTTTCTTCTCCTTTAACTGCAGACTGTTCAGCAACGTGGAGCAGCTGTTATCAAGGCTAGGAAGCTGTCCAGCGCGATGTCAGCTGCCAAAGCTATCTGTGATCATGTGAGGGACATCTGGTTTGGCACTCCAGCGGTAAGATGTAGCACTTGAGTAAGTGCTTGTTTGCCTAATGCTTTGTTTAATGCCAGTGTCTTTGACCTCAATGTATGTGTGAGGAGAGAAGAACCAGTCTTTTTGGAATAAAGTGTCATAAGAAATGCTGTATGTGTCTGTGTGTGTGTGTAAATAAAAAGCTTAAAATTTTTCTTGCTTCTAGCAGTGAAAAGTCACTTGTCCCTGACTTTCCTGTTTTCCAGGGGGAATTTGTTTCCATGGGAGTCATTTCTGATGGCAATTCTTATGGTGTTCCTGAAGACTTGCTGTATTCATTCCCTGTTGTAATTAAGGTAACTAGACTGTAATTAAGACTAATTATCTTCTGTAAGATCTAGCTGAACTGTCATGTGAGCTTGTCAGCACTAGTGCTTTTCTGATGGGACTGCAGTTGCTGGGATCTGGGCCTTTAGTAGCCCTTCACAGAAGGGACCATTATACACCATTTTGTAGTAGTTGTTGTCCAGTAAATACTGATTAAAAAAGCAGTCTGTCATGACTAGCTACTGCTGGTGGTATTCTTTATCTGAAAACAAAATCCACTTCTACCTGATGCAGTTTTTAAGGCCATAAGCTTTGTCTCTGACCACATAGATTGCTTTTTAGAAAGCAGTCTTATGCTTGGCTGTTCTACAAGTTCAGGTGTTTATATAACTGAAGTAAAACAGGATTTTTTTGTGGTGGTGAACAACACTAATCACTATACTAAGATTCTAACTCAATGTTGCATTTCATTTTGAGCAAGCTAAGTCCTAAATTAGCTGAACTCAAAATCCTCTTCAAAGTTTAATTCCCTGTAGTGCTAACACGGCAAGGTTAGTTTTGTGCAGACTGAATGATACGGACTTTCCCAAACAGGACAAGACCTGGAAGTTTGTTGAGGGTCTTCCTATTAACGATTTTTCTCGTGAGAAGATGGATCTGACTGCTAAAGAGTTAACTGAAGAGAAGGAGACTGCTGTGGAATTCCTTTCCAGTGCATGACTGGGTGATCAGGAATTACAAAATCACCTAAGAGTGGAAGAATCTAAAAGTCGTCTCTGAGTCTGCTACCAAACACCATTACTGTATTCAAGTCAACTGTCTGTGGCAACTGTGCATTTTAAAGTTCATATGCTTACTGGTACTGTTGTGCCTATTGAGTTATTAGCAATGAGAATATTAAATAAGTAAAACTAGTTTGTTGACCAAACTTTCTGTTCAATACTATTTGCTTTCTGTATATGATACAGAACAATTGTTTGTCTCAGCCTTGGCTACTAACGCACAATCTTGGTTTTGATTAGAACTTGGCACTACAGGAACATGTCCTAGCCTGTGATCACTTTGCATCCATCTGCTCAACTGAAAATAAAATCAAAATGCCAATAGTTCTCCTTGAACTAGTACTTCAGTGACTCAAACCTATCAGTGCACAAGCTGACTCCAAGTATATACTGTTCACTCTGGTTATGCTCTACAGTGCTTGTCAATAGAAATATTAAAAGATGCTTAATCACATAATGGCTAAGAGTAGTCTGTTGCCCTTTATTTACACATTTCAGTTACATAGCCAGCTGAGTATGGTAATACAACTGAAAAAAAAAAAACCCCAACTTTAGAGATAAGGAAACTAGTTCTAAGAAGTTTTCTTGACAACGAGCACTTTGATTTATGTCGAAGTCAAACATAGGCTAAAGACAGTAGTTGGGTAGACATATCCTCCAGCGCTACAATTCAAAAGCAGCATTGGTACCATAGCTCAGTACTAATGTAATTATAGCTTCTATCAAAGGCAATCAAAGCCTCTTGTCCCAGGAGATACAGACTTGTTTGGTTAAGACTAAATGAGGTTAATATACTTGCTTGACTATTTTCCTAGTATAGTCTACAAACACTTCTAACTTGAAGAAGCCATCCCAGCTCTATTGTACTGTAATTACTCTCTTGCAACCAAACAAGGGACTATTGCTGTAACTCTTCTGGCTGCATGTTTTGTCTGTCTTAACTGAAACCCACCTTATTTAGATTTTTTGCAGGATGCCAGGTTTGTCATTCTAGTAATTACTTAGAGGTACTGCTTCCTGTTCTGTTTGTTTTCTGAGCACCTTAAATACTTCGTGCTCTGATTGTAGAATGCAAACTCTTGTGATAGTGGGATTTACTAGTACAGAATGTCCATGCTAAGCTTTTGACCGTCCTGTTCCAATATAAGTGTTTCTGCCTTGTACTATAGTTCGTCTCTCAACTGAAGTCATTTGATTTCCCTCATTTGATTTGATGTCTTTAAATGACAGTTCAAGAAAGAACCACTTCTACAAAAAAAGCCACACGTAAAAGCTTTAACTGAATTTCAAACAATAGGAATGGCTTTGGGATTAATCAACTAGAATGTAAGATAAATGAAGAGCCATCAATAAACTAATCCTTAAATAAGTCTGTGACAGTGGCAGGGCTCTCATAATGTTACTGTAGCTATTAAGTGACGATAATACAGCTGCAGAGCTATGATGCATGAATAGCTGAAGGAAAAAACAAAAGCATTTCAGAAAACGGGAAAGTCTGTACTGCAGCACAGACTATCTGGAGACAGAGCATGAAAGGTGAATGCCTTGAATGTTTATGAAGCAGCTGTTCAAGAAACTTCTTGCAGTCTTAGGAACAGACAAGAAATACATGCACTCTATTTTTGCTATTTTAGTCACTAACCCCCCCCCTTCTTTAAACCCTTGGGAGTTTATCCGTGGAGAAGTTGAGATTTGTACATCTCCAGCTATCTTCAGAACCTTTTGGGTAACTTTTACAGAAATTAGGGAGGTAGGGAACGCTCCTAATGCGATGACTGCCTTCTAGTGTTCATACAAAGTCAGTAAAATCTCATTTCAGCATGAGCTCAGGGACTGAAGGCATTCATTCTAGTAATTAGCATGCAACATCTTATTTTAAGACAATGCACATTCTAAAGTGAATGTGGTAGAAGATGGCCACAATGCACACTGTTACCCAGTTTGAAAAAGGTACAGGCTTGTGAAGGGAAAAAGTACATGCATCTATGTCTGAAAACTACAACTGTGATAAATGACACTGGTGTTGCAGTAGGTTTTGTGCAACACCTGAATAAACATTGCTGTAGGAAAGAAGTCTTTTTTTTTTGTTCTGTCTTCTTTCTTTTTTAATTTTTAATTCTGAAAGTTCTCATTCTTGTAGGGTTGTTTAATGTTTCTGTTAAAGCAGTCTTCTCCAGGACACAATTTTCACTTTTTGTGGAGTGATGCTTATAACACTTCATGTATCAGAACAACTGTATCTTTAATCTTGGTCCTTGATAGACTACTGCATGATATATTTACCTAATCAAGTTAACAGTTGATTCCAAATTTGGTTCCACTCATGTTGTGAGTTTTTATTTCCTCCAGGATCCTACGACAAACAACAGGAAGTCTGCTGTGCTCACTGGTTGCATGCTTAATTGGTTTGAGAGTTTGCAAGTCGTAGGTTGCTAGTTAAGTAGTGGCTATTCTTTGTATTCATGTGTCTGCACTGTTTTGTCCTTTGTTCTATTTTGTCCAGTTTTTCCTCTTCATATTTCTGGGAGATTTTTTTCCCCTTAGGGTTAGCTGCCCCTAATTAGAGCTTGTGCTGCTTCATACCCTCTGCACTGTTATTGCAGGAAGCTTTGCAGGCATGGCTATGTAATAATAATATGTATGCAAACCAGAAGCAGTAGTAATCCACTTTTCTCAGAATTTGTTAGTTTTCAAGTACAAGAGGCAGCTTACATGTTTCTCCCCAAACTTACAGTATTAAATACTCTTCTCTTCCTTAAACTGTTTCTGTCCCATGATGTTTGAGTATGAACATGACCTACAAGAAGAGGCTGAGAGAGTGGGGTTTGTTCAGCGTGGAGAAAGAAAGGCTCAGGGGAGATCTTACGGCTGTCTGCAACTACCTAAAGGGAGTGTGTAGAGAAGACGGATCCAGGCTCTTCTCAGAGGCACACAGTGGAAGGATGAGAGGCAACAAGGGAAGCTGGAAAAAGAATTTCTGGTTTGATTTAAAGGGAAAAAAGAATTACTGTGAGGGTGATCAAATACCAGAACAAGGGCTCAGAGAGGTAGAGTCTGCTTCCTTGCAGGTGTTCAGACCTCAGCTGGATGTGGCCCTGAACAACCAGATCTAAGTTGGCCCTGCTTTGAGCAGGAGCTTGGACTAGATGACTTCCAGAGGTCCTGTCTAACCTATGTGATTCTATGAAAGACACTGACACTATGAAAGACAATTTACACAAACTGCATCTTTTAAACAGTTCTTAGTGCAGAAGTATCAAAAGTTATTTTTCAGTTATAAAGGGTGTCATAAGGTATATACAAAGTTTCTGTGTAGCAAGGAAGTTCACATCCAGTTCTTACTAGTCAATGACTTCCCCAAGAGAACAAAAATTAGTGCTTTAAAGAGCACCTCCAGACTGAGTACGTTTAAGCTTTCTTTGAAGATCAGATCCTGGGGGAAATTAAGATTTGAATTGTAAGATTTGGATTCACTTCTGGAAGGTTTCTATGTGGAAGAGCTGAGAACCGTTAGGGTTCATGCACTGGCAGAAAGGGTCCCAGGGAAGGCTGGAAACTGCTGTACATGACTGGTATGCTTTGTCACGGAGTCCCTGCATGTTTGGCATGAGAAGGCCCTAGAAAATGCAGTGGATCCCAAATCCTCCCTTCATGCTGCAACACCAGCATGTGAGCTGATCTTTCTGTGCTTTCTTAAGAGCTTTCCATTCCCAGGAAGAATTCTTGTCATGAGAGAGAGAAGAAACAATGCTGTCGGCAAAATGAACAAAAAATGTATTTCAAGTTTTTCTTGCACTGTTCTACTCATCCTATTGCAGCTACTCCTCTCGTTTTTTTGTTTTGTTTTCTTTTGTTTTTTTAATGGTGATTGCAGGTGAAGCCAGAAACTAGCTCTTACAAATGAGCCCAAATCAGTGGATCTGCCCTGATCCTCATGCAGAGATTTGCACTTTGTTCATATTTATAAGGCATCTTGTCATATCAGATCAGTAGGATTTGAGGCTTGCTTTGTACCAAGAAAGACAACAGAATTTCCCTGGCAAGTAAAACAGATGCAGTGTGCCTTCAAGGCACTAGGAAGGAGTGAGATGATTTTACAATACTGAGGAAAGTTCTCCTGAAAGAGTTAGCATTTTTTCCTTTTTTTTTTTTCCCTGCTGTCCATGGCTTGGGGATTTTTTTCCATTTATAGGTGTATTTTGCATTACATTAGTAAATCCTAGAAGATAACTACAGCTCAGACAAAATGAAAGACGAACTGTTGCAAATATAACTGTTTACAACTGAGAATTCAGATAATTACTTTGTGTTCAAATATAAAGTGTTTTTGAAAAACAGATTCCAACAATTTTAAAATAGTAGCTTTATTGAGGTGCTTGACATGTTATTGTCTCAGAACAAGAAAGGAGTAGTGAGCTGTTTAAAATGAAATACTCTGTTGAAGGTACACAGAAATTTATGACAAAGCTGTAATCTTCAGTTTGGGTAGAAATAAGTCCCATTGTGTTGGTCTTGCAGAGTCTTTTATTGTGACTAAAAATTCAATTGCATAGATGCTTTTTCCAAATCTGCTAACCACAGTTATCAAATATTTTGTAGCTAAATGACACGAAGGGTTTGCATGGAGACCTTTGCCTACTTTCTTTCAAAAACATAGTCGTCATACCCATGGGAAGGCTCAAACACATGGAAAGCTGTATTAACTCAAGGCAACTCACGTTTGATGCTCTGAGCATTTGTAGACTCCTGATGAAATATACTGTATTAATAAATCTCTTGCCCACTTAGGGCTTCCCAGTAGTCCTGACTTTGCACTGTAACCACTTAATATTTCTCAGTGGCAGAAAGCCCAGAATTCAGACTATCTTGCCCCCAAGGTACCATTTTTCTCTCTTTTCTCTCTTTTCTCCTTATTGCAGCTGAAGAGCAATGTTGGAAAAGAACAGCTTGACGCAGAGAAGAGCTGACTACTCCTTTTCCGGCAGAGGGCACTAATACATACACTGTGTATATTCACCCACTCATGCACACGCACACTCCCCTGATCAGATGATGATGGAAAATCTGTCTAGAGTTCAAAGGGTTGTCCTTACAAGCCTAGAGCTTCACAGTTATCCTGAGGCTGCACATATCAACCATGCAGAGGGTTTTTTACAACTGGTAGAGAGTAATAATTTTTGAGGTAAAGATGAGCTTTCGTTTGCTGTCAGCAATAAAGGCGCTAGAACATACCTGAGTGGGTAATTCCAGACTAGCAGCTCAGGTCAGTCACACTGAGCTAACCAGTGGCTGAATTTTGCATCTTTAGTGCTGATATGCTCAGCATATGCACACGCAAAGGCAAGATACTGGAGCTAAGTCAAAGACTGAGAAAACATACTGTAAAATTAGTTTGCTAAACCTGTGGGCTCCATTTTTTTAGCCAAATCATCACCTGAAATTTGTAAAATGGTAGAACTGTGCTTTCAAAAGTGTCAGATCCAGTAAAGCCCTCCATTGTCAAATTTTCGCTGGTTATATTTATATATACAGTTTTGCTTTCTCATTCACAAGTATTTCTGAGCAAACGCTGGAGACCTGAGTCTTTTTTAAATGAGACACCAACAGTACACCTTGACTGATGTGACCTTCATAAAAAACACTGCCTATATTCATACCATTATTTTCTAAGCCAGTGGGAACAAAATCCTTTCAAGCTTAAAAGAGAAGTTTTAGGAAGCCACTAATAAACCAGCCTAAGGGGGTATTTCAGGAGCAATTTAAGTCTATGCTTAAAGCCCACTGAGGGAGACTTGATAGTCTGGCTGAACACTAGTTTTTATAGGAAACCGAACAACAGCAACAAAAGTGGGTAATTCTCAGCCAGATCAGCAAACTGCTTTGATTTACTAAGTGCTGGTGTTGGTGAAGGCAGGGACACTTAGCCCAGGGAACAAGAAAGGACAGGACTATAGCTTCTGGCAGCACTGCAGACAGATTGGCTCAAGCTGTTCATGAAACTTGTTGTAAGAAGCTCGTTTGTACTGAATAGCCAGGCTCCAGAAATTTGACTGCTACAAGCAGGCACAGCCATTATGGCATAAAAATGTTTTTAGTAGCAAGTCCAACAGGATTCCTTGTGTGGATGACAGTGTTTCTGTTTGGGGCAGGTGGGAATTTATGAAGTTTTCCAAGTTTTGCCCATAAATTTATTTGCATACTCTTAGGAGGAGGAGAAAGAAAACATTTTGGCCTTCTATTTGAAGGAAATAGTAATAAGTATTTTGAGCTAAATCTCTTCTGCATGCAGCACTGACAACAGACACACTTTCTAATGCGTGAGGATGTCTGACTGAGGAAAACACAGTGTGAGCCACATACGCCAGAAGGCTTGAACACGAGCCCCAAACGTAAGCTTGCTATTTAGAAGGATTTTAAACAGAGGATGTGCTATTTCTCCAGCACCATGCATGTGTGCACGTGGGGCTAATTGCGTGATCAAAAGGCCTGGAAAAGAAATGTTGACCATCAGTGTAGCAGCACTGTGTTTGCCCAGGACATTCCTCTTTGATCACTGTTTGTTTGTTTGAAACACAGGAATCAGGTAGGTAGTAGCAGGCCAATAACAGCAGACGCAAAACACACGGTGTTTTGTTCGATAAGGTGAAATATTCAGCGCTTATAAGGGCACCCTTTAGCTTAGGCTCTCATAGTGCCAAACACTTAGCTCGTTTCACAGATAAAGAAGGCCAGAGTTTCAAGCAGAGAGAGTGAAAAGTTAAATGGCTGAACTCTGCCGGCAGTTTCCTGCGGTCCCTGCGGAATTCCCCGGCACCAGCGGGGCAGCAGGGCCGTGTCTCCGCGGAGCAGGCAGGATCCTCCGGTCCGGCAGGACGGCTGCATGGGGGGGCTCACCCCATGGCGGCAGCCGAAGGCCCACGTCCCGCGGGGACAGCCTGCGATTACGGGTGTAACGAGGATCAGGTAGCCACAGAGAGAGGCGCCCTTTCTGTGTATACAGTATAATTGCGACATTACAGGAGAAAAGATAAGGCATGCAGAGCGAGGCGATTTCAAGATGCCGGTTTGCCACATCCACCTCTTGCCATTGCGCCCGAAACAGGGTGGACTGTTTCCTAAAATAACCCGAACCAACAGACAGGCCCCTGACCGCTGTTTGCGGAGTCAGAGGTCAAGAACAGCAGCTTGATTCGACCTGGGCTCCCGGCACGGATTTGTCACCAGTTAAAAGGGAAAAAAAATAGATCTGGCAACGTCCGGCTCTCACTCGGTGCTCGGCCGGTGCGAGCAGCCGGGCCGCGCGTGCCTGGCTCGCGAGCAGAGGCAAGGCAGGCCCTGGGGGCACGTTTGGCGGCATTTTCCCCAGCCCTGAGGGCGTCTTTTTGCTCACCCAGTGCCCTGCTTGCTCCGCTGCCGCCGGTGACACCGGCCCACGGGGGGGCCTGCGCCCCTCAGCCGGGCCCTGGCGGCCATCTTTCCGCCGCCATCTTACCACCGCGGCTGCCATTTTACCACCACCTGCCCTCACGCCCCCGCTCCAACGGCTTTTCCCTCCTTTTTTTTCCTGCCCAAATGTCCACCGAACACCCCAGGGCAGTCCTGCTGCAGGGACGCCAAACTTTCGGAGCACATATTTGTATCCCAAGAGGGTGTTTCAGCTAGTCATGGCGCCTCGCGCCGCCTCTCCAGTCAGAGCTTGTGCCTCCTCTGTGGTGCAGCGCAGGGCCTGGGTGTGCGATAAGGCTTTTGTAGCACTGAAAAAAAATCACTAATCACTAAGCTTAAAAAAAAGAAAGAAGTTTTTTTTTTGGAGCCTCCAGATGGAGCTAGTAGAGAGGGATTTACACGAGGACTACCAGGATTTTTTCCCTCAGGCATCCCTACCTGAGAGCCTGGAGGAATCAAACACTTGATAAAGCAACAAAGCAAAATACAGCACTTTGCAGCGTGCACCTGAGGACCTGTCTGCGTGAAATTCAGCTTTTTTTGGCAGCAGATTTCAGACGGACTTTGCATTAGACACTTGACGATCCCTTGCTGGTGACTCTCTCTTCCATTCCCAGAGAGGAACAATACGTGAGGCCGAGTTATAAGTTCAGAAAATAAGTTCTGTTCCTCCGAAAGAGGCATCCTGTCCAATGGCCGCCAAGGAATACGTCCTTGCCTCTCAACTTTTTCCAAACCATGGCGATAACACAGAGTACATAAGAGTTAGCTGATATTTGCAAGATGAGCTCAAATCTCCAGCTAGAGGATGTTATTAAAAGTGTATCAGCATTTCCCTCCAAATACTTCAGAAAAGACAAGGCAGCTATATACCAGATACCGCTGGCCTGAAAGCCAAGCAGGAGAAGAAAAGTTGACTCACGTCTTTGGCGAAGAGCAAGCAAAGAAACAATAATTCCCATCTGTTTTACAATAGCGCCCTCGGGGAAAGAAATACAGAGCAGGTAAACACAGATGAGGGCAGATACACTACCTTTGCAGGCTTTTAAGGCAAAAATTAAAGGCTAGCAATGCTTTATGTTGTGAAATAGAGTATCACAACAAACCCAGTGCTATTTGATAACATCTCTTTAGGACAGTCTAGCAGGGTGTGCCGGTACCAGCGCTGATGCCTGCGGAGCAGAGCACATTGCGCCACAATAAATGATTGCCTGCAACGAGGAAAAAAAGCGAGGATCCATACCTCCAAGCACTGCCTTCCTATGGGAAGATGAAGGAGGTGATCCACATGAAGAGCTCACCTCAGAAACAGCAAGGGGCTGCCACTGCAGGTCTTGGTCCTGTTGACATGACTGAACAACCCTTAAAGGTCTCTGAGGTTTTGGTAGCTCATCTGTGTAAAGGAAGAAAAGGAATCACACCGTACTGCATCTGGGGACCACCATTGTACTGGGCAGAGAGGGTGAAGATCAGAAAGGACATGTAAGGTACGCTGAGACAAGAATGCGAAATGGGTGATGACAAGGCTGGAAGGTATTTGGGGGTGTTTCACAGCTCCTGCCCTTGCTCTAGCAACCCTCCCTGCTCAGAGCAGGAGGAGAGGTGCTCCTCTCAGAGGGGTCCTCAAAGCAATTGAGGTTCTCAGCAGAAGCCCTGCCCTGACCTCAGAAGCACTGCCTGAGACAGGGAGAAGTGGCTAATAAAATATTAAAAAACAAAATACTCTTCCTAGCCCATTTAATGGGTTTGTTCTGAAGCCTGAGATGAGCCAGATCTCTGAGTAAGGTAATGTTCAACCGCTGCACTTTGCAGTTGTCGGGTCTCTGAACTTGCAGCACTGCTGCGACAAGCTGCTCTAGCAGACTGGTGGATTAAGCTGTGTCAGTTCAAGGTCTTGTTTCCTCTCTTTTTTCCGTTTTCTGCTTATATTGGATCTTTTCACTTCTATCGCAGTGATGGCAGAATGGGACCAGCACTACACCTCAGCCTTGTGAACCTTAGCTCACAGCCACATACTTTATGCCTGCCTGGCCAATTAAGGCAAGTTTGCATTAAAATGCACACTGTGAACTGCGGTGACCATCCCATAGGTGGATCTGGCAACCTTTGCTGGAGGTGCAAGGCAGACAGGTAAATCACTGCCTCTAAAGCTGCCTAAGCGCATCTGTCAGAGCTCTAAGAGTTTTGGGCGAACAATGATTGCTGAATCATTATCTGCTCATTTCTTCCTCCCACGCATGCTCCTGGGACTGTCTACCAGCACCACTGCTAAGATTGTCTGGTAAAGATGAGACATGTGAGAATATGAACAGACATGTATATATGTATCTGTGTGTATCTGTGTATCAGCTGACTTGCAGGAGCACCCGAGCATGACTGTCATCGTGAGTCCTGTTTGATGGAGCTGGTTTGTGGTTGTCTGAATGAATGTTTCCACTGCAACTGCAGAATGCAACCTTTCCCCTATTTTCTAGTCTACATTATTTGTTATAAATGAGAAGTAGCTATTTATCTGCAAAAGCCTTTGTAAGTGATAGAAGTGCACCTATTTTGCTCATGTTGAACTTCTCTGCTCAGGAGAACAGCAAATCTTGCACAATGTGTCATTTGCTGATGTTTCCTTTATCTCTCACTCTGGAAAGCGGATGTTTTCCTGGAGTGCTGACTATTATTGTTTTTGCTATGAGGAGTTGGCTCTCTGCTAAGCTTTCGTCTGCTGAGAAGAAATCCTCTTTGATTTGCAGTATCTGGGGAAAGCAGCACATGAGGATGGCTTTTTTAAGACTTTTCCCTCACCAGCCTCCCAACTCTTTGCTCTCAGTCAGATTCCCCAGGTCTAGCTCCTAGAGCTTTGTTTTCTTTAATAGCAGGGTGTCAGGTATCTGTTTGTCCTTCAGTCATCCCACACATGCACACACGCTCCTTGATCTGTTTTTATATTGCTTACCACATGTGTGGTTCTGGCACACAGGTTTTCTACATTATACTCCAGCTGAGCTTTCTGAGTCAACAAAGACCAAGTTTTTCCAGCCAGATCCTCACTGGTATCTTAGGACTCACTTGGAAGGCGGTGTCACTCCCTGCTCCCTGCTTTTGGGAGTGTGTTGTCTTGAAGGCTTTGCCACTTAAATGAGCTGTCTCTTTGGCCATCTTGGCTAGGTTCTGGACTTTCCACATTTCCTCCCCTTCTTCTGGGTACCCAAGCAACCCACGAGCACCAGCAGGCACAGGGAGACGGCATGTAGCGAGGTGGGGTCAGCAGAGCAGTCCACATCCTCTCTTTCTGCTCATCCACCTGTCTTCAATCTCCTTCCTTTTGTTTGGTGAGCAGTAGATCAGAATTCATATTCTCTACTCATCTTTTGGAGGTTTCCTGCCTTGCTGCCTGGGACCTAACAGGAGTAACTAGCAGGGAGAGGAGAGAACCTTTTCAAAGGCACTTGGACTCAAGCGTTTTAGAAATTTAAAATTCGAGGCAATTGCTGAGGCATGTACACAGCTTTAGGCTGCTTGTGACAGTTTAGCAGGGCTGCAAGATGCCCTAAAGGACTACCGAATGCATGAGCTCTAGGAGAAAAAGCTAACCCTTTCACAGTTTTGTGGTCTCCAGCTGCGTATTTGTGTGTGTTAGTACATGTGTCCATGCATGCAAATGTCACCAGAGCACAGTTTACACTCACAATTTTGAGCTCACTTTATAACAACAATCAAATGAGCCTGATTTGCACAGAAGCCACCTGAGATGCAGTTTGAGGTTTGTGTGCTAGTACTTCATGCGGAGAAACACAGAGTGCTGATCAAGGGCACAGTGCTCACAGCTCAGCCCTTGTGTACATCCAGAAATGTACTTTTTGAGATAATCAGCCTCTTCATGTTCTTCTTTTGATAGCTTTTATTTGAATGGAGACAGTCATGAGAGCACCTTGCTGATTTATTTAACTAATATAGAAATGTTGGAAGTTACTTTGAATGGAGAGGGCACTGTCAGGTTAGATATGATTGATAAAAACTTCAAATCTTTGATTTTTATCTGCATTATGCTTTTGTGCTCCGGTTGAAAGTGTGTTTCTTTTAAACGGAAAAGCAGGTTCCCACAGTGATTGTACCTTTACCACAAATGCATTGTGTTAATAGTGAAGGTCAGAAAGCCAAACTGTTTGAAAAATTACCAGGAATAAAATAAGAGGAGAATGGGAGGGCACACATGGCAATGTGTGCTGCGGTCAGGCAGCAGGCATCTCCTGTGCTGGGGTACCTTGGGAAGCAGGAGCCCAGCGTTGCCACAGTGATGACGGCGTATGTCCCATATCCGTAGCAATGACAGGCGTATGTGGGTGTGTTGTCACCTGGGCTGTGTGCTGAACGTGGAGGCAGACCTGTCCTGCTGTCATGCTAACAGTAAGAGAGGACTGCAAAATGCAAGAGCTGTTCAGGAGGGTGGCACAGACAAGCTCCTTGTCCTTTCATCTTCATTGAGCATCTGCTGGAGGCAGCGTATCTAAACGTGCAGTGAGAGACAAGCACTTGAACAGAAAAGACATGAGCTGCTTGCCCTCAGTCTCCGTTAGAGCGCGGGAAGGAAGCAAAGCCTTCATGCACCCTGCGTTTGCCTTTTCTGAGGCTTTCGTGCCATGAGATACCATGGTCACTTTGGTGAGGAGATCACTTCTGGGTGTTCCTACAGAAGCACTCAGTTAAATTATTCGTGTGTTACAAACATATGTAAGAATCAAGGTAAACAATGACAAAAAAGGTCACTATTTTTCTATTTTCTATTTGGATGTCCATGTGTCCAAGTTGTATAAGGCTAAAGCAAAGCAAAGTCTCCAGGGAGGGACAATATCTTTTGTTATATCCACTGATGCATTTGGGAAGATCAGACTCTTTTAGGCACACATGCTCTTTCTCAGATCTTCACAGAAAGAAAAAAATCTTGTTTTTTCCAAGTAGATTATTTGGTTTAATTAAAAAAAAAGTAAATCTTTGAGGAAGAAAAGCTGTTAGTATACAGGCAACAACAGGAACAGAAAGAACTTGAGGTTGCCCAGAGCGAGGGAACAGGGTGTCCCCTAGAAAGGCTGCATATACACATATGTCACTTGGCTCGGCCACTTTCTTAAAGCCATGTGGGGAACAGTGCCACCAGGGAAATGATGGCATCGCAACACAGCGGCAGCAAAACAAATGCGTGACTTGTTTGCTTTAGGCTTAGGTGGTGAGCCAGAATAAGGGATAGGGGTTCCTGCTCGGGACAGTGGTGTGATCACAGCAAGGACTACCAGTAATGCTTTTCATGTCTACAACAGGGAACTGCTGATGTGGGGGGGGACTACTCTGGCCCATATGATCAGAAGATTAGTTTAGATGAGCATGAGGGTCCCCTAGGGCACTGCACAATCACAAGATTTCACTTCTGGTTGATTCAGATCAAGACCCGTCTAACATCTTGGACCTGCATTGGACCTTCCTGTCCTCTGTGGAGCCAGTATGGAGCCTCACACTGCATCTAACCTGTTCATGCAATGTTATACCCATGAGAAACATTCCTGTGAAGGATTTGCAATCCCAGGAGTTTTGTGCAGACAGCAGAGCCATCTCATAAAAAAACACATGGTCCCAGGTGATTTGTATCTCTCAGGCTAAAGAAAGCAATGAGAAGGGATCAGACAGACGGGCTTTCTGCTAGGAGACTGGCACGACAAACTCACCAGAAATGAATAGCATGTCACCTCTCTCGAGTATGAAAAATAAACAGATTTTCTTTTCTACAGGTCATCCCAACCTTTTCTTTTGATACTCAGCATGACAACAGTGAGTCTTTCACAGATCTTCATCCCAATTTTATCACGTCCCTGCTCACAGCCAGCCAACAACAAATATGTGTGCCGTTACCATTGGATATTTTACAGAGGCAGGACATTATTGCAGAATGTAGGTCCTGTTACTGCTGTGTTCTGAGGAAAATGTGAGTCTGAATTCCTGTTAGAAGCAGGGCCTTTCTATATCAGAGGCCAGCCTTTATCACAAACACATGGCAGGCACAGCTCCAGGAGCAGAAAAAATGGCTATATCCACACCCCTGCAAATACACACATACTCATTGCTGGTGCTAGAGGTATTGCCTTTTGTAAACCCTGGAAGAAATGGAATGTGTTTTGCAGGAAGAAAACTCAGGTTTGTTCTTTCAGAAAGATAAAGTTAGTAGTTTTATCAAAATATCATTTGCAGTGTGCTACAGCCTAAAAGTGGGCATGAGTTTTAAATGTATATAACAAGGAGGGGAAAAAAAGGAAAATAACAATCCCTTCAGCATCTAATAAACATATGTTGGAATAATTAACTCCATTTTCAAGTCTCCACTGATGAAACCAGACCATGTCCTGATCTAGTTTTGATTCTCTCTGGCCTGATTGCTGTTTCCTCAGAGATGTTTGTTTTAAAATCTCAGGAATTTGAAAATAATGGATTCACGGTCCTATTATCCAGCCCCAGGTCTGTCTACCATATAATTGTAGCATCACTCAGGTTGGCAGGGACCTCAGGAGGTCCCTAGTCCAGCTCGCTGCTCAGAGCAAGGTCGGCTGCAAGATCAGACCAGGTTGTTCAGGGTTGCTCAAGATCCAGTTGGGTTTTGAAACCAAGAATGGAGATTCAAGTGCTTATTTAGTCTCATAGTGAAATCTTTTTTCCTAATACCTAGTCAGAACCTCCCCTGTTTCAATTCGTGTCTGTTGTCTCTTGTTCTCCTGCTATGTACCACTGTGAAGAGCTTGGCTCCGTCTCCTCAGCAATCTTCTTGTAGGTGTTGGAGGACTGCTTTTAGTTTACCCAGAGCCTTGTCTTCTCCTGACTGAACAAACCTCAGTCTCTCCTCATACACCATCTTTGTGGTCTCCTGAACTCTCTCCAGTTTATCAACATTTCTCCTGTCCTGGTGTCCCAAAACTGGATGCAGTATGCAGAGATCATCTAATGAGTGCTGCGTATAGGGGAACAGTCACTACCCTCGGTCTACAGGCTAAAAGCGAAAAATGCCCAGGGAGACCCAGGTATTTCATGCAGCAGTCTGGGTTTTGTATGAAAGGAGCTTTAGCTCCAAAAAATCATTAGGACAAAGATTTGGTAGAAATTTGGTATTTGGTAGAAATTATAGCTTAGACTTGTTGCTTTCAGCTCCCAGCTCCAAATTTGACTTCATATTTGACCTCCCAGATGGTGCATTGGCAGTTAAGATATTTTGCACAGATCACAGTGCCAGTGAAGAGACACTTTATCCCTGAAGCCAGCCAACAACACCCAAACCAAAGCTGTCACTCGGACCAGGAGATGTCCCCACAGGGCAGCTGCACAGGGCTCAAGGAGGACAAATGCAGAAGCTGCAGGAGAATACTCTGCCCTGCAGAGCTGGACATGCAGCTCTGCCTCTTGGTAGTTCATATATTTTTTAAAGGGCTAACCTTTTCTTTTTGGCTTATGGTAGAAACAGTGGTCCCCTTTGATTCTGAGAGAAAAAGAGCAAATCTTTTCCCATCTCCTTTGGATTCATGATTGAAGTGTCCCTTGGTGCAACAGAAATGGAGGGAGAGAAGTGCTATTTACCTCTTCCTCCCCAATTCCCAGTGTCCTGGCTGCCAGGTGGAAGCAGAGAAGTGATCTAGAGAAATGAAGTTCCTGTCTGGCAAAAATAAAAAGAAACTTCAAAAAAAGTATCTCTTTGGTGCAGAAATTTTCCATTGCAGTTTGTGTTCTTTTGATCCAAAGAGCACAAGGGTGGCATAAAGCTATTTAACTCCTCACAGAGATAACAGCATATGGGACATGAGGGTTTCAGTTCCTGCTGCTCTATGATTATATCTACGAGGTGAGATTAGGAGCAGGTGCCTCTGTGTCCCAAATTTTGCAGGAGTCTGGGCATTCTCCTGAGCACTTCAGATCCTCTCAGGCAGAGATGAAAAACCAAAGCAATGTCTTTTGGATGAGTTCTGAGCAACCTGACAGATACAACTGGAAGCACAACCTGCTATATGAAATGGCCCTTTCTTTCTTTTCCTTTTCATCAAAGTCCTGAAACAAAATGCTTCATTTTGGTTCACAGGGAAACCTTTGATGTTGGATGAAAACCTGAGGAATTTCATTTCTTTTTGGTGATTGGGGAAAAAAAGCAGCTAAGTATTTCTACATTCACATTTTTACAGTTCTACATTTCACTATCAGGCCTCTCTCCAGGGTAATTATTATTGGTATAATTTAATGAGATTTTTATTCTTAAAGAATAACATAGGGTTTGACTGATGTGGGTGCTCTTCCCCACTGGCAATTTTCCTTTCCAGACTGGAGAAGTCTACAGAAGGGAAAACTGAACAAGACCTGGCTGAGAAACACCTATCTTCTGTAGCATCTCTCCAAACCTGGAGGCCAGCTGCTTTATAACATGGCTCAGAATAACCCATAGTGAATAAACATGTACCTTGGTCAGGCGATGAACCTGCTATCTTCTCTTGGCCTTTGGCATAGAAACACCAGATGCCGCGTTCAGTGAAGGCACAGAGCTGGGAGGTGCATGCAGGGTAATTGCATATGTGCCATAGGGAAGGCGGAGGTACCTCACAGCTGAAGGGTTACTACAGTTCCTTTTCCAAATCCTCAGCTGTCTTCTTACAACCCACAGATCAGACTGCCACAGCTTTGGGAACTGACACTTGTCCATCTTGAAGAACATGCATCAATTTGCAAACACATTCCTCAAGACAGCAAGCTGTTGCGCAGATATCCTACTTCTAGCTGTGCCTGGCACAGTGATAATTTTGGAAAACTGCTTGAATTCTATTAAAAAAAATGCTAGAAATACTGTCTACAAAGTTTACCCTACTTACACAGTCTGCATTTGTTTATCAAAAACACCAAATGTAAGACCCCTGAGCACTTCAGAGTGAAAGAGCTGTCACATTCCTGATCCTTATTGCAAATCTTGCAGTCTTTTTTCATTTTACGAGGCATCTGATTTCTGATATGTCCACAAGGGGGGTGATTAGGTCCACCCCTACTCAGGGGTAAAATCTCTCTCAGCAGTGGGAGTGATACCTGAGCAAATAAACTGGAATCTGACTCAGAGTGCTTTTACGTGGCGTTTCTCAGCCCATGACGTGGGAGCATTGCTGGTCTGCAAAGACACAAGGGGTTGGTCAGGGAAATGACTGCAAAAAAAAAAAAGCCATCCATGCACGTATATCCTCATCCTTCAACAAACAGAATCGAGGAAATAGAAAGAACTGATAAATGATTGCTCAGAGTTTAGCTTGCTTTTTTTTTTTTTTAATTGAGCTGGAAATGAGAACATTGTGGTAACATCGCACAAAGTGGCTCCTGGACATTTTTCAAGAAGGCTGAACTGAACAAGTTCGAGAAACACGGAAAAAGGTCAAGTGACCTTAAACTGAAAGTCAGTGCGACAGAGGTGCAACCTGATCAAAGCTGCCTTGTGATTTCACAACAAATTTTGCTATCGATTTCGACTGGAGTTTAGTCATGGACTTCAATAAATGCAGGGCCAGGTACAAAGTCAATGCTGTTTCTCACCCTTACTTTTAGTTCTTTATATGCTCTCGACAGCACCAGGTATTTTTCATGATGACAGAGTTTTATCTTTCCCTGGTTAATTTGTGAGCTTAATCTTAAGTTATCTTCTGCCTGTCCAGTATGTAAGCATTACTGTGCTTGTTACTGAGGAATCTAGTCTGTCCAGACAACTTACTCACTAACAGAGCGTTAATGAGATCCCTCATTTTCATTTTTAGGATCCTTCTTTTTTTTTCCATTGTATGCCAACATCTTCTGTTTACTCAGATAAAAGATATGTTGATTTTTTTTCTGTTTTAGAATGGTTTGAAAATAGTCAATTTTTTTGATCTTAATAAAAAAAAGATCTTTTCTAACTTTTTACTTCAACAGAAGGTAGGATTTTGACTCTAGCACCTATTAACTTACTTTTTGAGAAGTGGAGAGAACTAGTCAAGAAAAATTGAAAGGACAGTGATTAATAGTGTGAATTTCAAGAGATGGAAGACAAGGGGAAAAAAAAAGGAGAGAGAAAACATGACAAAGGATCCAGTAGCCTGAAACTCACAAAAAGAGTGACTGAACATCAAAAATAGAAGACACAAGAAGAGAACGTATAGCTACCACAGAAAGACAATGCGGTTGGGAAGACGAGGAGGTCACTTCAGCTTAGGAGAAGGTGATGAAGTGGAAAGGAGAGGAACAGGAAGAGATTCAGGTTGGTCTGAGCGAGAATTGCAAAAGCTCTAGAGCATGGGAGAAGGGGGGTACAAACTGTGAAGACTGTGTCAAAATGAGGAAAGCGAGGACGCGAGGAGAAGCTGGCATGCAGAAACGCTGAAGGAGGGAAGCTGGGTGGAAACAGAGAGAATTTGGGGCGATGGAGACGGACGGGTGGATTAGCCCTGTGGTAAGCAGAGAGCAAGGGAGGCCGGGAGACAGGACAGGAGATCCTGGTGGGAAGCAGAAGCAGGGCAGGGAGCAGGTCGCCGTTTGGAGGTGCAGGGTGGCTGTTATCCTGTTAGCAGATCCCTTGCTCCAGCAGGTGTGAGATTAGAGGCAGCACCGTCATACCTGACGTGCGAAGGAAGCTGGCAAAAGACCAGGTTTCAGCAAACGCCGTGACAAGGCAGCTGTGAGAGCACATGGCGTGGAAGGTGTCTTTGCAGTGAGGTGCCTCCACCGTGTTTGCTTTGGCATTGGCAAGGCAAACGAGCGTGACTGGAAAAAAGCAGAATATGGATGGCAGCTGGTGATGGCTGGAGCGGGATGGGTTTTATTTCACCCTGCTGGAGTCACAGCTCTGAGGCAGAGGCAGAGAACAAACGTTGCTCAGGCAACTCTGCTTTTCATTACTGCAAAGAAGTCAGGGCAAAATCCAGGTTGCAGGAAAAGCTTAGGAGGAAATCCTGCAGATCAAAAAAAAAATCAAGACCAAGGCACTGATAACAGGAAAGGAGTAGTGCCTACGCTTGAAAATGGTCCAGAGTGTAGTGTTGGCACAGGGCTTGAAAAATATTGCAAAATTCCCGTGAAAGATGATGTTTCTCACATCATCACTGAGCTAACTCTTTAGGCTAAGGCAAAAGCACCTGAGGTCTGCAGGCCCTTTCCATACTGGGAAGGCTCTTGTCCCTGTCTCCACCTGGGCCTTTCCACGGAGCGATCCATCTCTGGACCTATCAGGGACGCAGGAATGTCAGCACAAATCAGGATGAGGGTCTGGAGGGAAAGAGGACCAAAAGACACATTTCCCCACTGTTTCTTCCTTCCCCCGACGAGGGTTGTGAGGAAGCTTGAATCCTTCACCTGTTTCATTCTGATCAGACGAGATAAATGTCTCAGAGGATACTCATGGGAGTTAATTGACATTAGAATTAAAATGGAAATAGTCTCAGCTAGACCACTGCCCTTGCCTAAGGTAAAAGGCTTTAGAAGTATGTGCTCTCCCTGAGCAGCTAAATTCACACTCCTCTTGGGTAAAATATCTAGGCGTTTCAGCCAGGCATGTTCTCCCACTCAACCATGGTAACGTTGGCGTGTTTTCCGCAGTCAACAGTGCATAGCTAATGGGCCAAGTTCACCTCGGTGCACAGCAGCACTGCAGGCAAGCAGCAGTCAACGCAGCTCTCCAAGGAGTGAATTGATGGAGTTTCACCTCCCCATAGCAGCAACCCCTGCAGCTTGGCTTATTTGTAAATTCAAGAGAACCCACTCCCGGAACAAAAAGACAATGCAGGAGAGGCAAGAGTTCAAGCTGGAGAAAATGGGAACAGGCTCTCCCTGCTGCTCCCACATGGTTTTCTACTGGCACCTCTTGAAGATAGCTTGTGGCCTTAGACATCTGAGTAAGGTAGGGCCATCAGGACATGCCTTACCTTCTCTTCTGACTCATTTACTGCTGTACACTCGGGTATGCAAAAGGAAAGGTCGCAGGATTTTTAGGCAACCTTCATTTAAACAGCTTCACCTGAGACTCTGAGATGACCTCCCAGATGTCCGGAAAGCAGGCTGTTCCCAGGGTACCACATTTCCCCAAAATGTATGCTCATTATATCAAATGGATGTAGTGCTTTTGTGCCTAAAGGCTTTTCTTCCATTTATGCTGCTTGACGGAATCAATATTATAAAGATGAATTGTTTGGCCAAACTACTGTTTCCCTTTCAGGGCGAATACATTTATGATCGCTGTTGTACATGAGTGCAGTTTTCCAGAGCTGTATTACATTTATGTGAGGGAGAAAAAAAACACTCCTTCATCCACAGCATACATACACCGATCTAACCGGGCCCTGACTGCACTGAACTGGGGAAGAGAGGATGAGCCTAGGGGGTGAATTCACTCAATCCCATTCTATTTATTCTCTCAGAATTACTATTTTAACATCCTCCCTGTGTAGCTGTATAATCCTCACTGAAGCTGAGCTGTTGAGGCAGGTACCAATTTTCAATAAAGCAGACAAACGCAAAGAAGATAAAAACACATTAGCTGTGATTGAATCCGATATCTATCAGCACTGCACATTGTGAGTGCAGCCCTCCCTTTAAAAATGTTTCTTTTTCCTGTATTTTTTATGACTCAGTCCCACATTTGCCTCTTTTTCCATGGACAATCAGTACTAGCAGTGAAAAGCGACTGATACCATTTTTCTCACTGTTTCTCAGGTGACCCGAAATTTTCTCTGCTATACATAAAATTGCAAGTAATGCTTTAGTGAAGCATATTTTAAATACAGTAAACTAATCATTCCACCAGTAGAGAGAACAGTTCAGGTATATCTCCCCGGATAGTTTCATTCAAAGGCATGCAAGATCTTTACCCAAGTAGTCATAAAGCAGACAGAAAGAAAAACCATAATTAGAAGGAGCAATAAAACCAATCTTGAAGCATTAAAATCAGAACTGGAAGGATAGATTAGGTATTATGATACTTGTGTTGTTATTAACTCTGCCCAAAACAGAAGTATGGCATCAACTTACACAAGGCTTTGTTCACTATTTACTACTACGCATAGTAACGGAGCTCCTTCTTTCCATAACCACAGCATTCTTGGGAGAATGAGCAGGTATTGGATTTGGAATGAGATGGATGCGTTGCAATAAATGTTAATATTTAATTTCGTGGAGCCTGCCAGCGCTCTGGCACATGCAATACCAGAAGCCTAAGCCAGATATCAATCACGCTGTTTACGGCATTTACACCTTGCCCCACTGATCACAGGGACGAAGTCTTGAACTGTAAAGAGTGTCAAAGTCCCTTTGATAAGATGAACTGAGTCAGCACAGGAGGCGCTGGCACAAAACACATTAAAACATTTTCTGCAATACCTCCACTTGATGTAGTCAGACTCAAAGACAAACAAGTGATTTTTCTTGCAGCACTGATGCTAAAGGAAGACCTGGAAGATCTCTGGCTCTCACCAGCATAACTTACCCACTGGCTGCCAGCAGCAAATGCTTCAGCCTGGTTTACGTTATGGTCAGTCAGAACAGGCTCTCTGTGCATCTCGTTTGGGCTGGTATTTCTAACCCCAAGACAGGTAGGAACCATATACTTTTTGTAGGGCTCTCCTGTAGTGCAGTGTCACTACTGGGCAAAGGGGAGGAGAAGATCTCCGAGGAGAAGACCTGCTTGCTCACATGCTCTGCCTCTCGTTCCTCCAGATGCAGGTGTTCTGCTCTTTGAGAAGGCCTGCGAGGTTCATCATCCTTCTTGCAGGAAGCAGATGCACCTTCACCCACCCCTCCTGACCAAGTGCAGCTTCCAAAAGCTGTTTGCTTTAACCCCTTGGCCATCAGGCTTCGCTCACTTCATCACGTGTGTATGCAGCCATGCCCTGGAAGGAATGACGCTCCTTTCCATGTAAAGGCACACAAAGTTTGCTTGCTTTCTTAAAAAAAAAAAAAGCAGAAAAACCACCCATTGTGAGCTAGCCACCTCAGTGTGTGTAAAGTAATATTGAAGCTCCTTTGTATTTATTTCGCACGGTCTTTAACTCTCCAAGGCTGTCAGATGATTGGCATATGTGGTCATCTGCAGCCATCTGGGAAACACAGATCAGCTGATATCACATGGAGCAGCCGGGCTCGCCGATGCCAGGGTGAGTGGCTGAGCTTGGAGTTAGTTTCGGAGCTGGAATTTGTCCAAAGCTCGTCAGCTTTCACCTTCGGAAGAAAAGTGCAATTAGGTCACGCGTCATGTTTAATGGCACTGCTACCAAAAATACTGGGCCTGACTTTTGGGGATTTAGAGAAAGAGGGGATGGAAAGACAGCTGGAAGATGTATTGTTAGAAAGGAGAAAGTATTTTTATAACCTGTTTATTTTCTCAGGAATTAAGATTGCAGCAATTAAACCAGCTCAGATAAGCGATAAGAGATAAAAAAGTGGAGCTATGAGGAACTTAAACAATCACAAAATTTTTTCAAGAAGATGGTGGTAGTCACAAGATGATTTTATCATCCCATTTCCCCTCTAAAGTTCTCATTTTTCTGCCTTGCTTCTGTTAGTACGTGAATATCTTTCAAGGAATTGCTGGTCTTGGCTTCTATCTTTCACCTGAAGCACCGCCAAGACATGTCTCACTGCTGCCTCTTGGTCCTTTCTGCTGAGCCATTCAAGATCCTTGGTGCTTTGTTTGCAAAAGTTATGTCAGAACATGATTTCCGCAAAGGAGCGTTTGCTCTGGAGGTTCACCCTGGAAAATGCATTGGAAAGTACATCGTGTGATGAAGCACGGGGGCAGCTCTCGGCGATTTATAGCTGCCCTGCCAGGCACCTCGACAGGCAAGTTCCCTGGGGCTCCTGCAATTCCTTATCAGCATTTGCACAAGGGATTTCTTCAGTGTGGGGCAAGGGACTCTCTGCCAGGTCCAAACCCAGGGGCAGCTGAGCTGCTCCACATGTCCCTGCCAGGAACTGGTGATTAGCAGATGCTAATTATTGCTGCTTACGTGGGCTCAGCCTCACCACCTCGCCACTATTTTTAGGAGTGGTACAGTTCTCTGGTCTAAATGCACTTTCGGGAGTGGGGGGCAGTGTAAAGCCATGGACCCTCTACGGGGAATCATCCCCAATGGGGCAGTGGTTTCCCTGGCCTACAGACCCTCGCAGACCTCTGAAAGTCTCTGGACTGCATAAGCATGAGCAAATGCAGAGTCAACACCTTGAGTTATTGCTCTCAGCTCTCCTGCCACTTGCAAATCACACCTTCCTTTGCCTGAGGAGCTTTTCTAGGAAGATGCCTCTCCCCCCTGCCCCTTAGGGCAATGCTGTCCACTCGATGTCCACCCTTGAAGGACAGATAGACAGGGCAGGGGTTTGCTCCTTTGCAAGAATCGGCAGCCCCAGCATGACCTGAGCTGGATAGGTGCAAGCGAGACATCCGGAGCTAGTGGTCTTTTCAAGGATGGAGTACAGTGGCGCATTACGTGAGCATCTGTGTGGGTTATATCTTATTTTGGGAGCAGTGGCAAGGCTCTCTGCCGTGTCTCCTAAGAGCTGAGTAAAAGTCATGCCAACAAACAAAGTTCTATTTTAAACACAGCTCTGACAACTGTCCCTCCTCTACAGGGATTTGAAATGTCATTTTGAAGACAGGGGACTTAGTACATACTGTACAGTTTAAGGAAGAAAGTAAGATAGAGCCTCCTGAATATGGTTTTGTGGAGTTATGCTAGGAAAATTAAACAGAAGTCACACTCCATCACTACATCATTATATTCTACTATATTGAAAAATTTTCATGTGATGTTAGTGAAGGCCAAAGACTGTCTTATGCAAATACACATGCTGTGGTTGAACCAGGACCCAGCACATCATGAATAGATTCATTCACCTCTGCAGGAGTTACTGGTCCTTCATAGCAGAATGCAGTTCTTTAACAGAAGCTGAATGTACCTCTCTGAAGGGCAGATTTTGGCTCACAAAAAAAGCCATCGTTGCTTTTAGAAATGGAGATTTAGAGCCACTTTTCGGAGGAGGAAGGGTTGTGTCTGCAATTTTCTGAGCATGAAACAACTGTAGGCCCTTCTTCTGGAAGCCTGGTCTAACAGGGTGCACCTAGGATGTTCACCGAGGGAGAGGAACAATTTCTAGACAGGTGAAAGCCTTCAAAACCTCACAGGAACAAGCCCTTTCCCCCTCTCACCCATCTCTGCTCATTCCACTTTTCTTTTTGTTTAATTCTGTATAACAGGCAAAAATGCCATGCCCATTTTCACGTCACTGGGAACGTTCAGATGGCTTCGATGTCATTTTGCAAGTCATTTTTATCAGCAATACTTGTTTTTTTCTTTCTTTTCTTTTTTTTTTTAAAGAAAGCAATGATAGAAGAGCAGGGGATGTAAAGCCAGCTGGCAGGGCTGAGCAGATGTGCTTCTGCATGTCTCCTCCTCAAAGCAACCCTTGTTCTACTTGCACGCGACACTTCTGTCAGCTCACAACTTTCATAAGGCAAATTTATAGTGTGACTCAGAATTCAGCGAGCACAGCAGGCCCCCAATGAACCCTTCCTCGGAGAAGTTTCCATTCGTGTAATGTTACCCCACAGGGTAACCGACAGGGTATGATGCTCGACCGCATGCACATGACCCTGAGGCTCTCCTCTGCTCTGGAGGAGCTGGCATTGTTACAGAAAAAAAAAAGCAGCATTTAGTCTCTTGGTCTGTGAAAATGATCAGCTAAAGATAAGCTGCCTGGGATTGCATTCAGGAATATTTTACATTGCTCTAAGGTCTTTTAGGCTCGAGGACATCACCTTTGCTTAGGCGTGGCAAATGGCTCCTTGTGTGTTGTTCTTGAGAAGATTTCTCAAGAAAGTTGTTTGCTAGATCATTGCAGTCTTCTGTGTTTCTGCCTGGCTGCGACATCAGAAGTCGTGAGCCAAGCAGTAGACCCGTCTGTCCTTGAAGAAGAACATGAGAGTCCTTTACGACTTTATGTGAGTACTTCTGGTTATTATAGGAGGCATCAAATTCCCTTATTTCATATGGAAACAGCGGATCTCTCAGTGGGTCTCATCAGAGTCTGTATTTAAAAGACGGTCACCTTTCTGCAAGAAAATGTATTGTACTTAACAGGAAGTGTGTATCCCGGCAGAATTATCGGGAGGAAGCATACAACATAAAGAGGCAATGAAGAGGGAAAGTCTAAAGCAGTCTGGAAACCTACAGCATTTTAAAACATGAATTCCTTTGGTGTTCACGACATTTTCCTCTCTGCTATGCCATTTAACACTTAGGTGGCAAATGCTTACGGACAGAAATAATTAGAAAGGATTCACTTTTACAGAATTTTACAGCAGGACGCAGGTTCAGTCCTGGTAGTTGCTCATGTAAGTAAAGTTACTTGCTTACATCCATCTTTGAAGGATTAAGAAATGCTTTAACCTAACAGTACTGGCCAGCTGTTGTTCTTTGAGTTAGTGCATCCTGCCGTTTCTCTGCAGCAAGACTTTAAAAAACGTTGACAACAACTGCTGAATATCAAAAGAACGATATATGTTAAAAGTTAATGACGTATATATAGCATCTGCTCCCAGTAAAGCATTTAGGCAACAGACAATTGAATACAAACAAATAGAGGAGAGAAAAGGCAAACAGTAATAGCACCTCTTAAAGAGCAGATGATGATTATTTAAAATATTTCCCTTCAGTCCTAGCATGCAGCTGAGTCCGACAAGAGTATAATTTTAAGGGGAAAACCACAGAATGTGCTTTTTTCTCTCCATCTGAAAGGTGTGTAAGAAGAGCAACCGCACCGGGGCCAGCAGGACTGGGGCAGGACGGCTCAATAGACCTTCTCTGTCTCTCGGCAGCGGCGGTGAGCCGTGAGAAGTGCACTCGGTGCGCGGTGCCGTCAATGCAGGGATTGTAGTGCAGCTTTCCCTCACTTCCTGAGCTCTGTCTGCAGCTTTCCTGGCACAGATTTGCCTTTTCAATAGCTCCTGCTATATTTGGTGCCTTTTCACCGTTTTGCGGCTTGGCCTCAAAACGCTGCTGGGGAAATGGCATGGATCTACTGCGGGAGAGCCAAGTGGGAGCCACGGCTCTACCCTGAAGAGGTAGCAAGCAGGGTGTGGGGAATTAAAAGCTTATTATACACTTAAAACGAAGATACAGAGAACTTCAGATCGCCAGAGCTCCCCCCCTGCAACACATATGGGAAAGATTTAATGTGAGTGATACATTGCCAAACTGGGCTCTGCTCGTGTTTTGCCTCGGAGACGTCAGCCCCAGCCTCACCCATTTCCAGCCCCCGGAAAGCTTTCTGCAAGGCAGGAGGGGCCTGAATTGCCAATGTGTAAAAAAAAAAGGCATCACGCCGCATAAAAGCATGTCATTCCTCACTCCTTCCCTCGCCCAGCTTGCTCCAGGCCTCCGCTCTCTCCATGCGTCCCGTATCCCTCCTCCCTGGCCCAGTTCGTGTAACAACGGGGCAGTAGCTTCTCTTCCCACCAAATATAACTGCCTCGTCTACTATTTAGCCCTTGACTGTCCCACACCCCCACAAAGGCCGCTCTCCCGCGCGCGCGCCCAGAGCTAATTTATATTTGCTGTTTATGCTGGAACTTTATATTGCCTAGCAACCATAGATATTTTTTGCCACGCTGCTTTATTATTATTTATACACGTTCACAATGTCAGCTCCGCAGCGGTTTTAACGCAGCCCTGGGCTTGGGTTGTCTCGGGACTGACGGTCTCACCAGATTTATGGCACGGTATTTCATGCCTCTGCGGCCAGTCCCCCTGACCTCAGCTCTCCCGTCTTTCCAGCCGTGTGAAACGGGCTGGTACGCTCCGAATCCCAGCTCTTCCGGCGCCTTTGGTGTCAGCTAGTTAAATACACAGTTTAAAAGAGCCCAGCTGAAGCAGTTTCTCCGTGGCGCTTTGCTTCGGTGCCCAGCCGCTGGCTGCCTGCCCCCAGCGCCGCCCCGGCCCCGGTGCGCAGAGGGCCGGCAGCCCAGTTCCCGGGAAAGGCACGCCGGTGACTCAGGGTGAATAACGCCGGGCGTCTCTCTTCCTGCTGCGGTCCTCGTCAGCTCCTGCCTCTCTCTTTTGGACAGTTTGTGCTATCGAGGGCCGAACGGGCCGCATCTGGGAGCCTGCTCTGGCCGCTGCCGAATCCTGCCCTGCGCTGGGGAATGGCTCGGCCAGGGCCGGCCAGCTTGGCCAAAACGGTGCCAAAAAGGAGATTGCTCACAGGTTGCCCGCAGAGGTGACCACGGGCCAGTGCCGCTTCCACAGTGCGAGTTAGGATACGCGGGTATAAAAGCAGGCAGTGAGTGCAGGGCAGAGATGTGGGGTGTTTCTCTCCCGGGATTTTGGTTCCAGACAGGGCTGATGGTGTGGTTCTCCCATGGACACCTCTTCTTGGACAGGGCTCTAGCAGCCATGATCTCCTGCCCTGGGGAAACGAAGCTGCTGAGCTGTTGTTAGACACAGCTTCTGAATTGTCCCGTCCAAGCTGGGAAAGTGCATTTGAGATGTTTTCTGGCACTGGGGGCCAACTGGCAAAGAAGAGCTGGTAGCCACACTTGTCACTCTTACCCCTGCTGCCTCCAAACTGCCTCGACCAGGAACAGTCACCCGCCAGGAACGGTCGCCCGCCAAGCCATCGGCTGGGACGCTGCGAAGGGGAGGGATGAAAACCTGAGCGATCCCTCTCCTGTGCTGTTGATGTGATCTCTGCAGAACTGTGGGGATTTGCAACAGCGGCAGATCCAGACGTGGTATTTTAAATTCTATTTCCATGGTTTTTGCTTGCTAACACATACTTTGTTAGAAGCTTACATTTCTGTTTCGGTGCAAAGGCTCTGCCTGAGAGCACCATCTGAACCCTCCTGAGCTTTGGAGGATCTGGAGCTGCATCAGAAACAGGCAGCAGGACCCTAATTTTAGAAGAAACACAGAATCTGGATCTGCACACCCCATGCGTGGGAAAAGCATGAATTTGAGTTTAGATGGTAACTTGGCGGCTCTGGTATTTCTCTAACCACACGGCTGCAAAGGCCTGTACACCTTCTGTCCTCTGCGGGAGGAGTGCAAGGGAGGATTTTCTGCTCTCCCCCAAAGCATTGCCTTCCCCAGAGGGTCGCAGCTGTGGCAGACATGGAGAGCACGGCCCACCCAGAGACGCAACAGGGCTGGCGTTGAAAGCCAAGCATGCCGCTGCCCGTGAAGCACAGGAGCCGGTCTCACGTGCCGAAGCGTTCCTTGCACATCTGGGACGAGAAACCAGCTGGTGACCTGCCTCCTTCCCAGCTGGTCCCAGCCCCAGAGGACTCCAGAGAGGGAAGATGCCTTACCGCTGGAAAGGATGGAGCTACCTGGAGGAAACAGGAAAGTGGAAAAAATGTCACAGCAGAAGACAGTGGTAGTGAAAAAAAAACAGATTAGAAGTGGGAAACGTCTACAGAGAGAATTCCTAGAAACAAAAGTGAGGGAAGAATGAGAGAAAATGGGAAATGATATGCCCCCCAAAATGATCACTGAACGTTTTGTCAGTGTGGGTTTTTATGTAGGCTGTAATCGGGACTTGAATTTTCTGCTTACAGCTACAAAAGCCCAAAGTGCTCTGAGCTCTAGCGGTGCGTGACAGGCCTTTGCCCTGTGCTGCCCTCTCCATAGCCGCCCACAGCATCTCTGCCATGCCAGATGCTTGGGCAGGTAAGGGCAGCAGGAAGCTTTCGGGACACAAAGACATCTTTGTATCTTCTTATCTGTTTTAATATGAGCTTGCAAAGCCATGCAAATATGCATTTTTCTTTAAATCAGAAAATGCTTGTATGCATATATACGTATTGTATGTATATATAGATATATGCACACACATATATAAATATATATATATGCACACAAACATCTCGTTGCCATGCAGAAACACAATGCTTTTCAGTTCTTCATCCTAATTAACCCACAATTTCTCCTAAGAAGGACGGGACAGCAATCCAAGTTGCAGTTATCTTGTGGATGGAGGGCTCCATGCTCATGCCATCCCCTCCACTGAGCTGCTCCGTGTGGGGCTGCCCCTACATCACCCCACCACTTGCACCTATTTCCCCAGCAAAACCTCCAGTTACAGGAGGAAGCTGGTTCCCAAGAGCTCTAAGCTGCCGATGGGCAGAGGTGGTTTTCTGCTCTCCCACGTGCCAGAGCTGCTGGAGCTGATGCTCGGTCTGGGCAGGAGGCCAGGGCTGCAGGAGGTGGTGTCCCAGTTTCTACCAGCCAGGGCGATCTGTTCTCCCTGATACATCAGCTGGGCATACTGGTTTGGCTGGATGTTCATGTTCCTTCACATATCGCAGGCTCCCTTGGTGAAGCCGCACTGCCACGTGGGGAGGGCTGATCTGCCCTGGGAAGCGAGTGGGAGGGAATTTGCCCTATTTTGGCTTTTCTGGATGAGCCCCCTGGATATGCACCCAAAGGGTAGTACCCAGGGCACCGTGGTGCCTCAGTCGAACTGAGACGTGGCTCTCGTTTCTGATAGCAGCCCAGCTGCTGGTAGGCTCCATGGTGAACAGGCTGGGGGCATGAATTATGCTGAAAAATAACCTTGGGGGGGGGGAAAAAAAAGAAGGAAAAGAAAAGGGGGTTATTTCTAAGCTGGATCCATTCCTCAGTGTGATTCACTGACCATGCAAAAGTGTGTGCTGGGAGCTGGGCACAATTTCACTCCCCATGAAACCTAAGCCCGGGGTTGCACCTCTTTGACGGCTTCCAGCTGTGGATGACAGTGCTGTAATGCAAAATGTCACAGCAGCTGTAACCTTACACCGAGTGACCGGGGCTACGGGTCTCATGACTATTGTGATGTTTTTGCAGCCGTCCTTAGCCCAGAGATAAGGCTTCCTCTTGCAACCTCCTTTCTCCACCAAGATTACTGCTGCGGGTGCGCGTGGCCCTCATGCCCGGCCGTGCTGGTGGCAGCCCTCGCTGCGGCTTCTCCGAGGGGAGACCCGGGCACGGAGCAGCTCGTGCGGGGCTGGCCAGGTCCTGGCCCTTTTTGGAGGGTGGTCCCCGATCTGCAGGGCACCAGGGGTGGCCTGGAAGGCTGTGACCAGTGTCACCACCGGGTAATGAAACCGCCTTGCCTCCATGCTGTTTTCCATTAAAAAGTGGACAGCGAGCTGGTCCTCGGTTACTCTGAACACTTTAAACTGCCTAGAAAGCTCTTTTCCTTTCTCTGTATCACTAAGAAGAAAAGTTGAGCTCTTCTTTTCAGGTTTGCAGAGAGTTAGAAATAGGAGCAAAGTCTGGGAGAAAGTCTAGCAGTAGAAGTGCTGGCAGAATTGACCTGGATGAGAGTTTTACTCTTTTTCTTAAGGTCTTTTCTTAAGATGCCCTTAGAAGTACATGCAAATGGATTCAGCAAGGTTTTATGCTGCTTTTATTGGATCGATATCAGTCAGCTCTTCAGGTAGCTGCTTGAAACAATTTTTTTTTTTTTTTTTGGTGGAGGGACTGGCTTTCCATTCCAAGAGAGATGCTTTCATCCCATCCGAGAGGAGACAGGGCCTTGGGGACCTACATCAGCTTCAGATTATGGCAGTCTATAACCTGGGCAGACCGGGCCCTCTGAACATGGACAACTTAATCCCATTTGCGCTAAGAGCACTTTACATTATCCTGGGGTATTTTAAGGCTGGGTCAGCATAAAGTGGCTTTTGTCTTAATGAGTATCAGAACCAGGGATTTTCTAACTCCACTTATCGCAAGCCTCATAATCAGATTGACGTCTCTAATTAGCTGTGCTAATGACTCTGCTGTGTAGACAAAACCTGAAGGTGAAGGGCAACATGCTAGAGCTGCTCTCTTACCTGGGAAAGACTGAGATATAGTGTGCCTTTTTCTTTCTTTCTTTTTTTTTTAAGGAGAGCCAAATGGTCTCTCTATTGAAGAAATTTATCCTCTGCCCAGGCTCCATTAGGTGATGAGCTGACCGCATAAAGCACCATTCAATACATTCAAAAGCCGCATCCTCCTCCATCCTGACCGGATCAGAAGTCTCTCTAAAGTAGCTTTAAAAGATCCAATTGCCAAGCAGCCTGGCTTGCCGAGGGCCACCTGCTCTATGGCTTTTCGGGGGGTACCAAACGAGATCTCAATTTGCTGATGACCTTCCTTAGCTTTCGCAGAGAACCGCTATAGCCACCTGCGCAACCTGCTTCTGCTCCGGATTTGTGCACGGAGAAGTGACTCCGGAAAGCAAATCCGCTGGCCCTGTGCAATTTTTATTAAAAGCTGACAACAGAAGGGAGGAAGTTCTTGAAAAAGGGGGTTTTGAAATTTCAAGGAAAAGTTGTTTTGCCAGTTCTCGTTGAGTGAATGGCTGTGGAATTTCTTGAGCTCCTTTAAAGGCTATAATTTGTTTTTCAACTGTTTCTACTAATGTCTTGGCGGAAATATCTTATAAAAGTTTATGGGAGCTTCCAATCTTCCGTTTCTCCAAAAAAGGCCAAAGTTACCCTGTGCCTTCTGCCGAATTCATGATCTTATCAAGCTTATTGCCTGCTTCCGTTTCCAGGAACCAGGCCTGCGCTCATTTTGTGACAAGCTGCCATGTTAGTGACAGTGTGGCTCGGTGTCCCCACCTCCCAGCCGTTCGAATGACAGCTTGTCTCGCACAGGGTCATGATCAGCAGAGAGTCGTGGGAACGCTGCGGGAGAGGCCCCGAGAACAGGCAAGAAGCTGATAAAGTAAAGCCCAGTCCTCCAGGTGCTGATCACTGCCAGGATGTTTCGCATTTTCAGACCCATTGCAGCGTCCTCTGCCTGCTGGGCCCTACACCGAGCAGGCAAGAAAGGATCGACAGCAGCCAGGACGTGCCTTTAAATGGAAAACACTTTTTTTTCTACTTGGGGCCTTCAAGCGATCTTCAGCTTCCAGCTCCCGACTGCTTGCCGGTACCCAGAGCTGCCGACCGCTGTGCAGTCGGTCTCAAGCCTCTTCTTGGTGACATGCTAGGTCATTACCCACAGCTACAGATAAGGTTCACTGACCTGAAAGGAAAAAAACCTGCCCAATTTGTAAAGTTAGTCTTTAAGCAATATAGCAAAACTTCTGCAAATGTCTCTATGCTTTAGCAAAGAACTTGTGGTGCCTTTGATAAAGCTATAAAACATTTCTGGCTGCTTCTGGATTTCTCTGAGAAAGTTATATTACAGAAGATTAAACTCACTCATGTTTCACAACATAACTCGAGGAAACTGGGGCAAAAAAAGGAAGTGCTCTCGGGCAGAGCAAGCGCTGGCTGCAGTGGAAAGCATGGCTTTGAAGGGGCCAGTTCAGCATCATCAGGACCCAATTACAGAACAGCAAATGCTATCGGCTTCTAGCAGGAGTTCATGGGGCAAAATGCAACACATCATGTAGTCCCAGTAATAAGCATAACCCAAGGCAGTGCAGAGGATTCTCGAAATCGCCCCAGGGGTCCATTCCTTCAGCAGCTTTAGCTTTCTTTGCTGTTAAGTACCGAGGTTTCTGCTGGTCTCCGGCCCCATGTTTTCCAGAAGCTGGAGCACCAGTTCAGAGACCTGGTTCCCTATCCTGCTCTGTACCTCTGAGGTGCTGAGCAATGATTCCTGGCCATCACCGATTGCGTTCACTTTGCTGAGGGGCTTTTCAGGACAAGGAATGCTTCTCCTGGGCTCACTGTGTGCCGAGAGCAATGGAGAACCAATCTGATTTTCAGAGCTCCCATAAAATTAATAATGTACCAGGGTCTTGCTTTATTTTTGTGATTTCTGCCCCTCTCTGGAAGAGCAAAACATTTCTTCATGGGCAGAATCAAAGGACGATCTCACTGCTTGGTAAAAAACTTAATGAGGACTTGAGGATTTAGCCCATGTTGCTATCACTTCAAATGCCTCTGTAAGGACTTCTTCATGGCCAAATGGTAGACATCTGCTCTCTCAGTGCCTAAGTTTGGGCCAGGAGGTGTGGACAGCTTTGAAGAGGCTGCTTGCCATGGTCTCTACAACCCGACAGAGGTCCACTGCGTCAGGAGCCTGCACTAGCTGTGGAAAGACGGGACGGAGCTGCTGAAGAAAGGCTTCCCCTCGCCGAAGACGACTGAGAGTGGAGCGCTGCTGATTCGCGCCTGGCTGGCTTTCAGTGACTCATGCGGTGGGGTAGGCTGCAAATCACTTGGGAGTGCTGCAGCAAACCAAAACACATGTGCTCAAGGAACATCCACTTCTGCAGAAGAAAGCGTTGCTATGCGGCAAATCATTGAGTAACCGGACAAATGTTCCAGCAATTCCCTCCGGGCCCGCTCCGGCGGCACCGCCTCTCTCGCCCCGCAGCCGCGACGTGACATCACTTGGCCGGCGGGACCCAGACGAAGCCCCTTCCCTCGCTGCCCGGCGTGCAGGTTGCTGAGAAAAACAGCAGAGTGACTCACAAGCCTTGGAATCACCATTTCTGACCGGGGAATGGAAAATCCCATCTCTGGGGGGTTGCTGGCACATCTTAGGAAGTTTCGAGGTGCAGCTACAGCTCGGTCTCACCCAGCTTTGCTGGAGACCTCCTGCACGGCTTTGGCTCAGAGGAGAAACTCCCTGGGTGGCCTGAGGCTGCAAGCCGGCCCTGCTGCACTCCTTTTCTCTGCTTGTGCCGTGTCCCAAAGCCCATGAGGAAGGTCTGCTAGGACCCATGGGAAGCCCTCGGGTCTTCCCCAAAGGCAGGGGCTGTGCTTCACTGAGAATGTCCTCCAAAAGGGCCAAAACACAGTAAGTGTGCTTTATAATCAATAGATAATAGTTTAAGGAACAGTGCTGCCGGCCAGTTTTACCTCCCCTCCCGAGCTCGAGTGGGAAGGACGGTGCTAACGTGCTCAGAGGCGATCCGCGCCGCCGGGAAAGCCCAAGTGGCTGTGCCGAGCAGTCCAAATGAGGCCGAGACCTGGCACTTGGCAAACCACCGAAACGAGATATAATAGACGTGGCATATGTCACGATAGGCGGTGGGGGTAGCAGAAATAAATGAAGTTGCTTTCTGATGTTTCATTTAGTTTCCCCAGGCATATTTAGTACCGTGAAGAAAACATTTTAGCGGGGGTTCCAGCTGAACTCTTTTATTCCTCTGTAGCTAAGGAAGGGAAGTAACCATGGTCTTAATTAAAAGGATTGACTAAGCGCTCTTTTCTAGTGAGAGTCTGTGAAACAGGATTGCTTCAGCTCAGATGATGTATGTACTGAGCAGGGAAGTCTGGCCTGTGGCAGGAAGAAAGCCAAAAGGGTGAAATCCACTGATATCCGTGAGAGAACAGGGAAAAGAGCACCGCAGGCTTTGCTGAGAGGTGCTGTGCTGGGGAAAGCACAGCACAGTTCCCCGCCACAAACATCTTCAGAAATGTTAAGCCAGAAATGGAAAACACATGTTTTCTAGTAATTTTTAGGGGGGTCAGGAAAGTTTGCCTTGTGAATGCTGACTTGGCTAGAAATCCAAGTCATAGAAGAGACGAGAAACACTCTCACTTGTAGCAATAAATGAGTGATCTCCCTCTTAGTATACAGCCTTCATCTTCAGGCCTCAAAGGAATGTGTCCAAAACAAGCAGAACTAAAATTAAAACAAGGCAAAAGCAGTAAGTAAATGTGTTAACATTAACTGGTTGCTTGGCCGCACCACTGCGGTGGAGGATGCTGCCTTGAATGGGACCATAGGAGCCTAGAATAAGATCGGGTGGCTTGAAGAGTTTGTTTTATGCTAGAGAACAGGCAATATTTGATTCCTCAGGTTTGCAGTGAGGTGTTTAATCCTGTGCATGCAAGGCAAGGAGGCTGGTGCTGTGTCCAAGGAGGTACTAACTATTGCACAACTGTTGCAAGAAATAAAATACAGCTGGATCTGTTTTATGGCAAAGATGCATCCTCCCAGGTCACCTCAGGCATTTCAGGGGGAAAACCTTGGACACACTGGGATTTTCCAGCATAGTAGGATCGTGAGGGCAGTTGGACTTTGAGTAGGGGCCCAGAGGGGCTGTGGGATCTCCGTCCTTGGAGGTACTCAACCCTTGACTGGCCACGGCCCGGAGAAGCCTGATATAGTTGGACCCACCTTGAGCGGGAGCTGGACAAGTGACCTCCAGAGGCCCCTGGCCGCCCCTGTGATTCTGTGATTCATCAGGAAACATCCACACTGTATGGGTTGAGAAACTGGAGAAGCTTTAATCCTTCCTTTAATCTTGTTCTTACCTCATCCTTCCACACATTTGTTCCTTCATTAAGAAGTTCGCCATGCCCCGGTGCATATCCTTCTTCCTGCATTTCCAACATTTAAGACCTGATCGCTTGACAGCCAAATACCTCTTGATCTGCTTCCCTGCGGCCATCCACCCTGCCAGGCAGACTGAGAGGACTCAGTAAGCCCAGGCCTTCCCATGCCTCCAGGTGCCACAGGACTCCACCCAAAATGAAAAAGCAAGCCCACAAGAGGAGATGCCAACAGGAGGACATCTGGGCTAGGATTCAATCACCAAACAGGCCCACTGGCTGAACGGAGTCCGCACAGAAACTTCCCCGTGGTGCAGTGGTGCAATCTCCCGGGGACATCTTGGTACCTCTGCAGGATCACGCGAGCCTGCCTCAGCTTTGGGGGTATTCAGGGCCTCGGCTAGCCCAGGGTGCCCTGGGCGACCACCCAGGGGCCTCTGTCTGCTGCTGGGACATCCTTCCAGGGAGGGGGCAGAACACTTCACCAGAAATGATGTTTCCATGCTTCCCTCTGTGCTCCACAGCCACCCATGGCCTCCTCCTGGGAGAGCATTCCTGACTTTCCTCCCTCCTCAACCCAAACCTGTTCTTTTTTGTTATTTTTCACAGCTTCTAAGTGAGAGCAATCACCACTTTCAATCTCCTTCTTGAGCTGAGGTGTGGGGTTGCCCAGGTAAACACTGTCGTGCTCGGACATCTCCTCCGCTACGCAACAGCCCTCTTTCAACTGCACACGCATCGGTTCCAAAAACACACTCAGGCAGGATCTGCAGCATTAAGAGCAAAATCCAGTTCAATCAAGAGCTAATTTCTGAGCAGCAAGGACGAACGGGGCAGGCCCACACAGAGACCACTTCTTTCTTGTGACATTTCCCCTCTACGGCCACGTCCCTGGGGCTGTCCTTGCCAAGGGCAGCCAGGCAGTTGCTTCAGCTGTGTTTCACGTGGCGACTGCTTGAAGCGGGGTCCTGGACAGCCGCTTCGGTGCTTTGACAGAAAGCGCGAGGTGCATTAGTCTGTAAGGTCCCCCCATCCTCCAGGAACACGAATGCACCCCGGGGAGGTCACAAATAAACCATAGGGTTTAATTTAAAGCTGGATCTTGAAAGACTGGAAACATCAGTCTGATGGTGCAACAGTGCTGATAGGGCAACGCAGAAGGCACTTACCATTTTTAATGGCTCTTGGCACATTCCTACAGCAAGCTTCAATCTCTGCTGTTTCCTTCTGGTTTGGCTTTCACAACTAGACAGCCAGCAAGTAAATCAGCCTTTACCTAGCTGTAATCCTTCCTGAGATTCCCAGGAAGTAAATCAGCCTTCACCCCGCTGTAATCCTGCCTGAGATAATATTTCTCGTCGCCTGCGTGCTGCCTTGCCAGACGATCTGAATCACCACGCCGAGCTGAGTTACAGACTCCTGCTGAGCCTCGGCCCCTTCCTCCGGGCTGGGCCAGCCCGGGTGCGTGGCGGGTTTTGGCTGAGCAGGGTGGGCGGGAAGGACTGAGTCTCCCCGGGGCGAGGGTGGCTGTTGCAACGCAACAGGAACACCGGGAAAGGCCAAAGCTACCAGGTCCTCATTGCTCCTTGCCCAAGGCTGGGCTGGAAGGGCTTGGACTGTGCCTCCATCAGGATACAGACTCCTTTAGGAGCAAAATCAACTCAATCCTGAAATAGGCAGAGTTGCCCACTCCAGACCTGTTCATACAGGCCTCTGTGAAAGATCTGCAAGTGGTGGCTTATGAGCCTCAGACCTTCTGCAAAACGGGTTGCTTTGGTGTCTGGAGCAGGTGATCCGGGAGACTGAAAACGGCACTGGATAGTTTATGATTAGAAGGGACAAATTGCAGACGAGGCTGTGATGGCAGGCTACAGGGACTCTAAAATCACTTCTTTGGTAGGAGACCTAGGAGGCCTCAGGGTGCTCCCTACAGCTGGCTATTTTCTGGCAAAACAGTGATGTGGGACCTCCTGGACGGAGCGTGGGCATCACCACCAGATCCAAGCTAGCTCCCGCAGTGCCAGCTTGCCTGTCTCTGTGCCCAGGCCCACTGTGCTCCTGGTTGCAAGGGACCTGCCTTATTTTAGGTGCAAATGCAGTGAGATAGCTTAGCCCGGGCACTGTGCTGTGGACCCACATCCAACGCACTGCTGCTGCTGGCAGGTTTGCTGTAGGCTTGGCACAGTCCTTACTTCGTGGGTTGGGTTAACCTGTTGTTAGAGGAGGGCGAGAGAGTGCCTTGGGGTAAGAAACATGCCTAAGGAATTTCAGGATGTTTAAAACCTTTTCTTCACCTGTTTCACACAAGAAAGGGCCCTCATTTCAGGAATGAGTGTGGACCCAAGACTGCAAATGCCACCCTGCCTGAAAGGTGCGGAGCAACCGGCCCAGCTGTCCTGCTGCTGGTGGCCTGGCACCGCTCACCTCCCAGTGACCACAGGAACGTGTCCAGGTTGGCGTGTGAAAACCTAGCTGCTTCCGAGTGAGTGGGAAAACTGGGAATGCTTTCAGCTCTTCACAGCCCTAACGTTGTTTCTCCCGTGTTTCTACCACTTGGCTTCGAGTCCCAGAAGGAAAGACACCATGCCATGATTTTTCATAGCCGTGTCTGAAGGAGAGCTGACACCTGCTTTGCCCTTAGTTATAGCGGTGGGAATAGGCCCAGGGGCAGGTGTGAAAGAAGGAAGACTGGATAATAATAAGAACAAGACCTCTCTGCCACTTGCCATAAACCTTATCCTGAGGACCTTATTTCCTACAATGAACCAGTAAGGCACGTGTGCTAAATATATCTTTTTAAAAGACTCTCAGTGTGCTGAAAAGTAGTTCACTTGACAGGATCTATAGAAATTCGGCTTTCACCTCCGGAATGCCCAAATCCCCAAACCAGAAAGAGCCCGTTATTTTAAATGAAGCGCTGGAAGCAGGGCGACTCGCAGCCTGCTCCTGGAGTCACGTGCATGCTGCTTGCATGGCTACGTGCTGAAAGATGGAGGCAATGCAAAATTAATACAAGCGGACCGAGTTAAAAATAGATGCCGAATTGTTCTGCAGCTTTTATCCAGCCTGGTGGTGAGCAAAATGGCATTTTTGTAGGTATTAGTACGTGACCTGCGAGCAGCGCTATCGGTTACCGCTGCTACCAAAAAACCCCAGGAGATGCTGCCCCAAGGAGTCAGCTTCCTGCACTGCTAAATGGCTTAACTGCAAAACCTCTGTGTGTCCGTGTGTCCGTGCGTCCGTGCGTGTGTCCGCCGAGGGCACCCACCAAGGCAGCTGGGCGGGAAGGCTCCGCTGCCAGGCGCGCAGAGGAGAGCCAGCAGTATTTTCTTCCCAGGTTGCTACGTTACCAAAACACTTTAAAAGAATGCTATAGCTGCGAGCTGGGGCGCCCGCAAGCTCGGCCGGCTCCGGGTGACGTTGCTAATGGGAATTTTTAAGGGTGGACGGGCTCTGTTCTGAGCTGGTGACTTCCAGCTACTGCCCCCCAAAATGTTGCGCTTCCTCGCTTTGAAAATTAGGAGAGAGACAGCCACAGAAATGAAACAAAAAATAATAAAAAAAGGAACCCCATTGAGCAGCTGCGGCATCTAAATACTTCATCTCCATCATTTGGTTCTGCCTCACTTAAATCAAATCGCCCTGCCCGTACACTGCACACACAACTTAAATTTAACTCCATTTTGTTTAATTCTGAGACAGAACTACCCTGCCGGACATATATTGTGGATTTTATACCTTTGTAAGTGCCTGGGAGAGATTTCAGAAGAGTGTAATCTCAGGTGTCTTTCTCCCGTGATGGGGTTCCGGACGATAACGCATCAGCATCTGCAAAGGGTATTTTTCTGACGAGAATCGAGAGTATTGATCCGTTTGGGGCTATTAAACTTGTTAATGCATCGTTTTATGCCTGCGTGGGCTTATGCTGGAGTACAACTGTTTATTGCTTTAACTCAGCGGAGCTCCAGGCAGCAGAGGCAGCTGGAAAGGGAAGTCGTACAGGGAATAACGGGACTGTTTCATGATATTGTTATTGTTATGAAATATTGAAAAGGGGTGTTGTTTGCCGGAAATGAGTCTCTATAGCATCCCAGGAGTTTGTCGGCCTGGTGTGTGCACTTTCTGGGCAAACAGGCGCGAGCGGAGCTTTAGGGCAGCGTTCGCTGCGTGCCGGATGAAAGGGAAAACAGCACCGGTCTCTGCAATTTCCTATCGACTCACCTCTCCCCCTTCCAAACCCAGATTTAAAAGAAAAAACCCAGGAATGTTAAACAGCATTTTTATGAAGAGCGAGGGGAAATGAAACCCGTTTGAGAGGAGAGCATTTCAGGAAGAAAGAAATTTGGCTGGGGCACTACCTTTCCGCTTAGCAGAGAAACAGCCGCTGTTGTTCCATAGAGAATCTGTTGCTATTTATATTATTAGCTTTGGAGAACAAAAAAAAAAGCCATGGGCTTTTCCTATTATTCTCCAGCCCGCAAATTCAACTGTTCACACCTCGGCCTTCCAAAAGCCTCCCGAATGCATTTTCCCAGCACTGGGGATGCATCTTTCTCCCCATAAATGCACAGGCTCCCGCTGTCTTTAGGGCCCGCACGTTCTGCGCTTGGGCAATTCACGGGAAATGAAGCGCTGGGAAAACGCATGGAGGAGGGAGGGAAAGGAGCGGTGCTCGGGGGCAAACTTTTAGGCAGAGCTAGGGAAGAAGGAAATTGGAGGGAGCTGAAGAAATAACGTTGACAATGCAGAAGGGCTTCGATGGTTCATTTAGACCAACACGAGCGCGTGCTGCTCCTGCTGCTCGCTCCTACGGCCGCGATGCTGCCCAGCCCTGTTTTCCTGGTGGGTGCTCGGCGCTGTAGGACAGTGACATTGGATATGGTGGAAGCAAAAGCTGATTTTCATTCAGCCATTTCGAACCCTTGTGGCTGTTGTTGGCATTTCAACGGATACTTAACTGAAATGCTGGAGCCAACGCATGGCCAGAGGACTCACTATTTGCATGTGTCCCACAAGAAGAATTTCTCTCCTTTGTTTTAAACTAACCCCCGGGGCAACTAGTTTTTTTAAGGCAAGGTCATGGACACATGCAGCGTGGGGGTGTTTCTGTGATAAGCCTCTCCTTCATCCTGCCCTCAGTTCAATAATTCAGTTTGAATAAAGTTCAGCCAAAAAGGCTGAACTAGAAGCCAATACCCCGAGGCGCCTGGGGCTCCTGGCGTCACCGCAGGAAAGACGCCAGCACTTATTGCAGCCCGTTATCCTGCAAAATGGCAGCTGTAATAACATTGGTTCGGTGATATCTGGCAGTCGCTTCTTGCATGCGTTCCTGGCTTGCAGCAGGCCTCGTAGAAAACCATTAGACTGGGGCTGACAGCTGTATGCCGGGGCTCAAACCAGGGTTTGGATAAGGGTGCCAGCCCAGGGGCGGCGGGTTAAGTCCTCAGCCAGGTGCCTGTGTCTCCCACCTGCGGAGGATTTTGCCTCCCCGCTTCTTACTGCCAGGAAGGGCTCGGTCCTACCGCCTCAGTCGTACAGATCTGCATTACGTATGTTTCATGCACGAGGGGTGCGTTCGCAGGCCGGGACAGGGAGGGCCGCCAACCTGCTGGGGTTTGGTTTCCTCAGAACAGCAAGCTGATGGTCGCTCCATTACGTAACTGGAGCAGCTGGACTAGTAAGAAAACAGCAAATATTGTGAAATCTGTGACAAAAATAGCAGGAGCTGGCAATGGCGTAACCATTGCTGGTGTTCCTGTCCGCCCCCTGCCCCCGCTGCCCAGACCGTCATGGTTGCCGCAAGGTTTTCATGACCCTTCTGGGCCCGTTTGGCCTTCTCGCACCTCCTGCCCTTCCGTTGTGCTGCGGGGCTGCCGCGGGGCCGGGCTTTGCCACCTGCGCGTCTCACAGCATCGCACTCGGGGAGCGAAAGCAGCCTTCGCCCCGTAGCGGGAGGTGCTAAATCCGCCTGTGGATCAGTTTTAGACATCAGAAATGTTATGAGTTACTAAAACCGGGATAAAGTGACGAAGGCAAGTTAAGGGCCACAGAGGAGCCGCCCCACAGCTCACCCACTTCGACAGAAACCGCCCCAATTTCGCTTTGAAAGGGACTGAAAGGCCCTTCACACCGCCACGTGCAGAGGCACGCACGCGCATGCGCACACCCACCTGTGCAAGCTCACGCAGGCACCGCCGCGCGCACACCCATGCTCACGTGCACGCGCTCCTGCACGCACACACGTACGCACGCACGTGCAGGCTCGCGCGCACGCCGCCGCGCGCAGGCGCAGCCCCAGCCCTCCCCCGCGATTGGCGGTTGCACCCCCCCCCCCGCCCCGTTCGGCGGCGGCGGCGGCGCGGGGCCTGTCGGGAAGGCGGCGCGGACCCAGGCCCGCCCCCCCCGGGGGGGTTAGGGGCGGGGCGGGGGCTGCGGCGGGCGGTCGCGGCGCTCCGGGGCCCCGCGGCCGCCCCTCCCCGCCGCGCCCCGCCCCCGCCGCGCCGGCAGCGACGAGGTGGGTATCTCCGCCGCAGCCTGCGGGGCCGGTGGCGTAGAGGTGTCGCCCGGTGTCGCCTGGCCCCCGGGCGCCGCCGGGGAAGGTGCGAGGGGAGCCCGGCGGCGGCGGCGCGGGGGGGAGGACGAACGACGGACACCCGGCCCGGCCTGGCGCGGTGTCCGGGGCAGAGGCGGAGCCGCCAACGGCCGTAACGGCCGCGCGGGGGGCGGGGCGGGGCCTGGCGGCCGCGCTGCCCCGTCGGGGCGGGGAGGAGCCCGTCGGGCGGCCCGGCCCAGCCCGGCCCGGCGCGGCCAGGCCGCCTCCCGCCCCGTGCCGTCCCGTCCCCGCCGCAGCCCTGCCCGGGGCGGGGGGGAGAGGGGTGGCGAAATGCGAAGAATTTTGGGTCCGCCTTTTTCATTGATGAAATTTAAATTCCTGTGCGTTTACCTTGGAGCAGTCGGCGCGAGAGGGGCTCGCGCGTGGCAGGGGAAGGAGCAGCCGCGAGCGTGTCAAGTTGTTCGGCTTCTCCCTGAGGGGGCCGGGGGGCTGCTTTCTGGTGGGACAGCGCTTCCCTCTTCCCGTTTTTAAATTACTGCTGCTTTATAACTGCTTAACGACAGAAGGGCAGGCGGCGAGCGCCGGCCAGCACACGGAAAGAGGCGAAAAGGGGGAAACAAACCCCAAGCTTCCACCTCCCAGCCTTTTAGTGTATAATTTTTTGGTAATTTTTTTTCTATATTTATAAAAGCAAATTATTTATTTTGTTAAAGAGCGAAAATGTCGTCTTTTGCACAAGGTAAGCTGACATGCTTTGTAATTTTCTGACTCTTAAGCTGTGTTTATGTGGATGTCCTTTTTTTATTTTTTTCCGGTAGCTCTGTAGAGTGCTGGCAGTAAATGGTACCAATAGGTGTATCGGTCTGATCGGTAGCTGAGTTAACGTTTGCAAGATTTTTCTTTCTTTCTTTCTTTTTCTTTCTTTCTTTCTTCTTTTTTTTTGCCGTTGATTTGACAGCAGGGCCTCCTCAGTTGTGTTCTGCCTCGTTTGCTTATCTCTGCGTACGCGTCTCTTTCGGTATCACTGTACAGGCACAGTAAAACCAGGTTGAGGCGGTTGTAGCTGCGGGGCTTGTATCCACAGTTAATGCACAGAGGAGCTGGAATATATGGAGGGAGCTTGCGAGCTCCAACCTCCCCCATTCACTAAGCAGACTTGTAAATTAGGGGAACTGGGGGGAAGACCACTGAGCTTGAGTGATCTTGCTCTTTTTGGAGGTTTGGGTGTATTTTGGCATTTTCTGATCCCAGTAGGCTCTCGTAATCTCATTTACTACATGCGTGTGTGTGTGTGTGTGTGCGCGCGTGTGTGTACGTGGTCTGAGTTTCAGATTCCTTTATTGCGAAACAGGGAACCAGCCCACAGGAGGTCATTTCAGGAAGAAAAATGACTTTGGTGCATTGCTGTGGCAATTTTCTTTCCCTGCTTTTGGTTATTCTTAATGGTGTGTGTGTGTTTTCTGTAATGAATTCCATGCCTATAGGGGTTTTTTTATTATATATTTATAAATCAATGCAGGCCTATCAACAAATGTAACCCTGCCTATGGAAAGAACTGTGTATAAACAGGTCTTTTGGTGTATGTACTTGGATTTTGCGGGAAACTGGGAAGCTTTGCAGCCTTTGGAAAATTGCTGTCACTACCTGAATGGATGTCTAGGACTGTACAACACTTGCTATGTAAATGCATCAACTGTTTGCAAATGTCCTGTGGCTCCTGGGCAAAATACAGAGAACTGAAGAAGGGGAGTGTTACAGCCATGTTTCTCAACTTGACACTCCAGAAGTTACCAATATAAGCTGCTTCTTGTGTGAATAGATTGCAAAGATGCCTTTTAAAGTGTTCTTTTGAATTGTAATTGGCTTTTCTCAGCCTACTGCTGAAGGGAGCCATCTTGCAGACAAGGGGTATTTTTTTTATAAAACTGAAAGCTGAAGAAACCTATGTAAAGATCATAATCACGTTTTAGAATATTACCAAGGACCTGACAATCATAAAAGCTCTTTGAAAAAGCATTAACCATTTAAGTATTCTTTTATTAGGCCAATAATGCTAAAACATGTTGCCAATGTCAAGTGATATTTTTAGCATGAGGATCAGCCGCTAGGCTGAGAAATCCAGCTGTGTCTGATCATAACATCTAAACTCTTGCTGTACACTGCTGGCAGGAATGGTTTGCTAGGCGCAAACTTCTGAGTTAGCTCAGGCTAACGTGCTTATCCTTTAAGGAGAGACAGGATATATGTTTCACTTCATGTATGCTTCAGTCCAACATGTGTTGAGAAATTGTTTATAGCAGTACAAAAAGAAAAATGTTTGTAAAGGCTGAGTGGGTATGTTCAGTTCTAAAAATCAAATGAAGAGATGTTCATTAACTTTGCGAATTATAGAGTGTGGGTACTTAAAGAGATTTTTATTCTCGTCAGAGATAAAAAATTGCCTTGAACTTTCAGTGGAGCTGGAGGAAGTTAAGGCATTCATTCTGCATGCTCAGCACTGAGTTCAAGGATAGAGCATTTAAAGTTTAGCTGGGTGTTTTAACTTATTGGCCTGCTGACATGCCTTGATTTTTTTTTTTTAATGCACATAGTCTGACTCCAAGGAGAATAAAAAAAGAAAAGAAAAGAAAGTCTGCTTTGTCTCTTTGTATGCTTGCTTTGATTGCAAAAGTAATTAAAATAAAATTCATAACCCTCAGCACAAAAGATTCCCATTTTTTTCTGTGAGAGGACTTCTTGCTTGACTTGAACTGTGACTCCCTCCTGTGCTGGGCCCTTGTCATCCAGGTTCCAAGGCAGTTAAGTTCTCTTCTGACTGAATTAATGAACACTTACGGCAATAAAACTAACCTTACTGCCTTTCTCCTTTTTAAATTAAAGTAAAATAATGAGGAACAGCAAAAAGGAAATACATGCAAACCCCTAAATAAGGGGGCATTGCTGTTTTGTTTTTGTGCAGTTTTCTTGAGGAAGTCTGTCCTTATTCTGTTTCTAATAGTATATTAAGACTTCCTTTTTCTTACCTTGGTCTGATTTTATCATATTTTTTCAAATGTCAAGTATAAAATTATTTATTGTAATCCTGAAAATATTTTACAATATACAGTAGCTCATACCCCGAGGGCAGAGGACAGGTTAATAATGAGCTAAAAGCACGAAAGCAAACTAGAAATAATGGTGGAGCAGTAGAGTTTCAGTGAAACTCCCCACCTTTCAGACACTACGAGTAACTTGATTCAAGAGCTCTCCTTTCTGTACTACTTGAGAAAGCATTGCCTACAGTAGCATTACTCACGACATTAAAATAAGATGTCCTGGGTGGTCGTTTTCAAAGCCCAGTGTTTTTTGAAACCTCAGATACTTAAAAATATGCTTTCCTGTTCTGTGCTAGTTTCCTGTGTGGACCGGTCTCTTAAGAGTCTTTCACTATTTTATATCACCCCTTTCTGCCTTCAGATGAGTGTTAAAGAATACTGATGCCACAAAAGTGAGGTTAAGCTGAAATCTGAGGCATTGGTTGCAAAATAGCTTTGGAGGACAATTCTTTTCTAACATAACTTGGGAATTTATGGCAGCATGTACCCTTGGAAATCTGTTCTTAAAGTTATCCAACACCCCTGCCTCCCATCTTATTTTACAGAGGCACAACTACTACTTTTCGTTGGAGTTTTAGAAAACTCTACTTGCCTGTAGGGAATAACTGTTTTTAGGTATGCAGTTGCACTGGCCTTTCTACATCTCTGCTGCTATTATGGTGAAGCAAGGAGTAAACCTTAACCTGGGCTGTTAAATTTAACAGCAGCTTATGTTAAAGGACTGCAGCTCTCCTTCTGCTATCAGTAGGCTGGAATGTATGAATAACAGCAATGGATCTCATTGCGGTCGTTCATAATAGGTGCTTGTCGGACTGGGTTGCTGGTTTCGTAGATGTTTTACACGTGTGAATGAATAGCTCATGCGCAGGAAGACTGATACGGTGGCAGGCAGCATCTGTAAGCCTGTTTCATGCTGCTTATACTCCTTTCCCAAAACTCGTGGGCAGCAACATGGGAACAGCTAGCGCTGAGTTTACGTTTGGAGCAGATACACCAATGCTGTTCTGGTAGGATTGTTTCAGAGAGCCTTTAGAGACAGCCGTAATTCCCCGTCCAATCCAAAGCCTGGTGGACATCTTGTAATAAGATAAATGCTTAAAAGTCTCTGACTTGCAGTTACATACTTAAAGCAGAAAGGCTTTGAGTGGCTGTTTCTCTTGGCAGCTAAAGTATTAATATTCTTAAGTGTGCAGAATAGATACTCTTCCTGCACCTGTAATACTTTAGTTGAAAGCATGTTTTTATGGACTCCAGCCACATCAACTCTAACTGCCCTTCCTCTTTCTTTCTGCAGAATAATGATAGTAGTAATAGTAGTAGTAGTAATAATAATAGTACTCTCCCCACGCAACTGTGCCCTAACATGTTGAATCTGGATGAGACTGCGTGGAGGTGGAGTTGCAGTAGCAGTTAAGAGGTCAACGTAAAGCCTAAGTGTTTCTCTGCAAGGACGTTGATGATCAAATACTTTAAGTCTTAGAGAATTTATAGTATAATAAAACACTAGGATATTATGACACTTTTATTATGCATTATTCTTTTGCTCTGTTTATGATATTACTTAAATCTCTAAATGCCTTTAACTGATAGAGGCCTTCTGGCCAATATGAGCTATTAAGGTTCTACTTACATGGTGGCCTGGGAAGGTCGTTAGCTGGCTCTGTCTTGCTTAGACTAAGTAAGTTAACAGCAAGGATGAACATTGCTGTTGGAATACCTGATACTTTTAAAGTTTCTTGCGAATCTCTCCATATGATGCAACACCTCTTACATGTTTTACAGCCTCATGGGCTACAAGAATTGGACACTGCTGTAATATTGGCATGTATTGCAACATGTTGAGGGGAGGATTGCAAACATCTGAAAGTATCTTGTAGCTGTTGTTTCCTTGGAAATTTAAACAGTGTTTCCTTGGAAGTTTAAACAGTGTTTCAAGATGCATCAACTCAAAACACCCGAATGGAAGAGCAGTACCTGTAGCAGTTTTTGTATAAAAGTATTAAGCCAGCATGTATCTAATTATTTTTCTGTAGGAGGGAGCACTTTTTAATGAAGAGCTGTGCACGTTTTCACATAGTTGAAAGCCCGCTAGGTATATCTTTCCAGATCTAATATTACCTGTTTTTACTAATAAATGAAGCATTTGATTAAAAAAGAACCTATTGTTAATTGTTATGTTTGACTTGAGCTTGCATTCCCCCTGTGTTGCACCACAGTATGTGCGCTGCAGCACTTGTCTGTCTGTCTGTCTCTTTTTTTTTCCTTCTCCTTTCCCATACCTGCAAAACAGCGCAGCCAGAAAAATGGCTTCTGTGGGCTTCAAAGCAAGGATTAGATACTGTCACTGAAACTGAGGCTGTGGAATACTTTGCTTTAAAAAATAAAATAAAATCAAAACTGTGTTAAAATGAACTGCCTCTGGCTTTCTTAGACATTCTCAATAGAATTATATATATATATATATATTTAATCCATATTCTTCATACAGAAACTTTAAACACAGCTTCCTCTTCTATTTCCTGGCAGTTTACTCTGTCCACTTGCAAAGTTTCCTCCTGTCCCTTCTTGCACTAGTATTCAGGGTGTTTCTAAAACTCCAGCTATATTTGGCAGTACATCACTCTGTGTTACAGAGAAGTGATTACTCAAGGGATTTGGCAGAAATTAAATTAACTAAGGTCTTTAGAGATCATACTCGGAATGTCTTTTGAGAACGCACTTGCTTCACATGCTTTCTTTTGAAAAATAGTCATGTTATTTCCTGTTTCTTTCTGTGAGATGCTTTGACTATGTGCACTCTACAATATAGGTCCTTTCTGTACTTACTCTTTTTCACATTTATGGGGCTTATCGCTGTTGAAAGCAGAACAAATGCTGAAGTGATAGACAAACTAATTTTCTGGGTTGCTTAGTAACTGAAATGCACACTCTAGTGTGAGAATACTCACATGATAGAGAAAATAAGGGAATATTTACTGGAACAAACTGAAGATTGTGTGAAAGTGCACTGTATAATAATTAAAACATATGTTTTTATTTGGTTGTGTGAGCAGAAGGATACCCTTGATCACAGTGTTCTAGATAGAAGGAGGAATGGTTGTAGTGAAAAGCTTTATCAAACTTTTACTTGCTAAAGTGGGGTGATATGGTAGGGCCTGAATTCTTCAGTTGTCTAGCAAAAAAGTGTGCTGTTGGGGATTTTCAGACATTTATTGAGATGGATTACTTTTTGGGGGGATTTTCTTTTCTTTTCTTTTCTTTTTTTTTAAGACAGAGAGCGAGATACTGTCTGAGCCCCCAATTTCATGTCTGTGCTCTATGTTGCTGGGAACAAAAGCTTCAGATTCCTGGAGTGTTAGAACAGTAACAAAACGAGACTGGATTATGTGCGTTTATTAATTTTTAAAAGAAATCGGAAAGCTATTTTTTGTCTAAATAAGCTAGTTTTCCTCTTTTTCCTTCAACTTGTGTTTTTTCTTTTTGCTTAAGATTTCAGAAGAGCAATGTCTCAAGCTGGCACATCACAGTTTCAGGAAGTCATTCGACAAGAGCTGGAATATTCAATGAAAGTAGAACTTGATAAAATACTTGCAACTGCACCTTCAAATGAGCTAGAGGTAAGGAGTAAGATGAGGATGCAACTCAAAGCACAAGAAATTATAAAATTCTCTTTAATTTCCTACATCTAGAGGGAGACAAATCACAGAATACTGTAATCCTTGTTTTTGTGGTGTGCTCTGATCCTGTGTAGAAAAGTAGCCTGGATACAATGTCAGTAGGAGACTTCCAATTCCATGTAGCCAAGTGACAGAGTTATTATTAAACGTTTAATCATCTTTGGGTATTAAAGGTTCTGTAGAATCTTTAATGGATTATAGAAAGGGAAGGTAAAGTTGTTCTCCTAAAGATTGGGCCAAATTCTAATTTAGGGTTATGGTTTTGACTAAAGAGTTGTGTTTTAGGTATCTGTATTTCCTTCTGCACTTTGAGTTTTAGTGGAAACGGTTTTAGGTTTTGGTTGAATTTTAGCATGCCTGTACTTCAGCGCTGACAAAATTTCTCTTGTGACTGGATTGTACATCAAATTTATAGATAAGATTCCAAATTAAATAGGTAGGCATTAAATATCAGTGTTAACTAATGCATTTTCTCTTTGTAGCACACAAAAAAAGACCTGGAAGGATTTAAGAAACTATTTCACAGATTCTTACAAGAAAAGGGACCATCTGTGGACTGGGGGAAGATTCAGAGACCTCCAGAAGATTCTGTAAGTTGCAATGGCTTGACACTCTATAGAGAACATAAACTTGAGAATTGCTACTTGTATCAAATGGTGTAGTTACCATAGAATGGATATAACTACTATGGTTCTTTAAAATAATGTAGGACAACACTTTATTTGAGCTCTAACTTTAAAAGAATTATTTATAGACATATGTTGTATGTGTTTCTGAACATCAGGGCCTACTTAACATACGTATCAAGTTCTCCAGTGGTATTCTGTTAGCTGTTCTTTGAGCACAGGAACAAATGGGACAGATGCCATCTTACCATTTAGTACCTTCTCTGGAATAAATGATAACTTGTATTATAGGAGAAATACGTAGGACCTTCGTGGTGTGTAGAATGCTCGTTGTTCCCCTTTCCCTCCTGCTTGTGAAAGAAGGTTGCACATCTCACATGAGATTGTTTCTAATAATCCATTCTGCTAAGTAACTTGAGGGGGACATATGGCAAGTGGGCTGGGATCGATAGCTCACTTAGCAATTCTATACGCTACAGCAGTTCAGTAAAAGCCAGGAATCTGAAACAAGTAGCTGACTGATTTTTTTTTTTTAATTATTTTTTTAAAGGAGTGTAGTTTTCAAATGCCGTGTATGTTGTTAGAACTTTTAACCTGCCACTTGAGCTGAAAAAGGACTAAATCTGTTTGTTTTCTTTTTCTTTTCAGTACTGTTTAGTACTGAAATAGACACTTTCTATTCCACCTAACCTCATTTTATTGATTCATCTGTGACTCTAGGCTGTCTTTTGGCTCTTGCATATCTAACGGTGTAGCTGTGCTATGAATTTTTGCTTTTCCCAATGTAGTAATCTTGGCATATTGTGGGACTTCTGTGTCCTTGCACATTTGTGGTTTCTTTTAGTCTCTCTGTTTGTGATGATTCAATCAAGGCTCTGTTTGCAACTGAAAGGCAGGCTTTCCTGTTACTTCCAGAACAGATGCAGTGCTGCTCTCTAAAGCATTGAAGAATGATGCTGTTTTAGAGCAAGTCTAGGTTTTTTCCCAGGCTGAGTGTTTTCTTTTTTCAAAAGCATGTGATGTCTCTCTCTTCTGTACTGTAGCACTGCATAAAGTGTTGCTTTGGGGAGAAAAATCCACCTTAAATAAAGAGGGCAAAGTGAGAAACTGGAGTTCTAGGTAACGTGACTGACAAGGAAGGCTGAAGGAAAGGGCATTGCTTTTAGTCTAGAGGGGGATGAGACTCCAAGGAGTGATAAGTCTCTTAATTATATAAAAAAGTAGCTGCAGTAATGAAAGAAATAAATGGTTCTCTGTTTCAAGATGAAGATAAATCCTGGGATTAAATTCCAGCAATTTGAGGCAAGTCAGTGGGCTGCTTTGGGGAGAGGGAGAGCTATTGTCCATTTTTTTTCTTTTTTAAAGCTTTTCCACTGAAAGTGCACAAAATTTAAGATAACAGACTGAAAACTATCAGATTGGACATTGAGAGCAACTCTCAAACAGGAGGGATGGTAAAGCATTAAAATAGATTGATGGGTGATTCCATAACCCGCCAGGCAAGACACGTTGTTTAAAAAAAATGAAGTTAGACAAACATCTGTGAAGAATGGTTTAGATCAGAGGGCTGAAAAGAGGGCAAGATTAGAAAGGGTATGTCTCTTCTTCCTTCTGGCCTGTCTCATCTGTATCCATTAGCTATGTAGGAACTTGTGACTACAATAAAAAGAGGAAGGGGAAAAAAAAACCCCACTCTCCTGCACCCATGTGTCACCTTGGCTCAGGTGAGATGCATGCCTGGTCTTAGATGAAATTCTGCTTCCCAGCATGAACTCCAAATCACATAACCCTATTTGATAAACTTCACAGAAGAAAGTTGGGGGGAGGGGGACAGTTAGGGAAAAGATATTCCCAAACTTCTTTCCCATTTCTTCTTCACTCCATAGTAAGATTTCTTGGATAAAATGATACTTAGAGACTTCTTGGACTGACAGGAGGTGGGTTGAGTAGTTTCAAAAACTGATAGCAAACTTAACCTCCTTGATTTCTGCTGACTATAGGAGTTCCATTATCCTGTCCTCCTGAAGCCCTGCTTGCATTTATGCCTGCCCTTTTTCCCCTGTTTTAAATAATATAAATCATGTAGGACTGTGGAAAGTGTACTGTGGAAAGTGAAAGGTGTTTTACATGAAATGCTTTCAAGTGATCTGCAATATAGTATCTACCAAATTATTCTTTGCTGAGGAGTATGACCCGTGGAATTAATAGGTAAATGTTGATTTCTTCAAGGCCAGAATTACCAGTCTTACTAGTAGAGAAGAGTGGTGGGAGCTTATAAAATGATAAAGAATGATAATTTTAGAAGGGTTTCGTAACAGGGACCATAATACTGAGTTCTTTGGGACTGTTGAATACATGCAGGTTTTCCCTGAGTGCTGCTGTGTAGCTCTCCTTGAGCTCTCTTCAGTTGTGTCTAGCTGAGTTTTCTTTTCCTAGTTACAAAACTCACCTTATACACTCCTCCTGGTCTTGTTAGGACAGCACAGCAAATGTTACACATTTATATGTTCTTGGGAAGTTAGTTGGTAATCTGGCAAGTGATTTGTAATTACCCATTCAGAAGACCTCATTTTAGGGGCAGGAGGGTGGGGAAGGGGAAGAGTTTCTCATCTGCTTTTGAAAAATCTTGCATTACAAATATGGTCTAGAAAGGATCTACCCTTCCCAATATGAATTGGTTTGCCTGCTATTATTCTGGGGAATTAGTTTGCTCTGTGATCTGTCCAAACCAGTGAGAATTCTGGCATATATAATCTTCAGTTTATAGCTGGTAGAGCTCAAAGTATATGTATACACACTTGCACATATATACCTATACATGTCTGTATGTATATATACTTAAAAAAAACCCCAACAACCTAAAAACATGGCAGAGTTTAACAAGGTACAGTTTGTGAATGGCTTATTGCACCTACAGGGTTTATCTTTTAATCTGCTATTTTACATAAGATACTTGTGAGTCTCAGGTTCAGTGGGAAAGGCGTTTCAGTTCTTTGCCCAATGCTACGACTATGCTATGCAGAGGCAGAATTTCTGATCAGACTTCTGTGGTGACCGAATTTGTTATCCGTTGCGCTTTTTCCTTCAATGCAGTTTTCTGTTTTGTTTTCCTGAAGCATCTAGGATACTACAGAAGAATGAAGATAACCTTGAGAAGTAAAAAATTCTGTCAGAACTAGCCAGTAAATTGAAATGTATGAATGATTGCATTGTAATATTCCCCTCTTTTTCTCTGCAATGGGAGGTTTCATACCTGACCTCCCTATTTCTAGTGCCACAATTAATACCAAGGGGGAAGCAAATTGTAGGTTCAAGACAATGATAACAAAAGATGGAAGCTATTTCACATTATATTCACAGACTTCGAACTTGTTTTGCCTTACAGATGCTTTCCTTCTAAATGTCCAAAGGCTTACAGTGATAGCTGGCATAGTTAGAACTCATTCTTGTTACAGCCTTCAGAGAAGAAAGTGTACTTAGTCAGAGGGCCATTTAACAAGGAGCCAAGGTAAAGAATGTGGACATGGTAAGTGTAATTTAATCCTGCTGATGTAGATTGCAGCAGTGTGTTTGTTTTGAGTTGGAAGCAATAGAAAAGTCCTGCTGGGAGGCCTCCAAGGGAACTGCAGTAATCAAGTTAATCTCAGAATAGCAATGCAAGGCTTCGTCTAAGACATAAAGAGAGCATCCAGAGCAATTTGAGTGTGGAAGGTGCTTGTCTATTAGAGAGGTGTTTTTTGTTTGTTTTTTATGTTTGGATGCTTGTCTGCAGCTGAAGTTGTTGTCACGGTAAACTATATCGTGAAGGAGAAGAAAAAAAATGGTAAACTCTTACTCAAAAGCAAAATATCTTCCTAATCATTAACTCAGAAAACAGGTTTTAAGGTTCATTTGCTGCTGTTTCAAAAACTGTCCTTTGGTGCCGAGTAAATAATACCTTGGTGCTCTGTAAATACGTATTGATTAATATGGGTGTATTCATTTCCAGTCTGCCCACAATGACAGCCTTGTTGCGCGTTTTGTCCATCTCTGGCAAACTTTTCCAAACCTCCTTGCACTAGGAGTATGCTTCTGAAGTCTATTAGTCAAACTCCCAACGTTGCCTCATGGAAACTGTTCCAAAAATCACTTCTGTGACATTGTCTACAGAATCAAATGAAACTAGAGGTCATTTTAGAACAATCCCAAAGCAGTTTTGTTTGAGACATGTCTCAAATGAGTAACTCTGTAATCGTGCATCTGTAAGTTTTGTCCCTCCTGCCTATTTTTGTTCCCGAAGTATTTCCCTATCAGCATCTATTGTCAAGCCCAGTATTCCAAATCCTTAGAGCAGAAATTGATTTTTGTTACTGTGAAGCACTTCTTACTCTTGTGTGTGCGCTTATAGGTAATGAGGCAGTTCTGCATATTTGTGCTTACCCACGACCAAAATTGCTAGGTGACGGTGCTGACACGCAGTAATCCTGATGCTACAAGGGTCCTGCTTGCCTTTGAGTTCTTTGGCATTTGTTGTTCTCTGAACCTTCAAGATCAAGATCTTCATTGCCAGGTTGTCATTTCTGTTGCCCATGCTGAAAGAAACTGAAATATTTAGCAAGGCTGAGTTATGAGTTTTGTATTGTAGCTGATGCAACAGCAAATGAACTAAATCCTTGATAGAGGAGCTGTTAACTTCAGCAGGATCAAGATTTTATTCTGAGCTTTCTGCATAAGCCAGTTTCATGACAGAGAAGACATAAAAGGGTAGTTGGCACTTTAGCAAGGGCAGATTATTTTAGGACATCTGGTCCTTAACTGAAAAGTAGGCTTTCTTCTTTTCAAAGAACTATATTATGACGTTAGTGAGACTTGAAAGATGGAAATCTTTTTTTTGGCTTTTTGGGCAGCGTCTGAACATCATGGGTGTGACTTATGTCCCACTCAGCTAGAGTTCAAACCTGAGCATTTTAAATCCACTGGCAGTCTAATGTGGAGTGGTATTGACCTTATAGTGTACAGGAGATGATGATGACAGGGAGTGAGGATCTGTGCATATTTCTCTCCTGAACTTTACCCAGCACCAAGTGTGAATTACCCTAGCTCCTGTTTGTAGTGAATTGTCCTTTAAGCTTTCTGATGAGGTATACCTTCAGTATATTGAAATCAGCGATTCTCATCTATTTGTTAATGGGAAAAACAGTTGTTTTTCAGGATGTCTATCCAGCCTGAGCAGAAACTCTTGTTGACAAAACAAAGTAAAATTCCACTTTTTGTATGCTTCTATTCCTGAAAAATTTAAAGAACTTTGGAATCAAATTCCTGTCTACACTTTCTGTAGAAAGGCAGTAACGCATGGTTTTTTGGAGCAATCTTAAATTAACAGCATGTAGCTACTCTTACACTTGAGTAACCAACCTCAGTATTGACCTTGGGGAGGTAAGGATCTGTGCTTAGGGGATAGTAGGGATTAGTGTAGGTATAGCGTAAAGGGCTTAGTAGTTTGGGTGACAGTCTCTTTAGATAAGAATTGAAAGAATGTGTGCATGTTTGTTAAATCTTCTCAGCGCTCACTTGGAATTGGTATTTGCCCATCAGTTCCTACATTCATGACCCCTTGTGCTGTATCAGCTGTCCCTGCCTTTCTGACAAATCCGTACTCGTAACCTTCAGGATTTTTTTTACCTTCTATGGTTTGTTCAGATACATCCTGCAGCACTGAAATGCTATATCCTATGTCCTGCCTCTTTCATTTATTCTGCATGTTTCCGTTTGAAAATATAGCAGTGTGGACCAAATAAACTAACTATGAACAGATGGTATTCCTGAACGGATATGCATTTGGAATAAGAGAGGGACTGCACTAGATAACAAAACTCCTTTTCTCTTTGCAGAATATTAATATGCAAAAATCAAACTTGTTTATATCAAAAATCCTTGCATACTATCTAGAAGATTGCTAAAGGTTTTTCACCCTCCCATCTAAAAGGATACTACATGGAAGAATGAGATGCAAAGAACTTTCTGTTCTCTCATATGCTACATGGAAATTGTTTTACCTCAAGTTTATAGAATATGCCTCTGTTATTCTTTTTAGCATATGGAACTGGCTATCATTATGCTAAGGTAGTGCTTAAGGTCTAAATTATCTTTACGCAAGTTTGGCTCAATGGTGAAAATGGTGTTGTCTCCAGTTAGAACTGGAGTTGCTTGTTTGTAACAACATTCCTTTCTCCACCTTCCCCCAGCAAATGGCTCACTAGCTTCCACTTAGCAATAAAACTCAAATGAATAAGGTCGCATTTTGTTGAAAGTCCATTAGAATTGTTCTTTCCTCTGGTTCTGCAGTGAGTAGATGACCGGATTTGACATCCAGACTTGTTGCTGTAGCTCAGCTTGAAGTTGTGGTTTTGATCCAGGAGTCCCTGGCCCCTGTGACTTTCAGATACCCTCCCTTTTGCCCGCTTAATACCTTGTAGCGTTGCCTCAGAATTAACTCATGGCAGTAAGTCTGTGTGGCTGTGCAATGCCAATGCAGCAAGCATCCTGCCCTGAACTGGAACAGACTTACAGGAACAGATGAAGTTGTCTCGTTTGCCACACAGTCCTGCTCAGGAGTTATTAGAATACGCTGCGGCTCTTCACAGCAGAAGTGCAGTGGATGTTGCTGCATAGACTACTGTCTGATAGGGATAACTAGCGCTGCTGCGAGTAGCCGTTGTCTTAGCTGTGCTGATGTGCTGTGTTGCATGAACAGAGGCATCTGGAGATGCTTCACTAGTGCAAGGCCAGTCTGCAGGCTGAATTTTTTTTGGTCATAGGACTGTTTGATAACTAATTGCTAGAGCTTTTGAAGGTATTGTCTTTCTGCAGTGTTTGTTCAGGTGAGTTGCTTCTGTTTTATGGAGGGCATGCCATGCTAGAACGCTGGGTTTACTGACAACAAGCTCCATAAACCTACAGTGTTCAGTGATACTTCCAGGTCAACTGTAGCTGGTTGCCAACCTCTGGAGGTAGGGTGGTATCTTCAGAGGACCCTGATAATGTGTGTCGCGAAATACCACTTCCACATGTGAATGATAAAGTTTTAATTTTTGTTTATCATGAAGACTGGCCTACAAGCTTCCCTTTGAATAAACTTCATAATCTAGCACTTTTTTTTTTTTTTTGTCCAGATAGGAAGGGTACTGTTTGTATAACCTGTTTTTCTATTTCCTCATATCCTAAGTAGCTGACTTTTCTAGTCCTTATTTACTGCCATCTCTTAATGTTTTTGGGAAAGCTTTCTCTAGGAGAAAGTGTGTGTGTGTGGGGGGGTATACACAGCACATTCTGTGTATATGATAAGCTATGTATGTGTGTGTTTTGTTTGCTCTCTATTTCAAATATTAGTCTCCTAGTTCTCTACATCTCACTTCCTGGAAGAAATGAGCTTCTCAGCTAAGTTGTAAATAAAACGACTCTGCACACTGAAGGCTTTCTCTGTCTTAATTTCAGCTGAATAACTCTATTGCCAGTCATAAGTTTCCTGATGAAGGGCTGTAGTGTTTCTCTGTAACATAAAGTGCTTGTGTAGGCAATGTGAAATGGTCTTTTTTGAGACTGGTAGGTCTGGCTCTTCTAGGAAGTAACTTTGGCACTGTGTTTATCTAGGTTGCTAGGGTTGCTCCAATTTAGTAACTTTTTCATGCTAGTATTCTTTCAACAGTTATTGTTTATGCACATGGCAGAATTATACTGGAAGCCAGGATAGATCCACGTGACAGATAGTAGAAGCTTAGTAACCTTTGGGTTACATGAACACAGCTCAGGGGAACAAACTCGCTTGTAACATCCACTTGCAGAGTAGTAAGAACAGTATGTGAGAATGCCTAGAGAAATGTAGACTCCTTTCCTCCCTAAGTGGAGGATAGCTGGGAGGGATACTTCCTTCAGAGCCCACAGATGGGTAGGTTCTCTGTCTCACTTTGTAACACGTCTCCCTTATTAAGCTGCCATTTGTTGATCTGATTTTTCTAGCTGTCCTCTGCCACTTCTGGTTTGGGGAAAGGAAGAGTAAGAAATCCTATAGAAACAGTGTAACCGCTACTATTTTGGGCCTGCTTTTATTCCTTCTTCACCCCTCGAAGGAACAGGAAACGCCAAGGCTGGTGCATTGGGCATCAGTGATGCAGAGAACATGCTACCTGGAAAACAAACAGATCAGCAGCTACTGGTATGGCTTGAGGCATTTTATATCTTCCCCTGTGTAACATCACGACTTCATGTAAGTGCTAGTGTTGCTGTTTGTTAGCTAGTTGTATCTCTGCAACTTTATTCAGCTAAAGTCCAAAGTGATTAGATTTTTTTGAAATATTTGATGTGGGCTGTTTAGACTTTATGAATGCATAAGTCTTTTGAATTAAAAAAAAAAAAAACACACACCCACACAACATTGACATTGTATTCAGATCAGTTACCTGTTAGACTTATCAAATTAAACCTGCTTGGAGGCAGGAAGTGGAAAGAAAAAGATTGGCTTCTCTGCTGTGGAGCACTGAGACTACATTTGCCTGTGGAGCTTACAGTACATTATTTTGGTAGATTAGGATAAAACTCACAGTGCTGCTGTAGCCTTCTGCACTACCAGGGTGAAATGCTGCCTGGATATGGAAGAAAAATAAGGTCTTAACTGAAATGTTTTCTAGCTTTATTTCTGATTTCCTCAAAAGAAAACAGATTGCTGCCTAAACAAGAAGACAAACAAGCTCATTCTGTAGTCCTCAGAGGATGGCTGAGTTCCTGGCTTAACGAGCGCAAACCCAAATAAAAAAATCTTTTAAGATACTTGCCTCAGAGAGACAGCCGAGGGCAGATGCTCCCAGAGTAGCTGGTAGTTAGGAATTGCGGAGCAGAGCATAGGGCAGGCCTGGGTGCGGGGCTGGACGCCTTGCTCTTCACCGCAGCCATCCTGGGAGCCTCTACGAGGCTGCCGCCTTCCAGGGACACTGGGCATTTGGGCTCCCCAGCAGCCCTGTGATCTCACCGTCCTGTGGCTTTTATCCCAGGGCTCAGCCACACCTGAATCACTCTCGAGCCAAGTGTGGCTGCACCCAATTTTGCTTATTGTGGGTTATGCAGCTTTCAAGCCTTTGCTGAAGTAGGGCTGTGGAGAAGCTTCCAAAATGCTGCTGTTTAAATTTAAAATCTGAAGAGAAGTGGTGTTTTGGTAAGACTTACTGGGCTTACACTTGTGTTACTGCACATCAGTGTTATCTTCTGTGGGGCCTCATGTCCTCAAGTCAGTAGGAGGGTTTCACACTGGAAAAACTGGTGTTTTTCGTGGTGATTTTATTTCAGGTCTCTTAGAGTCTTTTGCCCCTTTGCCCTGGGACTGGATTCATCTCTAGCTAATCTTTGCTGCCACCTATTCTTACACCTTCTTATGTCCTAGCAACCTCAGCTGTCTCTGTATCTGTTCCAGCCTTCTGTTGTCTTCAAGTGATGCAGTACAGCAGAATTTGTAAGCTGGATGCTTAACTTAAGGCTGTGAAAGCTGCGCAGGGTTTGGGGTAGAAAGGGGAGAGGGGAGAAAACCTGGAACTGGCTGGCGATCCTAGCCAGCAAATCTAGAGGAGGGCACGGACAGTGCTGTTGGTCGAAGAGGCAGGGAGAAAAGCAAAGCAAAATGGATGAATATTTCCCTTCTGGTCACAAGCAACTTTACCCTCTATGTGTTTCTTGGAGTGCTATATGGCATGATCCTGTTATCTCTAGACACTGCATGACTAATTCTGAAGATGTGTTTGTGATAAGAACAAGTAGTTTAATTTCTTGATATTGGTAGATAAAGAATACTTTTCTTTTTTTGCCTAAAAAGAACTCTGTTGGATCCTCCTAAAAGAAAGCACAGAATGGAGGGCCTTACTATGCTACTTCTCTCACAAAGTGGTCAAACTGAGATACCTTTCAGTAACATACTTGATTCATAATAGGAACTTGCATAAATTATTTATAACAAAACCACACATTTAAAACTATCAGCCTTTTTAATGAAGGGATTTTGGACAGCTATTGTAAACCAGCTAGTTAACAAGGAAGGAGCCTGGTTTTGATTTGTTTGATTCAAGGTAGCAGAAATCCAGAGCGCTCATTTTGATCTAGTATAATTTTTGTATGGGTTACTCGAGACATGTTACTGTCTAAAAATTGCTGTTTGCTTTCATCATCTTAATGCTACAGAGTCAAAATTGAGAAACTCTGTCAAACTCCTCCGACGCCCTGAGACCTTGTTTGAAAGCTGCCTCTCTTAGATCTGTGGATCATGTTGTGGTGCCATAGGCATTTTTCTAGGGATCAAAGTTCTGGTTTTCCAAAGGTTAGTGTTCATACTAAAGTCTTGGCTGAAACAAATTTCCCCTCCCTTCTCTTTTAGTGATCCATACAGCTTTTACTGACAAACCTTTGTGCTAATGAATAACTTAAACAGCGTATTGTTTCTAATACTAACATTCTCTGCTGATTAAATGGAAAACAGCGTGCCAACATTACCTGCTTTCTTTACTCGGATAATTTCTTTCTCTAAGGAGAGCCCGGGTATTAGCAGATGACTGCAAAAGTGATTGTGTTGTTCCTTGAGCCATGATAACTCTGTATTTACCTTCTAGCTGGCCTGCTGCAAGTGTGAAATAAAATCTGTTTAACTACTATGTCTGTTACTGTGACTTAGCTGGAAGGTAGTAACTTAAATGTATATGTTTTTCATTCTTACTCTTATAAACTAAACTATTTCTCTCTCACATAATGATAACAAACTCTCAGGATAAGTTTGTGCATTACTCATAGGGCTCCTTACCTGCATATGCTAACTCAAGGTGCTTTGGCATAGGGAACCTCTACTGCTTTTGGAACATAGATGGAGATCTATAGTTAGTTCTGAACTCCTTTTGTAGGTAAAAATGCAAGAACTCGGTTAAGAGCATGTAGACTGAAACACTTCTGTCTTGAATGTGTTGGTTACTACGGGGTCATGAGCAAGTCTGTATGTTACCTTTTAACCTTGGAAAAGTATAGTGAGGGGATACGTATACTCCTAGTTTCTTTTCTATGTTTGGAAACTGAGAAATAGCACCTGCCTGAAACAAGCAACAAACTTCCTGGTACAAGTATCATTTGTGCAGAATGTAGCCTTTAAAAATTGCATTAAAGGGAAATAATTATTAGGCTTATTTGTCAAACCTCATCATTTTACTTTCATATCTTTGCTTTGATATGTATATCACAAAGTTATCCAAATTTGTCTTGTTCCCCAGTAACACTGCCCTCTGAATCAAAAATTATGTCAGAACTTTGATATATATTTTTGTGTTCAACAGGTTAGTGTGTTTCAGCAGGGAATCTGGTGCTATTATTATATTTATTTCATATGTTTCATATTAATTCAAAAATATTTTTGTGAGGTAGTAGGGGTTTCAAATTAAGTCAATCACTTGCTTTTTTAGAGTACGTATCTTGTACGTTGGGAAACTTTTCTGAATGGAATGAGTTTAAGCTGTTGCATAAAGAAGCACCTTTGAGTGGGGCAAGTTTCCACTGTTTGAATAAGGAGAGTTTAGTTAGTGATTGTGCTATAACTTGTGAAGTGAACTTACCTTATATATCACACGTATATTTACCGTAAGCTTTCTGGATTTTGCATAAACCGGAATTTCCGTAATGTGAGGGATCTGCTTTAATCTGCCATCTGTGGCATACGGCAATGTTGGAACTGTGCAAATTCTCCCCTCTGCCCCCACACATCTGGGTAAGAAATATGACTCTTGTTCCAGTGTAACGTGGATTTCCATTCATACCCTAGCCTGAGTTGCCCAAAGCAAACACAGAGTTTTGAAAACTACTTGGAATGTATTTGTTTTTGCAAATGAGTTGTAGATCTTCCACATCTTTTATCAGAACTAAAACCATTTTCTTGCTGCTAGAATACATTAAAAAAAGAAACCTAAAGGCTTTCTTTCAAAAGAAAATCTCTAGAAAGGCAGGCTAAAGGATAACTATATCAGTTTTTCTCTAACAGTTTTGGCATGATACTTACCATTGCACTGTTACCTTTGTTTCCTTATTTAGGTGCTCTGGAGCAATGCTTAATGCAAGGCACACTGAATTTCATTACATGCCTGGTTTTGTTCTCAATCCCTAGCCCAAAACATAGTCCGTACTCATTTTTAAACCTGTAGGATATAGCTGTCAGCAAGGTAGAAAACACTCTGCAAGGTTTGATGTGAGCTGGATGAACACATACTGAAAACAGCAGGATAAGAAGAGCTAGAAACATTGTTCCTCTGTGTAGCATGGTAGTGGGAGGGATGAGTTGTTATATTGGACTAGTAATTGGAATAAAAATTCATTTAGACTGAGTCAAAGAACCAACCTTTTTGCCAAAATGTTTCATCCAACAACCTCAGTGCAAAATACCAAAAAATTCTGCTGTGAGTTTAAGCTGCTTAAGGAAGGAAGAAACAGTATGTCCTGCATGCAGAGCCTGAGTTCTTAAATTGTGGCCTGACTGAAAGGGGGCATCTTACTGGGGAGGTGAGTTAAATGGCTCGCAAGGAGACCCCTGCTCCTCCGGCAGGACAGGAGGAGAATTGTGGTAAGTCAGTTCCTCAGAGCCTCAAGTCAGCTCTCCCTATGTCTGGAAGAGGAGACTGAGACACTTTTTCACCTGAACGAAGCCGACTGTGACTGGTGCTATGTTTATAAAACTTTTCAAGAGAAGATCTTATTTAATGCAAACCAGGTGGTTATAGAGTGCTTTTACGAATGTTCTTTAGTGTCCTTAATCATACAAGTGACTATGGGTATTGTCAAATTTAAAGCTTTGAAAAGTTTTAAGAGAAGGCAGTTTCCTAGCAAATACCTGAATGCCTTGTACAACTGCTTTCTTACAGATCCAGCCCTATGAGAAGATAAAGGCCAGAGGACTGCCCGATAACATTGCTTCCGTATTGAACAAACTGGTGGTCGTGAAACTAAATGGAGGCTTGGGCACAAGCATGGGTTGTAAAGGCCCCAAAAGTCTTATCGGGGTGCGGAACGAGAACACCTTCTTGGATCTGACAGTTCAGCAGATTGAGGTAATTTTTGGTGTGCTTTGAGAATTACTGCGGACACTTCAAGGGGTCTGTGAACTGGGCCCTAACCTGAAACCCACCTAGAGCTGAAATTCTTGCCAATACAGAAACACCTTCCCTGATAAATCTGATCTCAGTTAAAGATCTGGCTGATTAACTGGTAATGCTTTGGGGGTTTTTTGGAGTGAGGGGAAACGAGGATCTGGTTCTCGTTTGATGTTATGTGCCACGGTTATTTAGTGTGCTGGGTTTGAGTTGTACTTTGGAATAAAGCAGTCCCATATTTCCTACACCTGAGGAAGCAAGACACATGGGACTTGTCCTGCATGATCCTTTTAGAGAGGTCACAGCAGAGGCGTACCAGAAGAAAGAGGAGAGGGAAATGAGGTCTGGCCACGGTGCTAGTGGTGGAGTAGAGAGTTGCTTTGGAAGGAATGGGCAAGAGTGATGTCCAGCTTATGTGGATAGAGGGACAGAGCAATCGGCAATTGAACTCTGTCCACTCCGCACATGTTGCCACAAGTGTAATTCAGCAGGTGCACACAAACCCAGACAGTGATGTTTGTGCCCATAAACACAAGGGATCAAATTGCAGAGTTGGCTTGTCGTGGCTAACTTCTGGGCTTGTTTCCGACTCTTCCAGTTGCAAGTCTGAGCTCAGCTTTTTAAAACTTTTTAATGTAGCTTAGAAAAAAGCTCTTCACAGCAGCTTAGAGTTCCCGGTCCAATTAAAACCCTCATCTTAGAAGTGATTGCTGGGATTTCCCTCTGAAGAAAGAAAAGTAAAAGAAAATAACAGCTGGTGGTGCTGAGAGAGAACATTTCAGCTTATGTTTTTAATGCAGAATGTTCCTCTTGCAGCCGATAATTAAGATGGTCATTAGAGTAGGAAATTGGGTGCGTCTGTTCTGCAGTTTCTGGAGCTCAGAGCATTTTTGCTTCAGTAGGTTTTTTGTCTGGAATGGTTCTCCCCCATGCAGGTTAGACATTCCTATACAAGACTTAGATTAACGTCGAACTAACGCCGTCCTAATCCTTCCTCAAGAGGGTCACTGAGGTAGTCTCTGAGTCCACTAGAGGCTAATGATCCCAAACCCTGACTGATGGATAAGGGTGATCTGATTCACCAGGCACTGAACTCACTGAAGTATCTTTTTCAGCCTGGCTATATTTCTGATGGAACCTTGTCTTGTTTTCTGAATTTTGCCTTTGCTGTGCTGTCCACGTGAAAATGATCCCCTGTATTTCAGCTCCATTTTATAGATGCCTGAATAATTAATATTCAACTAGTATGTACTCTTGATAGTATTGGCCATTTCATAGTCGACCAAAATGGCTCAAAAGTACTTACTGTTCATAGGAGATGGAAGCTTTTGCAACCTCGCCCTTTAAGAATAAATGTACAATACACAGGACCTTATTCTGATGGTTTAATAATCTGGGGGAAAACACACCTTTTTTTTTTAATCAATGACAACCTAAAATTTAAAATAATTTTTTGTGGTATCTTGCTTTCCAAATTCTGAATCTTGATGTGGATTTAAAAACAAAGATTATTTATGCAGTAATTAATGTGGCCCTTATCTTAAATACTTTATTATTTACAAGGATTTGTTTTCCTTTACTTGATTTATTATCCATTCCATTGGCATAAGAATCTTTCTTGTAACAATTAGACAAGATAGACTGGAAATAATAAATGCATTCCTTTCCCCCAAACTCTTAGGTGGCAGGATTAAAGCTAATAATATATGCTGAATTTACCATTTCTTTCCCATCTCAGCATTTAAACAAAACCTACAACACCGATGTTCCTCTTGTTCTAATGAATTCCTTCAACACTGATGAAGACACCAAGAAAATCTTGCAGAAATACAGTCACAGCCGTGTGAAAATATATACTTTTAATCAAAGCAGGTATCAAAAAATTTCTCTTCTCTACTTGGGATAAAAGGAAAAACTAGCTTGCTTCCTCATACTGCAAATGGTACAGTTTTTAGTTTGAGATGACTCGGTAGTAACGGTGTCTTTCATATTCATGTTCAGTCTCTTTTGGGGTGGTCTTTGAATGACTAATGTGAGGAAGTTTAAGTAAAGTCAGAAACAACGTATTGAAATTGGAGAGAAGGGTGAGGGGGGATTACAGTTTCAAGAAATGTTTTGAGTAGTGGCATACGGGATGCTGGGGACTTGATTCCTGAATTTGCTTTCAGGATCCCTGGGCTCTGGAGGGAGACAGAACTTGGCTTCCCTGCCAAGAACAAACTCTGATCCAACGTGGCTGATGGATGTCGGAGGTGTACAGATAGTACAGGGCATGCTCTGACCCTGTGTGTCAGAGGAAGGCTGTTCTACCTCACAGTCTGAGGACTGCAGTTTTAAATTCCTGAGTAAGAGATTGCATTCTGCATCTTCTAAGTGGTTGGGTCTTCCAGTTCAGAGTACTTAAACTAACTTGGAAAGCTCAGGTTTAAAAACTATGTATATGAAAAAACTGCACCTTTCCTACTGCCTTTTGTTTTACTTCATGCTAGTCTGACATCGGTGAGAGCTTAATAAAACCACTGCCTTCCCAGGTATCCTAGAATTAACAAGGAAACTCTGCTGCCAATAGCCAAGGATGTATCTTATTCAGGAGAGAATACTGAGTGCTGGTATCCCCCTGGCCATGGAGACATCTACGCCAGTTTCTATAACTCTGGTCTGCTGGATAACCTTATTGGAGAGGGGAAGGAATATATTTTTGTATCCAATATAGATAACTTGGGTGCCACTGTGGACCTTTACATTCTTAACCATCTTATGAACCCACCCAATGGAAAACGCTGTGAATTTGTCATGGAAGTCACAAACAAAACCAGGGCAGACGTGAAGGTAAATACGAATAGCTGTTCAAGTCTGTTTGAATGCCTTGCGTTTTGGTAAAATCTAAACATCTTGTCTCTTCTGTATGCATGAATTCAGACATGCATTAAATCTTCTTATAGCTATTTCAGGCACCATTTAACACATCAGCTGTGATCTAATTTGAGATGCACAAAATCAGTAAGTTTATGAAGTTCTAATTCATGGAACAAATTGGATCTAGGTTCTGGGCAACAGCAGACAAGAAAGCCTGAACTTTCATTGAAAGTTGAAAACAAGTAATTTCTGTAGGGTGTAGGTCGCAACCTTGCTGTCTTCTCCAAACTCTCACTTATCAAGGGGAAAAGTTTGGGGATGCTAAAAGCAGAGCACAGAGAGGAGGGATGCAGCGGTTCTATCACTACTGATTGAAGATTGCCTAAGCTACTTAGGTAGGATTTGCTTACATGCGAATTACACAACTTGCGCTGTTGTGGCTGCCGGTCAGCATCCTGCCCTAACCACTGGACTTTGTGCAAAGTCCAAGTCTTGACAGCTTGTCAGATGTTTATAGCATGTGTCAGATATGACTAGCACATAGTAATTTGTCAGGTAACAGTACTTTGCCTCTATTCTTTAAAATACGAGGATGCTGGGGGGGAATGCAGTTTGTTTCCTATTCATTAGACATTAAGAAAAGTCTGACTTGGTCCCATAAAAGCACAGATATGCAGTTAAGAATACAGGGCGTCATCTTTGGATAATGCAGGTTACTGAAGCAACACTTGTTTCTCCAGCGAGTGCCACAGATATATAACCAATAGAGAGATCTAAGTTAGGTTCTTGTAATCTAGCAAAGTCCTGCTGAAGGTCATTTTTAAACCACAGCACTTTCAAAAGATTCTCAGCAACTTTCATTAAAAGAAAAAACTGTCTTTGGAGCACTGACACATTATTGTTTGACAGTTCTGACTGTCATTTGAACGAATTCTGCAGTTAGTAACCTGGTAGCTGAACACAGGCAACATGTTTTCACTGAGGCTTAACTTTCAATAGCACCAAAACAGTGCATGTGTTTTGGGTGGGGGGAGCGCTTCTCAGCTGGCCTCTCATGAACCAAGACTTAAACTTGTTCTTTTCCCCTTGCAGGGTGGGACACTTACGCAATATGAAAACAAGCTGAGACTCGTGGAAATAGCTCAGGTCCCAAAAGCACATGTTGATGAATTCAAGTCTGTGTCAAAATTCAAAATATTCAATACGAACAACTTGTGGATTGCTTTGTCTGCAATTAAAAGGCTGCAAGAGAAAAATGCTATTGACATGGAGATCATTGTTAACCCAAAGGTAACGGGGAAGATTCTTTTGAGTGTGTTTCCTTAAAAAAACCTGTTCGTTTCTAGGTAACTGAATAGTGACTGCTGCTTTCAAAAAAGAGCCAGTCAATCGATTAACGCAGAGCTCTCAAAGTACGCTGGGCTCTCATTCTGAGTGTATTTATCTGCTGGTCATGTTTACACAAGCTTTCTCTTCCAGACTCTGGATGGAGGCTTGAATGTTATCCAGTTGGAGACTGCAGTTGGTGCTGCTATTAAGAGTTTTGAGAACTCTCTGGGGATAAACGTACCTCGTAGTCGTTTTTTGCCTGTTAAGACCACGTCGGATCTCTTGCTTGTGATGTCTAATTTGTATAGCCTTAATGCTGGATCGTTAACAATGAGCGAGAAACGTGAATTTCCGACGGTGCCTCTGGTCAAACTGGGAAGTTCTTTCACAAAGGTAAACTGCTATGGTTATAATTTCTTTTCATCTTTTAGAATAAAGATACAATACATAAAATAAACTTCCCTTTTAACTTATCTACCTTTATCTATCTGGCTGTTGCTTTTTGCTCTTTCTAAATAATTATTACCCTGCTAGAATGCAGCCTGCTTAATATCTGTGCATAATGTCATGCTCTTATTCTGTGCTCCTCCACCCTGGCAGTCAAGGAAGCAGAAGGGTGAATTGGGTTGTGTGTGTTCTCTAGAGTTCACCCAACTTTTATACAATACTGCTGTCACTGTTTCTCACAGTTGTAGTTATCTCTGACAGAAATGACAATCATGCTGCTTCCAAAGTCGCAACATTTATATTTGGCAGATGAGATTCCAGAAAGATCTCTAAAATAGTTTTCCAAAAGCTCCCATGCTCGTCTTAGTCCACAAATGGATTTAAAACTATCCCTATTCTTTTTCCCTCCCCCAAAGGTTCAAGATTACCTGCGGAGGTTTGAAAGTATACCAGATATGCTTGAACTGGATCATCTCACAGTTTCAGGTGATGTTACATTTGGGAAGAATGTTTCATTAAAGGTGAGCATATAAATGGGACCCACTTACACATACACAATTAATCTCTGCTACTCTTAAAGAAAACTGATCCTATCTAAATCACTGACTTTATGCATGGTCAACTGGAAGCATTCCTAGCAATTAAAAAACTGGCCCAAGGATTGCAGCAGCCAAGACTGAACAGGGACCCTTATGAATGAGCACAAGGTGTTATCAGTATAGTTTCTTTTCTATATAGTTTTGTTACAAGTTGAGGTTTCTATGAGTAGAGTACCTTGAAAACTGTAGACCTCATGACTCTACATTCCAAAGAGCGCTATGTCCTTGTCCCTTAGCTCTACAAGGCATGTACCACCCGGCCTCCCAGGCTGGCTTTACACGTCCATTCTCATCAATTTGTATTGTTAGTAGAATACGCAGCTGAGCAGTTTACCTTGTCATCTCAAATTCTTCATTTTTCTTCCTTAAATTAAGAGCCTGTGTGGCCAGATCTAGCCACCCCCAGCAAAACATTGCATCACGATTCTGTAGCAGTCTAGGTGAGTTCAGCTGCTGCCACAGATCAGTGCAAGGTGTAACGGCAGCAACCAGAAACTGAACTGGCTGAGGCTATTATCCTGCTCTGCTCTGTTCCCAGCTGTGTGGTACAGCAGTTCTGTTTATTTACCTTATGGCTGTAATGGTGACCTACATCATGACATACTAAGGGGGAGTTAACATTTTTGCACTGAAGAGTAAGCAGCAAATATCTCTCACAAATAAGTCATCAGCTCAACCTGTAATCTGATGGTATCTAGTGTGCTGATAATTACAGCCTTTCCAATATTGCTTGTTTTCAGCCTTTTCATGCAAAAAAAATTATCTGTCTGCAGAGACAATAACAACTCAGTCCAAGTGCAGGCAGGAGCTGGCTATGTTACAGCTGATAGCTAACTGGTCTTCTAAACAAAAATACTCTTGTTCATTCCAAGTCATCAGTTAATACCAAGCAAAGTTTCTAAGCGCTTGTGTTCTTCTCTCAAAATCTAGGGAACCGTCATCATCATTGCAAATCACGGTGACAGAATTGACATCCCAGCTGGAGCTCTACTAGAGAACAAAATTGTATCTGGCAATCTCCGGATCTTGGACCACTGAGGCAGTGAAACGGCACGGTCAGTTCTGCATACCGCTGTGCTAAACCAGCCTCTTAATGGAAGAACCTTTTAAGCATTAGAAATAAGTACACAGAGGGCCTATGCTTTGTCATCTTCACAGCACCCTGCAGTATTAATTTAAAATTAATTTCTCTTGCTTATCTTTTTAAGCAAACACATAGTGCAAAGGATGTGTGTAAGTAATGCTTCAGTCCTTAAAGAGATTCTGTAACTCAGTTACTACAACCTTGAAGTGCAATACTGTTTGTCTTGGGGGTAAGATGGACAGATCTTTGATAAGAAGTTCAGAGGCTTGCCTCTAACATTTTAGTAGTTTTGAATTGCTTGTAACTGCAGAAAAAGCTGTGAAGCAATACATGTGGGACATGGTTAGCTACTTATGTGACTTTTATTACGAAGTGTAAATGGCAGATGCAGTTGAAAAACCAAATGTTTCACTACTGCTAAATGAGCTGTTATGGACCCTGTATTTCATATGCTCACAAATGTCACAACCCTTAATTGTCTTTAACCTCCCCCTCCAACTAGTAGTTGAAATGTCCTATCACAATATTCTCTACATCAAGATACTGGAGTAAGGCTGTCACTACCTCCATTTCTGTATTGTGATAGAGGGGGGAATTGTTGCTATTCCAAACTCACCCAAAGAATCTAATTACTTGAGAAAAATGCCTCAGTACCCAAGTGTGGTGGTTGCTTTCTCACATTAAGACTGGATCTCCTGTTAATATCGTAAACCTTGATCTGCCCTCTTTTTCAATAAATGGAGTATGTCACTTTGAATACACCCATGTTCATATTGTTACTGTCATGTATGTTAATTTATCATCACTTATTTCTAAATTTGTACAGGAATCAAAATCCCTGTCCTGATCACTTTTGATTTCTTAATGTTTCTCTTGTATTTACATGCAGACAGCTTTATTTTATAAGCTTAGTATAACACTGGTATGTATCATTAAAGAAGTTGGTCTTTAAAAACAACTGTGATTTTATAGCTTTATTTTGACTGACAATTAATGACATCTGTTATGTTAACAGATAAGCATGCCTGTCTGAAGCAGCCATAGGCACAGACACACACACACTGCAGACTGTTCCATTGTACACAATCATCACAGGGTTAGGCACTCAGACTATGTTTAGGTAACGAGTTGTGAGGTGAAATACACAGGCACTTTTACTTAGTACTGGCAGCTTCCAGTCTTAAAAGGTAGCATTAAAAACTCTTAAATAAATTAATTTCTGTTGCACCTTCTTTCATAGTGTAACTTTTTTACATTGTGTACAGCAGCCTAAAAACTTTATTTCTATGCCCTTTGCTCTGTCCTCCTTCTGTCTTTATACACACTGTTTTGAGTCTTTAAAATTGTAGAAAACTATTCAAAGTACTGAAAAACTTATTGTAAAGTACCTACCCTACTTATAAGTGGTAGAGCCTAATCATTGTTTTGGAAGCTGGAGGAAGCTCTCTGCACACCAGCCTTTTTTACTACCTTAAAATTACACAGAAAGCCCACTGTTATTTTATCCATCTCTGCTAATGAGTACAATTTCAAAAATCTGTTGTGTGGATAATGGCTTAAGTGAACAGACAATTATTAGAAAATTGTGTCTTCAGAGGGCAGTTTAGAGCCCAGCTATGAGAAATACCCTGAAACAGGACTGCTCCCTAACAAATCTGAATCCTATATGCAAGCAATCAAAAGACATTTATTTATATAAAGTTCTGTAAAAAAATAAATTTTAGAACAGCATAGTTTCATAGAGAAAAACATTTTCTACAGCATTCAACTGCAAGATTTTTATATTGTACCATCATTAAATAAGGTGGGACACCATGTGAATTTCATTGCACTAGAAGAAATGCAAAGCATCTTTTTAATATAAAGATATACAGAGCATTCTAGACAACTACAGCTGTGTTACAGCTAGGTGTTTTTTTGGATTTGGTCCAAAGAAACCTGAGTCTGTTTCCAGAGAGAATGAAAAACATTGCACAGACAGCTGATCACTTGTTTCTTGCTGAAGGACACTGAAAAGATCACTCCCTGCAGCTCACTGAATCTAGTTCCCCCGACTATCAATAGTGTCCTTTCTTGGACTCTGTTCTTAAGTATTCACCTCACAGTCATCAAGCTTCTTAGAAGAAAGTCGGTCTGTTGTCAGAGCCAAATGCCTGCTCCCAGTGGATTATCACCTCTTCTGCTCCCAAATTTCAGCCATGTTTAGGTCTAAGTTGTTAAGGCCTTTCAGGGCTTGAAGGTTTCCAGTGTAAAAAGCTACATCTGCCGTGACCAGTCTGTATTGAAACAAACAACAGGATTAGCATCTGAACCTACCAGATCTGCTTCGACTGTTTAGGAGAGGGAAGAAAGAAAAAAAGCAGGAACTGAGCACACAATTACAAGTTCAAATATTGTGAAAGAATTACATTTATATTAAATATCAATTCAAAACAGAATGTTACTGACAAGGCTTATGTCACAAGAGTGATAGTACACTACTTACGATAACTGCTAGAGGTAAAGCTAGTTACAGGGAAGGAATATAAAACAAAGCAAGTTTGGAAACCTCGACAGGAATTAGGCATCTCAAACATTCTCTGCAGTATTTCCAATTTTACCATGTTTTAAAATCCTGATTCCACTGTAACTTAGAATATTAATTATTGCAATATTAGCTTCTGCATTCTGGATGTTTCACATAAAAGCAACCCAACAGCACAACACTTATATTGCATGCTTAACAGTTTATCCAGAGTTAAAAGCCCTCATACACTGTGGAAACATATCATGGGGTGAGAGATCCATGATAATGCTGCCCCTAGTTAGCACATAGCAAGATGTAGGAACAGCAGCTGTATTTTCATAGTAAAAATTTAACCAGGATTCACAGAACTGGATTTTTACCATTATTAGCGAAACAAGCAGTTCAGAATAGGATAAGAATCAGGAAAAGAAACAGGTTAAAAACTAGGCCAATGAAAACTGCTAGCACAACATCACTGAAATTTAGGGTCAATTTTTCTTCTTCCCAAAAAGCACTGCCTACATACTCCCAGAGAAGAGTGTTCTGTAACTGCTGCTGTAAAAGAAAAGGACTTAAGGCATTACTGTTCATAGCTGCAGACTACAAACATTGGTGACAGTAAGGAATGACTCTGTACTGGGAAATACAATGCCAATAAATCAGCGAAACAGCTGCCTGGACCCTTCTATCAAAAAGGGATCCATTTAGGCCACCCAGCTACGAGCAGCAGACAAAAACGATGGCTCAGAACGAGGACAGCACAGCACATGTTTTAGGATTATGCCGGACGTCAGTGTGTGACACACTTGGGAACATACACTGTGTATTCTCGTTTCCAGCTTGGGCTGCTGCAGCCTCCCTCCTAGTCGTTAAGCTTGTTGGCTCAAATATACCTTAATAAGCACTACAAGCGACTTGGTGTTATCTTGCAAATACACCAGAAGCAGTACAGAAAACCATCTGCTGTCCAGATAAACTGTTACACATAGAGGACAAAGATCAATAAGCTTAAGCAGGACATGAAAAAATAAATGGGACAGGACCAAAACTCCTCTTTATTCCAGCAACATTTGAAAATGTTTATGAACTTCCTTCTCTGTTTTCTTCAACCTAAGACAATATTTTGGGCACATGGTTAGCCTAGTGAATTTCACCCCAGTACACTGCAAATAAACACCCCAGTTCATTAGAAAGTATTAAAAAAAAAAAGCTCCATGAGTCAAGGCATAATCCAACTTAAAATAGGGATTTGGCCTGCAAGATGCTGTGTACTTCCTTCTGAGGTGTTGGGTGGCAGATACAGTCAAAGAACACCCCCTCGGAAGAGGTACCACCTATCTGTTTGGTGATGGAGGGTTGTACTGGGACAAGAAAGGGGTAAAACCCTATTTCAAATCTCTTAGTTCTGCCTTAAAAATAATTTCTGTATAAAAGCTGCCATTGCACAGATGAAGTACCCCTTTTTCCTATTTTTACCGCGCTAGCACCTTCACTCATCATCCACATTTGAAAATTGCTTAATGAATCACACAATTCTTGCAAATTAAGCTCTGGCTACTGCTCTCATAAAAGGAGAAGGACAATCCACAAAATGACGAAACCTACCTAAGTCTTGCAACAAGTCTGTGGTAGGGCAAGGGAACGATGCTCAACTCCCAATCTGTTACCAAGCTGATGGCATTCTTGGAGCTACAAAGCCCCAAATAGGAGCTACTTAAACAGGGAGCGTGGCTACATTCTGCAACCATGACTTTCTTGCAGAAGACTAAGCTTCTTCATTTAAATTAAGCAGTAATAAAGGTGCCCAAACATACCCATTCTGAGGTCCTCCGTCATTGACTACATTTAGGTGGGCTAGCTGCCTCTTCAGATGAAGTTTGTAGCTTGCATTAATTCTTAAAAACAACATCTAGAAGAAACCACAGAACCAGAATAAGGAACCATCCCCATACTTGTGTCATTGCCTACAAAGAAGAAACATACTGCACACAACATTTTAAGCTACTAAACTTCAGTTAGATTCTTGTAAACCATGTTGTTTTTCCTTCTGCCAGTCCTCCCCCCTCCTAAGCCTTCTGGCCACATACGGTATATATATCATAGCAGGTAGGACAGTGTACATCCTCACCTGTTTGTTACATGTTGAATTTAGAGGACACATTCTTCGGAGCATGAATTTTTCTTCCCTACTGTCTGAAGTACCTAGCAGCATATATTAAGGCTAAAAGGTAAGTGAATCTTTTTGTTGTACTATGACTATTAAAGGTTTCTTTTTTTTTCTCCAAAAGAAAGTGCAAAAAACCAGTTCGAAGGGACCTTTTAATTTAGCATAAAACAAACTACAACTCAGTGCATTCCATGACTGTATCAGTCTTCCTGTCCTTAGATTTACAAGCACTAACTGCAGGGGAAGAAAAAAAACAAAACAAAACAAAAAACCAATTCACATCTAGTAAGACTTGATCCATATTATATTCGGGGACCTCAAACCCATCCAGCGTTACAGAAGAACTCCCTAGAAGGGCTACCTTTGAGTCACAGGGGGTTGCCATTTGTGTGGAATTTCAACACCCATCCTGAACTGAAGATTCACCTCTCCAGACGTTAAACTGCAGCTCAAAAGGCTGGAATCAGTCAATCCTCATTATTCTCCCTGAATTCTCATCCAAACTTGAACTGCCGTTCAGACCAGGCTGACTGCATTACTACTGCCAACCTCTTTAATGTGTGTTTTCGGCAAAGACTCATGAAAGATGTTTTTGCCTGGATGAAGCAGAAGTCTCTCTTGTTAGATTTCATGTGTGCAAGTTCATTGAGGGTGTTACACAAATCTCAAAAATACTCACCTGAGTTTGTTCCTCAGGAAGGAGATCATATATAGCTTCATGCATCTTTGCCATCTGCTTACAGATATTCCTGAAGCATGCCGAAGGAACAGGAGCTTTCACTTCATACTGTAAATAAAAACAAAAAGTTATTCCTTTCTACCATCTTAGAACACTTTATATAGGGGAATTTCCACAAACAATTTTAAGCCCTGCATTGCTAATGGTATTTTTCACATATTATGAATGAAAATGCTCACAGGGCCACGTTCTGTTGCTATTCACCCCAGGACTAACATTACATGACTTTGTAGCACTTTTGCTTTACTGTTTGCAAACAGTACCATTCAAGCCAGTATGAAATTCCAGCATCTCCCAACTTTGTCCATTCATCTTTGTTAGGTTTTAATTGGTTCTTTCTGCTCATTATTTTTAGTTGGTTTCCATTACTCTACGGTAATTATCCATGTACCAGGTCAGCATCACATCTACTGGACCAAACCGTTTTGCAGCATGATTTCTACAGATGCAGATGGAATAATTAACATGACAGCTAAGTAGACTCATGCCACGTGTCCTGTTAGCTGGCCCACTCTTCCTTTGGGTCTATATTCTCACTAGAGTCAATGAGACAGAAAATTTTCTCTCTAATGTATATGCCCCCCAGTATTTCACCAGAAGAAATTATTTCTCTAAGACACATACATCTGAATTTCTGGCCCAAGGAAAGCATAAAGAAGCAGAAGCTACTGAAAACTCAGTATGGGCCAAGGAGCTGGTAAACAAAACAAAACAAAACAAAAAACCACACACACACAAAAAAACACTGCAGGAATTCCTGGGGAAAAAAGTGAGAAATATCCCTTCTCTCGCAGTGACTGAGATCTGAAAAACAAGACAATGAAAACATCTAGACAGCAAGAGGGCTAGAAAGGGAAAAAAATTCTTCAATTCCCACCCTGGAAAGGGAAGATCTGAGTGTGACTTCGGAAGCACTTAGGAAAACTATGCAAGTGACAACCATGCAACCAGCTCTTCTGCAGAGGCTGCACTAGCACCGGCTTGGGTCAAACGCTGGTCGGTCTCCTTCGGCGCCTTCCTTCCTGGGAAGGGAGACTGCAATATTTCCAGCGAACCGTGCAAGCCTCTGAGGGGAACAGCTGAATCATTACAATAAATTATTGACAAGCACATGGGAGGAGCTGCTTTCTCTTATGCTACTCTGAACTGCAAAAGAGAACAGAGCTTGCCTTGGTGTGAAAGAAAAAGAAGAAAAAAATAAAGAATAGGTACTACTTTAAGTAGTAGTCTTTAAGGACAAGCCAAACCAATGACCTAATTCGAACAGGAGAAGCAGCAAAAATAGTTTTTACTACTCCAGGAGCCCCGCTGACAGAGCGAGACAACCAGAGCACTACACAACGCGCAGGATTGTGCCTCAAGACATTACCAGAGTTAGGCAACATATTTAAAATTTACCAGTAAGTCATAAACCCAACAGGAACTAGCAAGCTGCAGCTAGGGCTCTTGTATGACCGCAGGCAAATCACACTCCTCATTATGACAGGAGAAAAGGAGCACCAAAAAAACACGAGCTCCAGCCCAGCAATTTGTTGGACATTTTTATCTCCAGCTAAGGTCAACAGCAATTAATATTATGAGCAATTAATATTACTAAGTTTACTGCTCCTCTATCCAGTCACAGGACAGCAAGCTCCAAGAGAACCTAAAAATGTCACCTGGATTTTTCATTAACATTTATCCCTTTTTAAAAACCTACTCCTTAAAAAAAAAAATTTTGTTTTTTCATTAAACCCCTATGCCTGTTTTATCTCTGTGCCAAAGTTGCAAGACAGACACTGGGAACTGCTCGTGCTGTTGTAAAACACTCTGCTGAGCGCCCGGCCCTCGCGGCGGGGTTGCGACCGCAGCTCCTGTTCCGCAGAGCTCACAAAGCGAAGCAGCGCTCGGAAAAGCGCAGCTCGTCCAGACGAGCTGTATACCAGGTCAGCGTCACGTCTACCAGACCAAACCGTTTGCCTTCTACAAAGCAGCGTGATTTCTACGACATGCAATTTGCCTTCAAAGCATGCTGGACATCGCCATGAAACTCTTGCACATTTGTTCAGATTTATGCACTTTAAGGCCGGTGACCACTTTTATCCACAAACCACTCAAATATTTGGACCCCTGACAAAAACCTATAAAACAAAGAAGATACCAGCATGGTTGTGCTGACATGCCCATTTGCAAATTTCCTATGTTTTTATGTCCTTTGCTGTCTTCACTGCCAACATGTTGTTATTTCAGGAACAAGACAGGCCAATACAGAGGAAATGTTAGGAAGGGAGGCAAATCAACACATGGTCTTCTCCTCTCCTGTACTCTGTGGGTTGCATTCACATGAGCCAGGCAGTCTCACTCAGTCTTTAAGAGCTCTGAAGGACAGGAATATTCTCAGTTTACATCTCCTGCCAGCTCAAAAGAAGAGAACTGGCTTGAAAGATGGAAAGAATACTAAGGGATAGATACTTACTAACTACTGTCAAGAAGAAAAATGGTGTTTACCGGTTTGTTGTAGGCTAACTTCTTTAGGATCCAGGATCTAAATTCTAGCACTTGCCTTTTATTTTCAAGAGATAACAGTAAAAGTGATCGAAAAGGCACGTTACTATACAGAACAGGTATTCCTCTATAGGGAAGAGACCACTATACAGATCTTTAGGAAAAGTCATAAACACTTTTTAGAACAAGTGACTCAAAAAGAAGATAAGCTAAAAACAGCAGAGGGGAAAAAAATGGGCTCCTCAAAGGAACAGGTTTGCCAGAGCCAATCAAATCTGTCACTGAAGGATTAATTTTTTCCCCTCTCATGAAACAGCTTAAAAAAGAGGCAGAAAACAGTAAGCTTTAAAAGCTTATATACTTTTAAATGCCCAGGCCCAGGACAGTCCTGTCTTGCTGCAGAGCCTCTTCAGAAACCCCAGGATTGCGGAGTACTCTGCCTCGAGGTGAGTAAGGGTGACTGGATTTGGCTCCGAGGCAACCTGCTCAGTTGACAAGCATGTGAAAAACCCCCATAAATTGTCAAACCCCGGGCCTCTGAGGTAAGCTTACCGCAGCGCCCGAGCACTTCACGAGACAGCTATCGGCTCTGCTACAGAGCAGGAACTCCTAAGCACAGACTCTTCTAATCACCAGGCCAGTCCTTCCCCTCACAAAACTGTTCCTCCTCAGCAGGTTTTGCCATTTCCTCAGCTGCAGGAAATCGCATGCTCCCAGCTTCCAAAGAGGCACCGTCGGCAAGAGCAGGAAAGGGGAGCTGGCCCTTAAAGGCAGCAGCCTGACTGCCAGAGCTGTCAGGATAAAACTGCTCAGGGTAGCAGAGCACTTACGTTTCCAAACACCAGAGTATCTGCACCAGCCAAAGCATCATACCTGTCACTGAAGATGGAGTAAATGAACACTTGTTTTGCTCGGTTTTTTGAATGTGAGGGTGAACAAGACCCAGATGGTGAATGTTAGCAGAAAACACATTCACAAGTAAAGCACAGAGCCTTGTGCATGTATAGTTTAAAGACATTCAAACAGCTCCCGAACAGGAAAATTTTAGACTCCATTTGAAACATCTACAGTGTATACAATGAAACATCCAAAGGCAATTTAGAGAGTGCATAATTATTTCCATAAATCATTACCTTGGATAATAGTTTGTCAAATAAGCTATCCATTATGGCTACGAGCTTTGCTGAAATTTCAGCTATGTGGTCATGATAATCCTGTAATGAAAGAAACCAGGTTATATTTACTAACTAATGGCATTCATATTCTTCAGAGCACAATTGAAAAGTAGAACTTATAGTTTAATTAGAAAATGCCAAAAGAATTACCTTCGTAATGTGGTCAAAATGCCTGAGCATGCTAAACTGTTTCGGCTGCAGTCGAGCTTCAAAATGAGCCCTGATAATAGGAATGTAGTGTACGATTAGCTGTAGGCAACGTGAAGAAAGAGCTGTAAATCCAGAAGCAAGAGAGGGAAAGAAAAATAACTTAATTATTACAAGAACAGTCATTTGGTATAGACTGCATTTTCTTTAACATAAATAACAGCGATCTAACACAATTTCATGTGCTTAAAAAAAGAAAGTTAATCATTTCTCTCCATGGGAGGAAGCTGCCCAGCAAAGATGCCAGAGCAGTACCTGGCTAGTCACACCCAGGCTCCAAAAGCTTCTATACAAAATGGCTTAAGAGACTAATTCCACATGAGGGTTTAAGCATCTACTTGCTGTTTTGAGCCCTGAGCACCTGCAGACATGGGGGACACGGGCAGAGAGGACAGCCCAGCTCAGTGAAATGCACGGGGAGGCTGGGCTCCGGCTAGACGCCTCTACCTACATCATTCCAATCTCAAGCTCCAAACACCAGGCAGCTCCCAAGCATGCCAAAGCCACCACTGAAGAAGTAACTACACCTCCTCCCTGTCAAAACATTTTCACAGAAAATCTGTTAACTCGTACATTGGCTCTTTTGTTTCCTTCGTGTAATGCAGTGAAGCTTTACATTTGAAGTGATCTGATGGACAGCAAAGGAATTTGATGCATTCCAGTGCACCCCTTAAACAGAAAAATCGTAAGCTTTTATTCATATTTTACTCTCTAACCAGCAAAGCTGCATCACTGTCTGCCTTCTATGCACAGCACCACGACATGGACATAACTTATCCAAAATATTTAGCTTTTACTAAGCAGCCAGAAGAACAAGATTTGACATTTTAAATACAAAAATTCATACCTAGATTTTTTGTAGTGATTGTTTTCAAACCAACAACTTGCAATGCACCAGCTCCAAGCACTAGTTGGCAACTTCTAGAGTTGAAATACTATGAGAGAAGGAAAAAGGTAATGAAAGTGTATGCTGTCACTTTAAGAACCGCAAATATATCCCAAAGCAGCGCTCCGGGATGAAAGGCAGTTTAGAAATAGCATCAACAGAAATCTGCAAGATTAAACAGGTTATGACAAAATAAATGAAGGCCAATAGCAGAGTTTCACATACTCCTCCTTATGCAGGAGTCCGGGATTCTTAACTAACCGTTGCTCTTCCGTTTGCTCTAAGGATCCTGTGATCAGCACATCGCCTACTCCTATGGCCTGAAGGCAAGGGGAACATTTTCATCACCGGGTCAGGCCTATAATATTTTTTTTGACTCAGCTTACACTAAAGCACTCAAGAAAAGGTCTCCTGAAATACTGTGATAAAAAATACAGTTAGCTACTCAGTGACTTTGTCTTGGGGCGCTAATTTCTGCTTCTTTATGAGACCTTTGGGTGAAGTTTCTCTCAGTGGAAAGGAAAGAAGCAAGTCAGACTTGCTGCAGACTGGCTAGGTTCAGCCTTACTTCGAAAGCAGTACACAAGAACTGCGCTTGGTACAGGAAATCTAAAAACGCACCTCTCAGACCAGGACCTTGGATGGAGCGAAGAGTAACGGTCTCCCCAGCTTCGTTAAGTAAAGCAAAGTAAAGGGTTAATCCCAGAATGCAAAATATCGAAGGAGCAAGTTTCTGCTCTGGCTTCAGACCCTCCCCACAGCCCCGACCGTGAGCTGTTTGGTGCAGGGATATGGTACTAGGCAGAGCAGAGAGCAATTCCACTAGCAAGAGAGTGTTACTCAGTGCTGATATCCATAGTACTAATCTACTAAAGAACCGTAAGTTGGAGCAATGAATATAAATGGAAGAGTCAAAGCTGGCTTATGCTTTTTTATGAGGATGCTGACGACAGCCTTACAGACTTATTTTGAGCAATAAGATCCTTTACGTACAATAGGGCAACAAAGATGGAACAAGGGGTTTTGAGCCCTCTGCTGTCTGCCTATTTGTGCCTGAGTGTATATCCCAGTGATAATGCACCCTGATCAACACAGCCTTTAGAGCATCTTTGGGGAAGAGGAGGGGAGGGAAAGAACCTCAGGTTGAAGCATTTAGGACTTAATGAAGGAAATAAATCCGTCAGTTCTTCTAAGTTCTATTCTGGACATCCTCCTCAAAAATCAGCGTGTACACCGGCTTCTTCAACTGTGGAGGCTCTGAGCAGAACGTCAGTAAGGAGAGACTCCTCTAAAGCAGGGAAGGAATAATTAACCTCAGTTTTTAGCACTCTAAGCAAGGAAAACTGTGAAAGTCTGCATCAGGGTGAACAAAGCTGATGTTACGGGATACTTGAAAGTACTAAATTCACTACTGCTTAGGTGGCTAAATTTGCGTTTATAATGCTAAAAAATGCTGACATCTAAGAAACGCACAGGAGATTTTAAGCTATGCCAAAAAACCCACACCATAAGAGTTCCAGGTATACTGGATGACTCATGACTGGATCACCCTCTGTTGGCTCCAGGAGAAAAGTGTTATCATTAAAGGTATACAGGTCAACTAAGGTGTCTGCAACAGTAAGACAGTCCTCATTAGCATAATCCATCTTATTTCGGTATTACGGTCTACCACCTAGCTTGAGATACAAGATATTCTAGATTGGGCTGGATGAGTCAGTAGAGATGGGGAAACTGTTGCTGGCACCCCCAGTTCCTGTAGTGTGAACACAAAGAGCTTTCTTGCTAGCTCTGGGTCATGAGGAGTTCTGCTTCCTCCTAATTTTTGAACACCTATTTTTTTTTTTTCTTTTTTTTTTTTTTGCAAGTGTGGAAAAATACAGACAAAATGATGTTGCCACCTGAGAGCAAGGACATCAGTTTGTAGCAAGTGCCCAGCAGCAGGATGCATCCAGGTTGGAGTGGGCAGCATTGCTCTCAGATGTATTCTACCTCACAAAATTTCTTTGAGCAGCCCTGCCCAGCAAATCACCTGCTTTCTCACAGCTTGGAGAGCTGCTTCTTTCATTCAGAGCCTCATGTTATGCACAGCCCTTTGAGGAAGAATTTTCCACCCAGAAAATTCTTGTGCCCTTTTTTCAATTTATCTGTATTAGCTAGAAAATAAAACGACTGAGAACTACAATTAGCTACTTCCTCAAACAATTCAGTAATCGATATGCTTTTGTTGTCTCTGGCTTTGTACACAAGTTTTTGTGTATCACTGTGCCCCTGGTCAAGATAGCTATCAAGGATTTTTTCATTTCTTTGTGACAAAGGGAAGTGTGACGCGGGACGGAAAACCAGTTCACAACTACTGTTGGAAAAACATTTGACTGGTCTTCATTTCATGACCATCTTTCTTTTGGCAAGATCTCAAGTATCCTATAAGCTGGAAACAAAGCACAAGGAATTCCATTGTTTTTTCTGCCTCAGTATGCCTTTGAGGCAGAAAGACAGAGAGGGAGAAAGCGCGCACATGTAGGAGGACAACAGTTCAGTGTGCTATTTGGGTTTTATTTTTACCTTCGGTTCCCCCTTTCTGTCACAGACTACAAAAAGTCTTTCAAGTTCCACTCTTCTCCATCTGATGTAGTACAGAAAATGTAAAAAAGGAAAAATAACCCAATGCAACTTGGGGCTTTTAAAAACATTATCCTCACACTGAGGTGATCCTGGAGGAGAACAGGAAGCTTATGTACTGACAGAGGTTATGGGGTCAGACTAGTTTTGTTCATTCAGTTCTCCCAGACCTCCCACTCTCTTTTATGGAAATGGAAACAAATTATGTCCTTGTCAAGTGACTTAAAAACTCCGGGGCTCTCAATGGAGAGCAGAAGTCTCAGGGCTCAGAAGGACGTCTGGGCTCATGTTTGAACGGAGCTGTCCTCCTGGTAACAGGGTGGAAATTGGGAGACAAACCTACAGAAAGCGCAAAGGGTGACCCTTTCTCTTCCACCTGAAGGATTCATAAGCAGTTGTTGTTCTGCAGCTTGCCTCTGCAACATAGAGGACTTCCCTCACTCAGAATTCTGTTTTTTGCCATGCTCCTGCTCCGCAGGTTGCGCTTTACAATAATTCAAGAGAGAACCCCAAATTTCAACCCTCCTTGAGAGAAAACAAACAAACAAACAAACAAAAAAACCAGGATACAATCTTCCTGGCTTTGTCTAAAAATCAGTCACAAAAACCAGGACCACAGATGCGTTACATCATGAGCAACACCAACCTGCTCTGCGTTGCCAAAAGTGGAGTATTTGGTGCAAGAAAAACAGCGCAGATCTAGCACTTGCAACTGAACCGGAGCTACATGGGCATCTTATCTGAGAGAGGCATAATCTACTCTGGTCTCAGAGAAAAGTCAGGATCTGAAACTGTCTGGCATTCATTTCCTCTCCTCCTCCTCATGAAAAGCAGGACTTTTCTTTATGCCTCTTGGTGGACTTTAGAAGTAGATCCATCAAGCCGAAGACAGATATTCTACATTGTCTAAGCTCCATTGAGGTATTTAGCTTAGGTTAGAACCAGCTCACTAACTGTCTAGCAGACCGTTAAAAACAAACTCTATAAAGGACGACAGACACTCATGCTCTTCCCTTGCAATATGTGGATATTACTAAGCTACCACATGGCCTGTTGCGGACAAAGCAGCAGGGAAGTAGCTTGTCTGAAACATCAAAAGAGCAATACCCCCTCCTTGTGACTGCTTCGAGGAAAGCATTTCTGCATCCTGGTACCATGGCTGTGAACCTTTTCTTCTCAGCGCCAGCTAAGCTACTCCAGCAATAATGATTTCGTTTTTGCTTATACACAGGTGTCATTTCACTCTGGCTGCAGCCACAGCCCAAAACAGCCCAGAATCTCATTATACGGGAACCACTTTGTAGCTCCCATCACAATAAAGTCTAGCTCTTGCTAACTTCCAAACCTGCTTTGTCTGACAACTGTCAAAGCTGAAGTGCAGTGACCTGCAAGGACACCTTTACAGGCTCTTTATTTTGTTCAATGTGTAATAAATGAGCTTTTGTTTTTGCTAGCTGTTTCTGTTGCCTCTCCAACTCACGGTCACCTTGCTGCCAGAAAATAGAAACTACAACAATTAAACTGCACGTGATGTTTCAGTAACAAGGAATAAAATGTGAATTACTTATCAGAGCCAGAACAAGACACAGTAGAAAGGGAAGTTTGTGGATGAACCTAAATGATGACTACAGGGAGAAGTGTTCCCTGCATCTGCATACATTGTTGTTCAGGTAAGAACTACCAAAAGGAAGATTATTCAAAGGTCCATCTCCTAGGGTACTCCCAGCCAACTTACGGTAAAATATACTTTTGTAGAGAAGAATCTGCTGCTCTTTTAATGATTATGCTCATGTTCGGAACTCTAATACCTGATGTAACCTTTGTAGGCAAAACAGCAAGTAAAAACCTTGGAATAAATTAACTGGTGGGCTTTGGATATGTATAACAATTTTTAGGTGTATTCATGTGCTCCTTTTATTACTATTTACTGGTATTACCTTGTTGTACCTCTGTTCCACCAGCTTTCCTCTTCTCTAGCAAGAAAAAAAATGATGAAGAGGTCCTGGTCTTTCATCATCTCTACATTTTTACAACAGCGGCTTTGTCACAAACTATTTTTCACCCTTCTGCTGACAATTCTTCTACTGACTTGTACAAACCAAAAGACTAGTTTCTTTCCTGACTGTAGATATATCTCAGTGAGATCTGGAATCAAATTGCATTTTCTTCAACAGCATTATTTGTACCTCCAGCCTGAAGGACTAACTGCTATGACAAATACTACTGGATGAGACTTCTGGTATCCCAGGTGAAAAAAAGGAAAGAGAGCCTTCCTGAAGCTAATTCACCCAACATATCTCATCTTCAATGCCCTTAGCTTAAAAAGCCTACCTTGTAAAACAGTAACAAGCACAATCATTTCAATATAATTTATATCATTAAATCATAAAAGCATATGAAGCATTTGAGAGAGTAATACACAGACTCTGCCCTGAATACCTCTGACTAGCACAGGCAGTACACGTGGGGTCATACCTTCAGTAAATCAGACAGGCGGGTAAGCATGTCAGTGGTGATGGAGGGAATGTTATCCACACACTGGCAGTACTCAAGGATTATTCTTATTAACAGCAACACTGTCCTGCAAGAGAGGTAACAGAGCCAAATATGTTATCTCAGTGCACAGATGATGTTGAAAAATCAAAGTCCAGTCATATGGATAGAAAGCTACCTAATGCTACATATTATAGCATTAAATAAACCCATTAATTGATGTGAGGCAAAAGTGAACTGTAAGGAGGATATACAAAGATGGTTATAAAGAATATCCATTCCACAGGGTGGTGGTGGGAAATACTTAACAGGTATGAGAGAAAAATCTCTGAAGTGCATAGCCATAACTTTTTATTTCAAAGAGTAACTACTCTGGAACTAGAAGTCTCCATTCAGATGTTAGAGGGGAAAAAACCCTACAGCTTCTTTCTTAATATACTGTACAACTCTGGCCAACTCTGAGTGACTGTAAAAATCCACAGCTTGTAAACAATGACAATCATTGCAAAGGCTGTCATGAATGCTGACGAGTCAAAAATAGAGAAGGTAGCTGTGAAGAAACAGCACCAAGTATTCAAAAGATGCTGAGCACCTGTATTTCCCCCCAGATTCAGTGGGAACTGGAGAATTGGCGAGCCACTGGAATTAAGAAGGATCCACAAAGAACAGGTACACTCCTTCGGATTCAAATACACAGAAGGCAAGAAAACTGAGGCAAGATCAAATGAGCAGAGCAGATACCCTAACATTTCAAAAGATAAAATCTCTCTTCCTCTAGGCAGCAGAGTACAGGAAAAGACTAAACAATCACGAAAAATTAACACCCAGTGAATTTGGGGTATTTTTCTTGGTGTACTTCTTGGGTATTTTTGGTGAATACATTTTATCTGATTAAATATAATAAAAATGTATGTAGAAATGTAAAGAAGTGAAATAAATATTTGCACCAACGTGAAGCTGACAATTGCTTCAAGGAGCTAGAAATAAATTTCAAATCGGCAGACATGGATTATCAAACACACAGTCTATTAAATAAGTTTTTTCAGAGGAATACCCTGTATACTTTAAGGGGTGCTCAAATGCTGCAACCTGAAACGCTCTTTTGCGGTGATATCAGCAGGCTGGCATTGAAGTTCTGAGCAATTGGTGTCTGTTTGTAATTAAACAATGGCACATCACCATGAAGCAACTCAAAATGACAGCTGGTCAAAGACAATATGAAAATCAGCACTTTTTTGCTTTAAGTTTGGGGCAAGTTGACATTTTTAGACTCAGGGGAGTGAGACCTTTCAGGTTTCACTCCCTCCCAAAAAACTCTTATGCATAATTAATACTTAAGCATCTCCATCTTTGGAAATGCAGAAGGCTTTTAAATGAAAGTAGTAGTTGGGTATTACATGTTTTACAAACTCTTTGATATAATTGGTTTTAAGAAATTACATTCAAACCAAAAGCAACATGGATACAAAGAAATAAGGTATGCAGCATATGCAATGTGCTGTGAAGATAAACTTGTATCTTCACAAATGTGTTTTCATGAAGTAACTGCAAATCAAACAAAACCTTAAATTTCAGCCTAGCTGTTTAGAGAAGAAACAGCATTTTAAAGTACAGAACAACTGGCAATGTGTTATAACTGCTCAGAAACAAGAGAGTAATTAATTTGCAGAAGGAAGGGTTTTCTTTTTATTCAAGTAAGATTGCTAAAGCTGTTAGTATTCACCACAGTTCTACTCAAAAGCACTTGCCAACTAACCCACTGTTAAAAGGAAAGACTGCATCTTACCCAACTGTTGCATATTTTTGTCCTTCAACAATGAGGAATTCAGTTGGCTTTCTTTCTTCAGGAGCTAAACATTTTAAAAAGAAAGGAAAAGGGATGAATTGCACTAAAAACAAGCACAGAAAATGTTGGTTTCTAGAATGACGTGTTTCCTTGCTAAGGCTTGCGGAAAAAAAACCCCCATCTTTGGAGCACCACTCTATTTTATAACATTTATGTGCAAAATGCAGCTGGTCACCCATCACAATTATGATCAGTATAATTACTTTTATTGTCAGTACACACTGCTGGGACTTTACACCAAAAATCCCCAAACAATACGAGAAGTCACACAGCCATTACGGATTGACAGCTAACAAGCTCCGACAAGTGTCTAGAATAGAGTTCATTTTGCTGAGAAGCTCTAGGTGCTTAGATTGCGGGATCATCACCTGTTCTTCCTGAAGAATAGCTGTGTCAGATTTAACAACTACCTGGAAAGCTTTCAGGCTGCAACAGCAGCTGTCTCTGCCTGCATCAAGACTGCATTAGCTAGTCTGTAATCTCTCACCCAGTACTAGATTTAGAAACTGCTAGTACAAAATGTTATAAACATAAGAAGAAAAGCGGGGAAAGTCACAAGGGCTTTCGACTGTACATTCTCAAAAGATTTGCTGTGCATGTTAATATTTAAGCTTCAAACTTACTTATTCCTCAGGCTTAAGAGTGCAAGCTCTTACTGATGCAGTTTCCTATCTTCTTGAAGGAAACTGCAAAAGCTTCTGTCAGAAGCAATGGCTAATCAGCATATTTCAGTGTTGGTGTTCCATCACTTCTATGATTAGTGCCTTATACGCCCTCTATCTCTGCTATATCCCCCTTTTTTTTTGGGGGGGGGGGGGGGGAAGAGACTCTTTCTCCACCATGACATTACTGTATTTTTTTTTCTCTCCTTTCTTCTCTATTGCCATTTTCTGTCCCCTCTACGTATGTTCTCTTCCTATTCTAGCTGTTCGCATAGGTTCATCACCACTGTATTGGAAAACCATTCCTACGAGATAAGGAATGCATAACAATGCATTCTCATTTTGCACACAGGGAAATGAAGCACAAGAAGAAAAAAGTAACTCATGGGAGGTCACATGAGGATTCTGTGGTGAGGTAAATAATTGAATATACATGGGTTTTCAGTTCCATCAGCAGCCACATAGCACGCCAGCTTCCATTTGAACAACTGACATATCAAGTAGTGCAAAGGAGCAAGCACTGTTTTACACAAACAGGGCTGAGCTCCTCAGTTTCTTGCAACAATTGCATTCTGGGGTAAGACTGTATTTGTGCAAAGACTCTAAGCCTCTACTTTGGGAATACTTGTATAAAACAATAGCTCCCTTCCTGTACTAACCCCTAAATGGGTTTTGCTAAAAATCTTTTAAGGTCAACTCAAATTTGAACACCGCAAACAGGAAAAAGAGGTACAAATTCTCTCCCTTCTGCACCCCCCCCAGAACACAGCAAACAAGCACAGATCAAGACTGACGTCGGAATACATCTGGCAACATTCAGTAACGGCATTTGCTGATAATCATTTAAATTCAGCTAACAGTAGGATTGCAGGATACCCACCTGCTGCTTTTTTTTCAGGGAGAGAAATTCTGCCATCTGATACAGAATCAACAAGATCCTGAAACTCAGCAGGAACTTCAGCTTGCTTCCAGCGCTCATTGTCCAAGAGGAGACTATTTATAAACACAACAGAAAGGAGACTGAGAAAATGAAATACCTTGTCTTGATGCCTCTCCTGCATGCACTGCTGTGGAATCAAAACTACAGTAACTTAAAAAGAGCCAACAGCCCAAAATGTTACATCATTAATCCTTATTAGAGGGAGGTGCCCAATGACTAGCAGTAACAAACCAGACAAACACCCTGTTGCCTAGACACGTTATAGTTTGCTTATTCGATCTGCCCTAGAAGACAAAAGACCCTGGTAGGGAATAAAGATTCTTATGTGACCACTGCCACTGAAATGATGTGGAAACACTGGCATTTTAAGAGCTATTGATGGATGAAAGCAAACTGACTTGATGTATGTTATTAGGAAGGCTTTTCCCCAAGCCTTTTTGGCTGTTGTTTTTTGGTTTTTCTTTAAGCAGCTGGCTGGGGGTCAGCTAACCTGAAGTTACCAGTCCCTGAGATAGGGCAACCCTACTCTTCAATGTCAGTAAAAACTCACAGGCGGTCTTCGGTCCTTCCTATACCTATTACTGTCCTGATTTAGACAGTTATAAAACAATCCAGTTAAAAGAGATTAAGTTATGAGGAATGTAAAAGTCGAAAACAATGGAAAATAATTGGGTTTTAAAACAGTTTCCATCCCCCCTTCTACTCATCAGTACAACTGGATTACTAGTGTGCTAGGCAACAAAAGATTCCTGCTTGCCTGGCACGTGATTGATAAAATTATTCTTTTAAGAACATGAAAAGCCTCTACCCAGAGGTACCTTAGTTTTGTCTTCCTCTCCTCATGGAATCTGTTCACAAATCTGTTGGCTTGACTCTGAAGTGCTCCTCGCAAGGACATACTTTTTCTGCCACAGATCTGCTCAGTATCTAAGATAAAGCCTTCCATCAATCGAGAAAGGGCAACGAACTCGCTAGAATTCAGCTTCTCTAGGAAGCCATCCTATGTACAAAGAAAAACACTGTAAGGTGACATAACACCACAAAAATTCAGAGATGTAAAGAAACAACTAGTCAGCGCATCTGAGGGCCAGAGAGCAATTAAAGATGCAGAATTCAGAGCTCAACTCTTAATAATATCTCCTACAATAAATTAATTTGACTCCAGGCAAGACCTCTCTAATGAGGCTCATTCATGTGCATAGCTAAAATTAATGTTGCTGTGTGCCTGGTTACTGCGATTTTTGCTGGTGGTCTTACTCGCAAACTGCCTACTGGTGCCAGTCAAATAGCACATGTCAGTGTGTTAGGTCCTCTGTGCACCTTCCTTTCTGCGAGATATTGGGGAGAGCCAAATCTTAGTGCTGAGCTCTTACAGGGTAAAATATAATAAATGTGCGCTAGAAGCAAGCAGGACCCTAATGTAAGCTTGACTATGACACCACCACAGTGATTTTCACAGTGTAGAGAAATTGTATTTTCCTGTGGTTTTGCGTACACTGGGCTAGCCCCAATCCCCAAATGTTTTCCCCACCGGCTTTGTATCAAAGTGAGTGCATTGGGAAGTCCCAGTATAGGTGCTACTAGTGTTTTAAAAGGCACATTGCTTAATCCTACAGGGTACAGAGTAAGTAAATTAGAGTGCAAGCAGCCACCTTGTCATAGATACGTATTGCCTGCATAGAGCTTCAAAGATGGCAAGCTGGGGGGGAGGAGGGATACAAGGTCATAGAAACATAGACTTACAATGGCATATGTTAATGTTTGTGTGCTCTGGGCATTAATTAACGCCAAGTGCCTGTGACAGCAGGAACAGTTACTTAATTTCAATTGAGAATGCTCCTTTAGAAGTCTTGCTCATTAAACCAGTAATGTGTAATAACTTTTCATTAAGGATGAGATTCCAGCAGTAGTCTGAAATGAGCTCCTTACCTTCGCTCTCGCCATGAGGAACTTGACGGAACGATCATGGCAGATATCAGAGGCATTATAAAGCAATTCTTGAATATTGTTTGCCAGCCTGCCCAGTTCTAGGTCCGTCAGTTTCATGTCATCACCGATCCTACGAATGACAGAACCATGTGGCTGAACATCAATTTTTATATAAAAAAGCCAACCTATTTCTGCTCACCATCTGAAGGAGGAAAGAGCCTTGCAGCAGCTGTCAAACACAGACAGTTAGTTAATCACCAAAGTGACTTTATACAGATGGGACCTCCTAAGCTGCTGTCAAGTGTCACATCAGTCCCTGCAATAAGCAAGTACACAACTGTACTATCTTAATATTTTGTTTAAAATCCTCATTCTAACAGCAATTAATTTTCTAAGAAAGAGAACACGATATAGCAATTCTTAATAAAATAAATATTACTAGAATTTACCCACCTAAAATTTACTCAGCTCCTCTAATACTTAAGCATCACTAGCATATAAACACAGTATTTATCTACTATAGACATCGCACTTGCATTGGAAGAAATTCTGCAGTCCCCACCACCTTAGTCTCCAAGCTATCACTCCATTAACTCTTTGATCTTCAGGCTCTTAAGTCTGTGCTTTTTGAAAATAATTTCATGGCTTGTCTACTGTTTTGAGGCTAACCCATGGCACAGCTCTGCCATTCACCCAGCTAGTTAGGATAACCATTTTTAGGTCTAGTCTAGTATGGCTGCCAATGGGCTGACAGTACGAGAGAAGGGAGGAAACCCAGGATGTTACGGAGCAGCAACTGGGCTAACGCTGCCATAATTATCTAACTTTCTTAGTCTCCTCCAAACACGGAGCAGGGGTCCTGAGAAGAGCAAAAAAGGGATGAAGCAAATTCATTTTAGAACAGAAAGTTATGTAACCAGCCTCAGAAACTCTTTCGTTACTAGAGAGCTCTATCTCAGTGGTATATTATTAGCTAACTTGGCAAATTGCTTCAGATCAGCTGGGATCCAAGTCCTTCCTCCTCACTCTAGTTCCCTGGATTCCTCTTCACACTGCATTTCTCTTCCGGTGTAGCACCGGTGTTTGGACACATGGAGGCCTGAATCCATTTTATGTACAGTATGTTTATTCTAAATCTATGTCCTTCAGCCAGCATTGTGATTTGGAAGGGGCAAACACTGACAGTTGCTTAAACACACAGAGAGAGATACTCGAGTACCCATCAGCAGGGGTGGACAGGAAACTTGCTACCTCCATCCTTCAGTAGGGCAATTAGTGGCATTTCAATTTTGCTTCATAAAACTATCCAGATGTGCTGGCGTTTGACGGGGGTCATATCCGAGTCCCACGCACACTGCCCGTGGTTCTTTTACAAAGGTAGCTGACTTCCATCCATAAACATGGAACGTCTAAGACGTTGCCAAAGAGGTAACAGCTCTGCAGGGTTTGGATCACTACAAGGCTGCACTGCCTATGTTACCATAGCATTGAGATGTATTTATTTAACCATGCAAGTCATTGAGCTGGCAATGAACAGCAGCTTTTTCTCTAGAATTCATCAAGGTGTATTTCTCCAAGACAGCTTAATAAAAGAAAAAAAAAAGAAAAAAAAAAAAAAAAGACCCCCCCCCCCGGCCAAAGATTAGCTATCGTGAACACAGGCAGGGAAACAAGAGATGCTGCAACCAGCCAAGGGCACAAAAAATGATTAATGTCTTTTATGGAAGCTAGACTTACATCTCCCCTGCTTTGCAAAGTAGTAGGCTCCCCAGCACAGCAGATGGAGAAGGAGCCTTTCTCTGTAAGAGGTGACATACTGGCTCCCTGTACACAGAGGTGAAAATAAAGCAAATAAAACAACACTGAGCTAGGGACAGTGTAGTCTGATGTCAGTCTCCAGGGATGGTGCTAGAGGGCCATTCTATTTCACTTACCTAGAAAACCACATTCCTCTGAAGCAAGTTTTGAGCCTCAACATCAAAAACAATCCCTTACACCTAATACCTCGCTTTAGTCATGTTGTAAGTTTGAGATGGGTAGCACAGAGCCGGCATTTACTTACATAATCTCCACTCCTCCCGGAGTAACAGACGACGATGTTTGCTCTTTGCTGGATGAAGAGTCAGTAGTGCATTCTGGTTCAGAGACTGAGTCACTGCTACAAGGCTCACTGTTTGGGGAAATGTTTCTTTGAGAGGTAGTGTCAGCTGCTACAGGCGTGAGGTCCCCTTCGCTGAATGCATCACTTATAAACATGCCTTCATGAGTCAGATAAGCCACTTCTGTATCCACTGTACTGTCTTTAGCAGAGTCCTTTTGCAATGTGTCCTCCAGGTCTCTGGTTTTTTGGTTCTTGTCTAGAACCAAAAGAACCACACTACGGATAATATTTAACGTTGCCTAGAATCAAATAGAATGTTTATTACCAAAAAAAGCCTGTAGCACAAGCTTGAGCTGAAAAAAAAAGATATTTTCTTTTAGCCACAAAATTAAAGCAAATCCTGGCTTTATTTTCTATCGTGTAATTAGCATTCTGAGGCAGACCCACTCATCTCTGATGGCAACCAATATCAGATATTTCTGAGAAAGGTGCAAGAAACCTCATTTGGAGTAATCTGCCACATACAAAAGTGCTGTCCTAATCCCTAACAGCCTGAGATGGATGTAATCATGCAACGAGAGGTATTATCTCCCTCCCAATGCTTTCTTTGTTAGCACTAATCACTTTTGCCCTGGAGGCTGATATTCACATATCCCTCTTTCAATCAAAAGTTTGAATTCTATAATCAAAATTGACACCTTAAAACTTCAAATGGAAAATAACTTCATCCCATTTCTGCAAATTTCTGAACTAATTATGTGAAGCTCTTGATAAATTAATGTCTTACCTTAATTCTCTTGAGAAAGATGGTAAACTTAGAAAAAATATTCTTCAGTAAATCAAACCACTGAGGAAAATTCATCATCCTCATCTGGTCTGCAAGCCTAGAAAAAGAATGGTATTCAGCAAACAGCAAATGTTTACTGACCATGCTGACTACCATAATTTAAAGAAAAAAACATGCTTTAAATGGAATTGTAAATATAAGGAAAATAGTGTAGACTTATCTGGCAAGACAACAGACATCACCTGAACAACAGTCATGATTAACACAACGTATGCAAGTGGCACACAGAAGGAGGCATTTAAAAACGTATCCTGCCAGGAAAGTGAAAGCCTCACATTTAACGTTTAGCTTTTCCAGAGCATACTATTATTTCACCCTGGGATAAGTATGTATTAAAAACGGGGGTGGGGGGCATCAAACTGTCACAAACTATAACACAAAAATACAGGAGAAAAAAAATTAAAACATATTTTTGCAGGTATTACAAGAGCCTCATTTTTAAGCTCACATTGCTGCATTGCAGTGAGACCAGTTCTGCTAATAACGTGCAAGTCAATGGTTGATAGCAAAGGGTAGGAAAGTCACTGATAGAAGGAAAGTAAAACCCTGTAATAGACGCTTAGGTCTCTAAATTAAGTTTTTTGCAGAGTAATAAACACTGGAGAATGGGGAGCAAACATACCATTTTTAAAAATGATCCTGTTCCCAGTCTTTTCCCAGTCTCAGTATGAATGCCATACAGACTCTGCCTCTCACTTTGCCTTATCGACTGGTCAGATATTATTATTTTGGGGGAACCCTTTGCTAAGCCAAAAGAATCACAGAAGTGGGCAGGGGCCTCCGAAGGTCCCTCGTCCAGCCCCTGCTCAAAGCAGGTCCAACTACATCAGGCCATGGCCAGTCAAGGGTTGAGTATCTCCAAGGACAGAGATCCCACAGCCCCTCTGGGCCCCTTCAAAGTTTAATTTAAAGATTAATAAACATTAGAATTTGAACAAAAAGGGAAATATGCAGTATTTGCACAGAAGTGGGCAGTATCAGAGGCTTAGAGAGAAACAGAAGAATAATTCTTAATTATTGGGAAATTTAAGCACAAATTAGCACATTAAATTTATCTATGCTAAAAACACCCATTTCCTATCCCCACCCACCACAAAAAATAATCTAGCTGTATACTTACTTAACAACCACTTCTGTATCTATTTCTTCTATCTGCGATACCGTATTAACCACACACTGTCAAATTTAAAGGGAAAAAAAACAAAACAAAAAAAGATCTTAGCTTCTTTCTAACTGCTTCTGAGTTTCATAACATACACAATAATCCTCAAGTTAAGTAAGGAAAAGAAAAACAAAGAAAAGACATTTGTATCATATAACAACTTGTTTCTTTAAAAAACAAAACAAGCCCCCCCCAAACATCTAGTTGCAAAATACAGAGGCCCAAAACGTTCCCACCTGTGCACTAAGCTCGGGCAGGCACACTGGCTCTGCCCAAAAGGGGCCTGCTTTTCTGAGCAGGGATGCTAAGCGCTGTGTCGAAAATGCCTCTCAGGCCAGGTACTTAAGACCAGGAGTTCTCCCTCTCCCCTCCAAAGTCAATCACTTTGGAAAATTTGGGGGGGACTTCCTTTCCAGTTTTGAATACAGGAGGTAGGGGCGGACCTGAACTGGAAGGAGCAGTACCAAGAGGTGTGGAGGCCCATGCCTACGACCCTGTGCTTTCAGCTGTTAAGGAAGGCCCAGCTGCAGCTGCTCTCATACCACACATGGTATTTGCTATCTGACTGCCCTGCTCTTGACCTGCCTGCCCCTGTCCCTAGATTTCTGCACACCTTTATTGCTGCTCTCTGGCCTTTCCTCAAAGAGCACTTGCTGTTCAGCTGCGGCAGAAGAAACAGCCCAGTTTCTGCAGGTCTTCCCCCCTCCAAAGTCACTTTTCATTCCAAGCTTATCTGGTATTTTATAGTGATTCATTTACTCCTGCTCTTTTCACATTACTGTCTTGTAAGACCTAGATACAAATCTTAATTTAGACTAAATTAGGGGTTTTCTCCCAAACTTTAATCAATAACCTCATCAAATCAGTGAGATGAGTCAGTAGCACATGAACTCATCCTGCCTTTTTAAGTGAACGCATACGATCCGAACGGTGACTGATGGTGCCCGTGTCAGGCTACACAGACTCTTCACCTGGGTTTTGAATAATGGTGTTCAGTATGGGAGCTCCTCAGAGACACTGGCCTTGGTCTCGAACCATGCAGCGTGTTAAGACCTCTGCTCTTCTATCTGCCTGCTAATGCAGAGCTACTAAAATACTGGTCAAAATAACCCAACAATGAATTTGAGCAGGAAGCACATTTGAGACGAGGGAGGGGAACGGTTTCCTCTAGTAAGGAAAAAATAACTATAAAAGCCCAGACAATAGGCAACAACGCAAACACGTTCCACAAGTCACACAGAAACTGCTCTGATCCTGTCATTCTTCCCTATTCAACAGAAACCTACATTGGAAGTTGATTTAAGCTTCATTTGTTACTGAGCAGAGGTGACACCTGAAAAATCCCGACATACAGACAGATATTCCCACCAGGACGGGGAAGAGGCTTTGTGACAGGGAAGAACAAGCAGGGAAGTATGAAGCGCTAGCTGCCTGCTACATGACTGCACAGAGGATTTAAAGGAAAAATGTCTCCTCTTGACTGCCGATATAGGCAAGTGAAAAGCTGGTGGAGACTGATGGGCAGATGAACGGTTTTATCCTGTATTATTCATTTAGGCATTTTTTGTTAAATCCAGGCCCTGACGCCAGGGCCAAGCACAGCCGCGCACAGGTCTTTCAGGTCCACGGTAATACAGCACTACTAGAAAGCGCTGACAACTCTGGCCTACGCAGTTTTATTTCTGGCGAGACGCTCCCCAGCTTACGGGGGCTGTTCTTCCATCTGCATTTCTCCGCGGCGGTGCACTCACACCGTCCTTCCCTCCGCTCTCCCACCTCTCAGTCCCACCCTCTGCTGAGCTATTCAGGGTGCTGGGCAATGACCCAGCCCAGCATCCCACTGCTCTCAGGCAGGGAGGCAGAGAGCACGCAGCTAGCACGGGGATGCTTCACCCAATTTAAGCTGTGTCGTGGTCAAGTGAGAAAGGACTCGTATCACAGCCTAGCCCTTACATGAAGTGGTGTGCAGTCAGGCACCTTGCTGGCTGTCTTTTAAGAGTATTTGGTAGCAATGTTGGCTTGCATTATCTACGGCCACCCTGCTCAGTCAGAGCAGCCAAACTGGGGCTGCAATGTGAGCTGGGTTGGGGAAACTAATTGGATTTAAAACTAAGTCCTTAAAATAGTAACAATAACACAATTTGCCAAACTTTTCAAAGCTGAGCAAGTTCCCAATCTGGTTGACAGCACGGCTGCGAACCACGTGCTACAAAAAAATCTGATGGCAAACCCACCACCTGGATATGTGCCATCCTTTGAGATACAGGTCACAGGCTGCTCATAAGACATCAGAAGGTGACTCTTGAAGTAACCATGTATCTTTATGGGGGAAAAATACCTCCTACACAATATTCCCACATATGCATGGCACCAAACAAACAAGATGAGGAAAACAGAAGTACCAAACGTATGTTCAAAGCTCAGCCTAAGGTTTTGTTTGCAAACAAAAAGGCATTGTGTCACTGTCCAAAATAGTCCATGCATTCTTCCCCAGAAAAGTCATCTGAACTTTCTGCTTTTTTTTTTCCTGGTTTTAGTTGTTTTTAATATACAAGATTTTCAGTTTGAAAAGACAGAGATACACTGCCCTAAACAGCTAGCAACCACAGCATTGCAGACAGGGATTTTTTTGTTTGTTTATTTAAAAACACAATTCTTATAGGCAAGCACATTTTCTACCTTCTTAAGCACCTCACCTTGCTCTCTCTTCAGAAAAGGTAGGGATGTTTCTCAGCCTTTTGCCATGTACCTATAAGAGGTCTGTGCTAACATTCAATCAAGTAATGTTTTCTGTATCATTTACTGGGGAATTGCCCATTTCAGCTGGGAATATTTTTGACTCTCTTCTATGAGTTTATGGCAAGAACTCGGTTTTTTTTTGAAAGAGTGTTATTGTACAACTACACTATTGGGGAAAGCTGTGTGTTAAGAGAAAGACAAAACGAAGCTAAAATCAGCAGATTCAGAAAAGTCGTAATTAGGCAGAGAAAGTTGCTATCTTCTGCCATACTTGTGCTACCTACTGCTTGCAGAAGGTCCTTCCTGCAAACAGACCTCTAGGCTTCAGGTTGTCCTTAGTGTCTGCAAGTTCAGCTGCTCTAAACAACAGACCATCAGCTACCGCAAAAAATTCATCAGAGCTGTTCTTAACTACTTGAAAACAGGACAAAACACACACTTGTAGAAGATCAAGACAATCTTGTCGGATAACTTAGAAATGTTTGGCTTACCTGTTTAATTATGTTCTTTGCAGTAATAATCATTTCATCTCCATATATCTCATAAAAATTTAGCTTTCTTTGTTTTAAAAGTCCAAATACTAATGATACAAGTCTCTCCTATCACGAAAAAAACATTAAAGATGTCAAAGGCGAGGACAAGAAAGGTAATCTTTAAAAATTGCAGAGGAATAAGAAAGAGCTGACATATCAAATACATGGTGGACAGGATTTAGATGTCTAATGCCTTGAGACTACTGCCATGATTTCATTATACAGTCTCCTATGGCAGTACCAGCCGGCCCTTCCTCCCAGCCCCTTTCATTCCTGTTCCGAGGTTGTGCCAGCACAGTGATCTCTGTTGTAAACCGAGTCAGGGAAGGAACTGTGCTTAAAAATTGTATACATTTCTGAAGCTGAACCAGTTTCTTCATCCCAAGAAGCATGACATGAAACACAATTACACCATCCCAAGGGCGAGGCTATCAAACTGCAGCATGAAAGTGGGAAAACAGGCTGACTAGTTAATAGGGGGTAGTAATTACTGAAGAACAGTGCTGGCAAAATCCAGAAAAATCTTTTCCTGGTTAGAAGGGCAACCACAATAGCTTCATCTTCAGAAGCTAAGGTCTTCAAGGAATGAGGAATATATGCTGCAAATGAAGCATGTATTCAAGGCAACCATATGCTTGATATAAGGGCCCATAAACACATAGGGAGACAGCATGAGAACAACATGCGCTATCAACTTGCACTGCAAAACTGAATTTTTACTGTTAGCTAAATGAGAGTTCATGCTCTTCTCTAACTTAAAATTGAAGTGTTGAGGTTCATGAAGTGTCCAAACTAAAACGTAATACGTATCTAATTAAAAAAAAGAAAATATTATTTTGAAAATAAAGTAGGACTGGATTACAGTTCCAAGAGTTCAGCTGTAATTATTTAATTTTATCAAACAAACAAAAAAAAGGGGGGGGGGAGGCAGGAATTTAGATTAGAAGAGAAGCGGTATAAAATGATAATGTTGCTACCAGGGAACTGAGTCAATTAGTTGACGCTAATTAAGTATGTTAAAGATGCAAACATATTCATCAGACAGTTTATTTCAATAACAGACGTACCTCTTCTAGAATTTGGCAATCATCTTCTAGGGGTCTATTTAAATCATTGCGAGCATAAGTTGAAAACTCTGCAATCATCATTTTATCTATCAGCTTTTCCAATTCACAAAGCTGTGAGCCAAGATGCCTGAGAAAAACAGCCATTGAGAAATGAGCTAAATAATCAACCTGTAAATGAATCATTAGTTCACAGCCGAAAATAACCACCCAGCAGGTAATTTCCATGCAATCAACGCTGGCTTAATGGGGGGCTCAAATCTTTCACTTCTTAGAGCAGCTGAAACCATGTGTTTTTCAGAAGCACTATCACCCTGAAGCAAAACATACGGACTTGAATGTTAATAGCGGGTAAAAATTGGTACCTAGGATGTAGGAACTTTTTTCCTCCCGCCCACCCCTTTATTTTTGGAAGGTGCCAAGCACCTTCTCTTCCCAATGAAGTCAACCAAAACTGAGACTACTCAGTGCTCATCAGTATACAGCTGTTAAGAAGGAATATGTCTCTTGCTTGTCCAGTTCCTCAACTCTTCAGTCTGCAAGTTCTTCCATTTCCGACATCTGAACATTTAATATGGTCACAGACGTTTAATTCACATGACTGAGATACAGTAATAACTTTAAATTACAAAACAGCTTTCAGACTAGAGTTCTCAAATTTGCCATTTTTATACTTCTCGAAATTCAAAATATTTTTTCACGTGTAGCAGATTTTAAACCACATTTGGCAGACGTGCACATGAAACCACAAGGGAATTTCTCCCATCAAAAATGCTGACCAGCATTCAAAAGTTGGGCAGCTAAAGAGATTTTTAGCCCAGTAAAATTAGAAAAGGGAATTTCAAAGTTGCCAAACAGTCCTGGTTTCCTAACTTTCTGTGAGAGCACCAAGTGTCTGTAAAAAAATCAGGCTGATTAAAAAAAAAAAAAAAAAAAAAAAGCGGGGAGGGGGACGGGCAAAAGACACATTGCCAATTTGTTGGTCAGGAATTGGCTGGAATAGACAAAGCAGACACATTTCAAACCAGTATCCAGTTTAAGCCAAACTGGCCTCTAGCAAAAACCCAAACCACTTGCATCACGGACATTTCAAAACAAACCCAAGAGACAAAATTAAAGGGAAGATCACTATTTGCAATGTAATGCCTGGACTTACACAACTTATTTGCAGGCCTAATACCCAAAACACAAAGGCTCTTACTTAGGTAAGCACAAAGATGCTCTCACTTAGGTAAATGACTTGGGTAGGCTTTGCTCAACTGCATTTAAACACAACCTAACCTACCCACTCAAAACCAGAGAAGTACAGAAATATTCAAAAAGGAGTTGCCGGCATTTATGGCACCACTTTATCCGAGACCTTCTAGCCCTTAACAACGAGAATCCCGCCATCCAGAAATACCCAGGAATAAGCCAGACCTTAATTCATCCTCCAGCCAAACACCCTGGCAATGAGCTCTGAAGAGGCACTGGGAATGCATCAGGTCATTTCCATGCCTGACTACTACAATTCTCCTAAATAAAATTAGGAGCGTGGCCTAAAAATTCTTTATAAATACTTAGACTGCATCAGGTTTTCTAGGCACCTCTGTGTTTTACCTGTATAAACTGTGGCTTGCCAACATACCTGTGTAAAAATTTACTGGATCTCCATCACTCCAACAACAATGTTAAAACAATGTAAAAATTGTCACTATAGATTTGTAATTTAACACATTAAGTACTTTTTCTAAGATGAACTTGCAGAGGTTAAGAGCTGCAAGACTTTAATTCTATCCTATAATAGCAGCAAGCAATAATCACAAAGTTATGACTGATATATATAACCACATGGGATACTAGACTAGATTAAAGATACCAATTTATTATTTCATGGTACTATTAAGGAGCTTTCATTTTTCGTTATAACTAGAAACCAGTTACATTTTTCCTGGATATCGCATGACAAGAGGAGAATAATTTTTTTATATATGGATGATCTGAGTAGTTTTCTCACTGCCTTACAGGGAATGACTCTGCAACATGCCTCAATTCGAAGCTCAAGATTTCTGTTCAGGAGCAAATTCCACATGCTGTCATACACAACATACTAAAGCAAAAAGTCTCAAAAAAAGTCATGATACGAACTATTTATCTCACTCAGCAGTGGCAGCATTCTTGCTGAGAACAAAAAAGAATATCCGTTCAGTATTTCTGAATACAAGAACAAGCTGAAGTATTTGTGTAAGGTAAAGATTTTAATTTTTTCTTTTTAAACAACATTTTACTGAGAAGTTTTCTTCAAGACTGCCATCCTTCCATTGCACATTACTTCTTTGGGCATTCAATACACACAGGTCGCTGTGAGACTTGGGAGGGACTGTGCTGGGCTTCTCAGATCTAGCTTTGCCCTTGCACCTCTGCTGCTGGTAATAACAATTGATAGATTTAAATGACCTTTCTGAACCTTTAATCTCCAAGGCAAAGGGGACATTTCGCACTCACATTGCCTTTTTTTTCTTAATTAACTCTAGTAAACTAACCAATCAAGCATTATTCACAGAAATCACTTTTTACACGCTACATGACTGTTTACATGCAAATATGTTTTACAAGTGAGCGTAATTTTAAAGACAGTCATTCTTGAAACATCACGTATACTACAATGAGAACATAACAGCATTCTCTGTTGACTTAGCAAATAAGTATCTCAGGTTAAACTGTCAACTGAAATTAATTCTGACTGAGGTTGTCACAAGTTTATAGAAGTACACTCAATATCATTAATGCAAACACAAACACGACTCACTTGAGGCCCGTGCCCTATGGTCAAGCGGCTGAGAGCAGGAACAGCAGAGGAAGGAAACCGTGCTGCGGTGCCTGAAGGTGGACCATTTAAGCTAAAAGGAGAAAGACTAACAACTTTCCTCCCAATAGTTTCCTAGCTCGCACTCTTTCTGTGAGCCAGCCAGAAGGGGATGTTAGAAGAACAGCTCAGCAGAACAGAAGGACCAGAGTACTAAAAGGATGAAGTTCTGAATATTCAGGTTACAGTTATTAAGCAGTAACCGTGTTCTTACTATGCAAACTGGGAACCATGAGGACGCAGGAAGCACATTAGCTCCAAAACAAAAAGCCCAGCACCAAGTTGTAAGTCTAAGTATATAGCACCCTGAACGGCTGATACAAACCTCCAAGCAGACTTAATATGCACTGCTTCTGACAGCGTCATAACCAGAGTGGCAGTTCTGTATATGACACTTTCATGCTACAAGAGTTACGATAACTTATTTTACATCAGCTGAAAGGGTTCTGCTGTACCGATACTCTTGCGTACTGCAGAGGACCTTGCACAGTGCAGCCCCATCTCTGAGCGGAGCTCTAAAGCATCCATCGTTAACGAGAGCAGCCAGCACAGGACCCTCGACCTGCTAAGTCAGGCGGCTGCAGCAAACGGGTCGGGGGGACAAATAAAAACCCACCAATGGCAGCAGCGGTTTGGGCAGCACCTTCCCACTGTTTCTTCCCCTTGTACTGCGACTCCAGCAGCCCACAGAGCTGAATTTCCCAGTCGCATGAGGCAGACAGAGCACCCCTTGGCCATACATACAGTGACACGAGCGCAGACAGTGCGGAACGCGTCCAATCTGACCAGCTCTCGACCTCAGAGTGCATTTTGAGCCATGGTTTGATACCTTAGGCCACTCGAGCTGGCTTTAGCTTGCAAAGTTTCTTCCAGCACTGCTGGCACAAGCACAGGCTGGAACCAGACCTACTCAACACATTGTCGGTGTGTATTCCTGTAATATCACATGCCCAGGTCAGTCAGTCAAGACAGCGGCCTGGAGTGGAGCTGTGTGCTAAGAACTGCATCTCTGGGGTGCTGGATGCATGAAGACGGCTACAAACACTGCAAGATGACAGTGCAACCCCTGCTCAGCTCTCATTTGTTCCCCACACCCCTAAGGAGTACAAAACACGTAAATATTAAGTGCCCTTAAGAAGCAAACAAACAAACAAACAACCTTCTCACTGGCTCACACATTAATCACACTGCTTACCTCACACTCACATTTTGCACCACTTGTACAACATCCTCTAAGAACGATCAAACACGGGTAAAACAAACCCCTTCGGCTTGACACTATAACCTGCTTGACACATTCTAACACCGCCTGCGTTTTGTCCATTTTCTAGATGGTCACCTACCGGAAACTGTGAATGCCTTGAAGCTCTTGCTGCAACACCTCCTGTGTCGTTGCTATCAAGTCCAACGCTCCAACAAACTCAGAAGTGGAGAGTAGTAACTGTACTGTGGGCTGTGTTTGGTGTACAGTAGCCATTAACTTCAGTTTATTGTATGCTTTTATACAGTTATTTCTGGTGAGTGAGAGTCTTAAAACTCGAAGCGATCCTTCACACATTACTTTATCAATTTGGGAGATTTTCTCTCGAAGTAATTTTACAGCCTGGGAGGTTTTCCTGAGGTAGTCCTGCAACTCATGCTGAGAGGTCATTGCATGAAAAAATGCTTCTGAGCGCAGAGAAATTTGATGTGCAATATTGACTTCCACAATATCCAGATAATGGCTCAGCTAGAGAGACGAGGGGAGGGAAAAAATGAACAGTATTGTTAGGACTTGGCAAGTTTATCCCAATGCAAACACTCTTTGAGGGTATAATTGAAATGTCTTATTGTATCATGAGGAAATTTTACTAATAACCAAAGATACTATGATCCTCAGTTAAAACCCTTTGTCAGGTTAGCAAGCAAATAACTACCCACTGTGGTTTGCTCACTTCTTTTTGAACAAGCTCAAAACCACTTTGGGAAGACTGACTTGGCAGCGCTCTAGCTTGAAAATTATGAAGTAGAAAAGTGACTAATTTTAAAAGAACTTCCAAGCTTTTATGCTGCAGAAGTTGCATACTGGCACCATCACAGCCACTAGCCAGGAAATAGCTCTGGAGACTAGCTCGCAAGAGAGACGTGTATACACATGCAAATAGGTTATGTACTTCAGGTCATTTAAAGATGACGAAGATGCAGCATAGCTGTGCTTGAAGGCTTAGCTTTGGTCTGGCACTACTGAGTTAAAAGACTGTAGCATCTTCTTCATAAAAGGACGTCTATCTGGCTACAGCTGCTCTTTGCCAACCAGTTGGAGTCTGAAGTTCCTATGTAGTGTACTTCATGTGTGCTGGCACTGTGGGATACCTAGTGACAGAGTACAGCTACATCTTTCAAACATGGACTTAAATTCCCTACATTGAACTGTTACCAGACTGCTGGGTTGGTCCGATTATTTGAGCTGTAAAAGCTCTGTGTTCTGCCTTATGCTGAATATGCAAACTCAAAGGAGTGAGGCATTAAGATGCTCATCTGAATGTTAATACTCAGATGACCTGGTTTCTAAGAAGCGCCAAGCACTCAAACCTTATGCTGAATTTAGAAAGGTCCTACGGCTGGTTAAGATCCCTGGGAAATAACATCAGTTGGAGAATGTTTCCCTCTTATAGTTACTTTCTTACTGAATATATTCAACAGTAGGGATTTATTGTCTCACTGCAATATGCAAACTCATCTCTTCTGCAACAGGTTTAATCAAAAATGTTCTCCACCAACCAGCTGTAACACACCTAGCCCATGGGAAAAGCCCTCCAAGACAGACTGTGACACAGGGATCAAAGAAAGGGTTATTATTACGATGATCATTTATTTGATTGTAGCAACCAGATGCTCTAGGCCCCTTCCCTGTGCTAAGTGCTATAGATAAACAGAACAAAATGACAGTACCTGCCTCAAAAGATCTTACAGTTCCAACGTATGGCAAGAAACAGACAGAGGTAAGAAGAAGAAAAACATCAGGGGAAAATTGTTCCACGTAGATTATCAGCAGTCCAAAAGCACTAACAGCCTAAAATGTGTTATGGCAGGGTTTTCCAAATCCTGACGAAAAAATACTGCCTGGAGTTAAGGATAACAAGAGCAGCAGGGTGCCTACTTGCACCTGACGCAAGGTGTAAATGAATCTTGAGCAATTCAGAGCCTTTAAAAAGTAAAACAATAAATTTGGGCCCATTTCAGTAACATAAAACAGTGTAATATTTTGGATGTGAGGCATGTGGCTTTGGAAGCAACAGAACTGTTTTACACTATTTAGGTATACCTCTCTAAAGAAGTGTGGCTCAAAGCTGTTTGAAGCCCTATTTTCACTCCACTGCATCAGAGAGGGCTCTGGGTCTCCTTCACTTAAAGTCTCTGCTGAGTGTCCATCCTGCTGCTGCCAACCCCGCAAGCCCCGCAGTACGCTTCAGATACTGGTTTCAAACAGTGACTGCTACAAGAAACTCCAAAGGCAGAAGTATTCCCAAAGGCCAACTTTAGACCATGGAGGACAACCCAACGCAGGAGCAAGCTACCCTCTAGCAGAACCTGTCTGTTCCTCCTGATCTGAAGGAAGATGAGGGAAACCAACTCCTGGAGCTTTTGTAAACATCTTGCTGAGGATCTCATGGTGTTTCTTTTCCAAGGCATTTTTCCCCCCTTTTTTAACTAGCTCCCAGAAGCTTTAGTAGGTTAAGTAGGAGGGAAAATTAGTTGGAAAACAGACTGCAAAAATCACATACCGTTTTCCAAAGTGTTTCATGGGAATTTATGCCATTAAAATGATTTGCTGCGTGGTTTTCTCTACTATGACTACATAACTCTTAAGAAAACAAAACAAAAAAAACCCATGACAGATTATCTTAGACTTCTGTTTCCAACGTGAATGAAACTGCTCTGCCTTCATGTTCTCCAATGCACTCCAGAAATGGATTGGTACAGATGGCATGACAACAAGTAAGAAAACTACTGCCAAATAAAACCTTAGGATTTAATATTTATTTTGGCACAGAGAGCACAGTGCCTTGAATCCAAAGTTCTCCTGAGATGTGAGAAAGCAATAGTTTTAACTGATAGTGTACAACCTCTAGCTTTCCTACCTGCTTTCCCTTCTCATGGAATTGCTGTTCCTCTCTAACAGCCCCACATCTCTGAAGTTGTCAATATATACCTGCTTCACTAAGTTTTAGCAGTCATGAAGAGCTAATTACTATGCTATATGCAGATTTTTTTCCCAGATTGAATAGATACATTTATCTAGCGGAGGAAAGCGTTCTTTGGCAAGATATTTCCCCCATTATTGACTAAGAATCCACAGCCTGATGTAAAACAAGAAATACCCAGGACCATAACAGTGATGTCTCAACAAACAGTGCAAAACAGCAGCAGCCAACTTGTCTGCTAATAGTTTCTTTGTAATGAGTAACAGCTGCAATGGATAATGAAAAGTTGTATTGAATTCGCACCTTTTCTTGAAGTAACTTGGAGGAAGCTGCATCACGATTTCCTTTTCCTCCAGCAGTATTAAAATGAGACCATGGTAAAACTGCATTAAACGTTATGGAATCTTCCAAGGCAAAATCTGGTTTCATAAAAATCTGAAACAAACAAACAAGAAATGCATCTCTCTCTCCTGTTTTCTTTCCCAGTTTAACAGACATCCTGCTTCACAAATCTACCAGGACCTTATTTGTGGACTTTACCCAATTTCCATTTACCCAGGTAAATAAAACATAGGCAGTATTAGACTGCAGGTGGGTCCTCTAAAGGACCTGAACAAATGTTCTTCAACAGCTGGGACATCCAAATGCTGATACACTCATTTCTGAGGGCTGTGGCTTCTACCAAACTGAGGATCCATCCAACTGCCAGGGTGGAGGAAGCGTTCCCTAGCAGGGAATAGGGCCTCAAAACTTACCTCCTTTAGTGTGTAGTGCAGCAGATGTGTTGGTCACAGAAAGGGTCAATAACATTTAATATTTACAGTTCTTTGAGATTAGCAGAGTTAATCTAAGTTCTCTCTGATCACGTTATTTTTACGTGACAGCACTGGTACAAACCTGAATCTTCCAGGTGGACAATACTACCCTTTTCCCTATATTTAGGAAGTGGGGTAACGTTAAAAGTTTTTACACAAGCTATGGCATCATGTCATACTCAAATATTCTTGTTTACTGGACTTTAAATGTTACAGTGACAGCTATGGAAGTAAGTCTACAGGCCTTGCACACAGATGCTGACCCATATTAACATTCTGACTCCTAAATGTGCCTAAAAAAATAATCAGACTGAGCTGGAATCTATGTTTGTGCCTTTTGTCAATGTGTTGCAAACAACACATCACATGCTGCAAGTAACTTAGAGCAACCTATCTACTCTGACTATAGAGTACCTACTACGACAGGGCCTTATAATTCAAGGAGCCATGCCTAACGCTAAGTTGTGTACCATACAATATTCAAAACTTTCATCAGACTCTCCAATTTCCCTTTCCTCCAAGGATGCAGCATGGCTAATTTTACCCAACTTTGATTTTGTAACTATTAAAGATGAAAAAAAAAAAAAAAAAAAAAAAAAAAAAGGAGGCATTTGTATTCTACTTTAAGTAAATCAAGACCACAGGATGCAAAACAAAAAAAACAAACAAAAAGAAGAGCAGATTGTTCTTAATTTTTGTAAATGCTATAAGCATTGCATATCTTCTGAGTTGATTACTTGAACTGATTCTCAAGAAAACAACTTCCACATACAAAAGAATATGTTCACATATTCAAAACTATATAACTACACATGAGAAATCCTTATAACAGCTTAGAGTGCACAGCAATCATACCTTAGGTACTTGTTCCAGATCTGTCCTGGATTTATCTAAAATTAAACAAAACACAAGTAGTCATTCACAAGCAAACAATGGAAAACAATTACCTTGAATACCGTTAGACCCGATGAGGAGGTTATCAAGAAGACTATGCCAGGCTCCTCACAGTTGTGCACAGACAAGAGACAGTGGTTATAAATGGAAACAAGAGAGATTCCGACTGGATATGAGGAAAGATTTTTTCACTGTGAGGACAGCCAAGCATTGGAGCAGGTTGCCCAGAACAGTTGTACAGTCTCCATCCTTGGAGGTTTTCAAGACTGAACTGTATAAAGCCCCAAGCAACCTCATCTGACCTCAGAGCTGAACCTGGTTTGAGTAGGAGGTTAGAGTAGAGTCGTCCTGAAGTCCCTTCCAACCTGATTATTCTGATTCTTTGAAATGCTCTGCTGCCCTTTCTAGTTTAAGGTCTTATGCCCAGAGCATTCAAAAGTGTTCATAACTGGCTGCTTTGAGAATGAAAATATTAGTCATGTGAGACAGTCTGCTTAACACTTCAGATTCCTCAGTACACTCGAGCTGCTGCCCAAGGCCAGGAAAAGTCCCCCTCACACCACCTCGATTTTTGCGCTCCGGATTGAAGCTGCCTATACCATCACTTCCACACAGCACTTGGAGGGTGGATGCACAAAGGCTGGCAGCAAGGATGAGTGAGGCCTGCTCAGACAGTCTCAAACATGCTGAGCAAGCAGAACAGGTAGCCCTCTTCCTGGCTGAGCTGAACTGACAGTTGCAGAGGGTGGGAAAAAGTTGAGCTAGGGGAAGAGGTGCAGCACTGTACCCCACCATAACCTGAAGAAAAGGTGAATTCAAACTTCTGAGGTTCATCCAAAAATCCCCTTTTCCTCCCCCCTACACATGAATTAATGCACATTACGAAGAAGGACACATCAGGCCAAGAAAGGTGAGGAATTTAAAAGCAACACGCCTGTCTTTCAGCTGGACTTTCTCTTCCTTCCTGATAACCATGGTGAGAGCCCTCTCTCAGCACTGTCTCCCACAATTCTCTAACCTCTTCAGCTGGCACTTTATTCATATTGAAATACAAAAGGCAACCAGGACTATGAATCATCCTGCTGTCCTCAGTCTTAGGACAGACCAACTCTTATGGAAGTGAAGTGCCAGGTCATGTGAACTGGAGTTAGAGAAAGACAGGCAATACCAAAAAAAGGAGCTATAAAACACCCAAAGTTTTAGGTTACCAAACGCTGCTTCTACTAGGAACAGTCAATCTACACAAGCAGCTCCCAGTTACTTTGATGACTAATTTCCTTTGATAAAAACAAAAAACTCTTTCAAAATGGATTAAGCTCAGCCCAAAGAAGGCACTTTTATTTTGCAGTACGTGCCGCAAACAGAATCATTCAGGAACAGCTATTCGAAAATAACATCAAACACAGAGAAACGCCAAGGAAGCAGGACTTCCTTTTGCACAGAAAAGGAGGGAGAAACCTGATTGAAAGAAAAACTTGATCAAAAGGAATAAAGTGCTGAGAGCTTCTTGTTGCATTACCAATGGACATGGGTATAGACAAGCCCGATGAAACGGCAATTGACAAATTAACTCATTTATGTTAACATTTTTGAGAAAATAAATTAAAGAAATCAAATGCTATAAGCTCACTACAGGTTCTGGGTTTTTCTTTTCCTTTTGCTTGTCTTTTCCTTTTCATTTTGCCTCTCACCTTCTTTTGTCCAGTTTCATATTAGCTGAGCTACTTCCATAAAATCATGACATACAGCGTTGCTATAGCTGTAGATGCCAGAAAAAGTGCTTCAGGTAGTCTTTGCTAACAGTAATCCTTGGGATAGCAAGTCAGGAACGGCCCAGCACTGCCATTCTCACATATAGTGTTTTTCTTCACTGCAAAGTCAACAGCTGCAAGAAACTTGATGCAATTGTATGAACTAGTTGCAGCTTATCTTAAGTAAAAAGAAAGTTGAAGAAAACACTGCCATAGACATAATGACCTGCCATGAATGCAAAAACATCGTGGAAAAAAAAATCAAGCAGGAATCACAAGCATTTTGACCTATAAAGTATCAGCAGTGGTCATGAATACTTCTAGTCAACCCCGTTTTCCATTACTGTTACAATGAAATCACCAGCAGCTTTTTTTTCTTTTTTGCACATAAAGCCCACAGACAAGCAAAGGACATGATCAGTATGTTTTAGTATCCATCAGAGAAGAGGAAATGACTTTTTAACATGCAAAAGAAGGCTTTGACTGTACCATGGGTGTGTAATAGAGTCCTGTCGAAGGTATCTTTAGGAGGACAAATATTCTTGCATTTTTCATGAATCTTCTCTCTCTGTAAAAGAAATGTATTAAAAAATTATTCCCAGGCTGTAAAGAGATTTTCTTTCTTTGAAACGGAACATTTGCAACATTTTCAGTGAAACATACTGTGTTACGCCAAATAATTCTGACAACTTCACAATAATATTTTTTCCTCTTAAAAGCTCAGATGATGTTTGTCCAGGTGAAAGGTACCACAGGTTGAAATTTTTGGTCGGTATGTTGTTTTTTCAATATCTTTACATCTCAAGAAAAAAAGGAACATAGAAGTTATTGAAAACGCATAATAACCTCTCCACAAAATGAGATATAACCATATATTGATTATAATTACATACCCTCAATCATTTATTTGCTGTTTTATCTAGAAATCACACTAAAACACAATGAATTCTTTTTGCTGCTAAATTAAATTGAATCAAATTCAAAATTACCTCCACATCATATTAATGAGCACCTTGCTGAAAGCAAGTACCTTGTTTCATCATGCTGAGCTTCAAATTTTATCTACAGGTGTAATCAACACCCCAGACCTCAGAAGTCAGGAACTATATTTCTAAGAAACACTCATGTTAGCTAGGTCTCTATTAGAAGTTACATCATGGGTCAGTTCCCTCTTTCCAAGCCCTCGTATCATTTCACAATCACTAGGTTACATGCTAATTTTAACGGACAAGCTCTTAACTGTTTTAAATGTTGAATGTGCAAACTAGTGGCATTACAGACAATTCCCTTCCACATATTTTAACTATGATTTACACCAGTAACATTTCCTGTAGCCAATTCTGTAACAGCAAAAAAGAAAGAAAGTTACAAACCAAGGAAGCAGAAAACAGTGGGAGACTTATCATGTATTCTTTCAGTCAAAAAAAGGAATGTTACTACATACTTAGTGACACTGATATTTTAAGAGTTTATAGAAGTCTCCTACTGCTCCTGGTGTCCTTAGATGTAGCTTTAACTTTCCTGTTACAAAAGACATCATCAAATAATAGACCTGCTTACTGTTTAACAATTTCATCTTTAAATGTTTCAAATATGAGAGATCTTAAAAAAAAAAAAAAAAAAAAAAAAAAATCAACCTCCAAACTTTGTGGTGTATAGACATGTTTTACATTTGACCCAAAGGACTGAAAATGCTATGTTGCATTGTATATTTCAATCACTGAACAATTCTTACAGAAAAAGGATTAATAACCAGAAAGAATGAACATGAACTATAAGCCCTGATGCAGAGCACAGTATTCAGAAACACAAATGAATAACTATGAAATTGTCTAGAGAATTTAGACAACATTTTTCCACATTGAGAATACTGAGATTATAAAACAAGAAAGGCCTAGCAGAGTCAATGAACACTGGAGCACATAGTAATTATCAGCTAACCATATGACAGACTATTAACAAAGACAATCTCTAAGCAGAAGGAGGATCTCCAATCTCTTTCTGACCCCTGGTACTACGTGCCTCCAACTTTGAGTTCTTACCGGAGTAATTTCCTGTTGGTATAATGCAAAATGTTCCTTGGTGATCTGTGGGAGGTAGAATGAAGGCGTGACTTCAGTGTCCACAAAGTCCACTCCCCATGTTTTTGTAAAGAAATCAGATTCCCTTTTTGCTAACCTAGGATCATTCAGAGCTGCTGGGAGATTGACTGTGGAATGATAAATAGTCCATCTATGCTGATCCGCAACTAAAGATGGGCTATCACGTAAGTTACTGGGATCGCCTGCAGTACAAAAGACAAGGCAATTCGTTAAGATTAGAAACTGAAAGTCATATTTTTGCTAAAATGCAGTTCTTCAGCAATCATGTTTTCACAATTATGCAAAGGATCTGAATTATCTACACAAAAGATGCACAACATTCTCCTCCTGCAATGCTTTACTTCGCATTTCTTTTTTCAGATTAACACAAGCTTTGAACACAAGGGTATATCCATGCTCATTAGATATCTTTACACGAACGCCATTAACTTTCACTGAAGAGAAAAAAAATCCAAACACACAAATTTTTCATATTCTGAATTGACCACTCTATCAGAGTTACAGCTGAAATTCATCAGCATTATATTTTATAATTCTCAAGACTCCATCTCACCTACCCCCTATATGAACTAAGCTTTAGTGTACCACAGCAGCTACAGCTGTGACCAAAAATTGGTCTTATGATAGCGCTAGAGCTGTGTGTCTTGATCTCTTGCTTCCTACTGCACTCTGAAATAAGATTATATGTTAGTACACTGCACACAGAACACAAGAAAATTTGACTGATCAATTAAAAGTGAATGTCCAAGGTAGTGTGTTTAACTGCATTTTCACCCTCCTTGCAAACCAACATTACCTGTAGGCTCCTTGGGACATACGTCAGGCAGTGACTGCACAGGTCGAAAGCGCTTCGATGCATCCATTTCCTTTTTAAAGAAAGCATCACTGCTCTTTGACTGAGGCACTGGTGAAGAACTGTGGCTTGATGCCATTGCATAAAATCACCACTTGATAGAAGCTAAATAAGAAACAATAAATATCAAGGCTTTAGTGAAGTTCTGGTTACAGACTGTATCAAAACAACACTCTGCCAGCTACATAAAGTGCTGCAGTTAAAAAATACTAACTGAGAAATTTCAATGGCAACACAGAAAACTATATTATAAACACAAAAATAAAAGGCAGAATGTAACACTATAGTTCGTTTCCTCTCACGCCTCTAGGTTTGAAGGATAACTTGTTCTTTTGCATACAGCACCAATAAAACCGTAAGTTAAAAAACAAAACAATGGACAAACTTTGAGGCACTTCTGCCTCTCTATTGCTGTAACTATTGCAGTCATAGCGCACACATTCACAGCGTGCAGATTTCAGGATGCTTGGGTAGGCAAATATAGGGCCTTCCATCTCCTCTTCCCTCCTATCTGCTATCCTCAGTGACTGCAGGGAGGACATCACCTTTTGCACCTGATTTCTATACTCACTTTCTACAAGGGCTTCTACTGTCCTGGGAGCTGCTCTCCATCCTGAACAGAACAGCCCATGCAAGAGGAGGGAAGAGAACAGGCGGTCCCAGTCCTCAAAACCTGCTTCATACAGCAGCAACTAGTGGCAAAAAGACAACCCTCAAAAAACCTTTCTGTCTGCATTACGGGCTTAGGCCAGGATTCAAGGCCTGAAAACTGATGTATAAGCACAGGCGAGAATGCTCACAAAAGCCATCCCTGCCCAACTCCAAAGGCTTCAGGGAATTGCTCTATTCCAAGAGACAGCACCCCCTGAGATGTCAGCACACGTACGCCGCGCTCAGCCAGGTTTAACCACACCAAATTATCTGCTGCAGTGCAAAAGGCATCCACTGCTGGTAGGATCTGCTGTGCCCTTGCTTCGTCGCAGTGCCCTAGTATCATGTCTCCAGCAACGGGAGTTGCGCTGATTTTTCCAAAGGAGCTGTTCTATAAACGGTGAGCAATTCAGTCCAGCTAGCACCAGCTGCCCACCGATACAATGCATCACTAATGATTTATTGCAATCTGATGCTGAAGGGCATTATCAAAACTTCAGACAAATCGGAATTTGTAGAGTAAGAGCACACCACATATACCAGGAAAAAAATAATAAGCAAACACTGTACACAGAATGTAAAAAACTTCATTCACTTTAACCTAGAAAAAAGGCAGATCGATTTTTCTGGGTGTCTAGGAAAGCATACTACAGATGATTTCAATCTGACAAGCATTGCAGAGAGAAGACAATTGTAACACAAATCAGAAAGTTCTGGAGAAGGACAGTCCCACTAATTTTCAGTTGAAATTTCAACTCTTAAATTCCTTTTTGAAATTTTTAGAAGAGTCTTAAAAATTTGGCACTGGCACTGGGCTACGTAACGAGTTCTTTCCATCTGTAAAGAGAGCTGCATTTCCATCGAGGTGTTGGTTGAGTCAGGAGTAAACTGTAAAACTATTACAGGTTTGAGAGTTTATTGAAACAGCCCCACAATGTACAGCTCAAAGAGTGTCCCTTCAAAGGGACCGATGTGAATCTTCACCTCTAAAGAGAAATAAGCACATCTAGCAAGACCTTAACATAAGACCTTAACCAACCCTTAAGGGACACCTAAATTACTTACTACCCTGTAAAGGAGCACAAAAAGCTAAAAGGCCTATTTTATCTTCAGTCGCTGAGGTAGGCACCAAGGGATGACTACTTAAATGTGTCGACTTCTAACAGCATCAGGTGTATTACAGCAAACTTCATCTGCAGAAAAGTTCTGCTTTCTAAACTAGGTTGAAAGCATCCTACAAAAGAATTATAAAGAAGAGTTAAGATGTAATATGACGTAACATAGCATCCTGGTGAACAGAACCACGAAGAAGAGCTAAACCGTGAGCATGCGTTCTGTCCAACAACACACTGTGCAGCAAGACAAGGAAGATAACGCGCTTGCAAAGTCACTTTTAAAGGTGACTTTTTAAAGCGGTGAGAATAGACTCAGGACGAACCCGTTCTAAAAACACTGCAGAAGGACTGAACATTCATCTTTCCGTTTTGGGGTTGTAGTTGTGTGTGTTTGGGTTTTTTTTATTCCCTTGCTTCTTGTATTAGAAAGACATATTAGTTAGGAAAGAACCGGAGCACTAATGGAAACCTGAAAGTGGTAAGAAAGGGGAAAAACCCTCAGACATCTGGCAGACCTTCCTTAAACACCACAAAGCATCAACCTCTCTCCCAGAAAAGCCTCAGACAAAACCTGTCTCACTACTACTTCTGTAATATGTTCATATTCTTAAGTTTTTCCCCTGATATTTCCAAGGTATCATCTTTACAAGTGTTCTGGAGTGTTTTTGTGAAAATCTAGTTTATGATAATGACAGAACACTATAATTTTAGCATTCTTAAAGAATGTGTTCAGTGGTAACATATAATTATCAAGTCTCCTAAAGGCATACAGTAAATTTATCTGCACTTTTAACTTTCGTATTTGCAGCTTTTCTCCTGAAAAAGCTTCTGAAATGTGACACTCAAATATAGAAACACCAGATATATGCGCAACTGAGGCAATCTGTAAAAAGCACTAAAATCCAGTACTCTTGCAAATAAATCCTTCATTAAGACACTTTCCTTTTCCCGTAATGAAGTATATCCTCAAAGTATTCTCCAAGATGTGAACTGCCTCAACTGCATAAATCTCAGTGGAGTAAATGCCAAAAGTATTATGGAAGTGCAAGATTTAAGACGCATTTAAAGGACACAAGTTAATGTCGAAGATGAGTTTAATACTTCAAAACGTTCCAGTTAATTTCAAAAACAAACTATACCTTCTCTTGCGCACGTACTTTTATTGTTTATTATCATAAAATATTGGCATTGCCTTTGTACACTGACAAAAATCTTAAAATAGAATGAAAAGGAACAATAAAAATATTAATGCAAGCAGGAACCTTCATACTATTGAGTGGATTTCAACAAGATATAAAGATTAACAGGCAGAGGCCTTCTTAAGTGGCATGCAATATGATGCTGTACTAAATTATTCATAGTTAACAGCTATTCTAGTAGAGTCATAAGTCAGGACCTGATGGATAATTAACCTCAATGAACAGCCATATTTGTACGGGAATAAACCTATCTATATTGCCAAAAACAGACATTCCTCAAACTGCAGTCCTAAGTTAGCCAAATAAGTATAGTTCAGAGACATAAGAAGGAAAAGTGGACAGAATTACCCTGAATTAAATCCAAATTACAAAGAAAATGTGACAAGTCTATATAAAGCGAAAAATCCTCTCCTGCACCGAAGCCCTTCTGTGTACGCCAACCCTGCAGACTACTGAAAAAAATACTGTTTCGCTCGTTCACCAACACAACAGCGTTTGCTTGTGCTAGGTTTTATAGACAAATGACTTTATAACCATCCTTCTAAATCAGCATTTTTAAATATGTACATTTGCTGATTTAAACATACTAGAAAAATGAAATTCAAAGTTAACATAGAGCAAAAAAGCTAAATTAAGAAGAGGGAGGACCACTACTGCAGAACATTTTAACTCATGCAATGTTAACTACGTTTACCTGCACTTCACTGCATAAGCTGTGCAGAATGAATTAGAAAATGGTGAGCCCCCTGAGCTTCTTTCTCAGAAGAGCATATGTGCAGCAATAAGAATATACAACTGTGTAAGTTAATGACATTGATATTTAAATGGTCTATAATTAAAAACTGGGTTAGATTGACTCTGTTCTCTCCAATAATGACCATAATTTATTCACATTTTGTCTAGCAACATATACTAAACTAACACAAGAAAAAACCTAAGGGATTAGATACAAGAGTAATGACAGAAAGGCTGACAATTAGGACTGTATTTGCAACACCTCTTCAATATATTAAATCTGTTATGCACACGCTGTATTAATTTCCTTAGGAAAAAACATCTCTACAGGGGCGTTAAATTACACTATCACTGTAATGCCTTAATATCACTAAAGTTAAAAATTAAAAAAAAGTTAAAAAATTCAACCATCTCAACAACAACAAAAATAGTTCGGACAATTTAGAGTGTTCTTACAGTCTGAAAACATGAAGATTAATATTTGATATTATAAAAGCCTTACAGCTTCCTCTGCTTAAAAAAATTTCCTTGCTCAATAACACACTTAGTAACTATGATATGACACAGTCATACAACATACAGCACAGAATAACATGTCTGCGATGACAGATATAATAACTGCATGCTTGGATATTATGTAGTCAGCAAAGTGTAAGATCTGTGCAGTTAGTAATATCTTAATTACATCAATTTTAAGGAGTTCTTTCTGTGATGACTAGGGCATGACTCTCGAGTTTCACAGGCAAGTATTCAGCAGTTATAAAAAGAGCCCAACAAAGTGTATTACTCAGAAATAGTTGCGCAAGAGACAGTTATAACTGCAGTGCTTGTGTTTTTTTTAAGTATCAACATTTGCAAGTCCTCAGAAACTGCCGTGCCGTAATCTGAGGGCTATTCTCACTCTTTGTTTTTTAGACAGTAAGAGTCTTTGTTACTGAAACATCCCGTATTACCTCCACAGAGGCACTGTATTACAGAAGGCACAAACTAGATTTCACATATTCGTGCATTTTAACTTCATTCTGCATATGTCCTCCTCACTTTTAGGCAGTTTTCCATTAGCATTATTGAGCAAATTTTCTATGTGCTACTTAAGGTTACAGCTTTAAGTGAGGTAATTATTTTGGGGGGAAATTTTTTTGTGTGCACTCATTTGTAAAGCTATAATTTGTATTAATATAAGTTAGAACTTATGAGGCCAGTGCAATGCCTGCAAGGTGCCTGAAGTATACAGTAACTTGTGCACTGAAGGAATCCATTTCTCCCCTTTCTACACACTCTCCCTCCCAAACGAAAGGGAATCTATAATCTACTAGTAAGATCTTCAACTTAAATTACAAGTTTTTCGGTTAGTTGACACTAGGATGTGCAGCCAGTAACACAGAGCTTATTAGCTCCAGCACTTGATGCAAGTCAGAGAATCTGCTCTCCAAACTTGATTTTGGCTTGAAAAATGGCAACATCTGAGGAGAGACACTAAACACCCAGTGGAAAGACCGCAGGACTTCCAAACGACCATGCAACGCTGAACAAGTTCTCCTGCAAGTATTCCACATCACCTGAGACCAGGCAGACTTGGACACCATGGGGTATTTTTTAAGAGAGTTTCACTCTGCATCCCAAAGGTGAGGCTTATAAGAAGTTTCAGTGAAGACAAATGGCATGTTAACGTCCCTGCTGCTATTTATGGCTTTGTCTGGCAAATAGAGAGTGAAAAAACCTTTGAAAGTACTGCTCTGGTTATCCCACCCCCTTTGGAATACAGGACCATCAGAAGCCACCTGCAATTCATGCTAAAGCCAAACATTTCGCCATTTCTAGAAGATGTGACAAATACTGCAGATATTTATTAAGGCAGAGGATACCTGTTTTCAGGACCTCAATAGCAAACCATGTATCTATTGTTGGGCTAATATATTTATTTACCCTCTGGTCTAGGTTTGCCACTCCATTATTCTACAGCTCTCTGTTAATTCAGCCCATCTGCTTAACCTTGCAATAAGGAAACTGTGGTACGAGCAAAGCACACACCATCACTTTTGTAAGAGGATGAGAAACAGCCTGGACCAACTCAAGCTTCTCATTTCTTTCAACAAGCTAAATCCTTGGGCTGGAGTTTCCACGCTTGCCCTGTGCAAGATAGACATCTCTCAGAGGGGGAGCAAGAGGGTTAACTTTTTTAGCAAAAACATTTAAGCAGTTTTTCAAAGAATGAGGTTATGGCTGCGGAAGCTTTTCTGCTAAGTCAGGCTCTTTCTGAGCCCTTATTTGCATCACGGGGTTTTAGAGTAGGAAGCGGCAGACTGGCGGGGGACAAGGCTGGAGTCAGAGGAGAGCTGTGACTTGCCCCACGACGTGTGGTGCACATTCCAACAGCACAACACTTCCCTACACAACTAGGAGAGGAGTCTGTGTCAGCTGGGCCTTTCTGAAAGCCTAGTAATTTTTTTTTTTTTTTTTTTTTTTTACACATATCTCTCTCTATATATACACACATACACATGCACACACACATAAATACATGTATTTATTTCTGTGCACTCCACACATCTCCTAATAGTATCCCAAATCCCATATTCCCACACTGAGGGTACACCTTCTCTGCAAAATTAGCATGGGTGACGACCAACCAGATTAGCCTTGCTGGGATGTCCGTAGCCTGACAAGGAAGCCACGTATGAATTATCCAAGTTTCACATCAGCCCTGCTCTTGCCACATGTGCTGTTAAGACTGACCATATTCCTTAATTCCTTGGACCATGCTGGGCTGGGTCAGACTGTGCTACTTTCTCAGCAAACCTCACACAGGGTTCATGGAAAAATAAGAGACTATAAGCACCCGCATAGCTTAATAAACGCCACCTTCCTCCCATATACTGTCGTTCATAATTCAATCTTAAATTGCTTTCCTCAAATGGGGAAACAGGCAAGAAGAAAGTAATCTGAGTACAATCAAAGACCAGGACAGCTGCGTCCCCACTGGAAAGCACTGAGGGTAGACTACAAGGTCAGGGAAAAGCAGCACCTGATTTTCATACCATGATATTCTGTACTGGTACCTTTTCTCCTTCCCAGTTGAAGTCATCTTAACAGTAGACTAAAAAAAAACCAAAAAACAACCCCCCCCCCCCCCCCCCAGCTTTAGTGGAACATCACTTCTTTAAATACAAAAATAGGATCCTCTGAGAAACACTACCCCAAAAGCCCCCATTGCTGTATAGTCTATAGTTATTTGAATGCATGTATGCACAAATTGTTTAGAATAATACACAAGTGTAAACATTTGTTCAAAATTACAGAGATTTATCTCCCTATAGACAAACTATGTTAAAAGTAATATTTCACGGTTCTGCAGGTAGTAAATAAAATCAGGGATGTAACCGATGTACCAAATCCATTTCCTCTCATCTGGAAACCTTACATCCTGATGATAAACACTAATTTGAAATCAGAAGGCAGCTTCTGTGCTGGAGGAACAGACTTTCCTACAGCTATTTAGGTCATTATGCGTCAAGTTCTTCAATGCCAGTGGAGGTAGGAGCGTTCAGAAACAATTAACAGAGCAGTAAAAATATATTTCAGAAAAGACAAGACCTTGTGGTTAGTTGCCCACACTATCATACAAGACAAGAGTGAAATCTCTTTCTACAGGCATCAGCATTACAGACAGTGTGCATTATCCACTTGGAAAATGGTGAAATATGAGCATCTCATACAGCCCCACAGACATATATGCAGCTGAACAAAGATCAAGGAGCCCTGGGAGGCATTGCAGCTAGAAGTCTGTCAAAGGCAGAGACTGTGGAGTGGTGACATTTTGAGGGAAAACAGAAAAACTGCACCAGCCACAGCAAAAATCGTAAGACACACTTTCCAAAAGGAATCAGAGAGAAGCTCTTGTCAATTTGTGCCAACACCAAGTTTCCCCGTGCAGAATCTCCGCTTGCTTTCTTCAGCTGGGTTTGGCTCAATTTGCTAACTTGAAACTGATTTTCTAAAAATACAATTTTTCATAAGAATCATGTCTATCCAAAACCTTACTGAAGCCCTGAACAACTGCATGCAGCTATGAAAGAACTAAATAAAAGGTTAAAAAACAGAGATCAGGGAACATTATCCAGAAGCAGGCACAGCATACTTTGCAGTAAGTCTTACTGAAGGGTCTCGACATGGAATGCCAGTCCACTAGTGGGAGGCAGTAAGTCACTCTGCAGAGCAAGTACTCAGCAAACAAGACCATCCAAACTCAACCTTGGTGAGCACCAAAGAGTGCCACCCGTGTCAGTTGACAGTTCTTGTGATGTTAATACTTGCCCAGTAAAAGATCAAGTGAGAGGAATCATTTCTGTTCACACCACTTCCTTTTCATCCTCCAAAGACTGTCTGTTTACAAGAACAACAACATCTCTACAAATACAAAACACATAGTGTGCTTATGCTACATTTAGAACACCAAAAAATAAAGGCAAGTTCTTACATTGCTGCTTGCAGTAACTGTATAAAATTGATGTGAACTTCCTGCCATACTGCAAAGCACCAGATATGCTACAAGTATTCCCACTCAAATAAATTATTTTATGCCACTTACAGGGTTTGTTCATCTGTTTTTAAGATCGGCTTCCTAGCTGAAATATTCTAGCTTTGTGTCTATCCAAAGGTGAGTATTTCGGAACATTTGGTCAGAAAATGGGTCTGCTGTTTTTGTGAGTCAAATACCAAATGATTCTTTGCTGGTTTAAGAGAATACTGAAATTTTTTTTTTTAAAACGTAACACCTAGGTGAAGTGGTTGCAAAAAGTTAAAACATGGGGAAGGCAAGTCTTGGATGATGAGCTGGTGAATATTTCTTTGGACTTAATCATATGAGTCTCCAGAAAACTGCACTTACATGAATGTAGAACATCCATTCATGCTCACCCTTTCTCTCTTTATGCTATATTCATAAAACAAGAGCTGGAATAAACAAAATGAAGGGGGAAAAAAAAAACAAACCAAGAGAAAACTGAGACTCCACACTGGATTTAAAACTAGATTTTAAGAGGTCTGTGGCCCCTCATTCTTCTTCAGAAACACACAGCTCCTCATTTCCCCAAAAGTCTGAAAAGGGAAAGCGAAAGTGGCTTTTACACAGAGTTGTGACTCCAAAAGAAGGAACGATACCTACACAATTCCATTTCCCAACTTCTTTCCATCCAAACCAAGAAAGAGCTAGTCTGCTGTTTGCCTTCTCTACCCTTTCTAGTGGCTCTTGACACTTCTCAAACATTTCTGTTTGACCTTGGACATGTATGCCTCCGTCCCCTCCCATGAAGTCCTTGCTGCCAGAAGGAAGAGAACTTCCTCCACTTATGCCAGACTCCTACTACAGAGAAAAATAAAACTGAAGACAAAGGGATACCCAGGAGAGATCCTGTTATTGCAAACGGGATGGGAGAGATTGAGCTTTTCCCCAGCATTCAGCCTTCAGACCTCACTGGTAAGGCTACCCAGATGCTGCACAGTAGGTTTTTCCTTAGACAGCTGCAGATCTTCTGTCGATTAGTTCACTTTAGGCATTGTTTTCCTACCCAACAGAAGCACCATCCTACTCCCAGAGGATTTCAAGGGAACTATAGCTTTTGTCTATATCACAATTTGTGAAACAGTCACACTGGCTCTCAGGCTGACGTAGTAATTACTGCAGCCACTACAACAATTAACGTACTGCAGTCAGGGCTTTTAGTAAGAACATTTTTTCACAGGGATACAAAACAAAGCAGCTGTGGTTGCACGAGGCCACTGTGGTTGCACTTGAGGATACCTGCTCCAGAGGACTTCTTCTTGTTAAAGACTCCACCAGATAGCATGCAGATAGGATAGTAAAGTCAGTACACCACCCATATTTTAATACTCTCAAAAAACATATGCAAATCTGTAGTCAAATTAAATATTCTCCTGCACTTAAAGCTAGTACAAGTTTGAGATCACTGATGTTCTAAAATAGAAAACCTAAGTATTCACAGAATATAAAAAAACAGAGAAGGAAAGAAGGAGAATCAATAAAATAAGGCAAAAATTGGGCAAAGAGATAGAAAGTTACTTTTTTGTTCAGAGTTGAGGAGACCAATATTTGAGAAACCTCTCTCAACAGCACATAGTGCATTTTTAAAAAATTACAGTAAGGAAAGGTAAGAAACAATGTTTCTCTGCACACACAGTTTTACTACCTCAGCTGCCTATAAACTGAGGAACCATCACAATTCTCAAGGTATTCTGGGAAAGAGCAAACAAACACATCTTTCAGTGTTCCACAGCCCAGTCTGTGCAGCCTGGAGTCACCTGTCAGAATCACTGAGAAAACCCAATAGATCTGTTGCAAGCTGTATTTCCCTGTACAAGCGCCAGTCACCAACAAAAGACGCATCTGGTAAGTACCACATCAGAGGTCATCTACGGTACCTGAGTGAAAATACTCCAAGAATATGTCACACAGGCAGTCGTCATATCTCTTCCAGTTGCATCATGCAGAAAACTCCTTGATTTTATAACACGCAGCAGTACTTTGATGACCTAAACGAAGAAGCGATGTTAAACGATAGCACAGAATCCGCTAAAAGCGCCCAAGACACAGGAAGCCTGACATAACACTGACATTCCTGTGCTTAACGTCTCCCCGCAGGGGACGAAAACACTGCGATGGGGATTGCAGAAACGCCTGCTTCCCAGCCGGCTGTTACCATGGAAATGCAAAATATATATATATATATATTTTTATACATATACGTATGAAAATGGGAAAAGGTGGGCAACATCCCACAGCAGGCTCCCCTCCCTCTCACTTGACGCCTGGCCCCGGAGGATCGATGCCGGCCCATGACGCTGGGCCACGAGGCTCAACGCCGGCCTGCGATGCCGGTCCGCGACGCGGTGCCAACGGCAGGCTGCGATGCTCGACGCGGGGCCACGTCGCCAGGCCGCCGCGACACTCGACGATGGCCCGCGACGCTCGCTGCAGGGCCGCAGCCCTCGACGGCGATGCTCGACGCCGGTGGGCCTGAGGCGGGGGGCACCGGGGCCTCGCGCCTGGGCCGGCGCCCGCCGCCGCCGAGGGGGCCGCGGGGGGCAGGGAGGGAGGGGGCGAGGCCGCCCGGCGGCGGCGGGGGCTCAGCTTTCGGTGCCGCTCCCCGCGGGGGGACCCCGCGGCGCCGAGGCCCGCGCGGGCGGCGGGCGGCACCTGCCCGGGGCGGCCTAGCGGCGGCGCGGCGCCGGGCCCTGCCCGCTGCCTACCTGCGGCGCCGGGCGGCGCGGCCTAGCGCGGCGACACGTCGCTCCCCGCGGCGCAGGAAGCAGCGCGGGCGTCGGTGGCGGCGGCGGCGGGCAGGGAGGAGGCACCGCCTCTCCCCGCCGCCCGAGGGAGGAGCCGCCGCCGTCGCCGCCACCGCCGCCGGAAGGGGCGGCCATCACGCGGCGGCGGAGGGAGGCGCCGCCGAGCCCCCGAAATGGCGCCGCCCCCGAAATGGCGCCGCCCCCGGCCTGGGGGTCTCGGTGCGCGCGCGGGCGCCGAGGTGCCGGGCTGGGAAGGGCTGAGCGGCGCCTTGGCGCACACGTAGGCCTGGATCCCGCCCTGCCAGAGCTGACTGGTTTATGTGGTATGCCTAAAGAGCAGAAAACGTGGAGAAAAACACGTTTTCACAAGAGAAAAATGCTACTTTAACAGGTATTACTGCAGGCTTGGCGGCTTCCCCTGCCCACGTTATCAGCAGCGCGAGAGCCCTGCTTGCCGCCGTTTTACCCTTTTCTAGTCACGCCTGACCAGACAAACCCTTCCCGCGCCTCGGAGTGCCGCCCTGGCTTCCCGAGGTGTGCGAATCAATACCAGCCCCGCGCAGCAGCAGCAGCGGGCTTCGCTGGAAGCTGGAATAGCAAAAGCGGTAACAAACAGGTTAAATATTAAATGCTTTTTCAGGAAGGCAATGGGAGTTTCCCTCCAGCAACCTGTAAACTTCACTCACAGTATTTTCATAGCGTTTTCTCCACTGCCTGGCAGAAATCTCTGTCCCTAACAAGCTCGGCTGAGTTCAGGCTGCGGGCACGCATTTGACGCTCTCCTCAAGGGCAAACGTGCTTTTTTTTTGCTTGGGGATCACATTAGTTGGAGTCCATGTGTCTTTTAATCCCTGAAGTGTGACACAGTTGCAAGAAAATAGAGCTCATGAACGTAATACAAGGGCGAGCGCTGCGTATGGGACCAGGGAGCAGAAGCACGCGGTTTGCAGGACTCGCTGGGGTGGATAAACGCGGTGGAATCGGCTGGCGTGGTTCAGGCCTCTCTCTTGGAGCACCTTCACGCCGCTTTGGCCCCTCAGAGCAACTTTTAAAAGAAATCCCGCACCATTCGCTTAGCAGGAAATGACCTTTACACAGGGCTGGAGCTGCCCCTTCGCTGACATTTCCCCGGGGAGTACTGGGTGAAAACCTCGGGACTTTGTTTCTTTTTTCCCAGAAAGGTACAATCAAGTCCGCAGTGACTAATTGTGCCAGAGCTGTACAGGAAAGCCGTGCCCTCGAGTGCCCTTTTAGCCACGCACCTTCCCATGACCTTTAATGGTTTTCAGTTGCAGTGGAAAGAGTCTTGTTATCTGCTCACTCAGGGAAAGGGTGAGCAACAAATTGTTTAATTTTCTACCTTATGCTCCACTGACGTTATCTTGGAGTTGAATGTTTGTACTGTTCTGCTGCGTTTCGCATTAACAGCAAAGCCCTTTGTCCCCCCACGGTAAGAACAAGCCGATGTTGAAGTAATAGTTGTGGAGCAGTAAGAAAGGAGTTGCTAGCACTCTGTTTTGTGATGCTCCCCAAAAGTCACTATGCAGTTTGTTAGGTGGCCAGCTTTTTTTGCAGGGAATCCCCACGGACAAGGTATCTCCACCGCCCAAACTGCAGGATCATCGGGTGGGTGATTCCTAGCAGCTCGGAGGAGGAAGGCTCTTTTAATCAGCACCCAAGGTCTCCGGGGCTGGTTTGGGGAACTCGTGCATTTGCAGCCTGGTGACAGTTCAAAGCGTACTGGTAGTTCCCTGCAGATAAGAAAAACTATCATAAGAGAAATTGCTGTTTCTTTACCAGCAGAGTTTGGTGAGGAAATTGTGAGCAGTAAACCATAGTTCATTTGATGTGGTGTTTATCTACCTCTTCAAGTTCAGCTCATATCCATAAAGGAAGCCTTTATGGTAATTCTTCTGACGGTAACGTTTCGGTTATCTTGGCTTGGCTGATATGCTGATTGCCGAGGGCCACGTAGGCTTTGCAGGAGAATGTGACTCAGTGCTGCTAGTGTGTTACCACGCCGTGGTGATGTAAAATAACAAACATCCTTATTCCTGTGCATATGGGACATAGTCCTGCAAAGAATCAACTGGGTAAACAAGTCCAGTGCCCAGTACCTTTACCCAGGAAAATTTGTCACTCACTGTTTTTTCAGACATTTGAGTTAAATTGGCATTCTTGAAAAGCAATTGAAATATGACAGATTTCTTTTCCTGCAGTCACACCAGTGTCTTCTGCAGAGTCTTCCTGGAAAAGGAACAGGAGTGGGTTTTGTAATACAGAAAATCGACTGGAAGAAGAACAAAGTAGTTCAAAGTTCTGCGAGATTAAAAACTGCCACCCATTATATTCTGCGTGCTGTTCCTTTTATTCATGTATATACACATACCTTTACATCAAAGAGCGCAGGAGACAGAGTAGTGGGTAAGGCAATGTGTATTAACTACTCAGTGGCAGAACTGGTAGCCAGCTCTCGTAGACTCTGGGTTATCCAGGGTTATATTTGGCCCCTTTCTTGGGATGCTATGGTGGTCTTACAAGGTTCTTGCTTGCAGGGCATTGCTGGCATTCAGAGGCTTTCGCACAAAACTTTGTCTCAGCTTGCACTGCAGCCGAAACACGAACACGATACTGAGCTCCATAAGGAATAAGAGACAAAATAATAGTTAAATGTAATTAGAGGGGCAGGTCCCCCAGGAACCCTGTGTGCAGGGAGTCATCCCATCTCTAAAAGAACAGCATTAAACAACCAAACATCAAGGAAAAGCTCTCCTAGGAGGAAGCAAAGGGATGTGAAATAAGTATGTAAAATGATGAACATTGCAGAGAAAGCAGATGGGGACTTTCTGCTCTCCTTGCCTTCAGTGACGTGAAGGGATTTTAGGACTGAATTTTTCATGCCAATACTGGGAGAAACATCTCCACGCCTTGGGTAAATGGAGCGTAACCTTGTCAGTGAACCTTGCGAGAGGCAAGGTGCAGCACAAGACAGGTGCCTGGTCTGACCCTGGAAGCTGATACCTCCGTTTTCCCTCAGAGCTGGCGATGATCCAGGCTACTCCTGCATGTCAAAGTGCCCAAAGTGGGAGACGAAGGGGCTGTGCCCTCAGCCTGCAGGAAGAAAAAGTTGCTGGATTAGGGTAATGGGGGTCAATGGCTCTTGTCTAGGAAAAACCTGGTGTTTTGAATAGACTCCATCAAGACGCTGTCAGAAAATAAGAGCAGCCCATAAAAACAAGGATGTCAAATCACTCCTGTTGCTCCCAAATAATCCGGCATTTATTCCTCCGGGCCTGCACGGTAGTGGGGCTCCTTCTGGCGCCAAGTCCTTCCTCAGCGTGTTAGACATGCTGCAGCTGTGGTTGTGCTTAACCCAGTTTCTCCTTAGTGCTGTCAGCCTCCAATAAGGAGGCTGCCTAAACTTAAAAGCATTTGCTTCTGTATCTGGAGTGAGCACGTTTTATCAGACAGCAGCTTAGTGTGATGAAGTGGAGCACTTTAATACCTGAATCGTCACAGTTCTGGGCTTTTTATGTCCAAAGCTTTCCAGGCGAGATCGGTTACATGCAGCGTCCCCATTGACTTCAGGCACCACCAAGCCCACGTTACAAAAGGAGGGAATCTAGTGGGATGTTTTCCGGGGAGCATAGGGGGAAAAGGTCCAGTCCGAGTCACAGCTCCAGCATCATCAGCCGTGCATGCAAACAGGGATGCGTTTTTAAATTAAACAGCCACATGGGAAGCTATTGAAGAACACAGCAGGAGACTCTCCTGTCTGGCAACAAGGAATCACTGTGTAAAGACCAGGTAGGCCTGCCGTATATGGAATTCACCTATAAAATTTACTGAAGTCATCCACAGGGATTAAGATGCCTTATCAGGGCCTTCCAGCTTTGCTAGGTGTAAATAAGACTTTTTCCTCTTGCAGGCTGTAGACTCCCTTCTAATCCTGCTTCTCTTTGAGAGACTCCAGAAGAAGTTCCTGTCTCTCTCATTTCTTTTTTCTGTCTCCATCTTACCCTGGAGGTTTTCACCTTTCTTACCCACATCTTTATCATGCTGACAAATAGCTACCACTCCTTTGGTAGCCTCTCTTTCACTATTCATCTCTGAGGACCTGCCCTCCTGTCCCGACCATGTCTTCAACAATATTTCCTCTTTGACCTCCTGACTGCTCTGACAAAACACAGCCAAAATCAATTATTTTCCTTCACAAGCATTTTTTTGGTGGAGGATCATCATTCGGGGTCATATCTTCTTGGCAGCACATCTGGTGCTTCCCCCCCCCCACCACCGCTATTTCCTGCCACCATCTCTTGGTATCCCAGGACCAGCAAAACGTCTTGATGTTACTGAAATTCGCAGTGTATTAGGCACCGTTTGCCAAAGGGATGGACGCAGTCCCTGCCTCTCCCTTACAAGCAGACAGAAAGATGCACAATCCAAATGTTTTAAGAAAACATCCCCTAAGCACAGCTTTTATCTTCTGAGCAAGTAAGTTTCTTTTTACAAAGTGAGCTGGCTGTCAGGATTGCCTCTCCTTCACTGCCACCTTTGCACCTTTTCTCCAGGCTGACCCGTTGGCTTGGAAAGATCCTTTCTGGCCTCTCTGCCTTTCTTTAGTCGAGCAAACCAAAAATTTGTTTGTGGGACACCTTGTGAGCCAAACAGTGTGGTTTCAAAGCAAGTGCTGAGGGGAAGTGAGAACAAAACCCCGCAGAGAAAAATACAGAGCAAACTGGTAATGGCTAAAGGAAGAAGCAAGCAAATACCATGGCTGGGATGTTACCCAGGGACTTTCAGAGATACGGACTCAAATCTAGTTCTGCAACAGAGTTCAGTACAGATTTTTTTTTTTCTTTTCTTCCTCAAGGCACAAGAGATAAGGGCCCTGAATTATGGATTGTTTTAGACTTTGCTCTGCTCCAGGTTGCAAGGTCCACTGGGGGTCCAGCCACACCAGGCCTAGCCATCTAATGCAGAAGTCACCAAGCAAACTCATCACTGTCTTGGGCATCACGCCCATACCGCTGAGAAGGGGAAACACCCACCTCCAGGAAAGTCTCCCTTCTCTCTCACTGGCCTCAACTCCCCATTACAGCACACCAGTACTTCCTCACGTCACGCTGTTATGAGAGGGCGAATACGTTTTAAAAAGGAGCTCTTCCAATAGGCGCTGTTAGTCTCCTAGGAGCAGGTTCCCCCAGCTTTCTGGAGGGTGCTCGTGCCTTGCTGCCTCTCCTCAGCTCTGCCCAGCCCTGCCCTCGACGGGAAACATCAGGACTAAAGCAGATGGGAGCCACAAGGATGGTTCTTTCCCTGTAAGGGTCTGTTTTTGTAGGGAAAGGTGATAGCTGCTGTTAGGCAAGCGATGTGCTTGGAAGACATCCATGTGTCTTTAAGCACATATGTCGTCTTGCTTCTCTTGCTTTGCATCTATCCTAAGCTCATCCCTGCTTCAGCGTGACTATTAGGATTTGATTTAGGTCCGTTTGTCTCCAGCAGCTGCTTTGCATTACAGCAGATGGCAGCCTTTCCCCAGATTCCCAGGAATGAGGAATACCTGGATTGCAGGCAATACGTGGCTTTCCTTGTTTCCTCGCGCCCACTTGCCAGCAGCAGAAGCCTCCATAGAAAAGGAGCAGCTGCGGACAGAAACAAGCCTGCAATGTCTGCTTGTGTTTGCAGGACCTGGCTTCTCACCCAGGGGCTGATCAGCTGTTGCCCCACCTCTTTATTCATCTGGGATGATGTTTCTCTTCCAACTGGTATCAAAGTTCACGATTACAGTAATTAAAAATCCACCCTTATTCATTTCTTCACCCTGACAACCGCACATAACAGAAAATACATCATACGCTTCAGGTAGGGTGTTAAAATCGAAGCAACGTTTTTCAATGCCTGATTTTAGTAAGATGTTAACGCCGTATTAAAAAGCAGCTCTGTTAAAAGACCTGCAGCAGCTGGCTCCACAAACTGCGGTGTGGCTGAGGCCTCGGGGTGCTTCATCTGCTGGTGACTGTTCAAAGGAGCCTCAGATACGCTCCGAAACCCTGAAAAGCAAAGAGAAACGCCATCAGCACCCTTCTGTCCTGCTCCCTTTTATTCGCAGCTCTCAGAGCCGCAGCGGGAAGGCTTTTTGGGACGGGTGCTGTGGAGGAGGCTGCAGGCAGTTTCCCGCAACACCAAGCTCTTTCTGATGCCTTCGGGATCCCGTGGCAGCATTTCTGATTATCAGATGGCAGCTTCCCTGTCCTGCAATGTGTTGGTACCTACCTGACTAGTCTTAATCAGTCATGGTGGTCTGTGTCACGAGCACGAGAAAAAGGCACAAAGATGTCCGTTTTGGCAGGTCGCCCCTCATGCAAACGCAAAAGAACACGGATTTATTTCTGCTTCGGCTCTGCCCTCAATTTCTCTTCTTTATTCTGCTTCTGTTCTCACAAAATATGTTAATGATATCCAGATGCTTATTAACACGTTTCATACTAACAACCAGAAACAGGAAATACAGGCCAGATGAGGGAAAGAACAGCTTAAACAATAGTTGAGCTAGATTAGAGGAATTCAGCGTCAGCAGAGCCAAGCAGAATTCACTCTGGAGCCTTGAAGAAACTAATCAAAGGGCTGTAAGACAGCAGCTTTGTAACCTCTGGGGGACAGGAGAGGTCCCGTGGGATCACAGAGCCTGTTATCACTATCGGAGGCGCATTCAAACACAGTGTTAGTGAATTTGAAAGACCCACACGGTACTGAAGCAGTTAGAAGCGCCCACTCTGGGCTTACAGAAACAAGCCACGTCTAACGAACTCCCTTTCTCTCTCCGATAAGGCAGCTGGCCTGGCAGCGAGGAAGTCACAGACGTGCCGCGTCTGACTCGAGGGACGCCGGCCCGCGCCGCCGCCGGAGGAAACGGTCTGGACGGCGTTGCACGGCGGTGGGCTGCAAGGTGCGATGCCCGCGGTGCTCGGCGTGCCTCCGAGGGAGCGGCAGCCCCGGCAGCCCGGCCGGAGGGGCAGGAGGCCGCGTTTCTGCGCACGTGCTGCGCGGGAGGGAGATGCAGCGAGGAGGAGTTAACGGCACACGGGAAATCACTGTCGGCTGGGAAAGGACCCCAATTCCCTGTGTCGTACTCGAGGCCACGGCATTCACGATCATCTTTTCCTTGCAAGATATGCACCCTCCCCACCCCCAGTTCAGCTTTTAAGAAAAGAAGCACTTAAAATACTCTTCTGCCAATGCACCCGACCCAGAGAGGCTGTCGCAGGCTGCTTCTCATATCTGTCCCTCAGAGGAGCCTTTTCATCCTTTTGAAAGCAGCCCTCTTCTTTCCCAGCTCTGTAGAGAAATCTGGCTAAATAGAAATCTCGAGGCCATTATACTGCAGTTCTCCCATCTTCCTGGCTGCATTCATTATTAATAGCTCATCATTAAATTTTAATAAATTGGATATCAGAGGTTTAAGGCTTGTTAGGAGCCTTTCCTCCCCTTTCCCTTCTAGGTCCCTTTGCTGGATGAGCTCATTCAGTGTCAGGCAGGGGAAGCTGTTGATCTAGGGAAGGGAGATGCAGGCATACGTTTTGCAGAAAGCGGCAACATCTTTATTTTCAAACTCTGCACAAGTGCTCAGACTACAAAAGCTGTTTTGCTCTAGGTTGCTTTTTTTCTTAAAAAAAACAAAACCAAAGTGGTAGGAAAGTCTTTGGTCTCAACTTGCTCTTCAGTCTGCCCTATTCAAGTGGGAGTTGAGAGCTGTAGCTTCCTTCATTAACTAGTTCATGTCACAGGGAACATAGGAGCAGCCCGCTGTGCAAGACTCTCGGTCCCCAAATGCAGGCTCTGCCCCCCATAAAATTCCCCTCCGAATTGCTCAGGGAACCAAAACTGAAATGCTGCTCAGTGGGCAAAAAAAAAGCGATGAATCTGCAAACCGTGGGGCTCTTCCCCGCTCCCCCCGAGGAGGTGAGTGAGGGTCTTCAGAGGAGCACGCGGCCTGCCAGGCCCCGGCAGGGACCTGCTCGCTGTGCTCGGCCAAGACGCGGTGAGGCTGGACACGGAGGTCGGGCAACGGCAGCGAGAACCACCGCGGCCTGGCAGACAGGACCTGCCAGGAGAGATCAAAGGGACTTTTTAGTGCAGAGAAGAAAAGGCTGAAAAGAGACATGCTGACAGCCTTCCACTACCTAAAGCGCTGCCAGAAAGAGGGAGGAAAAAAAAAAGCTACTGCCTTCATGTGCTCTGGGGAGGGAGCAAGTACTAAAGTGCTAAATCTCCCCCGAGGAGTGACATCGCGCTCCAAGGGTGGTTGAACAGAGGAGCAGATGGCCTGGAGAGGTCGCGGAGCCTCTGTTACTGCAGAGTTTGAAAGGATGAGTTAGATGAACGCGCGCAAGCAGAGTTTGACCCAGCACAGGGCAGACTAATGCTGTGAAGGATCCGTGATTACCTTCTGAACAGTATGTTTTTAAATCAGCTGATGCAAAGAAACCTGCATCTAAACCTCCTAACAGAATTGGCTGACGAGACCTGGAAACCCTTATTGGTTGGGTTTTTTTCTTCTTTTCCTTGAGGTAGCAGGGAAAGTCCAGATATCATACTAGCCGGTACCCAAAGGAGAGCCAGAATTATAATTTTGGAGCAACTCATCTAGCATCCACTAGGCAAAATAATGTGAAGGCTGATCTGAGCTTCGTGTGATAAAGGCCAACAACATACTGCCAGTCGACACGGGGTTTTCTGGAAGAAGAAAAGCTCCTGTCTGGCAAATCTGCTTTCCTTCTCTGAGATAACAAGCCTGGCCGATAAGCAGCAGTTCCAATGGAGTTTCGCAAGACGTTTGACTCAGTGCGAGGCGACACGACGATTAAAAGCGTAGCACAGCGCGCGATCAGCCGTGCCCACGTTGCAGGGACCGGAGGTGCCCAGCCGCCAGCTCTGCTGCGGAGGCGACGGCTGACCGTGCTTCCACACGACGGAAGGACCAGCCGGCTGGCAAACCGCTGCGAGGACAGCAAAGTCATTCGGAAACTGCTTCTACAGCAAACACGCTGTATGCGTTGCCATTTTTCGGAGTACCGAAAATCAAAGGAGCAGGGATGAAGCAGGGCCCCGAGTTAAACGCCCCAAGGTTGAGTCCCTCGCAGCTGCTTTTCCCTTCCTGGAGGAACGGGCTTTACCCAACCACTGCCATGTCCCGAGGTGGGGTCCCCTCTCTGGCATGCCACCTTCACACGCCTGCAATTTGAATCAGTCCCTAAATCGCCCTCTGGAAGATTGTTTGGGGCCAGCATTGCCTAAGCGTGATAGCATTCAACATACTTTCACTGCACAAACATAAATACAGCCTGACTTTATTAACCATTAGCCTGTAAAGACAAAAATATAACAAAACACAGACATGCATGCTCTATAAATATATTCATGCTGCCACGAGGAGCACTAAGCCCAGGCCTCCACGGCATGAAAAACACTCCACTGCGTAAATACTGTGCATTTGGCAGTATTGTTTTAAGGAGGCAGGGGCTGCGGTGGTTTTCTTCTGCGTTTGGTTTAGGGCTAGCACCGTCCTCACTCGGTGCCTCTTGCCGCGGCTGCTCCGCGGGCCCGGCAGCCGCCGAGGAGTGCGACATGAGCCCTGACTCATCGCCGCCCAACGCGCTCACACACCTCCTGCTTCCCAGGCGGGGTGAGATTTCCAAGTGATAAAGACTGACGCGCGCAGAAGCGCTGAGCAACGCCGTGAAAACACCCGGGGCGACGGCAGAGCTGAGGTCTCAGGATGGGTAACCCTCCCTCTCCGGAAAGCTGCCCCGAATCTGCTTTTCCTGCATCCCATGAGCTGAGATTCAGGGTTTTGGTGAAATCGGCTTGCTCAGGCAAACCTGGGCTGTCCCTCGCCGAAGCAGGCACGGCTGCGTCTCCATCCCGCCGAGCCCCACGCCAGCCGCCGTGCCATCGGGAAGCACCCGACGGAAACAGGCCAGTTAAAAATCAGGTTGTCTCCCCGTTCCCCACAGCTAGCAGAACAGATGATGGCAATGCTGGAAGCTGCATTCGCTTTTAATTGTCCTCGCTCTACTGAATAGCTAATTCTCTCCTCCTCCCACACTACAGGAAAAAAAAGCATGCTTTTCTGGAAAGGATGAGTTGACTCAATTCCTTTTCTACAGCGCATGACAGCAAATTGCAGTTTTTAGCCTTGCATCTAAGCAAGTTTAGAATACTGGTGTGTGCTTTTTCTTTCTTTTTCTTTTTAAATCTTCTCGGTTCAGCTAAAAATGTTATTCTGAAGAAAAGAGAGAAGGGAAACACTAAAGGCTTCGTGTCAATTCAGGTCCTAAACGAACCCCGTGAAATAGCACAGATAAAATTCATTTGTAAGGTGGTCATATTAAGAAGTTATTTTGAAGCTGTCGCAGGGCAGAGGCAGGGGAGGTGCCGAGACTCGGTGGCTTTTGAGCGAGATCAGGAGAAAGGGCCGCATCACCTTGGCCCGGAGGTGAAATGCTGGGCGCACCACAAGGCTGGTCCTTCATGTGGCCATTTCCCAGGAGAGCAATGTGTCTTACCTTATTCTTTTCCAGCTCACATTATCCTAGAGACTGAGGAGAAAACCTGTGTGGCTTGAAGCATAAATGGCACGCACAAAAGCAAAAGTTTTGCAAAGCTTGAGTCCAGCTGGCATGTTTCTATGCATTAAAAAAAAATACATATTTCAATGGAAACACTTAAAAACCATAATTACAGTGAACACCACCGAGAAACTGTCAAACAGAAGAACTGCAGAGAAAAGTGAAAGTGGCTTAATTTTTTTTTGGCCGAAGCTGAGACAAATGCGAGGACAAAGACAGTGAGCTATAAATAAGACACGCAGACAAGATCTTGGGTGTTGCTAGGAAAGAATACCCTCCAGGAAGCTATTCCCCAGGTGATTTAACTGTGCTCTGCACTTTCGCCTCTTGTCCGAGTACGTGCAATAGCGTTTCCCATCCGCCCTTCCCACGCCACATGCGCTAACGCAACACACGGGGCCTCCTTAGCAGAAAGTCGCATGCAAATGCTTTGAAGGGGATGTCTTTTTGATGAGGCCTTTCCACTAGGATGACACAAAATGGATGATCCTGGTGTGAATTCAAGTTATAACGCCGAAGGACCCCATTGCTGTCTTATTTCTGGGGGGAGCAGGTCTCCCTAGCGATCTCAGAGCTGGTTATTATACATGTAGACATGGCAGAGGAAGGAAACCGGAGCAGATTAATGATTTACTCTTGCCCCAGAGCTGTTTAGTTTCTACAGAGGTGACACTAAGTGAGAAGCATTCAAAACAAAACCATGGCAATACTGCAGGCCTTGCCGGGTTACGCAGGAGCTGCCTGTGCCGGCAGGGGAGGGCTCCTCTGTTTGATCCAGGAGGTTGCTCACGCCCACGCGGAGGATGCGAGATGTCTCAGCCCCTGCCTTCCCCTCCGCACCGCATTACCTGCCCCTGGGCAGGGATGGCAAAAGCAACTGTTGGCTGATGTTTCCACTCCCAGCTCAGCACATTGCCATGGGCAGAGTCGGGAAAGGCGACGGACCACGGACGAGGGTGACTTTGGGGCTGGTGCCGGTTCTACAAGAGGGGCAGCGGGACAAGGAGGGAAATCCGGGGTGCTAGTGGCAAAATCACGAGGGGCACGTAAAAGGTGAAGGGGAAATGGTAATTCCCTGCCCTCCGTCATACAAGGAATCGGGCATAAAGCAAAGCCATCAGGTGGCAGGTTCAAAACAAGCAAGAGGCCCCTCGTGGTGCGTGGCCGAGCCATGGGGCTCCTCACTGCCGCTATTTCAGGCCCTGGGAGCTGGCTTGAGCTGATGTGCAGGTAGATTAAAAGGAAGAAAAAACCCAAGAATAAGAAGTCTCTAAGCCACAGCCTGCATGAGAACTGGGCACCATCGCATATGCTGCCCTGTTCTTACTCCTCCCAGACGCACACTTATATCCCCCACGGGAAACCAAGCACTGGGCTGGACGGACCTCGGAAACCAAGCACTGGGCTGGACGGACCTCGCTCTGTGTAAGAGCGGTCATTCTGGATTTGAACACCTTAATACACGCGGCAGGACCCAGAGGACGACTGCGTCAGCTCTCCCAGTTCTGCAGTTCAGGCGCCAGGTTTGCTCCCAGGGCCTTTTGAGGGTACAACCCCCTTTCCCACCCCAGGACCCCGGCACTATCCCCCTTCCATTCACCGGCTGTCACTGCCCCAGCTGCAGCGTTATTCCTGCGTGCGGCAAAGCGTGCCGCAGCAGCAACGCGCAGCCGCGGCAGGCAGGGCCGGCACGGGTACTCCGGAGCAGCAGCACTGCAGCAAGTAGGTGAAGGGCCAGCTGCTTCTCAAGCTGAAGAGTGGTAAAGCCCATTTCCCTGCTCTCCTCAGACCCAACTGACTTCTGTTCCAGTTCTCACTTCACTTTTTAACACCAGCTGAGGTTTCCCAGCACTCCCTTCCACCAGATCACTCTCGTACTGCCTCCATCATCTGCATTTGCCCCGTGTTTCCTCCAGCCCCGTTGCAGCGCGCGACAGCGGCCGCGATGCGCAGAGATCCTGGGGGAGGGCTGGAGCCGGGGAGTGGGCAGGGAGCTCCTGGCTGCGGAGCTGGCACTTTGCCTCTAGTTGCTCATCCGCCCCCAAGCTCCTCCCCAGGTGCTGCAGCCTCGTCCGATGCCTAATGCGATCCCACACAAGCTGGCACCGGGCAAGACAAACCAGGCAAGCCGCCCATTCCAGAGCCACGTGCTAACGCCCGGCCTCGGCCCCGGCCCCGGGGCTTTGGCACAGCCCTCCTGCACGCCGCAGACCTTGCAGGCCCCGAAGGCTGCTCTAACAGATATGGGGGAACACAACTGCTTTCTACAGCTCTCTGAAGCTGCCACCCCTTTTCTTTAAGGAAGGAGACAGGGCCAGATGAGCAACCAGCAATACCCGGCACAGCTGAAGCACCTGCTCGTTTCCTGTGCAATAGCAGGCCCAGGTGTTTCCCCCCTCCCCGGCTCACAGCATGGGTACCTTACCATGGGAAGTCAGTCTGACAGTGCTGAGCTCCGCATAGTGCCCTGGAAGCAGGCCGGCTCACCCCCACCCATGGCAGCGGGCCACGCCAGCTCTGGCCCCTGCGTTAACCGTCACAGCTCCCACAGGTCCTTTACCACACCTTTTCCACAGCGTCCATGGTTGTTCATCCAGATCCTCTCCCGTTCCCATGCAAAATCCTGAGAAGCTGCATTTCCAGGAAGATCACAGCCTTTATATTAAAGCCTAGTGCCACGATTAAGAACAGACCAGCTTTGCTAGTGTTTTTACAGAAAAGGCAGGCAAGCCTAGGAACGGGAATCAGCTCTAAACCAGCAGCAGCCAGGCCTAAGCCAGTCTGGAAGACAGCATGCAGGCAGGTAACTGCAGTCACCACGTTAGCTTTGTATCCCAAAACCCTAGAAATGTGTAGAATTGGACCTGGAAAGTGTCTCTTCAGAAGAGAGACAAAACAAGCAATAGCAGGGTCATCAGAGGATTTGCAGAGCGCCCTCAGACACAGGACTGCCTGGGTTACTTCACAGGGATCACGTCATCAAACCGGTCAGGAGACAGGCCTCATTCCTGCAAGTATAACCAGTCTAGCACAGACGGGATTTAGAAACCCTCTTCCCCCGCCTCGGTGGCTGGGGCAAGATGCACATGTCTCGGAGCCACAGCACACGCACAGCGCTGGCTTACACCGATGGCTGAGTCAGCAGAGGGAAGACGCGCTCCGCAGAGGCTGAGCTACCCGCAGCCTTCCCAGGGAAAGTCCCCAGCACCCTCCCCGCTGAAATGCTCCTGACCTGCTCTGAGTCAGCACGCCAGCCACCCCACTTCTGCTCTGGAAACCAAAGGGCTTTGTTAGCCAGCTGCTGCGCCAAGCTGCTGCCTTTTACCAACATTAAATCCATGCAATTTCCCACAGCTGAAAAGCAAATTAGCTCATTAAATAACCTGCATAAAAACATCACACAGAACTGCGCAGAATGCAACAATGATGCACAAGTTGATTACAGAAAGCTGCTTGGTGATTTTCAGTTGTCTCTGCTTCATGTAGCCTGGTTAAAGGATGCTGCATTTCTGCCAGTCTTCACAAAACTTTAAGGCTAGGAAGTGGCCTGTACTTGCCTGGCTTCCACATGCATTTCCACAGCAATTCCACATAGCTGCGGTGATCTCCTGGGGACTAGTCACATGCCATCTGCCACTTGCACCATCAATGCCTCTTCCCATTTGAAGAAGCCTTTGAAAGCAGGTTAAGGCCACAGATCTCATTTGCATCTGGTTATTGCAGGTACGAGGGGCTGATTTAGGCCAAACACCCCAAGTGGAACTGTAATCATCTTAAGGCCAGCAAGGCTCCACCTCGTGCTAACACATGCGCTTTCCCCTGCTCCCAGTTTGTTGTGTTCAGAACCAAAGGCCTTTAGGCTTTAAGCAGCTGCTTAAGTCAGAGGGATCATTTTACTCTTGACACTCATTTTACATTTCACAGAGCATGAGACCCTCAGTTTGAATTGTTTGCTGAGGAACAGAAGCCCAGGGAACTCAAACAGGAAGCCACAGTCAAAGCTACCGCTTTTAGTTAGTTTGCATGTTTCACAGAAGGTGTTCCTCAGTCTACTGGACAGCTGCTATCCTGCCTTTGATAGTGGGATTTCCAGTGGCTCAGGCTCTCCAATGTCCATGTTCTGCTCACTTAAAAAGAGGATTAGCAGGCCCAACTTGGGTCAAGAAAAGCACGCAACAGGCAGCCACAGCACATGGCAAAGTACAGGCTCTATGAAAGTTACCTTAACATAACACTGGCTTTCATCATTTCCTTTTCTGATTTTTCATATCCCCATAGTCACGAAGATCAGATCCAGAGAAGAAACATCATTCTGACTTTGTGGAAGATGAAATCAAGAGCTCTTTTTAAGTTTTTTAAGAGCCATTAGGTTAAAGTTTTGGCTTACATTTCATTATTTGTAACTTTCCCAGGGAGGAACTCAGTTAACTGTCTCTTCTGAACAAGAATCTTGCCTTAGCATAAGGCTAAGTATAAGACACATTAACAGGCCATATATGAAAGGAGCTATTCCAACCTGTGACCAGGGTGACACGCAAACTCTTTACAGTTACTTGTTTGTTACCTTAATCCACATGCAAAGCAGACACCTTAAGTGACAGCAGAAGTGTCATCTCCAGCCAGACTTCCCATCTCTCGGAAACAATGGCAACAAAGCAACAGACAATCCCGGAATTTCTGTTTTTGAAAAGTGTTTACTCACGTAGTTTGAATAAATTAATTTGCAAATAAAAATTAAACTACAGTATAATATAGTCTGAATAAAATGATTAGAACAACTACAATACAGGGGTTTCCTGCTGCATAAGTTTCATTACTTAATGCATATAATCTGGAAAATGTCAAAATCAGTTATATTTCTATGAAAAGGGAGTAACAGCAGTTACTTGTACATGACAGCTAACTGAACTTATAATACAGGTTTCCTGACACATGCATTTCCTGAGTGAACCAAACAATATATATAATTTTTTTTTAAATGGAGAAACAATTGACAGTCAAAGTAAATAATTCATGACATCTAAGCAACACAGGTGTGTCTTTAAACCCAGAAAAGTTTAGAACAGCTTTGAAAAGAAAAATTAAAGCTATACTATAAAGTACAGAAATTTGCTACTGTCAATTATACAGTACATATTTGGAAAAAAAAGTATGAAGCTGGCTAAAAAACGTTCAACTCAACCCTAAGAGGATCAGGTTGTGTGTTTGCCAGGAAGCATGGTGGCTTAGCAGCAAAGCTGGATGTAGTGCACTGGCCTTTTCTGGTGGATGCGGAAGGAAGAGGAAGGGTTGAGAAAGGGGGACGTTTCTGTGGTGCTGAGCGAGACCGCCTGCTAGAGCCCACCACAGCGTGGACAGTCTTTCTGCAGGCTTCCCACACCGAGGTCTACAAGTCCAGCTCGCACCCAGCTCGAGCTCTTCCCTAACGGATTGCCACTCGTGCCAAGCTACGTGGGTGTTTGCTTGTGTCCTAGCATCACCATTAGGTGCTGGGCTTCAGCTGGGTACCATCTGGGGCCTAAACGAGGGTCTGCACCCCGCTCCTCGCAGCGGATGGGCGAGCGTACGACACCAGTGATCCCCGTGTGCCCGAGCCCGCCAGACTAAACGCAGAACATCCAACAGACAAGTCCCCTCTCCGGCCGATTCTCAAGCTGGTCCCCGCTCCCTGACACGTGCAGCCACGCATGCACCTCCTCTCCCCCCAAACAGCAAGGAACAAGTGAGCCTTGTCTTCCAGGTTTGCCAATGTCCAAGATGGAAAAACCCCTCATAAATGTTACTAATGTTAAATAAAGACACATGTTAGCATGAAGGGAGAAAAAATCCTTAATCTAGACTAAGTTGCATATTCAAGGAATCTGGTAAATATTTTCTCATAACCAGATCTTAAGTACAGTCCTACCAAAAAGACATTAAGAAGTCCTTCTTAGCTACCTTTCACATGGTTAAAGCACATCTTTATGCCATCATAACTTGCATTAGCTTTGTTTAAAAAGCATTTTAGCTATCCTAAGAACTCAGTATTTTAGATTAAAAAAGATTTTTCTACCATTTCTGTCTCATATCTGTCTCCATCCAGAACTACTCTACACACCCAATTGTTGGATGTAACACGCTATGACCATGCTACTCTAAACGTTCTAGATATTTTCAATAATAAAGATAAATAGAAAAGAGTTAATATACATGTTATATTTTACAATGTTTGCATCCAAGCTGTAAACTAATGTTCTTTGAACTATTTAGCCTCCATATACAAAAAGAATGAAACAACTTTCAAACATCATGGGCATATAATTCAAAACCATTAAACTGAAGGCATTGAATTTCACTCGACAACACTTCCTTCACCTCTTCAGAAATAGCCATTAACTAAAGAAGCAAGAGCTCTCCCCCTTCACCCCCCATTTCTTCCATTTCCAGACTTTTCTTGATAGAGAGGGATTTAGCTGTTGTAACAAAAAACAAAAATTCTTCACCTTAATGCAAACCAGCAAAGCCCAGAGAATACGAAAGACAGTTTAAAAATTAGAATCGCTTAGCTTATCAGTTTACTGTAGTCCTTGATAACACATGTGTTAGTCGAGAGGTCCTTGGAAAATGAGTCTGATGTAACCTTGCTCACCAGCCAGCTGATGTGCACAGAACGGACAGGCTGCATGAAACGTGTGAGTACCATGAGGAAGAGGAATTTGGGACCAGTATGCAGTTGTCTTTTCCGAGCACACGTGTCCGCATGGGCTGAACGCATGAGTTGGAGGTCCTGCATCCACATAAAATCCTGCTTCACATCCAAGCCACAGAGGCACATAGGGGCCAACAGAGCGGCACATGGGACACTCTCGATCCTTGCCGTCTCTCTCCTCTTTGTTTCCCCAGTTGTGATAGCCGTGGACATGGCCACAATTCAGATACACCCATGGTTGCTTTTCATCTACAACATCTTTTCTCTTCATGCTGGGAAATGCCAAGGTGTTAAATCCTACAGGACACTGGGGTCTTGCTGCATTTATTTCTTGTCTTAGTGCCTCGAGGTGTTTGACAGTAGGAGTGCGTGAAAGGCCTTCTGCAGTGCGCCACAGCAAGGTTGCTCCACAGAGGTCAATTAAAGAGCCATCTTGGAGTTGGTTTGTTTCATTCTCCACCTTTTGAAGGACAGAGAGGGAGGGGGAGAAATAGCAAGATGTCACTTAATATTATAAGACTAACATGAGACACTTCAATAATAAACACCTGCCTGGAAGGTCTGGACAAAAAAGTATGAAGCACCTACTGATGCTGAGTGTCCTACACAACATATCCATATAAAACCCAGTGTCAGCTCCTTCCCCCCCCCCCATTTTTTTTAAATCCATCCTCTTAAAAAGAAAATATTTCGAGGTGCACATAAAATTAAGACCATGAAAAGGTCCTATCCATCCTTTATTACTCCTTTCAACTCCTTCCCAAGAGTGCTCCCAACTATGCTTCCTGAACTGCATCAAGAAAGAATGGCACAGGGCCAGCCTTTAGTCCTCCATCGTATTTTAAATTGTTTTCTTCACACACATCTGCACATATGCACACCTAAGCCTCCTCTCCCGAAAGAAAAAAAGCAGCCAGCAGCATTCCTAAATAAATGCATCACTTATTTAAATGTTCACGCTGTATCTACTTTTGCTAAGAGATCCCAAGTCATACAAGACCAATCATCTCTCCCAGGAACATAGGCCCTGCTTTAAAAATAAGGGGAAAACTCAGAACACCAAGGTGGAGATGGATACCCAGGTATAGAGGCATGTGTCAATAAAACTATAATTGTTCATTATAGATTCTTAATTATTCAATAATAAGACAAATGGGAAAACTGAAAAAGCATAAGCTTAAGAGGGAGAGTCAGGACAATAATCTTTAAGCACATGACCATCACAGCTTGCAAGAGCAGCATACTAGACTAGTCACTCAATGCAGGAGAGCAGTCTAGATTTGCAGTTACGTACAAGTTTAGAGCCAAATTCTGCCAGTTATTCAGGTAGAGCAGTATGTATGAAAACACACACACACAGAGTCAGTGCAACTAACTGCAGAGGCAGTATATGCACAGAATGAAGCACTTCTGCCTAGGCCCAAGCTACCTAGCTTATGACTATCCATTTTAAACATGCTGCATAAAATGTTGGCTACCACTCTTACCATTTTACCCCTCTGCTGAGCTGATCTGGTTTCACGGAGGCTGAACACATTCCCACACACAGATATCTCTCTCCACACCCCCGGCTTGGAGTCTTCAGTAAATCCATTACGGGGATGCATAACAAGAACTCCATTTGTGGTTAGTCCATCCATCTGCCCATCTGATGTCTTCCACTTTGCAGCCTTCTCCTAAGAGAAATGACATCAATGAAAATTTCAATTTGTCTGAAGTTGAGTTACAAAATAGTTGAACCTGCATTGACCTGGGAGAAGAAAGTTTCCTCTTACCCCAAGAAAGATGTTTTTTGAGGAGTCAAATCCTGCAGCATATATTCTTGCTGTAAAAGGAGGGTTCCGCTCACATATGATTCTGCAAGCAAACCTTGATATAGTGCTCTGCACAGACTGCGTATCTGAATTACTCTGACTTCCAGGAACTGTATCTGTCACAACAAAGTCTATAGGACTCTCCGTTGACCGACCAATCTGGCAAGGAGTAAAACCATAGTGTTAGAAGTTTGACTTTGGGTGTAGTAACACTCAAACCCAAAACATTTAAGTGACCAAGAAAAAAATCATGACATTCCAGTTTGAAGCATCCTCCCCTCCCAATCTAAATCTGGGGGTTCTGAAGCCTAATCTGAATTGATGAGTTATTCCACCTCCTTCTGACCAAAGTTATTGTGAAGCCTAAGTACAGCCAGCTGAAGGATGAAGAAATTAAAAAAAAAAAAAAGTAAGCCAACTTCAAGAGGATTTTTCATTGAAAGTCTTCTCATCAGAAAGGTTGGACTCAGGTCAGCTGGAGTGGCTGTAGCAGTGCCAAAACAGCTAGAAAACAGCAGTTAGATGGAAGAAAAGTGGCGTTCATTTTGAAAGCCCAGCATATTCTGAACAACGCCAGACTAGGTGGAGGCGTAGATGTACAAAAAGACTACCCAGATCGTATCTGCTGACTCTCCAGCAGGGCAGGAAAACAGTTAATCTGCCAGGAAAGACCAGGTACCAGATGTTTGTGGGGGAGTTTTATGTTAATATGCATAGAACTGGAATACAGCATCTGACTAACATCCATACAACATCTAAGAAGCAGGCTGCAGAGTTGCTATGCCTTCTTTTCTGGTTGTACAGAAGGATATGAGTTTTGCAGCCCCATACGACTCTACCAATTTTAATAGAATTGCATGGGTTCAACTGCTCACGCAGTCAGCTGATATTGTCATTTTCCTTTCAAGGCATAACAGGAAGTTTTATCCCTGTCCTAGATGTCCATGTAGCCAGGTTTAAAGCCCACTCGTACAGGAGACCCTAAGCCCAAGGTGCTTTTTGATAAAGGCTGGACAGCTTTCAGTGAGACTGAAACTGCATTATCAGAATGTATTTTGCTATTATTTCTTAGGCAGGACAACCCATCGATACACATGGATTGCCATCAGCAATTTCTGAGCAGCATACGTGCCTGGAAAAAGAACGCTTACAACACAAACAGTAGCTTATGCTGTGGTTAGTTTGTTATAGCCCTTTTGCTCTGCTGTAGGTATGTGCAACTGCACAGCAGCTTCCTTGGTCACACACCAACAACGATCCTGCAATGTCATCACAAGTAAATGCTGTGACAGCAAAATTTCTTGTCATAAATTAGCAACAAAAATCAATGCTAGATCAGTCCAGGTATCAGAATGAACAACTCACGCCTTAAGAAAACCCCAAACCCTTCCTTTTGAGAAAAACAGGAAACAATTATAAGATATGAGTGTACACCACAGCTGCAAACATGTTTGTGGTTCCTTGTCATACATACAGGAACTGCAGCAAAGTTCTTCTGAATTGACAGCACGTCAGAATGGGCCTCTTCTCTCAACGCTTCCCAGCAATTCAGACATATTTTAAAGATTTAGTGCCTATTTTTCATATTAGTTGTGATAAAAGCTATTTTCTAATTTCACTTTGCATTTCTACCCTACCTCCTACTCACCGATTCCAAATTCCTTCATAAGCATTTGTAACTTGGCTTCGAGCATTTAAGAGTATTGTGTACTTTACTCTTCATTTTGCAAGAAGGGAATAGAGACAGGTTAAGTGACTTGCACAGTAGCAATCAAAGGCAGAACCATAATCGTGTGCATTAGTCACAAAAACAGCTTTCACCTCTAACCAGAAAAGCCTAAAGGAGATGCACAGATATACAGTTTTATTCATGTGATGGCCTTGGGAATGAACAGAATTAAACATCTCTGAATAGCAAAGTGCAGAAAGTGACATATGCAAATCTTCAGGTCTCAGGGAGAAAGCCTGTTGAGAGGATGTCAACATAAATAGCACAGAGAATACATTTATATATATTGTTTACTTCACATACCTGGAACATATCTGTGTTGCTGTCATGTGTATATTCAACTACTACTGTCTGGGCCCGAGACAAAGTGTAGGATATGCTGTGTTGGTCCTTGTTACTTATTGCCTGTGGAAAAACACCAGATTTTTATGAACCCATTAACAATAACTATATTGAATACAGCAGCAAAGTAGACTCTTGCTATGCTCAATTAATGCATTAACTCAGATGCTCATTAGTGACACACCTGTAGTTAAAACTTCACAAAAACCAGTCCTGCCCATTAAAGAAAGCTGCAGGATTGATTCAGCAGCAGACCAAACTGGTCTCCTTACCACATGCTGCAACAAAATACATGTAACCAAGACAGATATTAGTCATTTAAATTTCAGTTTGTTAGGCTAGATTTTAATTCTGGAGATTTGTGCTGTATTTCGTATGTGAAATCCCAATTAGTTGCTAATTAACTGAGCAAATACTCTTTTATAAAGCGCTTCTAAATAGTACTTGTCACTTGCAGGCCTAAAGAATTAGCAAAAATAATTTCTTTTCACAGATCTCCTAAAAATGTAATTCTATCACACTAACTTCAGTTAGCTACGTGCTTTTTTAAATTTCAGAATATTTCAGGCTATTCTCTAATTTTTAAGAATCAATATTCGTAAATGTCAAGGTATTTAGACAGCTGAAGACTTAATACCATGGTATTTGTTCAAGGACCCAATCTCAATCATGCTGAAGAGCTCTAAACAACCACTAAGCACTCTCAAATTCCAACAACTGTAGTGAGGGTATTTCAGCAGAAACACTCCATTTCCATGTGCCTGAATCACAATATAGCAAGAATTATCATCTGGATAACGGCTTAGTTAGAATATTCTTAGTTTTGACATGAAATACAATTTCCCCTCAAGACTTAAGCCTTCACTTCTCTGCTTCTTAATGAGAACTGTAAACTTGATTATGAACCATTTAAAAGCATGCAAAACCCACCTATCCTCATCTCTGGGGAACTCCCACCCATTCTGGTAGCATGTGCATGCAGAGCTTTGGTGAGGGAGCATTCCAGAGGCAGCCACACATGAACAAGCCTAGCCCTAAAGCACGAGTGAGTGAAAACAGGAAGTCTGAAATACCTATTTGTAATGAGTTTGGAAGAAAAATAAAATAGAAAAATGTTTTACGTGACTAGCCCATGCCCTGAACATTCATGTTTTAGAAATAAACATCCTTTCTTTCTGGACACAGCAAGGACTGGGCAGCAGACTTGTTTTGCCAAACGAGTTCCTCTAACCCTGAAAGGTATCAAAAACCTGGGATAAATACCAACCACTCTTCCCACAGCCAGAGGACTTGATGCATTTCACACCATTTCATCTCAGCATAACAGTATTCATTCCACTAAATTCTTTAGACTGCACTAGAAGAGCTAGACTTAACTAACACGTCAAGCTTACCTTTGCTGCTTGAGGGGTACAGGCAATATGCACAGTGCTAGGTTTCACCCCGTTTGCCTTGGGTCTTTTAAATAAAGCAAACCTACTTTTTCTTCTTCCTCTATCTCCATTTGGAAGAGACCCATTGTACCTATGAAAAAAAGATATAAAAAAAAAATGAAGTCTATTTTCACACAGACTTCATTGCAAGTCTACAGCTTCTCATGAGCTGCAGACCTGCAAGAACTTCTGTTCTAAGCACAAAGCTTCCTTAATGACTATGCTACTGAAATATTAGATTTCTAATTACTTACACCTACTTAAATCTGAGATTTGGTAAACACAATACTGGAACATGCCCAGAGAATTACTGCATATACACAAAGCTTGTAGGATGGGGAATGTTACCTAGATCAATCTCAAAGCTACTGTGAGAAAGCAGAAGAGACTCAGGCCCTGAAGATGAAAACAAGCAGGCCAATGTTTACTTATAGCTTTATCTTTAAATTATTTGTTCACACCATAAATGAAAGATCCTAAATACTTGCCAAGCCTGCTGAAAAGCTATTATTTCAGAGAATTTTGATTGAAATAAAAGCCTGTGAGATATAGAGGGTTCCCTCTGAAACTTTAGCTTAACCCAGCAGAAAACCCTCATTTTGAGCACACCAGCATAACCAGGCCAAGCCACCTAGTATGCTTGATAAAAATTTTGTTTGCACTTTGGTGTTAGCATTAGTTATCATGCTTTTATAAAAATCCTTTCATTTTAAAGTACTAGGGATCCTCTTTCTACGTTATCACATCAGCCATCTGTCTAGGCCCAACCTGAAATCACTTTGGAAGCCCCTCATAAATTGGCTGCCTTGGTCACGAAAGGCTTACCTGGGAAGAACACAAGAGCTGAAAATAAACTTAAATGTACTCAACAGTTCAGAGCCCTACCTCCATGCTCACTTTGTCACAAAAAAGTCTGCACGGCGCTGTGCGATTTTCCAATGGATTGCATTATGCGTAACACTGGTTACCACTGAAAATGGCACCCTCCCTCGGCCATGCATTCCAGCTGCCGTCCTGGCATGGGATCAGCTACCAAAGAAAGATGATGGACTCACCATCCGCTTGCACTCACTAGTCACAGTGCAGAAGAGGGGGTTCAAGGGAGACTCGTGAGGCAGTAGGACTGCCTCTCACAGCAACCTGCAGCTCAACTGCTCTAAGTACACCTCGCCATTCTGCCTCTTGTACCTTCATTTCTCAGTTCCAAGTCACTTACCCCAATACAATCAATTCACCATATTTTACTGGTGCTTTTGATGGATGATTTTCTTGATCAGGAGAAAACATGAGCTTAGTTAATGACTTCTTCTCAAATTTCAGGTCTCTGATCAAGAGCTGTGGCACACTTTTTTCATTATTTCCTGTAAAAACAATGGGTAAAACAAAATGTAACAGAGAAGACTCAAATTATCTGCTACATAAATCTCCACACCTATCTTTTAGTCTTCCTGATCTGATACAATAGCTGCATTTTGTACTTGCTCATATTTTGACTCTTCCTGAATTCATTAAGAATACTACATATAAAAACAAAATTCAGGCTGAATTGCCTGGAACAACTACAAGAGCATGAAAAAAATACAAGTGCATTTAGAAAATTCCAATATGGCCTTCATGAAACATCCACATTTCTTTTCATTCATGCTAATTGTTTAGTATAAATGGTATATAGCTTAATGCAGCATGTTGGTGCAATTACCGAGAGAGAGCCAGAGAAGGATCAAATTTAAAGAAAAAACCACAAAACCAGTGCATTAGCCAAAGAGGTAGAACTTTTCGTGAAAGTATCCGATTCAGAGCCTTCCAAAACACTTCTGGATTTGCAGATTGCAGGAAGTTATATAACAATTCGATATTGAGTCTACCATACAAGTTCGATTAAGAACAGAGACATTGCACAGTCCAGGGACTGAAGTGATACAAACAGCTCCTTGAACTAGATTTCTAATGCGAATTCCAACTGATTAAAAAGAAAAAAAAAAAAAAAAAAAAAAAAAACACCCAACACTTCAGTACTGCTTTGCCAGGAGCTGTTCAGGGTCTTTTCTTGGTGATCCCACAAAGATAGGGCAAACGCAGAAAGGACAGAAAGCTCTTTTAATTGTAAGTGTCCCAAGCTATTCTTCTGGATTTCTTAACGAGAATGGTCTCTTGAAGCTCAATTTTTGTTATCTTTTTGGTTAAAGAAACCATTCACACTACAATTCTTCACAGCTCTTTTATGGATTCCTCATTAGTAACTTTTCCAAACATCTCTGACCTACCCAACCCATCTCTGACCTTCCCATAAAGGAAACCTACCCAACACAGCACTCGCTCGATAAAGGATAAAGCTGATACTAGCCTGTTTGAAGCTTTCCTTTAACAGGAACAAGAACAGTCCCCTGATTCTTCCATATAAGTTTTCACACCAACTCAAAAATCTATTAAACTTTTTAATTCGGCACTTTCAGAATTGATCGTTAATATGCTGCCTTCTGTTCAAATAAACACATTGGTCCATATGACATACCTTGTATCCTGTCAACTTACGCATATATCACCACTCGAACCTCACCTAGGCCTTAGATATTAGCAGAAAAGATACCATACAGATTTTTATCTACCCGTATCTCATGTCTTAATGATAGAGAAAATGATATGGCAGTGCTTGACAAAAGCAATCTCACTCTGCATATATTCATTCAGAAGTTGATACAAATACCCCCCTTCCTGACCTATCTTCCCCCAGCCTTTCCTCCATCACAGAGAAGCTAGGACCTCATCGTCTTCTCTCAACCTACCAATCATTTCTAATTCAGTATGGATATGTTCGTTCCCACTTGCAGTCAGCTCGTGATGCTATCTGAAGATGTGGCGTGGCCTTTCACGCCTTCGTGCATGCTAGCCCATGTATTTGAGAGGGCTTCACACAAATACCCGCAAAGACATGTTACTGCCCTCCAGACTTGCTTGATGCCTGCAGAACACAGCTGGGATGCTAAACTGAAGCCTGCATGTTTTTTTCCTTGCATTTCTCATTGTTTTCTAAAATTCCTCTCTTTTGCTCTCAAGTTTGGGTTCTGTGTACTTCATATTGCTTGAAATAGTAAATTAACTGAAGACTGCCTTTTTGTTTTGCTTATGCAAAACATTATCACAATGATATTCTGATCTACTGTTAGAGGTAAAGCTCATAGTAATAAACCTCATCTGCACAACGCTACTGTGGAGTGGCTGTATGCTGGTCTACATGAGAGCTACACCAGTATATCTCCATTACTCAGAAGGCCATGCACATTTTTACTAGACAGTTAACCTAGTTCAAGCCTTAGCGTAATCACCATTTGGCAGGTGCTCAAAATGCCTTATACTGGTACAATTGTCCCCATTTGTTGCTCAGGAATAGCAACAACAGTGCAGAAGAGTGTAAATGGATATAGTTTGCTCTGAAGTATTCCTAGAGTGCTGGCCTATATGTAGCAGTAAATTAACTCATATGGTCAGGGTACTTACTGTTGTGGGTGGGCCAAAGGTTTAGAAAAAAAAGTGGCAGCTCCCAAGTCCCTTAATATAAAGCCAGCTTATTATCATAGTGAAGCAACTTCTCCCTTTAAACTTCTAAAGTGAAAAATTTAAAGCAAACTTATCAGATGAAAATTTGGTCATGAAACTCCTACTCATGCCAGTAGTCATACCACATCAAAGTGGAGATGGTCCCACCTGATAAACAGAGCCCCAGGACATTGCCTGTGTTTACAGACGGTTCTCACCTTGCTCTGGCCATCTGGGGGCTTCTTTGCTGCCTGGCAAGGCAACTCCCTTGGAGCATGAGCAATTCCCCGAACCCATCTATGTGCCTTTGAAGACACAACAGGGAAGGTACTCTGACAGTGATACTAGACAATCTAGCTTTCAGTGTTTAAGGAAACTTGGTTCTTTAGCAACATCTCCTCTGTCTATAAACATAAGGATATATTTATAATTTCTATAAAGTTAAGTATTTCCACAACCAACTTAAGCAGTTCTTGTTTTGTTTTAAAATGTTCTTACAAGTATGCACTAGCAAAACCAGAAAAAAAAGCATCTATATTAAGGTGCAAGTTGCTTACATACTGCCTTTAAAAAAAAAGACGTTTTAATCTCCTCCCCAGATGATTAACCTATTTCCATTTGCGCATTGATCTCCTCAGCAGCCTTTCCCCCTCACTTCAGTTTTCTCCACATACAACTCAATCTTTGCCACTGCATTTCACATGCAACGCTTCACATTGCTTTGCTAATGTAGACCATGGTTGTCCTTTGACTTGACACCTAACAGCTGAGAAGAAAAACAGCTATGAAATCTATAGTATTACCTATTAGGAAACAGTACAGGACCAGTAAATGTCATCATAGGCTGAAAAGAGATCTGAACAACATCCACCATACCTTATGGTGTTCAAGAAAGAACTAATCAACTCACTTCAAGCAGGTGGCAAGAGAAGCATTAAAAAATGACTTAATCTTTGCCATTAGTATGAGAAAGGTCTGTCATAACCTCCCCTCTGTTCACGCAGGGGATGAATTTCATGGAAAGCTAAAAAGAAATCTCCCAATCACACAGTCAGCTTCTAAGTCTCATTAAGAGTAATTACACACAATTATAGGACACTAACGAATTACCTGAACAGGTGGCCAGTAACCTTCTTGAAGAGCATGACTGAGCAGAAACCAAAAAAGGAGCCAACAGACTTATGTGACACACTTCAGCAGTGCAAATAGTTAACTAGAAAAATCTTTAATTCAAGAAAAAGTGTCTAATTGCTAATGCTCAGCTGCCTCCTCTGTAATAATTCTTTTGTTTCACAATTAAAGAAATCCAGCCAATTTTATTTTGGGGCCAGCATAAATGATGGAAACCCACTTGTCATTTGACCCAAGGAAGGTTCAAGAATAAGAAATCTAGAGCCATCATTAGTAGCAAAACTTGCTTCACCCTCAAAAGCATGCCTTGAATGTTTGAACTTCTTTTTTTTTAATATGCCTCAGAACCTTTGAGCTGCACACATCACACTCACAAATAGTAAAAGCCTGTAACTTAAACTCAAACACATACAAAATTCAGAGCCCCTAAAAAAATTCTGGTCAACATATATGCTACTTCTCACACAAATATGATCTGCTTGATGTATTACACCCAAAGGCAAGACTCATTTTGTTCTCAGAGATAACAAATATTCATCATATTGTTCCAATGATGTTCCAAAAACTAGTCCAAATGAAATCTGATGCTGGTGAATAAAACCCAAATGTTCTTCTACTGCAGAGGTGTCTAAACAGGCCACAGGATCACATCGCCCTCCTGAATTGGAGAAAGGTTAGAGTCATTTAAAGTTAGATAAAAAAAATTGAGAATTTACAAGAGGGAATCCTCCTGAGATGTCAGGAAAGATGCACTAAGTTACATAATGGGTCTTCTCTTGTTGGTATAGAAAAACCTGTTCATGTGGTAGGTTTTTATTTTTAGAACTACTGAAAGCTCCTTGAAAGAGTTCGGAAAGGCTAATTAAGTAAGTTAAAAGACTGAACCTGGCACTGTAAGGCCAACAGACAACTAAGTCACTGACTGCTTGAACAAAATATGTGCAAATTAGCTTTTTGTCATGACTATTAATTTTGTAGCAGCATCTCAGGCCACAGCTGGATTAGGCTTCATTGAAGCAGGCTCTGAACAACACAGACTGCTCTAAAATTCCTTTGAGGCTCTTTTCACCCCTGAGGAGGAATAAGATATTAATTACAGGATCCCAACCTTGCCCTACATTCTTCCAAAATCACAGAACTTGCAGCAGCAGACAAAATTTTCACCTCAAGATCTCTGCTTCCTGGTTGGAGAAGAGACACCAAAGTATGAAAATCCCTACCTATGCATAGTCTTACATTACAGAAGTGAACAGCTTTTGGGAATTAACCAACTTGCAAACAGAGAATAGTCTGTGAAAACCATTAGTGAATTTGGTAGAGGTGCTGTTCAGTGAGCACGACTGCCTGCAGTTAACACAAACTATGATGGGTACTAATTAGCATCCTTCAATTACAAAATACAAAGCTGGAATAGGAAGAAACCATGAACAAGTAATATCTTTTTACTCTGAAAACTGGTTCCTTTGGAGCCAAGATAAAAGTGATGAAAGGTAACTTGCACAGTACCGTCATGTGTAACTGAGGGAATGGAAACAGATGACATCTAAACTGAAAAAAGGATTTTAAATGCATTTAGGAAGGGCAATGCAAGTTTCTTACAAGGCTTCTTTCTTCTTCTTAAATAGTCTCTTGAGTCACAAAAGGCAAGACTGCTACAGCAGAAAGCAAGCCGCATTTCTTATTACCTTCAAGCAGGAAGGAACAGCCACATAGATCATTGCCCTCTCCCCTGTCACATCTGAAAACTAGTCTCTGGATCTGGAGGCACTATTTTCTGCAAAGAGCTAGCAAACCATGTGTTGTTACAGCATGTAATAACAAAGGGACTAATACTCCTTAAGCACTGCAGATCCGACACGCTTTTCATTACTTGGTGATTTAAGTTAGATCAAGTCCAGCTGAACATCAGGATCTGACCTATTTGTCTTCACTCACTACCCAAAGTTTTAAGTCTTTGGGCACAGGAGAACAATGTTTGCATGCTTCAGAGTAGATACAGGTGAAGCTTAAGGGTCTGCACACTTCTGAACCTGCCATTTTCCGTGGGGGACCCAGAGATATATTGAGTTTCGGTTGTTTCTGAACCATAAGCTTGAGCTTACCATTCGCTCTCAATCATTGAACTGTCTTTTCTTATCATGAGACAGCATTTATGATTAATCTCTAATGGCTTCTACAGAGAGTCTTTAGACCTTGTTTGCACTGGGGCCTTTGAACCTTGTGGAATAAGTCAGCTATTTAGTAGACTAAGTACAGCTTTCAGAAATGCAACTAGAATAGCAGTATCTTAACGGTTAAAATGGTGCAGGGGGAGGGGAAACCTTAAATTCAATGAGCTCAAGCAGAGATTCATTAAACAGTCTGCTGTGAGCTAAAAATACTAGAATAAAAGTCTCTTTGTAATAAATTACCATCATTTTCTAAACACAGAGCCAGCATTATAGGCTGTTAGCAACTGTAGCTAGTGCCAGACTAGCCCTTTTCTAAAATACCGCATTAAAAAACACTTCCACAGTATAAAAAGTAGTCCTCTGTCAATGAGTAAATTAAAATAAAAATAAGCCAATTCAAATGCAAAAAAGTACATTTATCCATTTTTATAATATTATATCTTCTGTATATTCTATATCTGCATATTCTAGGGTTTGGGAGCTTTTTTGGTTTATAGAAATAAAGCATAAGACAGCTTCTCTACTTTTTTTGTTTTTTGAGTACAATTTGCTATTTGCAGTTCTTTATTTACAACCCTTGCAGTTTTCATATCCAGCTCCTTCACTCAGTAATTCTGTATTAAGTCAGGGAGGGTAGAGACAAAATAGACCCCGACCCTTGTCAGAGGTATGGAGCGACAGGACAACAGGCAACAGACAAGCTACAACACAAGAAATTCTGATGAGCCATTAGGAAAGCAAAATTCAAAGAGGCTGTGGGATCTCCATCCTTGGAGATACTCAAACCTTGCCTGGACATGGCCCTGAACAACTTGATCTAAGGCGGCCAGGCTTTCAGTGCAGGGGCAGACCAGAAGACCTCCGAGATGGCCTCCCAACCTAAATTATTCTAGGACTACAATTCATTTTAGGAAGTGCAAGACATTTTAAAGAAGCAAACCCAAGCACCACTGAGTTGAGAAATATGCACCTTAAGTGCACTTTTGGTCCATCAGAGACAAATGAAGAGCAACTCCATTAAGGTTAATAAAGAAAAGTTACCCTTCTCCTCTGCAGATCTGCATGTTGTCATAAACTAAAGCTGTATTTGGATGCAAAAGCCTAAACTGTTTGAACATCTGCAAAGAATTCACATTCAATAGCACGATTACCTGACTAAACACAACTGGGACCCAAGTTTGCCAGTCTCCATTCACACACTTAAGCTCCAACCAATTTTTACTAGGCAATCTTCTAATTGCAAGATCGGAAACCAAACTCTTCTTAAAGCATGTGCAGTATTTCACTGTTGCATTTTCTCTTCTATAGCTATGTCTTGCCTCTTCAGAGAGAAAATCTTGATTTCCTGATTTAAAGGACTGAAACATCAAAGCTAAGGTAACTGTGAGACAAAGACGCCTCGTGGAATACTTGTCTCTCAAGCTGAAGGTATCTGCAAGTCTACAAGGAAGAGGCAATAAGCAGTCAGAGAGAAGTAAAAAACAAAGTCACTCCCAACAGACTGCCTTCTTGCTTGATAAGGAGTCCCTCAAGTCCAAGCTGCCAGATTTGACAAACACCGTCGGAAGGTACGAGCACAGGAGTTAACAGCACTAGACACGTTTGAAATAACTCATCTGTGGTAGCACATTTGGGCAGACAGACCACCATGTATGAACCACTCATGGAAAGATATTCTTCCTCAATCTTGAAACACCAGTATCTTTGCAGGATGCTATGCTTCACCAGAACGACTGTTCTGTACACAGATTTGTTCATTTTTCATATTAATGTCACTCCATTGATACTGATAACATTACTGTTGATCTACACCGATGTATCAGTAGTGCTAGTTTACCTTCCTAAGAAAGGATAATTTTCCCCTCCTGTCTAGGAAGGTCTTTTTTAGCACCTAAAAAGATGCAGAACAGGTCTTAAGAGCATGCAAGGGCAGCCTAGCCTTTTGCCTTTGTATGGATTATTCTTTCCTTAGTTTGTAACCATTGACCTTTTCTTTAAAATCTTAATAAGCTTAGTCATCCACTATATACAAACAAGTTGCATTTTATCTTCAATGCCTTCATATCTTTAAACTGGGGAAAAAACACCCTACAACCCACACACAAGGCCAAACTCTGAAATGGGCAAAGTCTTTCCTGCCCAGGATACCAAACATAAAACAATCAAAGCAAAAATATCTGCTTCTGTGCCTTGAGAACATCTGTAAAATCCTTAACAGAAGAGAAACAAAATGAAGCATCTTTTTACCAAGGACACCTGCCATTAGCAGGCTAGCAATCCTGGGAACATGGTGTGCAAGAGTCATAGCATGAAAAAGGCACTTTGTGGACCGTTTCAAAGGTGCATAACTCGATACACAAGAGCAAATCTACTGCTTTGCTCTGAGACCTCAACTAACTTTCCCCAGTCTAAGAAACTGCACTGTCCGTTGGGCTGGCATTCAGTGTTCCACTTCAGGTTTCATCTCACTCACATAAAATAAGTCGCAACAGTCCTCGGCAATTTTATGAAACTTGGGAACTGTGCCATGAGGACAGACATCCCTGCCCAATCAACAGGACAAACCTTTCAGAACAAGGCTTCTATTACAGGCTCATATATGACAATCCGTACCTGCTGACAGTACTCAAAAATACCACTCCTTCCCAGAAGATGGAAAAATCATTTAAGTAACCGGGCCAGGTTCAGTTCAGGGTCCTGCAAACTTCAGTAGAGTTATTCTCAACGGCCATTGATGAGATCAGAAGGTGGCCAAGCATATTAAAGCTAAAAGGAAGCAGTTACATAACTGATAGTGATCCATCCTAACAGATTGACAAAAATCAATTCTGAAAATATTTTCTTGAAAAAATCCAGCATTTTTTTCAGTTATGAAAAGTAACAGCTGATCCTCCCCTAAGGAAACCACGATATCCTCCTACAGATTATAAATGATGTAATTCAGACTGTGTGTGGGAAGCTGAAAACATTTGTCTTTTAGCACAAGGTGGCTATTTTAAAGCTGTCACTGCAATATTATCTATAACCTTAATTAGCTGAGAAAAAAAAGAGAAAAAAAAACTCTTCACCAGTTGCAAACTGCTATATTTGCATGCGGTTTACATCTCCTTACCACCCATGCCCACCAAGTCAGCTTTCAGATAAACCTGTGACAAAACATAACCTCACAGAGCTTATCAGTTGACTATTTCTGCAGCACCAGGGCCAAATAAAAGCTATGCTTGGTGAATCAGCTGAGATACCAGGCTTGCGAAAGCTATTCACGTTGGCTGGACTTGCACCTTGACTGTTGCTTCAAACTCTCTATGTTGAACAAGGATAGCTTTTATTTCTTACTCAGACTTTCAAGTGAAGATTATTTATATATGCTATAGCTATAAAGCCATAAAATGACGTGAAGAGGTGTGCTGAGAGGACAACGCCACGTGTTCATTAACCGTAACACTACCTACCTATATCCTTACAGAGTGCATTACAAAAGCAGCAGCAGGAAAGCTAAAAACTTTGTATATTTGTATAAAGTGGCAGAATTAAGGACTAATTTTCCTGACACAAACTTTGCAGTCAGAGTCCTTTAACATTACTATGGACTTTACTGCCTTCAGACAAATTATACAATGTTACCCTAAAAATAAGCAGTCCCTACTTTCATTGCAAGTCAGTGACAGAAGCACAACTTCCATACACATATTGATTAGGAGTTCATGCCAAAATACAGCCATTCTGTTTTTAAAAGGACAATTTAGCAAATAGATGCAGCTTTTTATGCTTTGATGACTAAGCACCGGGAGATCTACTGTATGATGCACCTGAACTAGAACTTATAGCAAAGAATCCCATCCTTGCACAAAACCACAATGAGTTCCTGTTCTACAAACCTGAATGTCGCTGCTTAGCTTTTTCCGAGCTTCTAACTTCCCGACAAGGCAGTTTATGTACCAGATTATTATCTACTCAATAGATGTTTTTAATCACAATAAAGCCTGTTTACATAGCATATCATCTTGCAAAAAGACCAGTTACATTTAATTCATTCTTGGTCTAGAGAGCACAAATATTTAACAGCTTGGTGAGAAATTCCCCTTGGCATGATTTCATTAGACAAAGTTGACAGTTTCAGGGCATCTTGCTCTGCACCCAAAACCAAGAAGCAACTGCCACTTGTCACAGTACACAAAGCATTTAGTGTAATATGCACTTGGAATGACTCTTCCTAGTTCAGGTGGGAGGGCAGCCTGCAAACTTGCAGCCTGTTCTCAGATTTCACTTTGAAGCTATCAACTTCTCACTGAAAAAACACTGCAATGGAAGAGGCTTTTATAAAGAGACTGAAGCAATACATTAAAATAGAAAAAAAGATGGCATACCGGCACTTACCAGTATCTTTTTGTGCTTTCAATACTTCTATGCAGTACAGAAGAAAGAAACCTTTGGTCTTGCTTAAAAATGCATGAAACCCGCTAACTCCTTTAAAACCCAGCAACTGCCAGACCGAGCGCCTCTGCTCTGTGTGCTTTCACTTAAGCAGTTGGTAATGCAGTCTGACTAAACAGGGGCTGGCTCTGCCTTACGTAAGCGTAAGCTAGGTAAACACCACCGCGCTACACACCATTGGCTGAAGTCAGAGCTTGCATCCTGCTTACCATCCCATAAATTCATCGAGCTCGGGCCCCAAAAAGGAAAAAAGGAAGTAGAGGGTGTGTTGAAAACTGTATTCTACAGCCCAATTCCCCAGCAGCTCTTTGGATTAGATTCGCAGAGAAACACCGTTCTATTTCCTTCTCAGCTTGTCTTACATAACTGTACCCATGCATGCTATACTTTTTTTTTTTAATTATCGCTTATTAGCCCAGCTAGCTTTCCTCACCTCCCCCACAAAAAAGTGATTTCTTAGTACAGTAGAATTAAAACAGCAGAAACTTCAGGCATTGCTAGCCCTGTTTTGACTAACACTATAGAATTTGACACACAAGACACCTGCAGATGCCACCTGTGTATAGCTACTTTCGGACACTGGACTCCCACGGCCACTGACTCTAACTGTTCCTATAGCATGCACATGTAGAAAAGAGAGACAAATCTGCACGTGCCAGGTCAGACTGAGCTCATCTTGTTCCACTAAAATTGAAATTACTGTACCAAGCCAGTGGGTTGGATCATTTAAATGCATGAGCCATAAAACAGTGATCAGGTTACCACATCTTCTGAGTTACAGCCTGATAGAATTGCTCACACAAACACTCTCAGGCTGCAGCAAGCAGGTTACAATGCAGTAATTTAGCCTTTTCATCAAGTTTTACATCCTATCTGCAGCGGGCCAAGGAGGCGCACACAGTTATCCTGGCTCAAATGAGGTACATTCAGGCTGTGATTTGACATAACCAAGCTTACAGCTGACAGTATTGCTGCTGCTTGTGCTGCTCTTTCCTATGCAGGAAACACAGTAGTTCATATTTCTATGAACTATGCCTCACCACCTCAGTTTTGCAAACACGACTGCACAGATAGGTTTTCTTGATCTCGTTCACAGTGAAGGTACCCATGTTTTTAAAGCTGGTGTATCTGCTCAGTTATTTTCCAGCTGGATCTGCTTCCCGGTTCAGCTCACAGCATGGCTATGCAAACAGTTGCACCAGCTGAACATAAGGAGGAAGGGGAGGTGCATTACACAGCACCACGCAAAGCTAGTACTCTCCAACTTTTTTGTCCATAATGCTTAACACAGCATAAATTGCAAATCCACATAAGCTAGCTTCACTGCTAAGAACAAGGTTAAAACATGCTTTTTCCTCTCTTCTCAACCTGTACACCAGTGTTAATCTCCTCCAAGTTATACTGTGAGGTTATGCTCTTACATGATCCTGTCACATGCATGAAGAAGTAAACTATGGAAGTCCTTGCCATAGGGTATTCCGGAAAATAGAAATGAACACAGGCTCAAAGACACAATTGTTTTCTATCAAAGACTACTAAGCACAAAAATACCACTTTTGCTCCAGAAGTCATTGAGCCACAAGCCACTGAACACTGGGAAAAGCTTTGGAGAAGCATCAGTGCATGAGTGTTCCCTTACTCTGCTCTTCTCCAGGCTTCTGCTTCTGGCCAGAGAGGATGCTCTGCTGAATACAGATCCTAAATAGTATGGTCATTCTCATAGGAAAGAGATCACTAAACTGATCAAACCAAATCAAACAAAAAAGAAAACCCACAAAAGAAAAAAAGATCTCACATATACAGACCCCAGCTATTTTAACCCAAATCATTTTCCTAACGTTTGTGGGGTTATTCTGCAAGCCAGCTGCGCCGATACGACTGAGAGGACAGGAACCTCCTGAATCAGTTACATCACTAAAGCCAGAAACTCATCAAGCCACATGAAGATTAAAGTTTAGCTCTCCTCCCTGCCAAAATCAACTACCTCACCATACTGGCACATGAACCTAGTTTTTCACTGATAACTATTAAAACCTTAAAATGCCACCTTTCATGGTGCTGGAAGAGTAGTCTAATCCCATTTTTCCCCATCACCCTCAAGTATTTTCTTCTTAGCCCTGCCTACACAAGGCTTATAGTTTTTATCCTGTTTCAGCCAACTGCATTAGTATCACTTAAAACAGATATGGTCACACAGGCACAAAAGGTGCTCTATATTGGTGTAAGTTACTATAGCGATAAAGTTGCATTGATACGAACGCTCTTAGGCTGCATTATTCTTGCCACAGAAGTTACAGCACTTGAGCTGTACTGTTTCAAGAATGTTCAGTCTGAAAAGTAGGATCTAGATTAATTTGCTTTTAACAGCTCCTTTATTTTTGTGTGTTTCAGGTGCCACTGTTCAGAGGCCAGGTTAATGCACCTGTGGACAGTTTGATGTTGCAATCGCAGAGGTAGCTGCAGTGTCAAAATACCCCAAGCTATTTCAGGTTCTCATAGCACTCTAGCTGCAGCAGCAGGGTTTGGAGCAGACTCATTTATCCTACTGAGCTGCTGCAGGTGGATATACCTCCACTGTTCAACCCAGCTCTCCACAGATAATCTTCGTCTACAATACCCCACCTACTCTCATATTAGTGACCCAGGGTATTCTGGAGTACAGTCTTCTGCTATCAGACAAGTCCACCATACAATCCCCTTTTCATAGCTGATCATGCCCCGTCTTGAAGTAGGGTTTGTTTGGGTTTATTTTGCCCCTACCTGCATTGGTAAGTGGCTGTTTCAGAATCTCACCCTACTGAGGGTTTGAACGCTTTGTTTTTCAGCTTATGCTTATTCACAGCCATGTTCTAGTCACCTGTTCTTGTGTCAACACTGTCCTCTACTTTCAAAGGAAAGGTTTAATGATTTCCACTCCACCTGTAATGCCTCATACAAGAACTGCGCTCTGTGTTGGGCACTGGAAGCAAGAGCCTCAAGCGTGCTGTCACCAGCCAGGTGCCCGACTGTCCCCTGAGCAGAGAGGCTGCCGACCATGCCAGACTGTGAAACACTTGAGTCTGTAGCCCAAGATATCACTGCTAATTTCATGAAGCAATGCTTAACTGCAGGGGAGGTTCTTGCCTTGAAGTTGTTAAAGAAAGAACATGATGATACACCCCTTTGTATCTGACTCACAAGCAGATGCCGTACAGTTTGATATAATTACATGATTTCACATGACATTCAAAATGAGCTTTTAAGAGGAATGCATTTCTAGTCATATCAGCTAAAGGACAGCCTTGCAGATATGGACAAAAGCCAACGTTAGGTCCTCTAAAGTACAGACAGCTAAGAAGTCTGTGTGGCAAACTCTTCATCCTGGTGTTAAACTGATTGGTATATTAATGCAAAAGTCCAAGAAGGAAATTTTAAACATGTTTCTGTTGATAATTTAATACACCAAGCAGGGAACGAAATAAAATTCCTATACAGAATAAGCACTTGAAATTGCTGCACACAGGAGACAGAGGAAAGGACACTGAAGGAAACACTGAGAAAAGAGGGCAAAAAACTGCAAGAATACGATCTGTAATGGCTCTAACGGGAAGTACTCAATACTGAATGCTGAATATACCCAGGTCCTGAGAAAAGTCATCTATGTTTTACAATCCATAGCCTGCTTACGCACCATATACCACCGAATTAGTGGTTGAACTCTGCCCAAAGCCAGCAATATCAGAAACAGACAAACATTTCATGCCTTTGAAAGTATTAAGTCTGTTACAGGGTCCCCATGAATCTAATCAAGGGTGCATGGGGGGAAAAAGAAAGGGAAGACTGCTGCCTGGCCAGCCCCATTCTCTAATTAATCTGTCATTGTGTTATGTCACACGTAATCGCTGTGCAAAGAGGTCCCATCTTATATAGTTAAAGTCATACTACAGTGTTTTAAGGAGATTATAAATGGGGAAAAGCAGCCTGAAGCCAAGAACATGCTAATTAGAGTATACAATGGAAATGTTAATCAAGTAATCTGCAGGAAGAGGAGGAGGGAAGGAAATGACCTAATCCCTTGCACTACTGTGCGATGCCTAATGAGAAGAAATAAAATTCTTTTAAGGGCCAAGCAAACAAAGATCCATTGTTATATGTACAGCTTCCAGGGAAGAACGACTTGCTGTGTCTCAAGCTGCTGCAACAAGTAGAAAGTTCAACTTTATGATATCCTCCACACACTACCAGCTCTGGAATTGGCAGGAGGGGCTGGTAAAACAAGGAAGGCTGAGAAAAAGATCTTTAAGTTGAATCTTAATTTCTTCAGACACAGCAAATTCTCCTTCAAAGTGGATTTGCCACCTCTAAAACATCCACCACCCAATGACCTCAGTGGAACTTGTTAAACATTTGAAAGTATCAGACCCACAGCATACTCTTTTAGAAAAGCTTCACAAGAGAAGTGCTACCTACTAAGCAGGTCAGTGCTAACACTATAGAGCTCTATTTACAATGCTAGGCCAAATAAGATACTCTGGAATCAGAGTATGTGCTCTGCTTCTAATATCCAAGACTGCAAGGATGATAGGTGAGGCATCATCTGAAGAAAACATGTTCAGAAACATGCAAATGTAATTGCATCAGTCTTCTTTCCAAGACAGTAAACTTTGACTTTCCCAGGTACCTGGAAATAGCTACTGTAAAGGATTTTTTGTAGGTCTCCAGGATCACTTCTGGATCTTGTAAAACTCTCCAAGCCAAATATCGTATCTGCAAGTTCAATTAACATAAGCGACACACTAGCACTTCCTCACAGAGTTTATTAGCTGTAGAGTTCTCCTGACTTCTTTGAACAACCAAACTCATAGATTCACTAAGTTTCAAGCTCTTCTAGTTTCTCCCAAATTAAGAAATAGAGGCCCAATTCAAATTCATTTCCAAGATGGTTTTTTTTCAGCTTGCAAAACTTTTAAGGTACCTGCTAGCAGAACTAGCTGAACCTGCATTACCTGCAAGTTTTCATTCCTACAAAGCCAGATCATTTGACGAAGGATTTCTTCGGAGAAAGTTAAGGCAGTCACTAGCAGTATTACACATCTTTGCTCCATAATTAAGCTAAAACATTTCACAGATTAGGAGAAAAGGTCAGAAGTGTATCCAGTTATAGAAATTCAGCTATAGAAATTCAGCTATAACACACTGACAGTTCCCCTCTCCCTGCATTCACTCTCCAGGAAATAAAGTCTGAAGAGGAACAAGATTTCAGAACTATTCAGTGTAGTTTTTATTCTTAGCTTCCACACCACACAAATGGATGAAGCATGGAAACCAAGCTTATCCAGTAGAAAGTTTCCCTCCGCTTTATCCTAAATTCCTCACCACCCTGTTACTACACTCTTAACACTCAATTTCAAAATGTAGTTAATCGAGATTTCCAATAAAAAAAAGTGTTCTGGGTAGCCTCCACCCTGCTCTCCTAACTGCTCCATATGAGCCTACCATGTATGAACTACAAACTTGAATATTTTGAAAGTCACACACCCTCCTGCAATTCACTGTTCTTTTAGAGGACAACTAATAAATGTACCATCTTATCATATGGAATCCTCCTCCTAACTTCAAACTGTCCGAGTTTTCTATAAGGTGCAAAACCTGGGCCTTTCTAAACATATCACCAGCAGCATTTACACATAAAAGCATATGACCTACATACCTCTGGATAGCTGTCAGAAGTTTGTCTACCCTCTGCAAGCCAAGTATCACTTCTTTATAATGGCCCGACAGGCTAGGTTATAGCCCCAGACAAGTTCAATGGCTAGTTCACTACTTAAGTTTTCTATATTTTTGACATTCAAGCATGTCTTTTGAGGGCTATTTTAAACAGCACTGTGAGAGCTCAGGTGAAGGACAAAGCTTACTTCAGGCAACAATGCAAAAGAACAAGAGCTGATTATGTCACAAGATACACTTTCTAAGAAATGTGTATTAAAATATCTCCAAATACCTTGAAAGCTGTCTCTTAACAAAAAAGGTTAGCAAGTTTTTGTTTATTAATACACTGAAGATTACATCAGTACAACCTAACTTTTGGTGTGCTTAAGTTTCCATGTTAATAGCCTTCTACAGCCACCAACTCAAACCAAATTCAAACAGGCCTCCCCCCCAACCTCACGTTTCCTTAGATCACTTACCAGTTCCCAGCCAGTTATTGTTCAGAGAGAAAATCCCATACTATTTGATTATATCATCTTTTGTTTGCCTTTAAAGTCCCATGGGCAATGCATGACTTAGCATATCTAAAAGAGTAGCAATACTTTACTTCCTCCACTTGTAATCCAATTTGGATAAGAGGTTTGCTGCTTATAAAAATAAACTAGCGGTTGCACTTGAGAGGATGCAGCAACCATTCATTTACCTCTATGTGGGCACTAACACCCAACAATACAGAGGTCACTCTCAAATAGTAGCAAGAAATCAGTGCTATCCCTAAATTTTACCCTTTGGTCAACATAGGAATACAATTTTTTATTTGTAGGTGCAAACAGAGCTGGTGGGTGCTCTTGGGTCTTTTCCACAACTTAAAGTGCTGCTAAGCTTCAAAAATTCAAGTGCAACTTTTTTTGTGGCAGGAAGAGAGAAGGACAAGACCTTCAAGCTTTTCCTGTAATCAAACAGCAGAAAACAAAGCAAATACCACTACAGTAATGTTGCCGTGAACGTGCTGGCGGGAACAGTGGCCCAAACTCAGTAAAAACTATTATATATAATTTTTCTGTGGGTAACATTTGGCATCATAGTGGGTATTCTCACCAAGAAAAGCCAAGGACAGAATGCCTCAACCAAGGAGAAGAAAAGCCAAGGACAGAATGCCTCAACCAAGGAGAAGAAAAGCCAAGGACAGAATGCCTCAACCAAGGAGGCTGAGTTAAGATGCTCTATTTCTTCTACAGAGACTCAAGGGACTTTGGTCTGACCATACAGGCCAGTCTTAATTAAGAGCTAAGCAAATTGTTATATGTTTAACATTTGACTTGGAGTTGGAAAGCTTCCAAATCTACAATTTGCTAAGCACACACAGACAAATGATGTTCACTTCAAACAAAAGAAACTATCCAGCTGAATAAGGCAAGTGTTTTATTTTTATAAGAGTTATTATAGTCCTCAGTTATAACCATAAGAACTTTGAAGGTGTTTTCAAGTGTGCAGTTCACATAAAACCCATTTTTTAAATATTAACAGATATTTTTGTGCTGTGATAGTGGCACGCCTGTTTTTTCTCAAATAATCACGCTCTCCAGAATCTCTGTTTTTGTTGTCTATAAGAGTATGTGGCTGAGGAAAGCAACAGATGAAAATCTAACATATGAAGGCACAAGGAATTTTAAATTGGTAGTGTTTACGGAGACTGAAGGTCACTGTAGCAAAGCACTCTTTTCCAGCAGTCGCCAAAGTGTGCACCCATTGCCAGACAGCATTAAAACATACAGCAAGTAGTTTCAGGGGCTACCCTCACATTTACAATGATGGTAAGTAATATCAGTAACCGTAATGAGGTTGCCTTCGCAAGACAGCAAGTTTGAACCTTCAAGATTTGACCTACAATTTGATAAAGTCCTAAAATTGAAGGGGTTTTGGACATGAATTCAAGACTGATGTTTTTTCCACTTCAGTCCTGCTTCTTATAACAGTTTAACATGAACCAAATGGCTTTCTAGAGAGATTTAATGCAATACATTGCTCATCATCCAATGCAGGTTTACCTATTTCCTATACAATGCTCTTAAGCAAAGGATAGCTCAACAATTTTGTCTGAAAAAACACATGCTTAAAGCTGCATCATAGCTAGGATTCTTCTCCTCTGTGGATACCAGCTTACGTTTAAAAGTTACCTGAAAAAGTCTCAAACTAAGCGTAGATGACTTGTGACAGATATGAATTAGCATATACATTAAGTAAAATCCCCGCATCTTTCCCATATCATGCATTTCTCAAACATGCAAAGATAAATGCAGAAGTCCTACACTGGCAAACGCACTTCTCGCTTGGTGCTGAGGGGTACATCTATTCACTGAAAGGCAGGGTCATCACTGTCATGAAGTGCAACCCAGCGTACCACAGAAACTTGAAGTTTCATTTTTCTATAGCAGCAAAGTTAACGGTAATCTAGTACAGTGGAGCTATTTCACTTGCTCTGGTTTTAGTCAGCCATTCAGTGCAGATTGATTCATTCTAAAAAACCTGGCTCTTGTGAAATAATCTTTGCAAGTTTTCAGGGACAGACTGCCCCTCTCAGGGCTGATACTGTTCATGAACATTTAAAATTACTAACAGCTGTTCATATTGAGCGTATTTGGGCCTCACTCACATGCATTCAGAAAGGTCTGCAGAAAGCTGCTCCCATGCATTTTGTTACTTGTCATTACTCTCCTGCTCAAGGATATCTCACATCATACCCTCTGCTGCATGATGTTTTTCCTTCTCTGCAAATGGATGAACAGTCATAAGCAGCCAAGTTAGCACACGTTAAGAAGTTACTACCCAGCCTCAGCAGAAATGTCTGACCACATTCAAGCTCCTAGACCAATGCAAATTCAGAGTAAAGAAAACATTTAAACAAGCCCATTCAAGTAATCAACCATACAACACATATAGCAAACAAGACTAAGGAACTACCAACACTGTAAAGCCAATGTAACCAGTCTCAGCACTAAAACCAGAATGAGTTTATAAAATATTGGGCAAGTGGGACAAAGGCCAACAGTTTGTCAGGCAGATCAGCTGAGACAACTAATGGGACAAGTTGCTGCCTTCGTAACAGCTAGCACGAGGGCATTCTTCAATGCAATTCAGCAACAGGGTTTTTACTTAGAAGCTCATAAAAATCTTCCAGCACACTCAGTTTGACTTTGGCAAGTTCAACACCAGTTATAAAAATAATACATATTCACTAAGTATAAAGGAAAGAAAATACTTTCTCTGGTTTCACAGCCACTGATGTATTTTAACTCTGAAGTCATTCTGTACTTTTAGCATTTCACCAACAGGAGCGCATGAATTTTACGTGTCCCCAGAATAAATTCTGAACTATATAAATAAATATTGCAGACAGACAGGACAAATTTTGCCTCCAATTCGCTTTTTGGATCTAGCTTGCAGGTAACAGAGTTTGATAATTTCTTGCAGGTTGTAGGGGAGACAATACCAATTTGGCATGGAGACCTCTTCCAGCTCTAGCACAACGTACAACAGCAGATTAAAAGGCTTTTTCCCAATTGCCTGGGGACATTTGTAAAGCATCTGCCTTCATTTAAGAAGCTGTGCTTGCACTAGACCTGTGTTTTTCATTTTTGTTTCTACTATACCGGTGACAAACTTCTCGGTCACAGAAAATAAGCTGAAAATTAAGCAGCTATGAGGAAGAGTAGAGTAGGTAAGCGTACCTACCTTTATCAAAGACTGTCTAGCTGTTGTGACAATAATGACAGTTACAGTGCCTTACTTCAAAACTGGTATATTATAAAGAATACACTGCTTCATCCCTTGCATTGGAACATTGGTATAGCTCACTAAACCCACAGCAGTCACTCCTCTATTCTGATATAGTACGCTCCTTTAGCTATTAGAGTAGTATTTTGTAGGTGAACATCCATTGCCGTAAGCGAGTAAGACTTTACTTGAATGATGTTTGTAAATCTTGCCCAACCAACAAGAACAGCAGGAAGGAATGCTCAAAAGGCTCCAGAACCGGCTGCTCAAGCATTTCCTAAAGATAGGAGGAGCCAAGCTAATCAGGAAAGCACAGTACCATCACGTGTAGACACCAACAATCTAGGAAAAAAATTAGAAGTAAGAGGAAAATAAGCAAAAGAAATGAGCAAAGACAGTGCTTTCACAAGCTTACCCAGCTGTAGTCTCTCTTTTATAATATACCTTGTTTTTTTGTAAGCACCACCAATAGGACAGAAAGGTGCGAGGGCAGTACAGCACCCGACAAATCTATGAAATGCCATGCACAGTATGGAACAGCGCACAACCAACATAATGACTATGTCTGATCAAATAATTGTTCCACAGGTGTGTTTCTTTCGGTAACCACTTCCAAACTGAGACGTTTCTTTTCAGAAGAGGCAAGCATTTCATTTTTATAGCAGAAAATTAAAAACACACACAGGCAAATACAAAAAAAAATTATCTTTTTTAAAAAGCCTTCAATTTAAAAGCAATCTGATTTTATTTTGAAAGAATGGTTTACTAATAGGGTAGGAAAGAATTTTGGATCAGTAACATCAGATTTATGCCTATATATTATCATATTTAAAGTCTAACGAAGTTAGAGTACCTACCTCATATCAGAAATAAAATGAGAAGCAATAAAAAAAACTTAAAGTTTTTTTTAAATACTTAAGAGTAAGATATAAAATCATAGCCAAAGCACACAAATGCAACTGTTTACACAAAGCTTCAGTCACAAAACTCGTCCAACTAGAACAGCCAGCTACAGCTTAACTCCAGAGCGAAGCGCCTACGGACCCAAGCACTAATTCTGGGAATAACTGCACATTCTTAGTGTTGCTACTGAGAACTATTTTTACAAGTTTAATATTAAAACTAAGCATGCCCATACTTACAGGATGGGGATTTTCAGAAGTCAAACTGTGGAAATAAAGGTGCACATATACTTGTTCTACATCCTTGTTGTAAGAACAGGATCAAGTCAAACATTAAAGGGTAAAAGTTAAGGAGTTACTGGATTCCTTTTTATTTCTAGATCTGTCTTTTGCAAATCATCCTCCATCATTCAGCAAAATGAAAAGGTCAATACAATCACAATAACCAATTATCATCTCAAACATCCTCACATTATTTACAATTTTTTTAATGAACAGATTTAAATTGTCTGGGTTTCCCAAAAGTTACAGCATGTTGATTCTTCCTTAATTTCTGACAGACATCTGCATAAAAAGTACAAATTGGATAAAAAAAGAAAGGCTAAAACACCCAGCCCCAAAAGAATACAACTGTGGCTGTATGCACTGAAGAAAACAAGACTGATCTTTACCTATGGTACACATGAAGGACCAGAACCTAGAAATTAAGCAAAGGTAGCAGAGGAGTTAGCACAAAGGGGTGTCAAAATATTAAAATCAAAATTCCCATCTAAGTGGCAGCCAAGAGAAATCAGAGATCACAGGAAAAACTTTTCTGTGAACTGGAAGTGACATGGAATCTTTCCTACTAATAAGGCACGACATAATCTAAAACAGCTCCTCTGTACAGGAGACAGCATCCTTTGACAAAACTTCAGCCTTTTAAATAATTATTTGCAAGCTCAACATGCTCCAAATATGTTTAACTTAACCCTAATTAAATTTTAAAAAGTACTTGCAGCCTGCAAGTTTAGCCCAGAGTGAAATACTGCAACAAGATCCCCTTCCTTAAGGGTCTTTTTAAAGTGTGCCAAAACCATTAGTTGAAAGAAAAATGTAAATAAAGCCATTGTTAAAAAAACTACATCATACTATGGCTGGGACAGCTAAGGAACTGGTCAGGGAGGAAGGAATTATTTTCTGGCACAGTAATGTAGCAAAGAACTGAGTACTCTCTCTTTTTTATTATTATTTTAAGCCTTAACAATGTTTCACAAAAATAAAACTGAGGTTTTTAGTTCATCTGTTTAACAGATGATCAACTCCAATCAGCAGCAAGCTTTGTTTCTAGACATACTGTCCAAAAAAAAGTAAAAGCATATTTAGGAAGGAAAAGGAATTACAGTCCGAATTCTGTTCCTGGTCATCTACTGTGCCACCTCAAACCTGATACCTGAGCTCCATTATGCAGGTGCAAGTAAGGATTCAGCTGCACTGAAGGCAACCAAATTAACCAGCGTAAGCAAGATCACTATCAGCCTACCTAAGCAAGACCGTACTAGAGCAGATCTGGGCTGTACATGCAATTTAAATCACTGTTCTGATTTTGGATAAGCTCCAGACATTCCAGATAATTACAGTGCAGCCAGAAACACGCTCAGTGTCAGTTCTAGCATTTAAGTTTTGTGTACTGTTTGTCTACAGAGAGGAAGCCTCTCAAGGCATCAGCTTCACTAACAGCCATGTTCCACACCTTTCCCAGAACAACTCCCTTGCTAATGCTAAAATTTGTTATGAGTATTTTGGCTATATGCATGTACTTTAGCATTACATGATATCTCTGGCTCACCACAGCTCATTAGTTAGAAACCTGTTCACTGCAACATGAGACTTTTGCATAGATAAAACAAAGTTCCCAACTACAGTACTATTAAAGCTCTAGACCATAACGTATCATCTCTTGAGATTCCCCTTGAAATTCGGTGGCACAGTTAAGTGAATTTTCATTTCAAAATTACTCAGGATAGAAACTTGACAGGAAAGCGAGAGGCACAATGGAGTCCACAGCTGCTCAGACACTAAAAGAGACATGCAATACAAATTCAAATCAGCCAGCTTATCCGAAATAAGATGAAGTGGGATTTTCTGTACTTAAAATGCTTCAGGCTGTTAATCACCAATACTGACTGTTCATAGGCAATTTTAAGACTCTGGCAGCTTAAACAGAAATAGCAGCCATTGAAGTAGTGGTATCTTTGATCATGAAAAAACACTATGATTAGCATCTCCAGCCTATTGGCGCCAATCCACCAAGATTTAAAATAAAACCGTAAACATTTTCAAAGTAGTACGCCTAAACTCTTTTCACTATTAACCATATCTATTGTGTTTGAGGTGGTCTTCCAAGTTTCACCAGCACCAATTTGGTATGAAAACTGGTCCAAGCAAGGTAAAGTTGATGCTCTCGCAACATTACTACCATGGTACACAGCAAGCAATTATGAGAGGAGACAGCAGCTGTTGCACTTGAACAAGAGGACTGAGGAAAAAAGAACAAGCCCTAGATATACTCACAGACAAAGCTACCAAAAGCAAAGCAAGAATTTTAAGCCTATCAGCTAGGCTAGAACAAGAGTGGTCAGGCTAATGACAAAACTTAAGATTCAGTTCTTTGTGCCTCTTAGAAAACTCCTGCAATTAGTTTCTCTCTCTCAGGTCAGCAAGAGAAGTCAGCTCACAAAAGTTATGGTCAGCAAATTTGGAGCAAAAGAAGGGTGCAGGACTGCACAAATTGGATCTGGGGAGTGGGGCCATGTGTCTACACAGGCCAGGGAGATGAGAGGGAGGAGCGAGACATCTCTTTCAGCAGCAGTGAAATACTATACCAGCTCAGCAGCCTCTGGAAACACAACCTGCAGTAGAAATCCTACATTAGGGCATAAGAGATTACAATTTGGTACTTAACAGGCAGCTTAAGCTTAACAAGCATCTCTTTTCAACTTATTTAACCATGCCCATTTGTGGGCATGGTTTTATAGAAGTTGTGGGTTGTTGTTGGAGAGAGAGATATCCAATGTCAGAGAGATATGTCCAATGACAAACTTAAAATACACTCTATTTTAAAACAAACAAAAAAACAGGTTTACAGAGCATAAATACAGTTAAAGATTGTAAAAGCAAGACAACACTAATATCGTTTGCATTGTTTTACACTTACGGCTCTAGTAACTAATCTCAAGCAAAATCTTAGGAGGTAAGTAAAAGGTTTACTTCTAAAGGAATTCTAGAAGTGGTTAGAGCTGTCCAATTTGGTAACAGATGCTTGGAGCACATCTACCAGCCATAGCTGTTGCCTTTAGATACACATTACAAGTGTCACTAGATTTTCTCTTCAAGCTTTTTCATCGAGAGAAGTTCAGATGCAAGTAGAAACGTTTGAGATGCAAGTAGAAACGTTTGTTCTAAGCACTGTGTAGATGTAAACTCACCAGGTCCAAGAACCGCGAGATTGTAACCGCACTTCCACTTGGATTTACGATACATAATCAAAAGCCGCGCTCACAGCGAGAAAATGACCTGTTGATGATGGTGCTGTCAACAATGGGTTCAGATCAGTTAGCTGCTAGTGTAGACAGGACAACATTTTTCAACACTGTGAGAAAAAGCGAGAGCAAGACCATATGGTTAAGCCCCATCCACATTAGCACCAAATGGCTAGCATCACCAATTGTGAATTGTCAGCTGGGAGAGGCAGAGGTGGGAAAGGTACCTGTTGGTCACAGCCACCGTAAAGAATTGCTTCTCAGAGATTTATTAGTGTTGGCTCAGTGTCTAGTAGAATAAACGCACTCTGAGAAAAGCAATTCTTCTGTTAATAACGCATCTTTCAACACAGCATATGCTTCGTGTTCAATCAATATTTCTAGCGCAGGGCAAATCAAGTACTCAGTTCTCTGAAATTATTTGATGAGTACAGTTCCCAGTCAGCCCATTTCAGCGTGCCCTACTGAAACTTGGAAACTATGTTCTGTAATTATACTAGGTAAGCCTAAGTTTTACATTTACAAAAGACTGACATCTGCAGATAAGTATTGTCAGCAGACACCCTGGCCTTATACTATTAAGGATCACACAAAAAGGGAGAAAACAGTTGGATTTAACTTGAAACTCCTTTGAATGTTGGGGAAGGAGAGGTGGCGACAGGCCTGGACCAGCTGACCCCCAGAGGTCCCTTCCAAACTATGTTATTCTATGATTTCATTAAGAAATCTGGCCACTAGCACAGAGGCATCAGCTTTGCAAGCTAAGAAAGGAGCACAGCATCCAAGAACTACTATTTATCACCTATTCTAGCAAGCTGTAGAAATGCCTGCACTTAGTTGTACTGCCACCATAACAGGATCTCATAGCATAGCTAATCTTAAAGCAGCATAAAATACCACTGGCCCCAAAAGCAGCAGTTCTGCCCACTGTTCTGCATTCAGATGACACAAGGTATTGCACAACCACGGTGTCTGCAGGTTCACACCCCGATCTATTCCTTAGTTTGATTCACTAGGTCCCATGCAAGCATCTGGGAGCACAAACCAGGAACAGAGAGCTGGGGCATTCTTTCAAGGACCTGATGTGCTCCTTTAAAAAAATTTTTTTTGGTATTTTTCTGAAATGCATGGACTAAGAGTCAGACAATAAGAAATAAGTGTTAATTCTACAGCAGCACTTAAAAGCAGTTTAATTTTTAAAAAACAAGGGAACATAATCACCTATATTCTTAACTTTTTGTGTTAACTTTTGTTTTCTTTACATTCACTCTTCTACTCAACCTTAGTATTTTATTATGCTCTGCTAGGTAACAAAAGCTACATTCATCAGCAAAAGGAAGCTTAGTTCAGCAAAAATTTTATTAGTGTGCATATTAAGAGTCAATACTTAGTTTATATGAAGGATGTGTGAAAATTAAGCATGAAAACAAGCACGGTACTGCAATAAATTTGCAATTTCAAATTCTGTCCCAGTTTCAAAAGCAAACTTGCAACAGCCTTTTATTCTGTCTTTATCAGGTTCCGTCAACTCCTATAAGTTTTTCCATAGAGCAATTATTCTATTACGGTTTTTGCTGTGCTGGGGGCAGGGGGGTTTGTCCCTGACTCAGAACAACTAGATACACTAAAGAAGACTTCAACTTGAGAGATGAAAGGAAAACAATCATTGTCAGCCTGCTCAGTTCTGAAGCATGACAGCAGCAATTCCTGTTACAAGAAGGGACACCAAGATAAAAATTATCAAAACACTTTTGGGAATCAAAAATGATGCATAGTTTGTCCGCTAACATCAATGCAAGTTACTTCCCTAGCAAGCTGCTATAATAAAACTTTCTGTTGGGATATACTAATGTTAACACATCTTAGGGTCCAGTTGCAAGAACTGTTCTACCGATACTTCATGCCAACCACTCATTTGGCTGCCCACTGAGAAGGCATCTTCTAGCACTGTATGGCAAATAAGCTGCAGAAATGGAACAGGCCACAACAGATTCCAGCGCACAGCTATTAAGTTGGGATGAGAAAACAAGAGCAAAACAGAAAAATACAGTTTCTGAAGACTTTGGGATGCTATGTGAATATTAAAACATAAGTCATGCTTCCAAAGACTCATCATCACTCTTAAAACTAAATAAAATCTGAACTATGCCCGAGACTGGAAAAGTGAACTTAGATGTAAAGACATGCTCAATCCTTAGGCATAAGGGTTGGGCCAAACAAAAACCACTCCGTGCCCAGGTTGAGCCTACAATGAAGGCTAACTGGAAATTCCCATATACTTCAATTGCAATAGCCACTATTAATAGGGATTGTAGAACTCCTCAGGATTTTTAAGTCTCTCTGTACCAAGAGACTCCTTTACTCCCTATTTGGGTGCATCTTTGAACAGCTGAGCAACTTTACTCTAGCATCACTAGCAGAAGGTCACAGTTCAAAGCAGAAACCAGAACAGAGTAACATTTAATGAAGAGAAGGACAGTCGAAGTAGTAAAAATAGAAGGGAGAGGAGGAAAAACAGGCTCCTTGGAGCACCATGCTCTTCCACAACAGCATAATGGAAGGGAATCCTGCTCTGCTTTTGTGGCTATGAGCCACCTGGCCTGAAGTCATGCTCATGCACAGCTACTTGGCCCGGAGGATTGAAAATAAAAGATGAACAGCCAAACTACGAAGCCAGCAGATACAGCTGTCAGGCAGGGATCACCAGACCTGATGACTGCAGTGTTATGAACAGCCCAGTCCATGCTGAATGGCTGCTTGCACTATACCCTACTCTCTCTCTCAGTCACTTCCTTCCTCTCTTTGTCTAGCTACCATAACTTCTACTTGTGCTCCATTTTTTTCCCTTACCTTTTCCCCTTTTTGTCTATTCAGAGTTCAAGGTCTTACAGACAGGCTTCTATTTGTACAGTGTACAAGCACTGCAAAATGGAGGCTTGCAGAACTTTCAGCACTGTAGGGAATACAGTTAGCTGATCCTAACGGTCCTTTCCTGTCTCAAATATTTATGAGACTCCAGCTTCCCAAAAGGTATTTGATGGACTTTGTGTACAAAACTACCCTTAGTCACAGCATACCCATCAGTATGAAAGACAGAAGTTCACAAATAATTCAGTGTGCTGATTTAGCTTCTATAAATTGAGAATCTGGCCATTGCAGGTCTGATCTATAGCTCTCTCATAAACAGTCCCTAGCAACACAAATAAGGACTGCCAAGATCATTCCCCAAAAACCTGCAGAGAAAAGAAATTAAAGTGATAGCAGTTTGGATGGAACAGCTCAAAGAAAAATCGATAATGGTAGCTGTAAAATCTAAAATTAAAGTAAGTCTGGTTTTGATGCTTTCAGTACACACAGTACATTAAATTTGGCGTAAGCCCAATGGAACATGAAGTACTTGTGGACAATGTCTGCCAAGAGCTAGAAATACAGCACTTAGTCTTTAAAGAACAAACAGAGAAGCCAGACCATTTCTACTTTGTGCATCTGAAAAAAAAATAAATCAAGGTGATCTTTCCAAGGGTATGTTTGTATTAAATCTGATTGGCATGCCTTGTGAAATACTGAATTGAGCACATGCCGATTGGCAGCAAATCAACATTTGTCATTTTATAATCCATTCCACTTGTGACAAAGGTTATGAACAGATGTAGTACCTCCCCACAGCAGAAATCACTGTGCTGTCTTCCTAATCATCAGGCTCGTGTCTCAGAAAAGTTCTGTGACATGACCAGTCCCTTGGTCACCTTAAGGTATACTTCTGAACAACTGATGCAATTGAAGAGAGAAATAGAAAGTTTGAACTTAAAGAACTCACACTGGCTGCACTATTGATTTATTCACCCAGCTTTGCATTTGTTGGTACTTCATTAGTTTACATACCTTCAAGCAGAAGATTTGATTAGTAGCTAAATACTATTTTGCATTTCTATAGCAGCCTCCGAAAGTTAGCAAATTAAGCATCAACACACCTGTTAGTTCCTTACCTTTAGTAAAAATAAAGGCAGAAAAACAAGCGTGAGACCCAGTTGGGGCTTTTAAGATGCCATCCATCATCCCTGCCTATAGATGCCAGCCCTCTCCCCCACCATACAAAGTAAAATAAAAACACTGATCTCCTAGCTGGATCGGATAGTGGAGAACAATTCTATCTTCATGAGGTTTTCTATGATTATGCACGGGAAGGCTTACCCCTCCTTCCCCCAGATCTCCCAGGAATTCTGGATGAAACATCTATCCTGTCTTAAAGGCCAGTCTAACATGTTGGCACAGAAAGATCACAGCCCCACCCCTGCCTCGGAAAACATGCTTTGGGGAACAAAATAAGAGAAAACAGGCTACACTATACTTGGCATCTGTTTAGAGCAAGACAAGAAACTGCTTGTGCCATCTCACTTTATTTGTAAGCCAAGCACCTTTAAAACTGCTATTTATTGATGACTAAAGTTTTGAAATAAAACATCAATGAAAGGGCCAGATAAATCTGGTCATTACTCCTCATTAACAGCCATAGGATAATAGCAACAGGCCTACTGTGTCCTTGCTGCTGTGGACTCTAAGAGAGTGAAAAATACCAGGCACTTGCTACACATGCCTATCAATGGGATAAGCTCTTCACTCCTCCCCTCGACTGGCCCCTCCTGGCTGAAAGGTAAAGGTTAACTCTTCCTTTATCCTCTGAATCAGGCTCCTATCTCTGCTTCTGTGCAGACACTGTCAACTTAAATGAGCTCCTCTCCAAAGTTACACGAGTGAAAAGTTACAAGAAAAGCACTTGTAACACTTCCCCTCTATAGGTGGGAATTTCCCTTGCTGACTACGCATATCTCACAAAACAGTGGAAGATGAATAGTTATTTAAATGAGAAAATTAAACAGCGTAAAGATATTGGCAGAGAAATTCAAAAACAGGTGCTGTAACAAAGTCGCTTATGACCCACTCCCCTCCCTGTTTTATTACAGCATCCTCATGGTCCTTGTCAGCCAACAGCGACATTTACAAGTACCTGCTCTGTGATCGCATCTGCTGCTCAGAGCACCTCAACGTTAGTGAAACCGGCTGCAGTACTGACTGTACAAATATGCATATACATAAGAAAAAGATACATGCATAAAAACAAAGCTACCCATGCATTTATCTGTCTGCAAGATAAAGTTTAGTTCCTCAACTTTAGCAGGTGGCTGATCACCTCAGCAGAATGTCATTTGTTTTTTTTACGTGCTGCTACCCTCACCACAGTACACTCCTGCCCTCTGCAACAAACTTGATTTTTTAAAAAACAGTAATACCATCTCAACCTTAAGCAGCTGCCAACAGTTCATGCTGCACTAAAAGGGAAAGTTCTACCCTAATGATATTTTACATCCAGCACATACAGTACCAAATGAATGCTAAAACAATTGATGTGGGCTATCAGCAGCCTAGTAATTACCTTTTTAAAAAAGATCAAAGAGCAAAGACTTAGTATGATGGTTCCTCCTACCACAGGAATCAAAAGGAGACAACTGGACCATGAAAGTCAAAGCAGGAAGGAGTGATGAACTGGCTTCAGACTAATATGCATTACAGTAGAACTTACACTGACCTGGGTCTGCCAGTCCCAGAGCATGAAGTGCACCGTTACATAATTGCTCACTATCTCTAAGAGATGCAGGGACAGCAGATTGGACTAGAAGTGCAATCCTTACCTAAAGGGTCAGCACCACCATCACAAATTTGCTTAATTATCACAGGAGAAAGGAAAAAGAACCAGTGAAACACCTAAGAGCCTACTTTGGATCCTTCTGATTCTCTGCACTGCATATCTGAAAGAGTGAGAAAAATGTTTTGATCTTATTTTCCTTTTAAGGAGCAATCTTTACTGATTGTCCTTATAAATTTCAGGGAATTTGACTTGGATCTCTCCCAGGCCTTTGCTGAAGGTACATGAAACAAATCCTCCTCCTACCTACACAAATAGCAGATGCTGAAGTTGTGTTAACAAGATGACATGTCATACAGTTTTTTTGACTATGATCTTCCTTCCAACTATTCAACCTCTGGTCACCATTACTAACATTAAAAAAAAAAAAAATCTTTCCTGACAGACAATACTGATTAAATAAAACCTACTTCCAGTGCAAGAATAAGCTGAAAATATTTTCTGGGTAAAACCAAACTGAATTACCATAAGTTTGACTGTGAACATGGAAATAGCGAGAATAGTGAATAACAGTTTGCTCTATGTGAGGAAACCTTCCTGTTTCAGTCAGAAGTAAGATTTTGACATCATTTGTAGCATGTTACATTCTCTTTTCTAAACTCGCAGTAAATACAAAGCACTAGTCTACCGGAAAGGAGGCATATTGAAGAGAAAGAACATATCCTACTTGAGATACTACTAAGGGTTGAGGCCACTGTGTTCTCCACTGCTTTACAAACCAAGTTTAAAGTAATCTTCCATTAGCCATTAAAATACAGCAGTGATCAAACACAGCAACTCAAATACCTAGATGCATGTATTTTCTTCCATTTTAAGCATTCCTCAGAGTATTTTAAGTAGTTCAGGGAAAAAGCAAGCTACAGCCAAACAAAGAAAAAAAATACAAGTGGGAAACAGCGGAACTGACATATTTTTAGAATTAGCAGTTTATCCCAAGAGGTGCATTACAGAAGGAAAATGAGCAACAAGTTCTTTAAAAGGAAGTGAATTACTTGATAGTAAGCCTCCATGTGTAATGCATTTCAGATTTTTTCCTCTAACCTCATAACAAATACTTCAGCTGCATAATATGACAGAAGAAACATAACTTATTTTCCCAGTTGAACTTTGTTAAGCCACTACTAAGGCAATATTTATTTTTGTAAAAAAATATTGTAGTGAAATGTAACTGTTTCAGATTAGTGGAAAGGATATCAAGGTAGCATCAGACAAACTTGCAGTATACATATTAACACTAAGAGAAGAGGAGCCTTGAGATTTCTTAGGAGTTCTTCAGAGACCACTTCTATCATTTATCATGAAAAATTTCTCTTAGAACAAAGGAAATATAAAGTACTCAAGTTTACAAGATTTTAAAATAAAGACTTTACTATTTATTACTACTCGTGACCTTTTAAAAGCAGAGGCAACTCAGGGCACAAAAAATAAAACACTCTGGGGCAGATTTACTACTGTCAGAGAGGTATGATCTTAACACAAGAAAAGGACCTATACACTCGTATACTCCTAAACCTACTTTTGCCACTAGTTTAATGTCCTACAGTGTCCCAATGGACTTGAGGGTTGCTGATCACTTCTCAGGCAAAGACAACCAGCTGGATGGAAGTGTCCCAAGCTAGAGCTAACCCAGAGATGCCAGTTTGACTACCCTGACCCAAAGTATAATTAACAAGAAGTCCTCCCAGATGCTGCTGACCCAGGTTAAGGCATTACCACCCTCAGCTGTTTGCTACCACTCCTGCTCTCAGACCAAGGTCTGCCAGGACAACCTGGCAGAAATGCAGGAGAAACTGCCTCAACAGCTGCTGCCCCCAGTCACTCACTACTCCATTCTCCACCTCCCACACTGGATGTTATCACCCTCTCAGTTTTACCAATTAAGTCTCATTTCTGTATTATTTTTGCAGGACTAGATTAGACAGCTGTCAGAAAATTAAGCAGGAGCACTGTAAAGGCAAGCAGGTCAGGGTGAGATTCTTGAATCAGATCAAAGTTTGCTTTCACTGTGTCTCCAGCACACTCTTACAGGCCTCAAGCTCCACCATTGTTAATGGCAAAGCTTATACTGCTCTTAAAAAAGAAAGCAAGTCAGTGTCTTCAAATTTGATTTCTATCCTTGACCTTGCCCATGAAGTGAGGAAGAGAACTATGCCAGCTCATGAAAAAGTATTTTTAAATGTTATATAATTACAAAAATATTACATACTTGGAAAGACAAATGGCTCAGCACATCCAAGCAGATGAAATAATTGGCAGTGGAAGCAATAATCCATTTATGGTGGTCTACTTAAAGGAAATTTTGGCTGAGCAGATTTTTTTGAGTCCCATCTCCAATAAACTCTCACTCAAAGACCCTTACTCAACAATTTGCTCCAATCCCATATCTTGTAAGCATCTACAAAGTATTTTTGATATATCCAATTTGCTTTAAGAAAAATAAAGATCAGCCTATACACAAAACATACCCTCTTGAAGGCTACTCCAATTATCAACTATCCTAATAATTAAGAAAAACCCTGCAGATCAATTATGGTTTATCTAACTTCAATTTCTTCTTACTGGATCTTGCTGTTCATCTGCATGCTACACTACAGGCTTGTCTACAACACAGAGCCTCAGCCACTATAGCTAACATCACAGAACTGCAAACGGAAATGCAGCATTTAGTGACAAAAGCTCTTTTGCCAGAACAGCCGCGCTATCTCCTTGAACACTGAATATGTAAACTAACTTGGCTTGGCAAAAGCACTCTATCAGCAAAAGCGTGCCTGCATCACAAACCTGTTTAACTTTGTCAATTAGACAGTGCAATTGCTCCCACGGACACAAACATGCCCACCCTAACTAGGAGAGCCAGACCAGCACCCCTCTCGCCTAAATACCCCGTAAAATTAAAAACCTTCTCCCAAAAGGAATGCTTTTCCCCCTTCTGACAACATGTTTATACAATTAAGCTGCTGCAAATGGAGTCAGCACAGAAAAAACATCTGGTTGACATAACTGTATAGCTAACATCAAGGGAGCTCATACCAAGAGCTTTTCGAGCCAGCACGATGCATATCAGAGCTCTTCTACAACATACTCTACTCGTGAACATGGAAACACTGCAAGTTGAGTGTGAACTGAACAAAGCCTCTTCCCAACAAGAATACAAGTATGGGGACAGAGTAAGGGGTTTTGACTATTCCTGTTCTGACAGCTGCCATTCACCTCCAATCAGAACATTAAGAGTGACTTCCAGCCACAAGTTCCTGGAATGGTGGCCAGAAATGCACTGCAGGGTTCAGTCCACTCCACTCTCAAGTACAACAGAAGATAGCAACCTAAAACTTACCATTTATAAATACTATAGGGGCAGTCAAGTGACTACAAATTCAACAGCATGGATTAGGAAGCAATGCCAGCAGCTTAACTTTTATTATCTGTTCATGAGCCGATTCATGTTGCTGCATGGCAAAGACTGCAGGACACTGTCAATCTTTAACCAATGCCTCCACTCAGGTGCCTGTGCTCAGTCTGAATCAAGAACTGGGAATGCTGACCAGTTCGCACTTGCGCACGCATCCTCAAACAGTATCTCCTCACAGGGTATTTTCCTAGCATGCCAGCCAGGAGGCACTGCTGAAGCAAGACCAGTATTGATGACCATCTACCTTCAGCACAGGGTACCAGCGGGAGACAACAAATTTCCTTGTACAGCAGTGTCACACGACAAGCAGCTTTAAGATAGCCTAGACAGCTTGTCACACTGGACTCAATGAAACATTTGACACTCATTCATAACTACGAGATGATTCCAAAACAGTCATTTCAAGCTAGCCACATCTGGTGCTCAAAGCCACATGACAAGAGTCAGCAAGAGGCCCATGGCACAGCGCTCATGAGGTAGCTCATAAGCCAAGCGTTCACTTGGGCAAAGCAATGAGGCACCTCTGCCTACTTTAAGTAATACCTGCTTCCAAATCACTGTAAATATAGGATATTTGGAAAAAGGCATTCACAGTGCAAGGCTGTAATTTTTCTGTAAATCAAGTTATTGTGAATACAGTCACATGTGACAACTCTGTCCTCTGGAAAAAAAAATAGCTTTTGTAGAAGCATGCTACCATATTGCCCCAGTCTAGCCCCAGCCTCCCATTATAGAGCCTAAAGCAGAACAGGCAAAAGAAGCAAGCACAGAAATCAGTTCCACAAGGTGCTTCGACCTCCTGGGAAATAGAGAACGCCCTCGACTTTGCCTGACTGACACAACTTGTGGGCAATCAACACCTCAGATTCAGAACTAAACTGCAAATTTACCTTCCTCACCATGAGTCTGTCCATCCAGACAGGCTAACTGGGCCCACTCAGGGATCGAATAGGAACTTCAGCAGAACGAGGGAACTACAGTAGGAGTGAGATTTACTGGTGCATCCTGTAACCAGTAGACTGAAAGGAAACAAACTAGATCAGAGGGAAACATGCTTACTTTTTTCCACTAAAACTATCTCAGCAGTATTTAGCAGTGCTTGACCTACTTCCTACACCATCTCTTTGCTGTCATTTCCTTTGACAGTTTGTCAGCACACTTGTGAATCTTAAGATTAAGGAATGAGCGTCTGGAAGCAAAAGAGCTGGACTTTCTTCGTGCCACCGACAGTCAGAACTTTTATGATCTAATCAGCCAGACACAGTGACCAGCTAGCAACAAGTACTTCAATTATTAGCATCCTGCATGAGTTCCAAATCACCTCTGCAACTTGGCTTATGTGGATGTATTTGAAAGCAAGTTTGATTTTTGCTGAAACAGCCTCATTCTTCCTTTTTTAGATCAAGGAAAAAATTAGCATCTACAAACAGTCCCAGTTTTCTGCTTTTCTGTGTTCCAAAGTTGTTGCCTAAGAAGGCATTTTAAATAAAAATATACTTGTGACTAGTTCACTACATGTAAGAGTTTTAAATACCACTGGCTCCGAGTAGATTATATTCTATTTTGCATCTCCATCACAGTCACTAGATATAAATCCTGAAGTGAAATAATCCTGTTTTCCATTCTGGGCTTCTTAATAGAAGCCAATACTGATCTCAAAACATACAATGGTTTTAAATAGACGGACTTTACATTAACACTGACATCTAAGTTCCATTTTAATTAAATTACTAGTAGCTGCTTAACTTTTACTTCAGAACGGAGCACTAGCACGATGCCCAGCTATGTAAGGTATGCATGTATTTGAGAGTTTAGTAGGAATTATAACACTCATTAGGGCACACTTCACAAAACCATACTCAGCATAATTTAGGTGTAGCAGACATTTAAACATACTAAGGTATCCAGTAGATGCCTAAGTATCACTAAAACCTACTCCTAAAGCTGCCTGCCTGGCCATTCACACATCATTAACAACCTCTAAAGTAATTGGTGATTTGGATACTCATCTTATGTAGCACTGAAACAGTCTAGTTTCAATTTTCGATGAAACAGGCTTTTTTGGGGGTGGGGGCAGTGGGGAGAGGAAGGGGGAAGTGTTCAGTGTAGACTTCTGAACTTTGGCACTGCATTAGGCACTTTGAAATAGTCAGCTTAAAATATTACACAGCCACATGGACCACAGACACATGCGAATGAAAATCTGGGCAGCCTATTTGGGAAAGCCTTCACTCTCCTACCTAGCAGTATTTTTTAGTATAAAACGTGACAAGCGACATATCATCAACAAGTCATTCGTAAGTGACCTTTTTCTTTGTGAAACAAGAAAAGCCGCTGAACAGAAACCGGAAACAGCCTTCTCCCCGACTCTCCTCCCCTCCAACGCAATTCAAAATGGAAAAAAAAAAAATCCATCGTTTTTCAAAGGCAGAATTTACAGCTCAGTGTAGCTGAAGCATTCTGTAATTTTACTTGCCAAATACTGCATTTTAAAGTCAGAGGAGCCCCAACAAAAGAAGTGAGGGGCCTCTAAAAGACAATGCCAGAAACAAGAGCATTACAGCTAAACTACTTTATACTTGCATATATTCTAGAAGCTACATCTTGCAGAGGTCAAATAACTGCAGTTTTTGAGGGGGTAGTTAAAATAAAAAACAGCAAGGCTTCGATATAAAACATAACAGTTGCTTAAAGATATCGCTTCCCCCTTTAAGGAGCAAAAAACAAAACAAAAACCAGCTGAAGCACAACTACTCCTCCTCTTCCCTGCCTTTTAAAATCTTCTCCATGGTTTTTACACGCAAAACAGCATCTCCCTATGTTACTAGTTCTTTCTAAAACCGCATAATTTAACTATGTGAAAGAGTGAAAAGAGGGGGAAAAAACCGATGAAAGTTGCGCTGCATCACAGACTGTTCACAAAGCAGCCAAGAGGGAAGGGTGAGGGTACAGGAGAGATCTCACAAGGCACCGATTCTCCCAAGAAGCTTCCAAATAAAAAGATACAACTTATCTACCGGTTCTTCCAGAATAAATCAACACAAAAAATTTTTTGTTACAGCAGCAAGAAAATTTTAAAAAAAAGGGAGAAAATCGCCCTCCCGCCCCCCGTATTCGCTGGCTAACACCAGCCAAACAAAATCACCCTTTGTTTTGTTTTCACCCGTCTGCTCCCATTCAATGTTTGAGCACAGGGGGCTGCGCTAAATGGAGGCTGGAGTTGAGGGGACACTTTCCTCCCCTCTGAATAAAAATGAGTAAGTAAATAAAAACCCCGAGCACAAAACCCCAACCCCAACACGGTCTTAGCGTTCAAATGCTGAACGAGCAAGTTGTTTTTTTAAGGAAAACCCTGTATAGGCACGTTTTTATTGCGAGGGCAGGCACCGAAGGCGAGCGCGCTCCGCAGGCTCTCCATGACAAAGAGCTCCCCCAGCACATCCAGGGGAGCCGGCTGGGGAGGGGGCTCGCTCCGGGATTCTGCCCTCCGAGAAGCGGGGGGGGGGGAAGAAAGGAGGAGGAAAAAAAACCTCACAAAACCCCCAGGAAAAAAACAAAAAAAAACCCCAACCCCGCACACGACCAGCCGACCGCCACGGCAGCACAAAGCCCTGCAAACACACCGAAACGGCCCATGCAGGGCTTGGGGGGGGGGGGGGGGCCGCTCCCCCGCACAGCCGCGTGGAGCTGCGCTCTGTCGCGACAGTCGTGATACTCACCGCAGGCAGGAAGCAGGCGGAAAGAGGCACCCCCCGTCCGCGGCCGCAGCTCCCCGAGGGGGCGGCGGAGAAGGAAAGGGAGGGAGGGAGGAAGGGGCAGCCTCTCCCCACGTCTCCTCAGCGGCCGGAGGCAGCGCGACAGCCCCGGCGGGGTGCAAGGAGCCCCCGCAGCGCTTCCGCCGCCCCCGCGGCTCCGGCGGGCCACAGGCAGGGCAACGGCGGCTGCCTTCGCCTTGGCGGCGGGGCGCGCGGAGAGGCGAATCCGACGGGTGCCGGCTCCCTCGCGCCAACGGCCGCGCCAACCGCCGCCTCCCACGAGCCGCCAGCCCTCTGGCGCGGCGGCGGCGGCACGCTCGCGCACCCAGCCGCCGGGGCGGGGCAGGCCGCGCCACGTCACGCCACGTCACGCCACGTCACCCCCCAAGGCACGCTGGGAGTTGTAGTCTGCGCCCTCCCCCGCCCGGCCCCGCCCCCTGCCCGCCGTGCCCCCCCCCGCCCCCCCGGCCCCGGTGCCTACGCGTGGTGGGCGTGCGAACGGGTCACATATGCCGCTACATATAGACATGTGTGTACGCGTACATGTCTGTATATGTATTTGTGTGTCTGTGTACCAGGAAGCACCCCCCCCAGTGCAATGTGTGCATTAAAGCTGATACACGTATATCCATATGCTGTCAATGGAAACCTATCAATTGTAATTAGCAGCTCTTTACGTCGCGGAAACGCGGGAGCCCTGCACGGCCGTTCGGACAAAACACACCCGTGAAATGCGTAACTTGAAGCGGTGTTTCGGCCGAAAGGCCATGCTTGCGGCAATGGAAAGACAGGCTACGGTAACCGACTTTGTTCTGCGTTTTCCCCAGCTTAAGGGAAATTGTGGCCTAGATGCGGCCTTTGAACTTATTTTCCTTTTCTTGCACGCAGCGAGGAGTAAGTAAACACCTTTCTGAGGGGAATTCCTGCTGGGCCGTTTTGCATAGCCGCTAAACTTTGCTCTCACACAGGGGCAGAAACCTGCTGAGTAAGACGGGGCGGAACGGCCCCGGCACCGCACCTCAGCGTGGCACGGCGGCGGTGGCGCTCGACACGGGCCGCCCGCGCGGAGCAGCGATCCTGTCCCCGATGGCGGCCCGTGAGCTGGCGCCGCTCTGCCGAGGAGCAGCGGAGAGCTGCGGCGGGGAAGGGAGCGACGCGAAATGGCGTGTCCGTAGCGTTGGGTCCAACGGCGCGGAGCCCCCCCGGCTTGGCTGGGCTCGGCCCGCCGGGCCCGCGAAAGGGCCCGGCGGGATTGCGCTGAACGTGGAGCACGGACAGACCCCGACGGGCTCCGCGGACGGCTGGAGCAAGCCCGACGGCGTCCGCACGCCCCTTGGCCGTGCCCGTGTCGCCTCCTGAGCCGGGGCTACCGAGCTCGGCCTGCAAGCGCCCGCGAACCGGCCTCCTCCGCGCGCCCTGAAACCGCATCGCTTTCCAGGCGAAAGAGGGAGCTCGGCGTTGCCTTGGTCCCCCAGGGCGCCGATGGGGAAGGGCTCGGGCCTGCACCCAGACGAGCTCCGTCAGGGCCGTGCTCTGCCGCGCGCGTGACCGGGCAGCACCGAGCCGCGAGGGAGCCGTTAGGCAGGGCTCGGTCGCGTGCGAACGCCTCGGCTGACGAGCCCGGGCCAAATCCCTTGCCGGGAGGGTTAAGGAGATCGGTAGTCACTCGGGGCTGACGGCGGGTCAGAGCCTGGTGCCGTGAGACGTGACGCTGCGACGAAGCACCGCCGCGCTCGTCGTCACATCTGGGGTCGGAGCCGGATCGTTAAAAACACGGAAAACATCTGGTCCTTTAACAACACAACGCAACCCCCTCGTGCAAACAGCCAGCCACCCCGAGCCTGGAAGTTGTCCCCCCGTTTCCATCCCCACGTAGCCCGCGGGAGCGTGCGGCGGCACCCGCAGCGGCCTGCCGAGGCGGAGCGGGGAGGCGGATGCGCAATCCCGCGCCGTCAGCGCGGCCGATCGCTGACGCGGGTTCAATGAGGTTCTTCGCCCCGACCTTAGAAATGCAGTTGGCTCTGAGTCAATCAGCAAACATCCACCCTCTCCACGTGTGCGCCGAGACGGGGAATCAAGGGGCGTTTCGTAACGGAGAAGGGGAAGGGAGGTGAGGAGCGAGGCTGCTGCTGTACCATCGCCCGTCGGCCGGCTGGCCGGTGGCTCCATCACTGCAATTTGCTCCTTAATTAGCAAAGCGCTGTTTGCAGCCTCCAGCCATGGCTGATGAAAGCTGCGGCCCGCCGAGCGTGGGGTTTGCTCCCCTCAGAGGCAACTGCACGTCCACCGAAGCCCAGCGCTTTCGTGGGTCTAGGACGGGCGTGCGTTCACCGTTGGCACCATTTTGCCCCCGTCCGAGCCCCGCGGGACGTCCTCGCGCTTCCTTGGCCTTGCCAACAGCATCAACGAGGAGCAAACGCTGGGGCCGGCGCAGGGCCTCCGGCACTTCCAGACGCAGGCCGTCCACCCCGGGAGGCAATTCCCCGCCTAAGAAACCGGTGCAGCGGGGTCCTCGGCCGATGCGCTTTGCGGCCTCGCCGCCCCGCTTGCAGTCGAGCGAGAGCGTGGATTTACGGCGCAGAAGCCAGGCCCCACCGCGCCTAAGGGGACCCGCGACGTGCCGAGTTAGTTTGAGAAACAAAGCGGCTTTTGAGCCCTCGGATCCCGTGAAAGCACACAAACCCACAGACCTCTCTCTCTATATTTTTGTAGGAGCAGCCAAAGCTTTTTTCCTTTTTTTCCTTATGTTATGGAAAAAATCCCGTGCTCTGCCTGCGAACGCGCACGCCAGAAGGCCGGCTATAGCTATGATTTAAGCCACATGAGCTGGTAATGGAGTAACACTCTTCCCGTTGCTTTCCCACTCGGAAACATAGGGTGAGCGTGGTGTCTTCTGGCCGGGTGAGTTCAGAGAAGAGCGGGGCTGTCGGGCGAAGGGAGAAGGTGAAGGGAAGGAGGCCGCCGCGGGGTCTGCCGAAACGCACCTTGCTTCTTCTGGTCTCGACCGCACTGGAAAACAAAATCCCTGCGTTTGGGGAGTCCTTCCTTCCTCCCTTCCCTGGGAAATCCAAGGTGCTCAAGTCGAGCGTTGCTGCTCCTTTGCGCTGTTACCCCGATGACCAAGAGCCCCGTGCCCGGAGCTGGTCGGCAGCCGGGGGCGATGGCAGCCGTCACCCCGCGTGAGTCACCCGAACGCGGAGATGCAGCTTGCGGGAGCAGCATCCCGCCCGCCCCACGCTCGCCCCGCGCCGTCCCGAGCAAGACGGGGGCTGAGAAACCGGGGAGGCGCGGTGAAGCCGAAGCCAACCTTACCCCTCTTCCTTGGGTGGCTCCTTCCATCCTCAGCGGGAGCCGAGGCTTCCTCGGCCGTGCATCCGGAGGCACCACCCCGCCGGGCCCTCGGATCCGGCACCCACGACGACTTAATTGAAAACCAAGAAATGGAGGGGAAAAGCGCTGTTTTAAACCCGTAGCCCCAGCTATGAGAAAAGGGGAAGGGGAATTAAACCGTCTTTCTCGCTGAGCTCCTGATGAGTCATCCGGATACCAAGGTGTGGTGCAAAAGGCGGCAGCGCTCGGTGGATCCACCCTTGCTGGGCTCAAGCAGGTTTTTGGGGCTACGTGTTGAAATTGCGTCTGGGCGCAGCCAATTTCCCAGGGGAGAGGGGGTTGCTCCGACGTCGGCAAACCCCGACGTGCCGTTTCAGCTGCTTTGCAGCTCTCGGAGACCGGAGCGGGCGCAGCGAGGGCTCCCGCACGCTTTTGGCTCCCACTTTTGCACAGCCAGCAGCTCCCAGCGTGCAAAAGGGAACAGCAAAAGCGGGAGAAATAACACGAGCAAAGAGGCAGAAAGGCCCAAATGAGGATTTTTCCAGATCGGCGCTGGACCCGGCACGTCGCAAGCCCAGGGCTGACCTACGGAAGGACAGGAAAGGTGGGGGGTGGCTGCGCCCGGGTCCAGGCAGCGGGAATTTTCCCTGCCTAGCAACAGTTGTCATGTAGCAGCAATAACACTTGGCAATTTTCAGAGCCCTTGAGAAATACTAATTAATCTCCACATCAGCCTTGCCAGGTAGGCAGCTCGATATTTTCCTCGGCGTTTTACAGCCTGGGAAAAAAACCAGAGCGACCTGTCTGAGGCCGCAGCGAGAGAATTGGGATCCAAGCAGCGAGAGGCCGCACGTGCCGGGGTCCCTCTGGGTCCTGCCGCCGGAGCTTGCCTCGGCTCGAGGTGCTCCGGGGCCGGGGCTGGGCCCTGGCAGGAGGACGCTGCTCGGGTGCTTTTCTTGCAGGGGGTTGACTTCGGCGGTGCGGTCTGCAGAGCTGCCGAAATGCCGGCAGCACTCGCAGGCTGCCTCAGGGAAAGGGGATTGATGCAAAGGAGAAATAAAACCACCCGCAGACAAATAAGCAATGAAACAGGAGGTTTTAAGAAAGCGCCTGCTTTCCAGGGAAGTGGGAAAAAAAGATCCAGTGGGGGGACTTTGTGCTTGCACTGGCATTTCACAACTCCGTTTAATTGCGCTAATCCGCGGGATGATGCCTCCTGACAGTCACCTTCACGAGCCGCTTGCGGTCTGGCTCAGCTGCCTCGACTTCAGAGCTATCGACGTCTTCCGTAAATAACCCCTGAGTAAAACCGGTCAGGAGACAGTGAGTCTGTGCTCCCTCCTGGCACCGGGGACGTAGCCTGGAGGTCCATGGCCAGAGCCCAAGCTGCTGCTTAAGTCCGCGTGCAGGAAGGCGCAACATTTCCCTGGACGTCCCGGGGAGCGGACAGGCACGGAAGATGAAGATGAAGTGGGGGGAAGTGGGGAAAGGTGGGGGGGACCAGGGCTGCCGGGGGTCTGGGCACCAGATGAAGTCAAGCCAAGGAGTGGGCTCCTCGGGTCCTGGAGCCGGGGCCGACTTTCCTCGCCTTACACCCGCGGTGAAGCCGTGCCGCAGAAGGCAAAAAATCACCAAAAATCACCAAATCACAGGAAGATTGCAAGGACCATCAGGCCCTGGGATGCAGCTGTTTTGTTTTTCCTTCCTTATGGTTTAACGCACAGTTTACAGCTTGCTATTCCCATTTTATTGGTTATGCTACGTGGAGAACATCGAAACAAGGCTTTTGGTGATGCCATTTGTCAAAGCAGAGGAATATGGTTTGTGCTCTGTAAAATAAAAACGGAAGGACAGGTGAAATCCTATTGCCTTGTAGTTAAAGATGCTACAGCAACAACAAGTACTGTTTGTCACTTTTATCCGAGGGATCCCGATTATTATCCTAGAGGAGCTAAAGAGAACCATGATTTCAGCCTGGTAGTGAGCAATTTCCCCGAACACTGACTGCAGTCAAAAAGCCTTTCTTTGCAGTGCTCCTTTACAAACACATTGTTTTGCAAATTAATGCCCACAATAAATCCACTTGTGCAGACTTTATTAGTAGGGACGAGTCATTCATTAGCTGCTATGGCATGCAATTCAGTTAAAATATAGGAAGACACATGTTTACAATTAAGAATAAATAAAAAGCATCAGGGTTTTTGCATTGTAAGAGTGGGATAATTTTAGCCTAAGTAGAGCTGGTCAAGATACCCCTCATGCATAATGTGCCTTGTGCCTGCAGCTTTTCTGAATGAATGAATGAATGGTGAGACGCTTCGTTTGTGAATGGTGCACTGGATAAGGCACCGCTGGTGTCGAGCCCTTGGTCACAACTCTTCTCGCATCTTTTCTGCTTTGTGGTCAGAGGACGGATTTAAAAAAAGCAAAAGAAACTAAGGAATCAATGAGACAGTTCAGCTAGGATGTGATTTAAGTAGTGCTACATTTCATTAAAGCTTTATATCCAGCGTTTTCCTGAATACTGAACTGTTCTGTGGAAGTGCAGGGAGAAAATGTACCATAGCTCTGTTCCTCGGGACTGAGTTGACCAGAAACAGTTACTGAGTGGTCACCGCTACCTAGAAAATCGGTGTTTTGCATCCTGTTGAGTTTCTTGGTGCCGGCCCCGACGCGCTGCCTCCGTTGCGGATTTTGGCCGGCTTTCCTGCTGCACGTCTTGGGTCTTGCCGTGGCATGAAAACCTGCTCCTGGGAACGCAACGGACGCCTGCCCGGGCTCCGGGAAGCGCCGAGCAAAGAGGACACGAGGGGGAAAATCGGATTTTCCTTAGGTGCACGAGGAAATGCATACTTGGGCTGGGTGTTCAGCACCCGTCGGGCCTGACTCTCCGTCACCTTTTGCCTCGCGTGGGTCCGTTTACACCAGAGTGAGGAGGCTGGATGCTATTTTGCCGCCTTGGCATTTTGTGCCAGCTGGGCAGGAGTGAGCAAGGCACCGGCCAGCGCAGCATCTGGCCCGTTTAAGCAAAATCTCCCCCTCCGAGTCCCCTCTCAGAAAGGGGAGAGGAAAAAAAAAGGGGGAAAAAAAATCTGGTGGAGGCTCACAAACTCCTGGTTTCTGTACGTCTGCCCAAATATGTATACAGATTTTGATACAACAGGCACACTATTTTTAGTTTCCTTTGGGGTATGTTTGGGAGCCAGCCCTTAACTGTTGCTATGCTGCTATAGAAACGGTCTCCATGTACACTGACATGTTTACAATTGTTTTAAACGCCATAAACTTTCAAGGGCAAAGCCGAGCAGCTTATTTCCATTAAAGTCACTGCCTGCCGCGGCTCTCTCTTACTCTCGCGTTTATTAATTTAGGCCCCTTCTCAACTCCATCCCGCCCCGCGACGGCTGCATTTGGCGGCAGGCTCGGCCGCGCGCGGTGCCACGGGGTTTGGCAAACCCGGGCGAGAACGGGCTTTGCAAAGCGAGACGTTTTCGCCAGCTCTCCCCAAACTGGGCTGCAACGGGGTATTCATTGGACGCCGGAGCGCTCGCTTAAAGCTCGTTTCCCAAAGCCTTGCGGACCGCTCAGGCCTGGCTCACGCCCGTCTGGGACAGCAGAGCAGTTGCCTAACTACATATATATGTGTGTATATATATATTTTTATATATAGATATATATATTTTTTAATATACCCAAAGTTGGGTCTCTCAATCCCTTTTAAGGACCCGCCAGAACTGCTGGGGCTGCCACCTCAGACACCGTGGTGGAGTTTCTCCTACAACCCTCTAATATGCGGGGCACGTCCATGTGCATCCTCAAACACATCCAGGGCGCAGGCGGATGAAGCACACAGTTGCACCCCGGCCTCCTCATGCACCTCTTCAAGTGACAGCCCCAAGGGTGAGGTGGGTCAAGGGGGCGAAGGGATCTTCCCCTCGGGCACCAGCCCTGAAGCAGCCATGCCAGGACAAAGAGGTTCCAGCTGCGGCCAAGGCCAGCTTGGTGGGGAGGGACAAACAGAGGACACTGTGCTAGAAGATGCCGTGCTAGAAGGCACATGCTAGAAGATACCTGCTAGAAGGCACCATGCTAAGAAGGTACCATGCTAGAAGACGCCGTGCTAGAAGAAACCTGCTAGAAGACACCATGCTAGAAGACACCATGCTAGAAGACACCATGCTAGAAGACACCATGCTAGAAGATACCTGCTAGAAGATACCTGCTAGAAGGCACCATGCTAGAAGACACATGCTAGAAGATACCTGCTAGAAGGCACCATGCTAAGAAGGTACCATGCTAGAAGACACCATGCTAGAAGAAACCTGCTAGAAGACACCATGCTAGAAGACACCTGCTAGAAGACACCATGCTAGAAGACATCATACTAGAAGACACCATGCTAGAAGACATCTGCTAGAAGACACCATGCTAAGAAGGTACCATGCTAGAAGACACCATGCTAGAAGACATCATACTAGAAGACACCATGCTAGAAGACATCTGCTAGAAGACACCATGCTAAGAAGGTACCATGCTAGAAGGCACCATGCTAGAAGATATCTGCTAGAAGGCACCATGATAGAAGACATCTGCTAGAAGACACCATACTAGAAGACGCCATACTAGAAGACACCGTGCTAGAAGACATCTGCTAGAAGATACCTGCTAGAAGACACTGCGCTGGAAGACCCAACCAACCCCCCCTTTTTCTGTCACAAGGAAATAGCCCATGCCGCCTCCAGCAGCTCAGGCTTTGCCCTATGTCCTGCTGCCTGCAGCTGTGTTACAGGGGCTGCTCTGGAGGACTGGGAGAGCCGATGGCCGTGCGGCTGATCCTTCCCCCGCTGGCTCCTCACCCCACGGAGCTGGGCAGGAGCTGCACAGAACTGGTTTTCCCTGTCCAGGAGCATCTGTGGCCAAGCCTGGAGAAGGATTTGGCCTCCAGGGCCTGTGTCTACACCGGGTACTTTGAAACCTGCATTCGCTAAAGCGGCACGAAGCGCCTTAAATGCTTTGCTGATTTTCAGCCTGGTTATGCAGAGTTAGCTGAAATTGATAGCAATCAGGGCTACAGCAAAGTAAAGGAAATGAACGGGGCTTTGCACTCTTTTATTAAATTTGCTGGTAAATCCATTCAAAGCTAAATGGCCTTGGATGTAGGCAACACCTACTTTGTCTCTTTCTTGTGCAAATACCTGGTCATTATTGGTAATTTCATCCCTGCTGCTGTAGATTATTTATGTTTACTAGGTCATGCAACACAGAATAAGAAAACCTGACTGAACAAAATGAATCAGCTCTGCTGTGCAGAGCAGAATGAGACAAGATGGGGGAATTATCCCTAATTCGGAGCTGTGAGGCAGAGGGCCAAGGAGGTTCAGCAAAGGGCTCCAGCTGCGACGAAGGGACCATCCCAGATGTGCTGGGAGCTCCCTTCCCTGGCCGTCCTGCCGTGTGTGCCCCATTGCACTCCAAGGAAAGAGGCACTCCTGACACTGCAATCATGTCCAGCTTGGCTTTCTGCACATCTTAGCAAGTCCCCAATTAAATGCATTTTTCCCCAGGATGGATTGTGCATGGAAAGTGTTCAGAGGGAGGAGACGAGCACGTCCGCCGTTACAGCAAGAGGGGAGTGTACAGGGCTGAGCTAAAAATGCCTCTGTGTGGGGGTACAAAGACAGTGGCCTGTATTTCATTTTGGATTTATTCCAAGGGAAACCATGTCTGCTCTTGCTGCTGAGCCGAGCTTTTGCTTGGGGCCCGCTCCTGTGGCTGGTGCAGGGGCCGCGATTCGGGCGCAGTGGCGAGCTGCTAGAAATATTCCGGCCTGGGATTTCCTCTTCCTCCAGTTTCGACTGGAGCCACCCTTTTGCTCTTCCAAAAATACTAACTTGGAGATACATGTCCCAGTCATCTCCATCCTCCCGCACTGGATCGCAGGTGCCTCTGTCCTACTGGCAAGGCAGGCGTGAGTGGATCAGGCTCTCCTGCATAAATTAATTGGGTGTGCACGCGGGAACTAAACGGGCGCTCATGCACAAACTGGGTGCTCATGCATGCATTAAATGGTTGCATAAACATGAACTTCTTTGGCGCTCATGCATGAATGAATTGGGCACTTACACATAAATAAATTGGGTGCTCATGCGTGAACTACTTGGGTGCTCATGCATGGATTAATTGGGTGCCCCTGTGCGAATTAATTGGATGCCTGTGCGTGGGTGCAGTAAAACCTGCAATTTATGCCTATTCCACCCCTGGCCTCTGCGAAACACTTATTCAAGAACTGTTTCAGCGTAGATCCATTATAAACTCTATTTTCAACATCATCACAAGCTTAATATGCATCAGTTACAAACCCCACTCTTCCTCCGTGCGGACCCGACGGTCGGGATGAACACGGCAACAGTGCATGCACGCACTCAATGACATTTCACTCCCTGCCCTGGAAAGCAGATTAGGGAGGTTAACATCACTCACCGCACTTGTATCTATTGCAAACTCCATCCCTTGTCCCTGTGGACTGGATTATTGGGATCAATGTTGTCACAGTCTGAGTATATGGATTCTTCACACACTTCGCCCCTTCCCACTGTGGACCAGACTACAGGGGATGATATTAGAACAACCTGAATGCATGCTTACTGCTAACTTTGCACTTTGGTCCTGCAAAGCACAGAGCCAGGAAGGCGACCACGGCCTGAATATACATCTGTTGCCAACTCGCCCCGGGACTAGATTATCAGGGTTCACATCATCGTCATCTGCATGCTTGTTGCACGCTTATTGCCTTGCCTTACTTATTGCCTGGCCTTACTTATTGCCTTGTCCCCGCAAAACACACATCTGAGGACATTATAGCAGTTTGAATATATTGCCACTCAAATCGCACCCGCTGTCCCTCTGTGGGGGTGTCACAGGCACAGGACGAGCCAGACCAGGCGGTTGCTTGGCCCGAGCTCCCTCCGCCGAGCTGCAGAGCCCGCTGTGCCGCACGGGGCAGGGTTTGCAGGGGGCATCAGCTCGGCAGACAGGCGTTACGGAGTCACGGTGCAGAAACGCAGGCGCGCTGCAGGTAGAGGAAACGCTGAGATGACGGAAGGGAGCTGGACGCATCCTCTTCTTTTTGCACTGCCCGTGCCCTCTTCCTCCGGAGCCTGCCTGCCTTTTCCAACCGCAGCCAGGGCTTCGACCAGCGGGACATGGGCCTTTGACTGCTGAGGGACGGCAACCTTCGACTGCCCCTCTGGAGCCGGCTGCCCCTCTCCAAGGGGGCTGGATCAGAAGGAAACAGCTAATAGTACTAGAGGGAGGGCTGCAGGCTGGCAGGGAGGTTTCCCCTTGGAGGAGGGTCGTGGGCTTGCTTGGCTTGAAGATGGGACTAGATGGCACTTGGAGAAGAGGTGGTTACAGAAGTGGTCAGGAGGATGATTCGCAGGGTTAAGTTACGCACAGAACGGTTTTCATGCACCGCTGAAATATTTCCTGCTTGACAGAGCTGCGACAAGTCTCCAGCAGCTCGGGGAAGAGGCTGGTGCTGCCTCATGCTGTATCCCTGCAAGCAGCTTGGGAGCTCTCCCGGGGAAGCCCTCGTTGCAGGACTTTCGGAGAAAGGACTTGCTGAATTTTTCTTTTCCTGGAGCAAGGACACCTATGCATATACACTAATACCCACAGAAGTCTGGAGACGAGGTAGGTCCGGCGCTGCACGCAGACCGACTGGCACAGGCTCCTCGGCAGCAAGCAACCCTAACCCCAACCCTAACCCAAACTTAGCTAAGCCAAAACAGATTTTTCTTTTTTAATTAGCTTTTCCTTTTAAACAGTTACGCCGTCTTTGCTTCCTGCACTCAGCGTGGTGGAGGGGAACAAGCCATGGGCGGAAGGAAGCCGCTCTCGTCGCCGGCCAGACGCGATCGCACCGGCCGAGCCCCGCAGCCGTGGGGTCGGGAGCGTCGCAGGGCTCCGTGTCTGCAGGCAATTACAGCAGCGCCGGATCCGGCGTGCGCCTGGGCAAAACTCTGTCCGGGAATGCCTGGGCCCTATTTCTATCCTCGCTCTCTTTGCCTCATTTCGTAACTTCTCTGACTTCAGCGGGGTAACTCCCGGTTTTGGAGAAAGTCCAACGCCAGGCCTTGCAACCTGCATTGCCACCCCTTTTCCAGTGATGACGGCTGAACGTGCAGCGTTACTTGTAAACATTTGCTTGCATTAGCAAAGAAGCCACGTGCATTGCTAAAACGGTTCACCGAGGGAAAGCAGATCGCTGAGCGGTGCAGGCAAACGACTCTTGATTCAGAAGCCACCAAAACCTCAGGAGGGATCTGCCTGTGAGCAGCAAAAGAATTCAGTGAGCGCCCTGCGACCCAGGCTGCTCCATGGCTCTCACTAGCTTTAAGCTAACGCTGTCAGCAGATGGGAAAGGGAGAACTTAAATAGTCTTAAGTAAACTTGGCCACTGAGGAAGAATCGAGGAGCCTTATAATAACTGATGAGACTCTAAATCTGGAAACTGTTCCCCACCCGACACTTTTAGATGAAGCCCGAGTGCAGGCACTTACGGAAAGATGTAGAAATTCAACCAGAGACGCTAGTCTGTCAAGACGAGTTTATGCACACGATTTGTTTATGACACATAAACCGTAGTAATGCCCCAGCGAGACCTAATCCTGGGAGCCGACCTGCGTGTGGATGTGTCGGGAGACGACTGTCCTCTGCCCCTGCCTCGGCTCAGGCTCCCAAGAGACCCCGCGAGCCATTCGAGGGGAAGCTTCGCGAGGACAGGCTGAGATTTCCTATGGATTTTGGGTGGTGTGTGAGCATGTTCCCCTTGCCAAGGAGCGCCTCGACGACGCAGTGGGGATTTACTCAGCATTTCAGGCTTCGCTTTTACGAGCGCTCAGGCAATAAAAGAAGCACGTCAGGAAAGTGGATGGAACACTTTAAAGGTGGTGGGAACCGGGTGCTGAGACTGCAGCCGCTCGGATTTATGGGGCCAGAAAGCAGCCCAAATCCCCCGACCGTGGAAAGACGCTGGGGAGGGCACGGGGCTGCGGCTCGTGTCCTTCTCTTCGTTTGCTTGCTGGGACATAAAAAACTCCCTCCGCGCCGCCAGCATCGCCCGCAGCACCGCTCTGCTCCGCTCAGCAGCTGCCTCTCTGCTGTGTTTCCCCTGGGATAAGTCCCCAGGCCAAAGGTCTTCTGGATTCAGCAGCCAGGTCGAAAACCAAAGTCGGAGGAACGGAGCCCCAGCAGCAACCCCCGTCACAGCCCAGGTCAGGCTGGCTCAGTTTTACAACCTTCTTTTTCGTGCAGCAAAAACTCCCAAATTTTGATTTTGGGTCAGCGCCGAATGTTTGGCTTAACTTGAAACCAAGTGTTTCACTCCTTTTCCAAGTTATTTAACCCTTGAAAAACACCCCCCAACACACACACCTTCTTTTCTCTTTTATCACTGAAGTCATTTTCGAAAGTAAAAATGACACCGCGAGACCAAAAAATTCAAACAATGTTTTGCTATGGAAACGCCAATGTAAGACATTTAGCTTAAAAAAGAAGGCAGAAATGACACACTTTGATATCTGCAGATTTTTCACCCTTTGATGAACGAGACGATGCCAATATTTTGGCGATGCCAACGGACCTTTCCAAAGGAAGGGGAAGCTCGGTCTGCAAGCAGAGCTCTCATCTCCGCAGTTGCCAGGGTGAGGTGGTGGGCTTAGGCACAAAGTCGGAAAATTCAACATCTTGCGGTTTGTTGCAGCAGCCAGATTGTATTTCTGATACCGGATGAACACCTGAAAAGAGGGGTTCTCACAGACGGCACGCTTATCCATCTCCCTAGTACGCTAAAATGCTTTAAAATACGGGAAAAAGAGGGGTTCTCACAGACGGCACGCTTATCCATCTCCCTAGTATGCTAAAATGCTTTAAAATACAGGAAAAAGAGCGGTTCTCACAGACGGCACGCTTATCCATCTCCCTAGTACGCTAAAATGCTTTAAAATACGGGAAAAAGAGCGGAGCAGGTTCTGCTTTGCCCTTGCGCTGCTGCAGACCATCGCATAGGAGCAGACTGCAAACAACCGCCCAGACGGCCGCTGCATTACTGATTAGAACAGGCTACTGATACTGAGCACAGGTCCCAAAAAGAAGAGGAATAGAAGGCAAAGAAGGTAAAAAATAACATTTCTTAACTGCCAGAATAAAAGGACAGAAGAAAAAGGGGGCAAGCAGAATGTAGGCCTGCAGGAAAGCCATCAGTCGTAACTTTTTAAGGTGTTTTCCTACTTCTTGGTGGAGGGAGGGAGAAGGAGGCCCCTCAGCGCACTGCATTAGGCAGCATTTTATTTATGATTTGAGAGTATACGTAACATATGCTTCCTCGCTGCTGATCGTCAGCGTCCCCCAGGCCCAAGCGTCCTCGCAGCCGCTCGCTCGTCGGCGGTGGCGAGCTGCTAATTGCGGCTTTCCTCTCCCAGTGCATCCTGCCTGCTAATTCCCAGTGCCGGAGCCCTGCCGTCATTTGCTCTGGAGGTCTGGTCTGGAGAAGCAGCAGCACATTTCCACCCCACGTGCACCAAACTGCAATAAAACCTTCTTCCCAGAGACTTTCGCCGGGAGGCTCCCGAGTCCGGGTGGGAGGGGAAGGGTCCAGCAGGAAGGATGCCCTCGCCGGGCTGGTACCAGCCCAACGATTAAGCTGCAGCTTAACCTTAAGTCACGAAATCACTTTGCACCTCAGATTTACAGCCAAGAGCTTCTCCTGCTAAGGCCACAGCCCACGGGAGCCTTTAGGCGCGTTCCCCACCGCGTGCACCTCGACACCCCGGGCGATGCTTCGGCGACGAGGGAGCTCCTTAGCACGGCCGGGTCAGCGCCCGGCTTTGCAAGGCCCCGAGGTGGAAACCACCAGGGAAGAGGAGCCAGGGCTCTTCTGCTGAGGGTTTAGACACGACTGCGGGACGGGAGGTGTGAAACTGCAAACATGACGCTAGGCACAGTAGGAACGTGAAGAGGAACCCAAGTGCAAACCCGTTGTTTCTTCTGGCCTTTCCCCTTTTGCTGCAGTTGCAGCGGGATGGTCGGCAGGGCCACGGACTGCTATCTAAGGCCCGTCTGGCAGCAAGGCCCTGCCGTCAGCAGACCCCTCGATCCGAGGGCGTTCTTCGAGCGTGCTGACCCCGTCGTTGCCCAGGGGCTCCCCACCAGCAGCACAGCCTCCTGCATGCCCGGCACTGCAAAACAAATTCGGGGTTTCTAGACCAAACGGATTTATTTTAAGTACCTCTACCCACCCGCAAAGCAAAACTGGGGGGTGGGGGTGCAAAACAGCAGCCTCGAATCTCGAAAGCTCGAAAACCCTCTTCCTGGAGACTCCCGGGCGCGGGGCAGCCGGGTCACGTCACCTGGGCGGCTGGAGAAGCAGCCCCCGGGGTCCCCACAAATGGGGTCGTTCTGCAGCTTTTACAGGACTGTTGAAGCCCCCAAACAGTAAAACTTTAAAAAATCCACGTTTCTTGCTAAAAGCTGCGCCGTAAGCGTGCTATTAAAGCTTACTAGCTTTGAGGCCGCATTAGTTAATTGTTGGGCTCTTCTCCTGGCGTTGGCCTCGGCAGGGCCACGAAAGGGAAGGTGCTGGTCCCGCGAGGAGGACGGACCGTTTCCATCACGTGGTTTTATTTTTCCCTTGCTAGGTTATTCCCAGAGACAGCGGGGTTTGGCACATTGCCCTCTCGACAGAGCCTGCTCACAACCGTCCCCTTGCGAGGAGGATTCGCAGTTGTGTTTCACCCCCGGCCTGGCCCCGGGGAGCTCCTCCTGGCTCTGCAGCCCAAGAGGTACCTTGGCATGGGTGGAACTGCTGTGGCCAGCGGACCCCCGGGGCACCTCTTGCCACAAAACACAAAACCTTCCCCCAAAGCCTGCCGCAGGCTGCGGGCCTCTGCTTGCCCCGTGCTCTGGTGCCAGCTCACCCTCAAAGCGAGGTGCCTCGAAGGTGGGAGCGAGCTTCTCCCTCTGTCTCCCGCCAGCTCCAGCTCTCCTTCCTTCCCACTCCTTCTTTTTTAGCCGTCTGAGTTTTCCTTCCCCTCCCTAGACCTGTGCCCCTCAGGAGGCTCAGGCTCAGCTTTGGGCTCCGCGCAGCTGCCAAGGCTGCCGCTGCTCAAGGGTGGTTTCCGCAGCCCCCACCTCCTCGCCCTGCCCCGGACAGGCTCCGCCGCCGTTGTCTCTTTCCCCATCGTCTGGTCCCACCCCTTTCCAAAGTTCCCCAAACTCAGCTGCTTTTCTCCAAAGAGCAACTTGGATGACAGCAAGGCCACCGAGGTGATGATGGGGAGGGAGGAAGGCTGCCGGACGCCGCAGAGATGCTGCCGGTCCTTGTGCAAGCGCCTTCCTACACGGCAACCATCCCTCCTGCTTGAAGGAAGCCTGTGCTCAAAACCGTGGTATTGAACCCAAGTGGAGATGCATTTTGGGGCTGTTCATCCCCACACTGTTGTCCCCTCCTGCAAAAATCAGTTGTTGGAGGCGTCGGGACTGCCTTCTGAGCTCTCAGGAGCACCATCTTCACCAGCTCAGGGACTTCTCCCACCGCTACACGTCTCCGATGTTCCTCGGTGTGAGCCGTAAATCACAGCCAGCCCAATCTGCCGGGCTGAGAGTCCCTCAGATGCCACAAGTGCCACGGAGCGGACCTGCAGAGCACTCACTCTCCCTAGCAAGGCTTTCATCCCTGTTTTGATACCTTTCCAGGCTTGTGCGCATTTTTTTTTTTTTTAGTGTAATAGCTCATCTATTCATATGCTCCTCATACATTTATTAATGACTAAGGAATCACTTGTGCCATCCGCCGTAATTAAACACATCAAATCAAATCTCTGCTGTTATTACAGATGGAGCAGGCAAGCTTTTTTTGCACCGAGCTTATAAAAAATCACTATATTAAGATCCATGGCCAACAAAATGTAGACTGAGCGTTTCTGAAACTTAAAGCTGCGCTGCAGAATGGCTCGGGAGATCAAAGGGTTTCCAAGTTCCTTGAAGCCATGCTTGAAACAAACAACAGTTTTTTTCAAAATCCTGCGTTTTATTTAAAGATCAATGGCAGGCGATGCCTCGCGTGTTTATTCTCAGTTGCTAGCGGTTTGCTTGCCACCAAAACAGTCCTTTCCTTAACCCCTTCCCAGGCCCTTCTTGCAGGCGCCCACCCTACGTTGGCTGCGTTAAGCCTTTCCTTGCTTCAGCGCCTTTCGCTCAGCTCGGGCGCGTTTCGGAGGGCCGAGTGACGGGGCTTCGGTGACAAGGGCTATGAAGGTGAGCTGCGATTTTCAGCGTCCTGGTCCATTTAAGGAAGAACCCACCCGAGCCGTTACGCGGCACCGTGTCAACCTCCATCCGCCGTGTCAGGCGGTTACGCGAGTGACATTTCTCGATAGTACGAGCTATTGTCACGGTATCTATTTTTACAGCACTGCACCTGGTAGGAAAGGACACGTAGCAGCAGAAAAAAAGAAATATTTGCAAAAGCATCAGCCTTTGTTTTCGGCTGCGACCACCTCTTTTATGAATTTGCAATTGCGCAGCGCGCCCGCGTGCTCTGCCCATCCCCGTTAGCTCGGGGCCCTGGTTACCTGTTTCCAGCAAACGGTGGCAGAGCTCTCACAGACTCTTACTAAGGTCCCACATGGCTTCTCAGAGAGTGATGGGTGGCTGTTGTGCAAAATAATGCTAATTTCTCGGTGGGAGGAAAGGCTGTAAGTTAGCCCAACCTGTACGAGGCACTAGAGAATCCACACAGGAGAGTTGTAGAAGCCATGCTTTTGGTGACACTGCTCACACAGCGGCTTGCTAGTGAAAAGTGCCCAAGATTTACACTTCTATTTCATTTTCTTTTTGAGATTGCCAAGAAGACTGGTGGAGAATAAACAGAGAGGGGGGCTGAAACAAAATGTCTTCCAGGGCACCATGTTCCTGTGGTGTTTCCCATCTTTTCTGGCATGTCCCAGGTCCTCCTGGGATACCTGCCCTCCAGAACTGGCCGACAGAGTCCGTGTGTGCCCGTCAGGCACGTTTTACATGAAGAGGATGTAACAGAGGGGAGCAATAAGTGAAAATGTCCTCCTCCGCGGGAGACCAAGGTGAGTCACGGAGCATGAACGACTTTCATCAAGACAACCTCTAAAGCGAGGAGAAGCTGTAAATGTGGGTCCCGGCCCTGTCTAAACTCCATAAACGTTCCCAGGAGGAGGACAGCAGACAAAGGCAGTGAAGGAACAGGCCCCATTCCCTGTACAGCAGCACTAGTGTCCCAGTAATTAAGATTTAGGCCCAGCTGTTGTTGAGCGGTGGTGCTCAAGCAAATCAAAGCTGTGCCAGAACCTCATGTTTGGTGCGTCTTAAGTCTACACTGGTAGGAAGCAATATTCTGGCATTAAACCACACCACAGTAAACAGCCAAAAAGTTTTCTTGATGGTCCATTAGAAGCAAAAGAGACCAAATAATACTGTAGGCATGGCCCAAGGGGCTCCACGAGCGCTGCCTGCCCAGGTAGGCACCCCCACAGCTCTGCAGAGCTTGGCGCGCTCGTTTGGAAGAGACCGTGACTTCAGGTATCGCCGCAGAAGAAATAAAACTCATGTGAGAGATGGGGGGAAGGAATTAATCAGGCTAAGAGTGTTAAACTCCTCTTTGAACATCACCCGCAAGTCCGACAACCTCTTTGGAAGGGCTGCTCGCGAAGGAGTCCTGTCTGACACCCGAAGGCATTGCAAGATGAGGAAGGAGATGCGAACCAGCTGCAGGACAAAACACACTGCCTCTGCAATATTGCCCAAAACCGAGCAAAATGTACAAACCGTTGAAGAAGGCAAGAGCATCCACGGCAGAGGCCAGGGCAAGGGCTGCCGTGGTGGCCCTGCAAGAGCACGCCTCCCGCCCGGGGGTCCCCCTCGGCTCGCTTTGGGCTGGCAAGAGGTGCCCTGTCTCACCAGATTCCTGTCTAGCTCTGGGATAGAGAAACGACAGAGTCCAGTTAAACTTTTCACCATTTTCTAATATGGCATACCTTTCCACCATTGCTTGGCTTAGGATAGGCATCTTCACGAGGAGAAGCAGAAAATACCCAACTTCAAGAGGTAAACAAGTCGTTCCCTGCCAAAGAGAGTCACCGTGCCCTCAATGAAAAATTAAGGGCAAGCTTAGTGTTTGACTGCTTGACCAAAGACTCCCGTTACCATTTCAGATCATGATGCAATTTAATACCCAATCATTTTGTCTTTAAAAACCAATCCACTCTGGATGGCAGGGTTGTGTGTCTACATGCCATTCATCTTGCCTCTGCGTTAAACAGCGAGCACTTTTGACCCAAGGGACTTTGCTTTCTACAGAGGAAATAAAATAGGGACAAAGCTGACTCAGATCGAAATAAGTCCCTGTGAAAGCCAGGCTGCCTGGGCGTCTTCTCTGGAAAAAGGCAGTGCCCTGGACAAGAGACGAACGGATAAGGCGAGGTACTATTATTTTTAGCTCTCCGGAGAGGATAAAGGCAAGGTAAGCACAAGAACAAATTTTCACGCACACACGCACGGAGCAGTGGCGAAGGGGGACACCGTGGCCCTGCCACCCCACCGGCTTTGTTGCAAATGGGCGCTGGGGTGCGAAAGCCCGATGCGAAGTGCCGTCTGGATAAGACATACCGATACAGCAGCGTGGCAGGTGGCAGAGCAAGAAGCCAGCAAACGCTCATGCTGGTCCCTTGCCGGTCCGACGCCTTCGCCGTGTGCAGCGCAGATTTAGGGGTTTCACCAGCAGGATGGTGCCACCTCGTCATCCCCAGCCCGCGGGGACCACCGCGGTGCAAAGGTCCCAGCGAGGGCCCAGCTTGGTCCCGGCCAGAATTAGGCTTCTTCCTAGCACAAGGGAGTCCATCCCATGGACGGAGAAAGCAGTATCTTCCGTGTCTCTTTGCCCTAGAAGTGGCTCCCCACACTGCGGTCCTTGCTCAGATGTTTGCAAGGAGCCAATGTCCAAGAGGTCTATCGGGCTGAATATTTGTGGGAAGCGAACTATGAGACATCTCTCAATAATCTGTGAGATGTGGTCCTAAATTCACAAAGAAAAGGCTCTGTCAAAGCAACAAATAGCCACGGGGCTTGCCCAAACGCAGCAGCTCATCCAGACAGATATTTTGACTGTGACTTCAGATTTGCTCTGTTTAGAGATTGTCTCCAAGCAGAGGAAAGCCAACACGGCACCGCAATTCTCTGCAAATTATTAGGTTAGTTCCAAACACAATGTCGCTGCAGTGCTTTTGAATGCCAAAAGCTAGTGGGAGTGGAGGGTGTTCTCATGTTTGTTTGTTTTTCTAAGATACCGTGGGCTATTTTGGGGAAACTGCCTTAGTTCCCGCTGCCTTTGGCCAGCTGCGAGACTTTCCTAGCTTCTGCCAGCCTGGAATTTGGGTTGCCCACAGCGCGCGCGTCGGCGGGCTGGCCGGGAGCCCCGCGCCGGTAGCCGCACCGGTGAGCGTCGGCGAGACTGCGTCCTGCGGGGAAAGCGGCTCAGGGAGGGAAGACCCAGGCGGCCCCCCCTCCCCAGCCCGGCTGGCAACTGGAAATGGGAAAACGGGGAGGCACAAAGCTGCGGGAAGGGTGTGCCCTGGTTGTCCCCAGCCCCTTCAGGGCACCATCACAGAGCGGACGAGCCCTCAGCGAACTGGAAGCAACGGGGACCGCGGTCCCTGGGCAGGCACGGGCCACGCTGCTGGCTTTCGGAGTGGCGAGCCGACAGCAGCTCTCGCTGCGGTTGCAGGAACCCAACTCGATGTCCCTGGCGCGGTGTTGACTTGTGGCCAGGATTTCGAGGAGGGGAAGATGTGTTGACCACGCGTTTTGCTCGGCGGGGGGGTCTGCATCTCCATCTTGCCACCTCCAAAGCCCCTGGGGAAAATGCTTCGAGCAGGTTGCACCACTGCATGGTTTGCCGCGCTGGGTCTCCCAGCTTTGCCAGTCTCCCGGAGACCGGGTCTCTCTGCCTGCTTCTTGTGCTTCCTTTAGCTGGTGGGGGGAGGAGGCAGAGAAGGCAATAGAACAACTTTAAAAAAAAAAGAAGTTACAGATCTGGAGCGCTTGGCAGCAACCCCAAGCGCAAGAGCACAGAGACCGTGAGAAAAATGTCGGTTTTCTGTCCAACTGGATGGAAATCAGCTGTCGCACTGGGACTTCACGAGACTTGCGAAGGAATAGAGGAGCGGGCAGGAAAGGGGGGAATAGCCAGCCGGGCTGCAGAAGGCAGCGTGGCAGGGCCCGACACCGTTTGTGTCCGCGGGACTTATTCCTGCAGGCAAGAGCGAGTCTGCTGTCGTGGAGAAGCTTCAGCTTCACTGCAGCTGAACGAGACTGCCTGGGCAAGGAAAGGTGGCGGCTCTGGGGCTCGGACGTTGCAAGCAGCGGAGGAAGAGGGGGGACATCATGAGCCCCGCCGCAAGCCCATCCCAGAGCCCCAACTTGCTACCAACGTGCTCGAAATGAGTGTGGGAATGTTTTGACCATAGAAGAGTTGCAAAAGACGAATAAAACACGGGAAGGGCTAGTGCGGGTATCCCAGCAGCAAGCAACGCTGGCGAAGGCGCACGCCGCGTGCCGGGCCGTCCAGGGCCAGCGTGTGGCTGGTAAGCAGCAGGCACAAGGCAAAATTTGGGACTGTTAGTTATACACGGAGCAAAGGAGCCCCTGGGCAACCACATCGCCCGACCTCGGCGCAGGATTGCACCCGGGGAGAATCACAGACCGTTGCTGAAACACGCTGGCAAAAACCAAGGGAGCGACTGGGGCTAACGTGAGCGAGCGTGTGGAATAACTGCCAGGTGAAAGCTCCCATCCTTGCAGCTGAGCCCGAGCCGAGGACAGAGCGGGAGCAGAGGAGAAGGGGAACGGCAGCACGCGGCAGGCTTTAGCGGAGGTGCACAGCTGCTTTCGGACCTCAGGCCGCTTTTCCCGTTCAGCAGGGAGTCACACAGCCATACTTGCAGCTCCAAGAAGATGCAGAAACGGGACAGGTCGCATTTGAGAGAAGAGCAGAAACCCATCGTTAAGAGAAGTGCGCGGTGGTTGTCACAGGATGGCTGGGCTTCGCCAGGGAGGCTGCACCTCTGAGGGCCCCCAGGGCTTCCCCGGGAGAATCCTTGCCCTGGCAGCAGGAATCGGCACTAAGACACCTCAAAGCGGTTGCCCAGTGCAGGGTTTTGCTTGGCACATACAGCCAAGGAGCTTGGAGGCCTGGCCTGGCTGTTTCACTTCAGGCGGTTGCGATACAGCTGGATGGAGCATCTGCTGCAGGGCCTCCTGTTTGCCCTCACCTGGTAAAAGGTGAAAGTGGTCAAGAAGTGGCAGAAATGGCTAAAGAAGCCTCCAGAAAGTCTAAGTTCTGGTTCCCTTGTTCAGTCCTGCTGCTTCCACCCTGGCCGTGTTGTGGCCACATGCAGCCTCTGTCTTCAGCACGTGGCAGCAGAGCAAGGAGCACTGCCTTGCCGGGTCCCGCGGCAGAGGTCTTGCACACTCGTCCCAGGAACTGGTCGTCTTCCTGCAGCCAAGCTCAATCACGAAGTGGACAAACGCATTTTAGGACGGAGCTGCCAAAATAAGCGCTTACAGGAAGGCTGCCCACAGACCCCAGCATACGCACCCCTAACCACAAGCATCAGGAGTCCACGAGACTCAAGATCGCTAAATAAACACATCCAGCAAAGCTAGCGTTGACTCACTGGGCCTTTGGAATGGCTTCAGGTTTCTCCCAGAAGCATGTCTCCTTCAGGAGAGGAGCCCGGATGGCTTATCCGGAAAGGCCAGGAAGGGCGGGAGGGAAAAGCGCAATCATTGAGAAAATGCAATTTAGCCTTAATGGGATTTACTTAGTGCCTACGGTCTCCCTGAAGTGATAACACCGCGTAATGGATTGCAATTCGTTAGAGGCAGAACAAGCCTTGGGGGAAAAAGCAGCACAAAAGGCACCTTCAAGCAGAGCAGAGACGCCCACGCCGTTTGCTTTTGACTCCGCCGGGCCGGGAGGGCAGGACCCCGAGGGGGGCAGAGCCTGGGCCGGGCCACAGGGCCAGTGAGCCACACCAGGTGAGCAAGAGCAGCTTTGCAAGGAAGGAAAAGGGCATTTCTCAGCCTTTTTCCATGCCACCGATCCCCGACACCGGCAAGGAGAGGATGGGAGAAGAAGGCGGCGGCAACGCCAAGCGAGGGGAAGGGAGCCGCGCACGGCATCCATCCAGCCTCGGCCAGGGCAGATGCGTGTCCTGCATGACAGTTGCCACGGATCCTGGCAGGAGACGTGTGCCGGGCTGGAGCAAAGGCCGCCCAGGATAGTCCTGCTCCCATGGAAGCGGCTGGCAGAGTGCCGTGGGCGTTTGTCAGCCAGAGCAGGGTGCGAGCGGCAGCGTAGACGGGAGCCTCCTCCACCAGCCCGGCCTGGCAGCAGCCGCTGTTTTTCCAAGTGAAACGGAAAGTCGCTTCAAAATATCTCCAGGAGCCTCAGGAAGAGCTAGTGAGCGAGCTGGAGTCAGGGAGCCCTAAAAACCTGCACCCCAGACACCCACACGGCACCTTGGTGGCCATGTGGGGCCTCAGCAGAGGACGTGTGGGGCGGAGGCTCCCTCCAGAGGGACGTGCTCGCCCGGCGAAGGACACGCATGCACCGAGCACATGCAGAGCCCTGGCTTTAATTTGTCGTGTGAGTGGCATCGCGCCGACAAGAAGCAGCAAGCCTGAACGATTACAAAGCTAGCAGCTGTCACCACTCCCCTTGCACGGGCCATTACAGGCCAGTCTGTCCACAGCTGGGAGTGGTGGCAGCCAGTTACCGTTACCGTCTTATCCTCAGACATCTATTGCTGCTCTTGCAGCCAGAGGGGTTTTCACTTTCTAATAAACCTGTTTGACAACCCTCTGTTTTGCCATAAAAAGTAAGCCTAAAGCTTAAGTCGCACTGCTAATAACTTCATCACAGCACAGACCGCCCAAAGCAATAAGCGACTTCAAACACTTCCATTAAAAAAAAAAAAAAAAAAAAAAGGGAGGCATGCTAACTCGTCCTCCGGTTTTTAATTAGAGTGACTGCGGGTGGCAGGTAGACAGATCTACAGCATCTCGCGGCCGGCGGGAGGGGTATCTGGGCTCTCTTCGGACTGGTCGTACCAAAGTCACAGGGAGAGACGGGCCATGCCTCCAAAACAGGCTCCGAGACAGACTTGGCAGGGAAGCGGGTGCATTCGGCAGCTGAGACCAGCCCCGGGCAACCCAGTGGGATGGGCGAGCCGGGAAGACGACCCTCGTCCCAGCCGGGACTCAGCGCCAGGGAAGAGGGCTTGGGCGTTTTTAAGGTGCCGTGAAGCAAAACCTCCCCTGCAATGCAAGGTTCAAATACACAAATGTTGGACACCTGAAGCTTGCCCAGGGCCCTTTCGTGAAAGACTCCACTCAGCTACACAGGCAGAGGGAAACGGTGCCTCTTCTAAGCAAAACTTGGACTTTCACTAGCACGGACCATAGCGCAAAGTTCCCTGCCGGCGTGCGAGTCCCAGCTGCCTGGGGCACCCAGGGAGGGACAGCGGAAAACCAGGAGAAGAGCCAGAAGAAGCTGCATTCCCTCCTGGTTTTCCGCTTTGCAGGCAGGGCTCCTGCTCTGCTGCTGGGACCACTGTCCTCTCCGGGGCCGGCTGCCTTCTCCATGCAGATGCCGCCAGCAGAAGAGCAAGGCAGAGCTTGTACGCGACTCCCGTCCAGGAGCAGCGGCTCCGTTCAGCTGATGGTTTCCTCCCAGCCTTCACTAGATGGTGCTCTACACCAAGCCTCCAAAGCCCTCTCCAGCAAGGGCAGGTTTCTTCTGCCGTGCGTTTTCAGTCCTACCAGCTGCAGTCTTGGGCGAGAGGAAGGCGAGCTCTGAAAGGGAGATTTCCCAAAGCAGCAACGCACACTGTGTGGTGGCAGCAGCAGGGTTTGCAGACGTCAGGTCAGGTCCCAGCTGTGTTAAAACGCAATGAGAAGTGCTGAAGCTTAGAGGAAGAGGAGGTCAGCCACAGAGAAGGCAAAAGGCAAGGCCGTTTGCAGCCTGCCTGGAAGGACCAGTTATCCCGGTTTGCATGGATTCACCCTTCATAGGGGAATCTTGTCCTGGCAGAAGAAGATGCCCAAACCTGCCCTCCTGGTGCGGGAGGGCATCATCCCTTGTAGGATGAGCTCTAAAATACAGCCAGTCTGCGGGTTTAGCTGTACTGCAGGGAGGACCATGCGGGAGCTGCAGGGCCACGGAAGAGAGGACCTCTGTTTCCTGACCGGAGAGTGACCAGAGTTTAGACAGAAGAGGGCACTTCACTCTCCCACCCTTTGCTCTCTGCTCTCTGTAGGCACACATTTCTTTGCGACTGCTTCTGAAAATGTCCCGGGTGCTTCAGTCCCTTCAGTCACAGCAGGGACAACAAGGACCAAGGTGTTAGTGTCTCCTCCCAAGCCTGTCTGGATGTTCAAGTAGCGCAGAAAGCAAGGTTGACCTACAGCCTGCATGAAACTGAAGTCTTGGAGGCTTGGACTGAGTTTCTTCCAAGATAATCAGAAGTTTCTACTCTTAGTAGCAGGCGTTGGGAGAAAAAGCCCTCCCTTCCATCAGCAGTATATTGGTGAGATGCATTTGCAGGAAACAGTCACAACTTGAGCAGGAGCTGGTCGTCTTGAAGCTGCCCTGCTTCTTTGACCAGCTCTTATCCTGGCTTTGTACACCCTTACCCTTCCCTCTCCTTTAACAGGGCCATCAGAGTTGAAGTCATGGTATCATCCTCCTCCATCCAGGCCTTGGCCTTCCTCCTCAAGAGGAGGAACCTCTCACCCCGGTCAGAGCAGAATAGCAGACTATCTTTTTTCTAGAAAGCAGGATCTGGGCAAAAGCAACCCAATCCCATCTGTAGGCAGGTATTACTGCAGAGTGTCTAGAGGCTTTTGAAGAGCAGTCAGTGATACCCAAGTCCAAGATGAGATTTCCCGGCAAGCAAGGCCCAAAACTTGCTCTTGCTCCAGTTGCACGGCCAAACAGTGAAAGACCTGTTCAGGTCACTGGACCTCCTTTCCAGGGTCGTGGGACACAGCCTTCCTTCCCTCAAAATTCAAGTGTCATCACAGGCCAGCCCTCCCTCCCACAGCTGAAGCCATGGGCTTGTGCAGTTCCTTTTGTATCAAGTAAAATCCAGTGTTTGTTGCACTGGACACAGATCCCAGCGCTGCAGAGAGCTCTGCTCAACAACTTAAGCATTAACTACTTTGAATTACAAGTTCTGTCTCTGACTGAAGCAGACACTCTCCAGTACCCTCCTGGAAGCGGTCCACGGAAAGCCCAGAGAGCCTCCTGATGCACCAAGAGGGAAGATGCCTGCTTTAAGCTTAGCACACTAATCTCTCAAATGGAGTTTGTCATCCAACAGATAAACACCCTAAGTGTGTTTATGACCCTTTGATAGGGAATCGTGCATGTGTTTATGCACGGGATGGAAGTGGAGAGGCTGCCGTACTGCTTACTGGCTATACGAGAGTGCGATCAGACAAATAGCCATGTTCCTACTTCAGACAGAAACACGATTTCAAGCTACACGCCGTGAGTTTTCTTGCCTAGTTGCCACCTCCTGCAACGCCAATGCCAAGGGTGGCTGTCCATCTTAAAGCCTCAGATCCCGGAGCCAAGATTTCTGCATCTGTTGCCATTTTTAAGTATGCTCAAGCCCTCAAAGGGAAGCCAGAAAACAGTCCCCAACAACCCAAAAAGCTCAGAAAAAGCTTTTTCTGAAAGCCAGCTCTGCATGACCAAAACCCAGGAGAGGCTGCCTGTACTCTACTGCGGATACTCTAACACTCGGAGAGTGAGACATCTCCTTTGACAAGCTGTCAAGAGCCTTAAGGGACTTTTTACTGCTTTACATACCCTGTCAGGGAAAGCCTGAGCAAGCGGACTGGCTTTGCGAGAGTCGAAAGACAGTCCTATGCTCAGAGGTGGAGTTTAAGGCACAGTCACAATCTCAACCCTAATATAATTTTAGCGGAACAAAAGGATTGGGCCCAGCCTTAAAGGCATCTTAATCGGGCGTTTCCTGGGGCCTCCTAACTCTGTGCGTTGAAGATCAGCCTTGGCTGCAGAGTGCAGAACCAAGCCTCGGATTTCTAATTCTGTAAGTAGGTGGAAGAGGGCACAGTTTCAGATGAGGCCAATTTAGTCTAGGGGGCAAAAAAAGAAAAAAAAAAAGCAAATTTATTTTCTCGATAGGTTTGTGCTGCCATAAGCAATAAGGTTGTTTCCACAGAGATTCTTTCTCTCCTGAAAAATCATTTTCTGGGCACACAGAGCAGCAGAAAAAAGAAAAAAAGGCAATTTCACCAACTAGGTAGGAGTTTTCCTACTTTTTTTCCCCTGAACAGCTTCCCGGCCCCTTGGAAGCATGTTGGCAGCCAGTCCAGCCTTCCTTGACACCATGTTTACTTGCTCATTGCCTTTTTAGAAAAGTTTAAAGATCAAGGGGATTGTCGAGGGGTGTGAGGAGATGAGTAATAAGGAACCAACCTTCAGAAGCCTGCTGCGGCTGTTGAGGAAGCTGTTTAATTCTTTAAGCCAATTACTGCGTTTTCCGAAAGGCTCGGCAGCGCCTGCGTCTAGCAGTTTTATGCCAAAGGGCAGAACTGGTGAAGGGTGAGAAGCAGAAGCTCATTTTGCCCCACCGGCTTCTCTGCACTACATGTCAAAGACGGTGTCACGGCAAAGCCTATGAGGTTGTCACTCATCCTGGCAAGCTCCATGTTACGGTCGTCCAGAGCTTTCCTGGTGCGAACTCCCTTTGCCCTAACCCAAGGTCCAAGCTGGCCTCTTGCTGAGGAGAAGTGACTCCGATAGTCCATCACGTGCTCTCTTTACCTCCTCGCTCTGAGTGTCACCATCGTCCCTGCCGGCTCTGCCAGTGAAACCAGCAGCCCCCTCGGACTGGACGGGTTTCACCCGCCGGGGTTGCGTGGTTTCTGCCTAACGTCGTGCTGGCAACGCCGAGAAACACCTACTCCAACGCTGCAGGAAGCAGCTGTGCATTGCCCACGTCTCCCAGCACCTGCAACGCTACCAGGCACGTGTCACTTAACGTCACCGGGAGCAGGCTGCAGGCGCCCGAGCCGCGCTGTGACGATGTGCCCCTTCCTCCCCCTGCCCCAGCCTCGCCGTGAGCGGCACATGGGCAGGGGCTGATTGAGCGCGCGCCAATTAAAACCCGCCTAGCATGCAAATACGACTGAGTCAGTCATCGTGCCCCCGCAAAGAGGGGGCAGCCCGGGGCGCAGTGGGCTCTCGAGCACGGCAGAACCTCCGCCCGGGCAGGGCCCTCCCAGGGCTGCTCCTCGAGCTCCAGCGCGTCCTTCCTCGCGACAGCTCCCCAGCAAGTGACTAACAGCCTGCTGAAACTCTGCAGCCGTTGCTGAGGTCCGTCTCTGGCTGGTTGCGCGCATAATCCTTTAGACATAAACCGTTGACCAAGCCTGGGACTAAGGTTGGATCCAGCCGCGCCCAGGCTCCTCCGAGAAGGCGTTTGGCCAGCAAGGGGGTCCACTCCGAACGTCGTGACTCAACGGGAGGGTCTCCCTGGCACTTCCATCTGGCCCTGTCCTCCACGCAGTAAATAACCGAGTGACCTTGCCACCGGCCCTTGTTAAATCAGCGACTTATTTACGATTGAGCTTCGTTAAATCACTGTCTTACCTCAATAAAACACACTGCTGCTTCTCTCTTAGGGGTGAAGTGCATCCCTCCTGACTGCTCCGTGACGAATTGGTGTAGTCGGCAGGATGGCGAGTAGTATCACCGATCATTTATGCTGTTATTTATTTACCTGCACACCCCACCGGTGACTCCAGCCTCAGCGGTCAGCCAGGTGAGCAGGAGGGAACCACTTTTTCCCTTAAAGTTTTAGGTGAAGCTAGGATTCCCCTTGGGTTGCCCGTAGCATGAGTGGTGGCGTAAACCAGCCCTTGGACCCAGCCTGCTTTCTCTCATTTAAGAGAAGTGAAACACACGAGGGATCGTTCATTTTAAACAAAAAGGCATTTTGCTGCGCTGCCATGCCACTTCAGATCATCTAGACCCACTGAGGTCAGGCTCTGCGCCCCGCTAAGTGGGTGTCTCCAGGCAAGTTGCCCTCCCCACGTGGAGGGAGCGTTTCTCTCCAAACGCAGCCGGATTTTAACGCAAGCGGAAGCAGCGGGGGCGGCTCTGTGGGGTGATTCTCCGCAAGCTCCGCTCTCCCAGGCCGTCCCGTGACGGAGAAATGCACCCAGCAGTGACCGAACCGAGCCAGACCCACCCGGGCCTCCCTGCTGCCCCGGCAGAGATCTCCGCGGCACGGCCTCCGGCGAGCATCGCTGCGCGTGCCGTTTTCCTGGTGAGACATCCCAGGCAGCACTTTCGCTTTGCTGGCAAAAACCCCGGTGCCTCGCGGGGCTGGGGTGCTGCGGGACGGCGTCTCCCCAAAGAAATGCGTGCCAGCAACGGCGGGACGAGGAGGGGGTTTGCGACGGCGGAGCAGGGATATCCGAGCCAGAGCACCCAGCCAGCTCTGCAGCGCAAACTGCTGCATCGAGGCATAACTCGCATGCGGGGGATTTGGGGGGCTTTTTTTTTTGCTAAGCCTACACAGGCTGCTGACTAACAACCGGGATTGTGCTGAGCGGCTGAAAAATTTGCTGCAGGGAAACTCGTGAGTAGCTCTAGATGACGCTGCAAGAGTGACTTCGCTGCAGGGCCAGGCCGCCGCTGCTGCTGCCTTGGGTTGCAGCCCCAGCTGTCCCCGGAGGCCGGAGCTGCTCCAGCATCAGGGGCTTCTTGGCAGTTTTGAGACCAAATTCCCCGAAGGCCGGCCGAGGTCCTCTGGAGGCGGCTCAGCAGCCTGCTCCGCCACACCTGAGAGGACTTTTTACGTCCCATAAATGGGTCCCATAAATGGCTCGGCCCGTCAGGAAGCTCAGCCTCGGGCTCATGCACAAAATTCCCCGCTGGCTTTCTCCACGGGGACGGAGGGCCGATGCTCTCGTGCGCCGTGCGCATGAGCCCAGGTGCCTGGTGGCTTGATCCCTCCTGTTTGTCATTCATCTCTGCACAGGGGCCACACGCGAGGGTATTTCCATTCTCTCACCCGGCAGCCGTCCGCGTCCCCCGCTGCGGCTTTGGAGGGGGCTTTACGGGGCAACCTGCTTAGCGCCTTTTTTAAGGCTCCTTCATTTATCGGCGGCCACTGCCACGTACCTCCTTCCCCACTCGCATCCTGCAGTGAAATGTGGCAAGTAGGATGGCACGTTGCTGGTGCTAGAAGAAAGCCAAAGAGGAAAAAGGATCAGACGCAGCCAAGGTCCTGACAGAGACGTCCTTGCGATGCTGAACGTGTGAGTTTTGCGGTAGTTCTGTGATAATTATCAAATGCTTCCCTTCCATTTTCCCAGCATTATTACCGTTCCCCAGACTCCGCGGCTCTTTGGGAGCGCCCTCGAGGACCGTCTTTGCATTTGACTGAACAAGACGTTCTTGTTTGAGGCAGCTCAGCAGCACTTCTCAGAGTTTTCCACCCATCCTCGTAAACCGTACCAGTCGAGTGAGGAGGGCAGCTCCACTTCCAGCTGTTTTGAGCAGGGTGCATTTTTCTGGCTGATGTTATATACGAGGAGAATGTGCTTTTCATTTCACGTCAGCTTTTTGCCAGGCAAGCCCAGTTCTTCACATCAAAGAGATGCTGCTTGCTGGTGTAACGGCATGAGGAGAAGCATGAATGCAGTATCCCAAAGCAGATTGTGTGATGCTTCTTGGAGAAAGCCAATCCACCCGACACCCCAGCAGCGTCCCCGTCGGATGCCTCTGACAGCCAGCCGGGAGCTGGCCCGTGATCCCCTGAGACAGCAGGTTCTTGCATAGGGGTGGAAATGCCCACAGCATCACCAAGGCGTAGGGGCTTGTCCTGGGCCCCTCCGGAGCGATCGGACAACGTCTCATACTGCACTTGTGCGCGTTTGGCTGGCGCGGAGGGCGTATGCCCCTCGGCTCCTTTGGCAGCTGCTGGTTGGTGGTGTTTTGGGTGTAAACTACAGGGTTTGCTGCCCTTGCCCATGAGCACCCGGCTAATTCATGCATGAGTGCCCAACTAATTTATGCATCAGCACCCAGTTAATTTATGCACGAGTGCCCGACTGCACGAGTACCCAAGCCGCTCACGTGGGAGCAGCCGGTTAATTCACGCACGGGCACCCAAGAAGTGCCTGCGCGGTCGACCACATCGCTCACGCAGGAGTCCCAGACTGGTTTGGGCGTGAGAGCCCTGTTTGTCCGTGCATGGGCACCCAACCGGTGCATGCATGGGTGGCCAGTTAATGCATGCATGAGGGCCCAATTAATTTACACACATGCATCCATTTAATTCGCTCATGAGCACCTCGTTATTTCGTGTCCGAGTGCCCAACCAGTGAACGCACGAGCTCAGGCTGGAGGAAACCCAGTAAGAAGCCTGGAGAAGTGGCTGGCGGAAACCATTGCACATACTTGCTGCAACCAGCCCTGGCCCTCGCAAACCCCAGAGCAGCACCAGAGCTGCCAGACCCCACAGCCCAAACCAAGAGCTTTAGCTCTCTGCAGAGGCTGTGCTGCCAAGAGATACCAGCAAGGTCCTGTCGCAGTGGTCTCTTCTGGCACTCCCAAGTTGTAGGACGAAAACTGTTAGGCCACGCTGGAAGCAGACCAGTTCCTAACTGGTTGTTTCTGCTCTTCTCTAAGCCGTGGAGGTCTTTTAATAGCAAACGCTTCCTCGGGATCTGCCTGTGCTCCAAGCGGCCGTGCCACCGAGGCTGCGGCTGCGGCGCGAGTGCGGCTGCCGTCGGGGTATTTCGGGGGATGCCCTGATTGCTTTTCCTTTTCTGCCTTTTCTCCGCTGACCTCTGCTCCCGCAGAACCCGTGACAAAACGTGTGTTGTGCTCATGGAAAGCAAGAGCTGTCGTTTCCAGGCCGTGGCAGAGCTGCACTCGCCGACAAAGCGGCCCCCGCTCGCGGATGCAGAGCGGAGCAACGCCAGCGCTGCAGACAAACGGGACTTTGCTCTTGCGTCCACACCCGCGAGCGTATGCCCACTCACACACACGCTTTTCTCCGTCTCTGATGGAAATAATCTGTGTCACAGGTCGCTTAAGCTAAATACTTTCCAGTATTGCTCAGCCTTTTAAAATCGAGCTTTTATTAGAACAAGACGAACCAAGAAGACGAACCAAGTTACTAGATAACGTCACCGTCACTTCTTGCGGTCCCCAGTCCCAGGCAGTCCTACCCAGAGCAAGTCATATTCTTTCTCAGTCGCTTCGATACTACATTTTATCTGATACCCGGGCAAGGATCTTGGAGGCCCTTTCTCCCCACAGAGGAGAGAAAAAACACTGCTTTCTCATGTGGATATTCAAGGTTTTGAGTCAAAGTTTCCAGTGGGGAAGCCCATTACGTTGTCCTAAAGTTCATGTGTGCTCTTGCTGGAATTCTGGCTCTGCTGGGAATAGGGTCAAGATCCTGGGTTATTTCAGCATTTTTTCCCACATGTTCAGCCCATGCATGAGTCATGCCTGAGCCTGTACCTCCTTGCTGAGATGCCTTTGACAGAGCGCGTTGAGCTAATCTCCCGACACAAGGCTGTCCCAGCTCTGTGCAGATAAAATAAATATTTAGCTTCAAAACATCTAACAGTTTTCAAAGGGAATGGCCCAGTGGTGGCCTAAGCGTGTTTAGATTCTGTGCAGAGCAAAGGGTGCAGAGCCCTTTAATCATCGCTGTATGTATTTTGTGCTTTTATCTGAAGATCTTCACAGTGCTCAGTGAAGATGCTGTTCCTGTTCATCTCTGTTTTACAGATAAGGACATGGCGGCACAGAGGGGAAGAAAGGGATTTGCTCCAAGCGCAGAGAACGCGTGTTGGAGGTGCAACGACCAGACTATTTTGCATTTCAGCTACAAGGCCGATGCTGCTCTGGTGCAATGCCTTGGGAAGGAGCAAGGCATCAGAGCATTCATTTGTGTCACCCGCTGGTGCTGGTGGCCCAGCATCACTGGTAGGCAGCGAAATGGTGCCACTGGCCCAACTGAGCACCCTTATCTCAGCATCTTGCCCCTGGGCTGCACCAGCCCCGTGAAACGACACTGCCCTTGAACCTACTGGTTACACCCACGGCCTCTGGCTGTGGCGCTGCAATGGGATTATGATAGTTTTGTAGTGCTGAATTTCAGATTAAAGGCAAATCTGCTTTATACTTTGGTGCTTTGCATCATATTGTAGCATTTCTTCTCTCCAGCAGTCTCTTTTTTTTCTTCCGCTGGTGGTTTAATATAATATAATTAGTACTGAGAGTAGCATCAAGTCAAGAACAAATCAGGTCAGAACGCAACGTCTCCTTTGCCTGGGTGCTCTGTTTTTGGGAGCCCATCAGGAGATCCTCCCGACTGCACTCTTCCTGGCCTCAGCGTCCAAACCATATAGCAAAGAGCATCACGAGAGGCAGCAACGTGTCCCAGGGCTGCGGGCAGGACTGGACTCCGGGAGCACTCATCTGGTGCACGTTTCTGCTGACGCAAGGTGTCTAAGAGAAACCTGCCCCTAGCCCAGGATCTCTTTTGCTCTTGGGGTAGTCAAGGAGGAGACAGCCGAGTCTTCCCAGCTCAGACATTTTTGCCCATTGCAATGAAGGTGTAAAAATGCCCAGTAAGAGGCAGTGGGAAGCGCGAGAGCCCTCACTGGGGACAGGGCCTCACCAGGGCTCAAAGTCCATCTCCCCAGGAGCCCTGGGCTCCACTTTGTCTCTGGGAGGATTTTACCCCCGACAACCCTTCCAAAAAGTCGCTTGTTGCATGTCTGCAGTGGCAGCGAGACCCTAGGCTGAACGTTTCTGGTACAATCGGTGGTAGCCCCAATCCAAGAAATGAGGCACCGTTTCTTCTGAAAGCCACCGAGGCTTTAATGACAGCCCAGTCCTGGGCCTTACAACACGATTTTAAAAATTCCCTTGCAATTAACGTATTTGCTCTCTCAAGTCAAACGCATATTTGCCCTAACCCACAATTTGTTCCATTCAACATTCTTCCGTATCAGATTTACCCAGGAATTTTTTACTAAAAACAACTGTCTTGCAGCTTCAGTAACAGCCAGACCTACGTCCAGCCCAACGTTTACAGCCTTCAGCAGCATGTACTACCAAACTGGTGGGGAATCACCCTGCTTTCCTTCCACGGAGACCTCCAGGCTCTGCTGCAGGACAGCACTGTCGGACCGGGACACGTTTCTGGCCTCCCAGTGACTCTCTGGGCATTCACCCTCCAGAGCACTCTTCCCCCACTTCACAGCAACCTCCAAGCCCTTGCCGCAGAGGAAAACACCAAACACCACTTTAATGCTGAATTTCAGTCCCGGTGCAATGGCCACCCCCGGCCAGTATGGTCCCAGGAACGATCTCAAGTCTAGTTTTTCCAGTACCACCCTCTTCTAGCCCCACGGAGAGGAGAGGCAGCCTGGGCAGCTCAGTACAACCAGTCTCGGCAAGCAGAGTTGCAACGGTGCGTCCCTGAAGTTCTAAATCCCCGCAGCTTTCCAAGAAACTAAATCCTTTAAAATTCACCCGAATCCTATAATCACTCATGGAAACAAAGGCCGGGCAGATTATTTTTGCTAAAAAGTTGGCAGGCTTTTGGCTTCATAAAGTGGAGCTTCGTTGAGAGAAGGATCTGTTGTGGGGAAAACATCATCACGGGTATTTTGGGTTTTCAAAAATAAGTGGAAACGAGGCATTTCAGAGAGAGAAGGACTTTAAAAATAGCACATTGTGAACTAGAAGAGGAAAGTTCACACTACTTTTTTCATTCCTGTTTTCCCCCCAGTGAAAGGAAAAGCGGGAAAAGGCAGAGTGCCAATATTTTTAGGCTCCTGCCACAAACACAGGGAAAGGCGCTTTTCCCAGAACGGGTCAGAGCTCGGTGCTGGGACAGCCCGGCCGGTGCTCCTGCCCAACGCTGTGCGAGCCTCCGCTCCGGGCGGGCACCCGGCACCCACGGAAGTCCGGGCTGTGCTGGAGGCTCATTTCTGCCAGGCTGCCCCTTCCCAGGCCCGTCGCAGCTCTGGGGGAAATGCTGCTCGACGGGAATTTGGCAGCCGGCAGCTTTATTTGCGTGTGGCCAGGGTCAGCGCCGGCTCGGGGGAGCTGCCAGGGGCTTTCTCCCGGGGGGGTCTGCTCAAGACGGACTCGGTGCTGCTGGGGCACCTCATCAGCACTCGGAAAAGGCCTTTGAAAATCTCCTCGCAGCTCCCTGAGGAGTGGCAGGAGCAGGGTGGAGAGCAGCATCTGTTTAGTAAAGCCCTTACCCGTCTCTCTTCTTAGCATTCGCCCAGTCTCTCCTCAGCCCACATTAACTCTTTACCTTCCCCGTGTCCTTAGTTTGCTGTCCCTTGGGTCAGGATCCACCTCGGCTTACCTTGCCCCAAGGGAGGGTCCTTCTTTCCCTCGAAGCCTCCTGGGCCACTGGCGCAGGCACCTTGCCAAGCCCCAGGCATTGCCACTGCCTTGCCTAGACCCTCCCTCTGCTCCCAGAGGGGCAGGGACCCATGCTAAACAGAGCCAACAGGCTTTAAAGAGGCACGAGGATGAAACCAGTAGGAATATAAAAAAGCTCAGCCTTATCTACATGCCCGAAGTCCTGCAGAGAACAAGAAGGGGTGTGTGAAGCACTGCCTTGCCCTGGAGACTCTCCCCAGCTAATTTCTCTATTAATTGTACCCTGCAGTGTCGTTTCCAGCAGTGTGTCCAGTAGAGACACCAGGTTTGCACGCCTTTCCCAGAGCCCTGGGGCCTTTCTGCGTGGTCCTGGGGAAGGACGGTGCAGCTGTGGGTGCATGAACTGCTGAACAGCCTTTCCCCAGCTAGTCCCCTTGCCTGCAGCCCTTAATCCGCAGCCTCGAAACCCCTCTATTAAAGAGGGCAGCTTACGGAGAGGCTGCTTTGAGCTTTGCCATCTCCAGACACTTTCCATGCACCAGTAGAAACCTGTGAGGCCCCATTAATCCTCTGCTAGACGGAGGAAGTAGAGGTTGTGGTTTGTCAATTCAGTCAATCCGCTCTCAGGCTTCTAATAAAGCCCGAAGTGGTGCAGTCATATGACAAAGCACTGATCTGGAATGAACTCCTTCTACCAGTTCAAAAAAGCTTTAGCAGGCTCCCTTTGAAGCAGCAGGCCTTCCTCAGATCAGGTATTGTCTTGTCTGTGCATCGAACCTGCTGCCAGAAGGGCTGGAAACCATCCTGGGGCAGGACGCACGCAGCAAGCACAAGTTCTGCGTCGCTTGCGCTGCCCACCTCCAGAGAACAGCAGCCCACCGCTCCCGCTTGACCTGCGCCTCGTCTGTCTTGCGGGCACGTCAGGAATTGCAAGGATTTGCTCTTACCCATTGTGGGTCCGCAAGTGGAGGCACTGACACAGCAACCAGCTTCACTGAGAAAAGTCAAGGGGAAAAAAAGAAAACAAAAAGACAAGGCAGAAACCCAGAGACTGCATTGTCTCATGCTGAAAAGTGAATAATCTTCTGTTTCTGCAGTCAGTGGAGCTACCACAAACTGAGATAGGCTGAAGACTGCTGCAGCTATGTCAAAGGATTCGGTCACCCCACCACCAGCATCCCTTTGGATGCTGAATCTCAGGGCTGACACCGCAAAAGCAGGTCTGGAGCTGCAGCATCTGTTCTGATCACGACCTGCAGAGGCAGGAAGGGGAGCAGTGGCTCCCTGCAGGGGATCTGCTCATGCCAGCGGCACCTGCAGATACTCAGCGCTGAAGAAGCCGGTGGCCAAGATCGGGGGGGAATGATAGACCCCCCATTGCTCACCTCAGCTCCTGTGGACAGCTCGCTTAGAGCTGCGCTCTAACCTGGCTTAGAGCGGTTAGAAGAAATGCGGGCTCAAGGAGGGAACATGAACAACTGTGTGCAAACCTGTCCAGTGTCTGCTAACAGCACTGGAAAGAGCAGAAAGCCACAGTTGGGTCATCAAAAAAGTGCATGGGGCTGTTCACCTGAAGGACCTTTCCTGCCACTACTCCAGTCAGTCAAACCGAACTGGGGAAGGTGCAGATTGAGAGTGGGGACTGATTGGGGAGGACAGAACACGAGATCAGAATGGATTTGCAGACAAACCATTCTACTTTGGCATACAAAAAAAGAAATAGTTAAAAAAAAATATAAGGAAACTAGTACTGGAAGAAAGGACCGGTGGATGCAGGATGCCCGGATTTCCCCAAAACACCTGCCACGATGTCACCACGCCGGAGGTCTCAGGCCACTACGCCTGATGGATCTGGGGTTTCTGGTGGTTCTAGTCGTTGCTTATGGTGTCTCCATACGACGAGTCCCAGCCGAACAGCAAAGACAACGCAAGTCACTGCCAGTAGCACAACTAGGAAAGAAACACAGAAGTACGTCAGCACATGAGCGAAAGTCAGTGCCTCTTGCCATATTCTGGCTCCCCATACTGGAGGCATTTAGGAAATGGTTAGAAATCTGAACAGGAGCCATTATTCCCTGCCAGGAACATATTTTGGGGAGCTGCTGAGGGGCAAGGCAAGAGTTCAGAGTTTTACTGCTATCCAGCAAAACTTGTCCGATGCTTCCAGGTCAAGGCATGTCTAAAGGGGGAGACTTTATGGGCACAGAAATAAAGGTGCATTACACTAATAAAACAATCCAAAAAAAGTTGAAGCTATATAAAAAAATACGCGCTAGTTTGGGAGAAAGCACGTTCTTGCCCTACCAGCCAAACAAGCTGAACCAGTAAGAGTAGAGTTTTGCTGGGCTGAGTGCTGCAGAAGCAGTGACTGCAGCAACACGACTGTCTGTTGGAGATCGTGCACACCTTCACACTCCTCATGGCCACAACCCTTAAGACAGGAGCCTTTAGCAGCCTCATGACTTTGGCAGACAAACTCTGGTAAATCCTGCTGAGTGCTTTTAGGCATAACTTGCTTTTAGGTTCAGGTCAGCCTGAGCTCTGAGGAGCACGTGCAGGGTTTTGCTCTGTGGGAGCTGGATACAATCCTCTCTTGGACCCGAAATGAATGTGCTGCTCCGGTGTCTGAAACGAGGCAAGGCAGCTAGAGACCTGCAGCCTTCATCCCAGCCCCGCTCTCCCCTGGGCCAAAAGGAAGGGAGCTACGAGCAGGGCAAACCCATGCTCAAGAGCAGGCCAGCCTCTCCCAGGCAGGACAGACGGGAACTGCAGGGCAAACGCATTGCCGGGAAGTGAACCGGGGTGAGCACGAGGTCTGGATCCGACCCTAAGAACAGCAGGCTCCTGAGCAACGATCTCAATCGCATCGCAATTGAATCTCAACTTCGAATGCGGAAGGGAAGTGCCTCTCTCTACTCTTTAGCTTCTAATAAACCCCAAGCTCAGCTGTTTCTGAAAATGATACTTTTTGAAGGAGGACCGTCTCTGTTCATAACACACAGGAAAGATGTGGAAGTGTTTACTGGCTTTCTTTTGTAAAAGTTGGAAATAGAGCAAAAGATTCACCTATAAAAATGCCATTGGTCGTTGGGGAGGAAAGCGAGAAGTTCTTGCACGCGCTGCCAGTCAGAGCTAGCATGACCACTGGGTAGACTGTGAGGTTGTAACGGACGTACTTGTCAAGAAACAAGTTTTCTACATAAAACCTGAGAAGAAAAAAGCGACCGAACTAAGCATTTTCTCTGTACAATTTTTCTACAGAAAGTTTAAGAAAAGGAGTTGGAACAAGAGTTGGTTTTCTTGCAGGCCGGTTTGGCCAGAGCCCAAAATTGTTCATTTACCAAAATAAGAAGTTCATCAAGACGTTATCTATGGGAAGTTTGTTTGATTTAATTTTTTGGGGGAGGGTGCCAGGCTATGGGGGACGAGAAGACACTGGCAAACTCAAAACAAAAAGCCTTCCCGCTTCTTTCAAGTAGGGCCTTGGCCATGGAGAATGGGTGTTCGCTGCCTGATGTAACACTGCGGGGGGAGTTTGGCATCATGAAGGAAATCAAAATTGCTTTGGAGTGAAAGTTTTCATTCTTCAAGGAAAAACAAAAGTCTAGTGGAAAAGCAACCATTTTGGCAAAGAGAACACATTGGGAAGATCGATTTTCTTTCTCAGACTAGATTCAGCAGTTTGCTGGAGAGTCCAGCTGAACCGCAGCTCATCTGCAGTGGCTAAGGGAGGGGGACGCAGAAGGGATTTGAGTTACTTTAGCACAAATCCTCATCTGCAAGCCTAGGACAGGCTGGGTTCAAGAAGGCCACAGCGATCTGCTCCTCATCCGCAGCACATGCGTATTGGCATCGCTGAGGGCCAGAGGGGAAGTGTTTTGCCCAGGCTCTGTATTCATCTGCTACGAATTACAGGGGGGCTGTTGCACCCGGTGGCGGTGCTGGGACAGAGCCCATTAACGAACTGTAGACAGTCCGGTCTGCTCGTGAGATGCAAGAGGTGGAAGGGCTTTTCTTTAAGGCCTGGAGGGAACCCCTGAAGCTGCTTACCATATTACTAGGTCGAGAGCAAGGATGCACAGCGAGGCAGTAGTTGCTGTCTCGTTGGACACGTTCCACTTGTAGATCAACACAACGGCTAAATTCAGCAGAGTGGCAATGATGGTCCACGTTGCGTACAGCACCAGCCCGTTCTGGACCTGCCATGCAGCACGGAGAAAAGGCAAGGGGTGAGAAAGTAATTCCAGTTTTCCTTGGAAAAGGTGGAGGGCATCCACAACTCCTGGGCCAGTTAAACCAGACTTTGACCTCACTGCAGGGAAAGTACCTCAGCACAGTTGCTATGAGGGAAGAGTTGAGGCCTTGGAGGCCCCAAAACACTGCAGATTCACCCCAGTGGCAACTGCAGAACTGCCCGTACGAAGCCCGCAGCCTCAGCGAGGGCATCCCGTGCTCACCCAAAAAGTACAAAATCTGCCTGGTTGCCCAGCCCAGCTGTTGCAAGCTGCCTTGACCAGCACAGAGGGGAGGTTTTGAGTCTCCCTCCCTCCCAGCAAACGGCTTCATCACATGGAGCCTACTGCAAGCAATGGCAAGAGCTGGAGTCGCTGCTGAATGAGGATGACAAACAGCTACGCCTAATTCCCTGCCTCCGTGTTATACTTAGGCCACTGGAGCTGAAATACAAGGACACAGAACACCACCCCTGCCCAGTCTGTGCCAAGGGAGACATTTGGAGACATTTCCAGCAGGATTGGTAGGAATTTTTATCCAGAGAGACTTCTTTGCGGAGCTTTGCAGTTGCCCCCTCCATTGAGGACCCTCCCAGCTCCTTGGATGCACTTTTTCAGCTGACCTGCTTTCTCACTGAGCAACACCAGCATCAAGCAGAGGAACTAGAGGGGGTCAAAACATACAGCAGCTAGGGAAGAAACTGCAGCACAAGGTTTTCCGGATGGGGAGAGGAAGGATGAGGCAGTAGGCTTGAGCTAGAGCACAGAGAGGGTTCAAGGAACAGTGGAATAGGTTTATCTTATTTCCTCTGTGCAGTTTGCTGAACATGAACAGCCACTCTTCTGGAGGAAAATGACCTTTCCTATCCCTGAGAATTTGGTAGAAGTCAGAAAGAAGGCTGCATTTGAAACCCTGGACAATGTATGTTTTTTGCACCCTCCTCTATATATATGTTTATGTGTAAAAAAAAAATGTGTGTGTGCATGTGTGTATGTATAAAATAACTTTTAGTAGCCAGATTCTGGGAGCATCGCCATCAGCTATGCCTTAGCAGCGGCAGCTCCCCACTTCTCCCCCTGCCAAAAGGACGTTTTCCACCCTCCAACTATCTGTCCTGCAGCCTGTGCTTCACTGTAAGCTTCATTCTGCAGCAGCTGCAGAGGGACGAAGGATCTGGCCTTGTTCTGCTTCATCCCCATGACGTCCGACAGGAAAGGGAGGTGCAAGGAAGCCTGTATGTACCTGCAACAGGCACAGACCAGAGTCCGGGCAGGAGTCTTCCCCATCTATCTCCTGCCACTGAACCTTTCATCCTCCAGCGCTGCGCAAACAGTGCTGCTTCAGCTTCCACCAAGAGCACAGCTTCTCAAAGGTCACTTACGAGAATCCGGACGAGCCAGAGCTCGGCTTTGTGAGCCTTCACGAACCACGTGGCGTGGATGCTCAAGGCTCTGTGCGAAACGAAGACAGCGGTACACGTGGCAGAAGTGAGGGCTGCCAGGAACACCAGGGCTGCGAGCAGATATCTAGGACAAAGAACACACACACAATAGCCAGTGCATCCTCCCACTCACGTCATAGTGCCTTAATTCATAGCTTCGGTGTTTGGCCTTTACTGACTTGAAGTTAATCCGCCTTTAATAAAGCTAATCACTACATGTAGCCTTTATTTTGACATACTGCTATTTTAGTCTGTTAATCATGAAATTATTTTCCTGACTGCAGCTGATTTCTACACCTCTTGACAGTAGTGCTATTACATGTCCTTCGTGTGACCATAATTATGAAAACGATCCAAAGGCAAGGAGCTTAACTGTATTCATGAAGAGTGACATGGCTCCCGTCTTACCTGTAGAAAAAATGCTGAAAAGCAGCAGTTTTGAAGAAATCTTAGATTTCAATAACCATTTCCCTCTTGCCCATGAGCTGGATCATTGCATAAAACTCCCCAAATTTTATAAAAGCCACCTTTTGTCAAAGCTTGCCATAGTTTTACACTGATTAAGCGCATCCACACAAGTGGAAAAAATGGTGCAACAAAGTATTGGGGCAGTTCCAGCAAGAGGGTTAGAAAGCTCCTGCAACAAAGGTGACTTACTCACGGTCCCACAGAAAGAGCCACCCAACATTCAGGCCATTATTCAGTATCCACACCACGTAAAAAGGCATTGGCAGCAAGTCTGGCTCAAGGTAGACGCATCCGAGTTCATTCCTGCAGGTGAAAGGTGGGTGTGGAGAAAGGAAACAAGCAAATCCTGCACTGAACACACATTCCTGGCCTCATTCTCTTCCTGTTAGAGGGGAATCTATGTTGGAGTTGAGTATTTCAGTTTAAATCAGATTATATCTCCTTTGCATCCTTCTCGGAAGGAAGGAACAACCCTCCTGGCTCTGCCTGGAGTGACCTCCCGAGGTGCAGGCCCGCTCACGCGTCTCCGCAATGCCGCTGCGGAGTCGTGGGCTCAGCGGGTGCTGAGGGCCGCCGCGTATTCCCGGCCTCTCCACGAAGGCTGCAGAACTCGCGCCACTGGTCATGGTAGCGGCAGTGGCAGTGGTCATGGGAGTTTAGCCCAGTGCCTGGGGAAAAAGGCTTGTGGGATCTTAACGTGAATGTGTACGTTCATGCATGCATGTATGATTAACTACGTCGGTGTGTATAACCTTGTAATGCATACAGACATATATACTTCATTCTTCCTTCAGCGTTGGCTGGTTTCAATGATCTCAGAGAGATCACCAAGTTCTTACACGACATGAGAAAACAGCAGATACAAGAGATTCAAATTAATCCGTCTCTAGACACCCTTGACCGAAAAGCTGCAATGTAAGTTTATCCCTCAGAAGATATCAGAGAATATCACGATACTGCATGAGGCAGCAATGTTACTAATTTCATAGACCCAGGAAAGGCTTTAAGTCCAGTCCAATGACACAGGAGACTTCCCGGTGCAGATTCTGGTATCAGACAGGGCACAGACTCAGAGAGGTTTATCTTCAGGATCCCTGAGTTTTGCCCCTGTAGATTCTCAATACCCAGTAATGAGGAAGCAGCTACCGGACAACATAAATCGGTGGAAGTCAGGGTTCGCAAAACTGTTTACCTGCTTTGTAACTTGTCCACAAGTTAGAGCAGTTCATACATGCCACCAAACTGCTCCCAGTCACAGCTCTGGATGCTGAACCTAAAGGACACTCCTGTAGCAGAGCTTCAGCACTTCCAGTCAAGAGGAATTGCAGGGTTTATTCTGACTGGAAACCCCAGAAATGGGGAGAACGGACTGAGCAGCAGCAGGGAAGAGGCCCCCCTTACCCTCACACTGTACGCGGGGAAAATACCTTCGACAGATCCCCGAGAGCGCGTAGAGCAGCCACGCAAGCTGCCAAGCATAGATGACGTTCCAGATGAGAAAAGTCCAGCCAGCTGGTGTGAAATCCGTGTCGTACTTCTCCGAGATGTTTCCTGGGGTGCTCCGGAATAGACCTGCCGTGGTGAGTGTTATTGCAGGTAAACAGGTTACCACACACCAGGAATGGGGAAAGGCCACCGATTTTCTTGCCCTGCAATCTTCCCCTGAGGCTTAGCCCACACCTCAGGTGCGAGGGAGCGGAGAGGATGCCCGTGTCAAAACAATCCCCGTGTTGCAATGGGCTTGCCTTAAAAAAAATCATTAAGGAATCACTGCCCTTTACGGGGAGCCTCGAGCGAGCTCCTGTGACACAGGAGCAGAAAAGCGGGTCACACGCGAAGGCCCGGGAGCAGCACAACACTTGTTTCTGGCAGCGTCGGCTGGAGAGGGCTCAAACCCAGCAGCACCGCCCTGCACAAACCCACAGGGCAGGGCCCAGCCGTCTGCCCGGGATACGGCAGACGCAGAGTCCCTTCCACCTACAGCTGGACCAAGGGTCGCCAGAGACATTGGCTTTGTTTTCGGGGGCCCTGGGCAGGGCTTGGACGTGTCCCTGTAACACCAGAAACGGGGTGCTAGCCCTTTCCCTCAGGCTCTCCTGAAGACGCATTTGGAGAAGTGATGGGGTGACAGATCTATCCAGTCTAAGGCACCACTATATCGTTAAGTGACAGGGCACGAGAGCCACCTCTCAGGACCAGGACTATCTGCTCGCCTCACCTTTGAACAGCCCGGTGGCATTGCCAGCGTTCAGTATCACCATGACTGTGAAAGTAGCCAGAGACAGGAACATCACAAAAATCTTCAGCTTCTTGTGTGCAGAGCCCATTTTATTCTGCAACAAATGGGAAAGAGTTTGGCTGTCTTAACTTATGCCTGGATTATTCCATGCCTGAGTTTTAGAACAAGAAAAATTACCGTTTAATTGCTGACTTTTATTAGTGGTGTTTTGGGTTTTGAGGAGAATCTTAGCCTTTCTGGTTGTAGAGGAAAGCTTGAAAATGCAATCACAAGAAAAAAAAAATCAAGAAAGTAAAAAATCACACACATACTTAAGCACAAAAAGAGCCTCGCTTGGGCCAAGTGGATCTTCGTTTGAGCCGGCACCCTCTGACAGCAGCCGGTATCAGCAGCCCAGAGGACTGTCCAAAATAGACAACTGGTACTCCTCCAGCAGCTCAAGGACTTCTAGTAGCAGTGTCTTTAATCGTCCCTCATGGGTTTTTAAAACAGTAGACTCTCCAGATCTGTAAACTGATCTCATGATCTGAGGAAAAGATCTTGAGAGTTTCAACACGAGGTGTTAACATCCTCCGCTGCCACCACCCCCATCACCCCCCCACGACTGCGGTGGCTAAAGATGGCCATTTAAGTTTCACGGAGGGACCAAACGCTGGGGAAGCCTGTCCTGGTTTCTGGACAACGCTGAGCCACGGGAGCAAGGAGAGCTCGACGGTTTGCAGAATCCGAGTGGCAAGCCCTGGGGCACCTGCTCCGACACCATCCATCCATCCATCCCATCCCATCCCTTGGCCACATAGGCAAATCTGAGCTACAGTGCCTCTCGCGCTATTGATGCACTGCAACGTTTTAAAGGTCTAAATAATCAGCAAGCAAGTGTAAAAAAAGGATTCAAGCTTATCTTACATCACTGCTGCATTTACACTGAACCAGACAGGCCTATCACCTTGTTCACTTTAGGAGAGAAAAATGAAAACGTTTAATGTGGCTTGGCAGTTGAGTGCCTCTTAGTTCAATCTAGTTTTCGCATTTACCTCGCTAATCCTGTAACTCCTGCAAAATAATCTTTCCACAGCAGTATTACCTCCTTACCTGCTGGCTGCAAATAAGATTTAAATGCTGTAGCAGCTCTCAGGAACTTTATAGATTGTAAAAAATCTATATGCTACATTTTTCAAGGTTTGTAACTAGCAGCTTGAGCTCTCCTAGGGGATCTCCATTAGATAAGTACTTGTTGTATCAGGGAAAAGTCCTGTGCTACCTACAGAAGTGGAGGTACAGGCATTCACGCTACGGGCAAAGACCATTTGCCCACCCCGCAGCACCCGAGCTCTTCTCCGAGCAGTCGCGCTTCGATGGCTTCTAGGGCTGACAGAATAACCACTGAATTGTTCCCGGCTGCTCAGGCTTGGACTAATAAATTCCAGTTCCCACTTCAGCGGATAGTTATATAGTTCCGGGCTTTGTGCATAGGTTTAACCGTATCCAGATACGGCACAAGGATGAGGAAGGGAAAATTCTATTATCTCTGTTAAATTCATGCAAGCTTGTCCTTTCCAGTTCCATCTAAACAGAAAAATACGCATTTATTTTTGTGAAAATCCTATGAGGAAGAGCTTGCTTAACTCAAGATACCAAATCCTAATTAGATTAGTCAGTGAAATCCCCAAACAACTTATCGTCCTCAGCAGAGATATGCTGAATTAGCACATTCTTAAAAGAAAGACCCACTAGTACTATTAAAGGTACCATTTTTGGCTCAGGAAATCACTGTTCTGCAGATTTCTGAAAGCCAGGAAAAAGCAGTAGAACTATCATTATATATTTGCTCTGTTCTTGTATTTTTTCCTTTTAACATCTGCTCTTGGCAACTCCAAGTAAGTTTACGGGGCTAGATGGTCCTTTGATCTCACTGTCTGGCCAAATCTGTGTTCTTCAATGTTCTTCAGAGAATGCTGTAATTGAATCCAGCATCACATTTTTTTATTAGCGTATTTGGAAGAGACTTGATTACACAGCACCAGAGAAATGCATACTGGCTTGCGGAAATCTAGGAGGGAAGCATTATTTTAGAACCAGTCAATATTTTCACTACCTGTCTTGCACCTTCTGTCTCACGCTAATTTATCACCGGCAATAAATGTCTGCAATATTTCCCTGCCTGCAGTTATCAGCCACAAACATCCTTCAGAAAGGGTTAGAAATATTACTCACGGCGATGCTCCCAGCGCAGGGACTTTTGGCAGTGTCTTACGGCTGCACTTCAGCTACCAGAGCTGGAGCCTCTGCTGCTCGAACTTATCTAAAGGGATTTTATACAACTTTCAGCAGATTAATAGTCAAGCGTTATTTAAAAAACAACACAGGAGCTAGACACGCGTTTTGTCTGTGGGCTGCAGCCACCGATTGGCTAAAACCTCCCGAAACCAAGCACTTATGCAAGAGAAACACGATTACTTAACGAGGGCATTTTATAACAGCCGGAGCACCGCACGCTCCCGACTTGCTGACAGACGAAAGCTAGTAAGTGCCTGCTTTTATTCCAGTGCTTCGTGCTTTCCTACGCTGTGCCACGGGCAGGGAATCGGGGGCTCCAGCCAGGAACGCGCTTCGCGGCTGCAGCGACGGCAGTGCTCCGGCACGGGAGAGGCTCACGCGCGGGGTGGCTGCAAAACCCTCTGCACTGGGGGTCTGGGGGGCCTGGACACCTAACCTGGGGCAAAGTCCGTGTCTGCAGGAGCCCGTGTTGTTGGGACCTGCAGCTAACTCCCCGCAGTGCTTTTCTACAGCTACTCGGGTGAAACACCCCAAAAACGGGCCTCTGGAAGCAGCCTTTTTTGTGAAGTGACTCCCAGATCTCACGGACTCGAGAAGTGCTGGGGGCAGCCTGTCTGACGTCAGGATGAGAAAGGGAGGAAAGATGGGAAAATAACCCCCAAAACTGCAGCCCTAGATGGACTTTTCCAAGGTTTTTACAGACCTTGGTTTCAGACATAGCCAACAGTGCAAGTTTTGTTCACAAACACAAAAACCTCCCCTCTCTGCTGCAAGCAAATCGCGCAGAAGCAGAACAAGCCCCACTGACTGCTCGGCCTCCGCAGGCATCTCCCTTCCTGAAGGGCTGCACTCGTGCCTCCACCACTCACGGGCCTCACATTTCTGTTTCGTTTCCCTCAAATGTCAACAATTAAAGCCAAGTCCCAGCGCGCTTCAGCACTGAAATAACGTGTCTTTGTGCAATTCAAGCCGGGGCCCTTTTAAAGGGAACAACTACTGTGCAAAGCAGATGGGCGACGGGGACTCCCCCGCGCCAAATAAGAGCGGGGACCAAACGAGTGCCCAGGACTGAAACACAGCCTCACCCGCTAAAAGCAGCATCCCAATAAAAGCAGACACGACCCCCCCACCCCACGCACACACACACACTCTGTTGCATTACCAAAATCTCTAAAGAAGGGTCCATCACGTGACGATTAGTCCTCTCTTTTGAAATTCTTCATGCACAATTTCCTGCAGGCAAATGAGGAAGAGGTTGCTTTTCCAGGGGGAAAGGGGCTCTGCCTTGCCTGCCAGCGCCCAGACCCTCCCTGCAGCGGCCGGGTGCCTCGCCGTGGGGCCAGCACACCCCAGACACCGCGGGACCGGCTGCGTCGAGGCCGCAGCTCGGCCGTCCCTGCCCCGGGCCCCTGGAAGCCCTGCAAGCATTTCTGCGGTGCTGAGCTAGCGCGAGCAGTCTTCCCGCTGGAATCAACGCCCTGTTGACGAGAAGATCCTTTTAAAAAGATGCAGTGGAGGGCAGTTGCTTTCTAGCCACGGGTACCGCTGTGGGGGCCCTGCTCTGCGTCACGCGGGAGCCGGGACGAGGTCCTCTGCGGGCAGCTCCGTAAAGCAAGGCAGAAAAGCCGTTTAACAGGTATTTTTCCCTCATCAAGGAAAAGTCTAATGTCATCTAGGACAGGGGTATTTCTCTCAGATCAGGAGACCTGTTATATTCACTTCCAGCAAGGCCAGGTGACTCCCAGTAAGCTAAAGGGAAAGGGTCTCAGCACAGGAGGGAGAGCGTGGGCAGGAACGAGCTGGCCCAAAAAGCAGCTGTGTATACTGAGGCCTGAAGCAGGTAGCAGAAAGGACTGATACGATCCCTGCTCTCAGGCGCAGCCTCCAGAAGGGATCCCCGGACCGGAGCAGGAACCCTCCCCAGGCCGAGGCACGAGGCACAAGCCCTGGCTGCCCCGGGGAGGCAGCGGCTCAGCAGCACTGGCCCACCAAACGCTGCTCTTGCCACAGCAGTGACCTCTTTGGAAATCGTTTCCAGGGCAAGCTCAGCAAACGCTGAGAACCAAGCATACTAATCTTGACAACAGCTCGAGCATCCTGATCCTGCAGCAGGTTAATCTGGGTGTCTTCGGTGCCAGGGACTGGGCTGTGTGTTCTGCTGGAAGGGATGGGATTTGAGTGGGTGCTCTAGGATGGTCTGCAGTGAAGAGGATCTGTGCTAGCAATCCACTTGGGGTATTTTAAGAAATAAAAAGCAGATTTTCCTGTTGTAGAACAGAACAGATCCACCCCTTGGCAACAGGGAATCTCAGTAGGTTTGGGGAAGTAAGAACAGCAGGAAGAGCCCACTCCCCACATATTCTACCAGTCTTTAAGGCAGCTGCCATGCCAAAATTCATCAACTGATCGCCATCAAATCATTTACTTGAACCCTGGATTAAGCACGTTGTTATAAACATTTAAGTAACTTAAAACCAGCCCCTGTCCCTCCCTTCCTGCAAGGAAAGGAAAACCCATTAACAATGCCCTTCTGTCTTCTAAGCTAAACTTCATGAGAGAATATATTTTCCCCAGATGTTCTCACTTACTGGTTAACTGTTGGCGAGTTTTCCTATTTCAAGGGCCTGTGGCAGCATCCGCAGCGCCAGCCCAGGAGCACAGACCGGGTCATGAAGCTGGCAGGCAGGGCACAGATACGAGATGCCCAAAACTCACCTCCGCAACCCACCCCTTGAAGCAGGCCAGCCTTCGTTTTGTGGCCTTACCTTTCATTTCATGCACTCACGTGGCACTATCACTGCTCACAGGACCACCCCAGGTCCTCCTGGACATCACCAGAAGGGTGGCCGTCGGCCAAGAGCACCCAATCAATATTTTTCTTGGCCAACATCACCTCTGCATCCCTTACTGGTTTTAAGATCAGTCGTGCAGACACACACATGCCTCCTGACTGATTTCTGTGCCCTCACCACTATCCCCTCTGAATCTTCCACCAGCATTGCAATTTTCCCCCCAGCTCTGAGAAAAAGCAAAAAGCATGCAGGGAACAAGCTGCTCACCCTGACGGTGACGCAGAAGGAAACCATCTACACCCACTGAGCTGCAGGCATTGCAGAGCCGAGGTGGCCTCCCAGCATGGGTCAGGAGCCGGCACGGGTGGGTTAGGAAGCAGGAGAAGGCACCTGGATCTGCCACAGCACAGATTTTTTTCTACTCCTGTGAGACAAGAGAAATGCCTTCATTTTTATAGCTGCAGCATCCAAGTCGTCAAGACCCTCTAATTCGGAAAGCCTGCTTTGCAACTCTGGTGGCCTGGTTTTCCTTCTAGCATTTTTGTGCTAATCTATATACTTAAATTTGGTAGTGTCACCTGTAATCAACAGCAGTCCCTGCATCTGCCAGCTAGGCAACAGGCATCTCGAGCTGGGCATCCAGAAAACGGGGAACAAACATTTTGCTTGAAGCAGCTTTCCTACGAGAGGGCAGCGTGATGCTTAAACAAACAACTTTGATTTGCAGGAGCTGAGTGCCTGACTTTGTCGTTACTATTCTTTAACATAGCAGTTTTGCCATCTAATTATCTAGATCTTTTTTAAAGTAAACTGAAATATATATATATATAAATGCCATCACATGGAAATATATCACCTCCCACATGAATCATTAGCAGAATTGGAACACTCAGTTCCACCACTGTAGGAAATTAGTGTTAACAAAACTCAGTGCAAGACCTTACAGCTGGGGAAGGTGGCTTTTTAATTGTTTTTAAAAAATAAAAATAATCTCCAATCAGTTGGTTCTACCCACTCACTGTCCCAGCAGTATACTCACAGGGACCAAGCTGTGTGCATCCAAAAAATCTGGCCAGGATTGCATGCGTGCAACTAGACACCCGTGAGATAACACCATCACATCCCCACTGCATCTCAGATTCCTCCTGGCTGGCAGCTACAAGCTGATTTTTGGATGCATTTTTTTACCCTGGAGCAGAAGACACTGGGATCTTCTGCCTCCCTATCTTGTCTTAACCCCCACCCCCAGGGTTTCAGGCAGTTTCTTGAGTCTTGTTACCCTTATCTGGTTATTTCATGGCTCCCATATTGTTCATCACCATCTCATCAACTCACTTCTAAGGTTTCAGTTTGTTTTTAAGTCTCCTGGTCACTTGGCTGAAGCCACAGATGCAACACTCCGCAGCAATTAATGCAGGCCATTGCTTTAGTCCCTGATCTGCTGCTTTCTCTGGTGTTTTCACACATGCATTTCTGTTCATACCAAGCCTAATATTTCTGTTTAAGGCATACGCAGTGAAGACATCTTAACTGCGAGCTCCCGGCACAGTTAATACAAGTCGGAAGCTGTTCACTTTTCTATGGACCAGGGCAGGGGACAACCTTGTCGCCAAGTTGCGCAGCTCTCCACTGCCCGTGCAGCAAAGCTGAGTTTGAGAAATCCTGCATATTGAGGCTGTTTCTGCCGGCCTCTATTCTCTCCCCCAACAAGGGTGGGGGAAACAGTTTTCACAAGCCTAAATCTTGATAAAATTATTTGACTTTTTTTTTTTAAACCAAGGCAAGAAAGAACATACCCTTTGCTCCAGGTTGATCTTCCAGCCACGCTTCCAGGCACACGGAAGCATTAGAATAATCGAGCAGCTATTCCACCTAAATTTAAGGCAAAGCATCAGTTTCCTCCTAAACTTTATCAAAAGCATGAGACCTTTTATGCCACAGCTTTTCAGGAAAAAAGAAACACTAACCCAGAGACAAACAATGGAAAATAGCAGCCACAAGGAAAAACCACAGCCCAAAAAAGATGACTAAGTGAGGAAAGGGAGTTTAAAAGGAAACACTGGGCAGCCTGAACTAAACACTGTTGTGGTTTTTGCTTACAGTAAGCGTATTTTAATCAGTGAAGACACATGGCACATCCACATATCTCTCCGTACCCTCATTCAGTGACCCGCAGCCTTTCCGAGGTCACGCAATAGATGGTTTCTCATTTGAATTAGGGACCAAGTATGAAGACAGAGGCCCTCCATCTCATGGAGGTGAAATGCAGCTTCTCACAGAAACTTTTCAACCTGCGAAGGGTCTCAGCCCCACCAGGCACCGTTTGAGGCTTGCCCACTCATGCAGGTGTAGGTGAAGATCTGTTCCCAGTGCATCCAGTGATTCGGGATATCTGTTTTCTGAGGAACAGACTTGCGATGCTTTGGAAAGTTGCAGTCTGGGTTGACTGGAGTTCCTTCCTTGGGCAACATCGGAAGGTATCTAAAGATCAGGCATCCAAGGACAGCAGAGATCAGTCACTTCTTTTGAGGGCGCAGAGTTTTAGAAGACAACAGCCCCAGCACTGCACACCTTGGGGACGCAGCCTCGACCCCACAGCATCAGCCTCTTGCCATATTTTCTGCTGAGGACCAGGATCTATAGTCCTTTAGTCCAAATACCTTTCAGGGTTATTGCAGTGTTCCTTTCTGCAACTGCATCTTCAAAGCAGCGCCTGCCCTTCCTCCTTTTCTTCCTTCCTACTAATTAATTTTTAGTGAAACTTATGGTGTTAGCAGTTTTGACCAGGCCTGGTTATTTCGTTGAGGCTTGTCTACAGTGAAGATCTGCAAAGCCTTGGTACCATCGTTGCAAGCTTGCTCCAGTGCCTGGGGAGCTAGCTGAACTGCCAGCTCTTTGAATAACATGACAACGTCCTTTTCTGTTTCATTACAGCTTCCAGATGTCTTCTGGCCAAAAGCACTATCAGCACAGGGCTTTGGTAGCATTACAGCCTACGGCATATTGGTGGCTTGTCACGTAGGCCATCTGCAACATGGCATACGGGTGGCTGAGTGACCATTCAATCCCAACGCCTTTCTTCAGCATTAGAAGCTGGGACCATCACACTAATTTAAGTATATGATGACTTATTTTTCAAGTCTTCTGGAATGAGAGTCATAGCCTACTGCCCTATATAGGATCACTCTTGCCCAATATACTCTTCATTTTTGCAGAGAAAGAAAGATTATTACTGCAAACCAGGTTATTTATAGGCTGCGTAATCCACCAGCGTACCATGTGGCCCTGCAAAGCCGCTGTGTAAATACACCAGCGGATAAAGTCTACTTTGAACAGCTACCAGCAAGAAACTGGGAATCAAGGTGAGTCAGAGCTAGCATTAGTTACGATGTGCTTTCTCTGGTGCTTTCTCTGCAAGAAATGCAAGAAGGGGAAATCACGACTTTCCACCTTTAAACCTAGCAAAAGGGCAAACCCAACAGTAATGTTTTTTTCTGCAAAGTAAAGTAGCACAGTCCTGACATACAAGATGCCTTTTCTTTCTTAGGCAGATTTGAACCACTAGAGCAACTCTAGCATTTTCTTTCCAGCCTACCATATCCAGCCTTTGCAGCAAGGGTAGTCCAGAACTACGCAGTGCAGTAACGAGGCCAAGTAGTAACACCTAGACCCATCATTCATTATGATTACAGGACTGGATCATGTTATATCAATGGAGGCTATAAATCACCTCCAATTTTACTCATCATAAAGAGAGCTTGCCCAATGAAGGAAACCTATTGAGCCACAAAAGCACTCTCAAGCCACACGAGTGCCTTCCAAGAGCATACCTCGCCTCCCCCGGCGGCATCCACATGCAAGAGCAGCCCTGGGTGATGTGGCACAGTAATGAAAGCCTGCTGCAACAACCTACACAACAGAAAGTGGAAGCATTTGAAAGAAGAGGGCTCAAGTTTCACCGGAAAAAAAGGCCTCTCTAATCACAATCACTTTAGACAGCACTTAATATTATGGTTTACACCCCGCATACACTTCACTGAGCAAACGCCACTTTGGAAGGCTGTTCCAGCTGCCACATACCAATGCCTCCTATGGCTAAACCCCTACAGCTAAAGGAAATTAATATTTAAAAGCAAACAAGACACCTGAAAAACCCCAGCAGTCTCTCCTACCTACCTTATTCTAGCCAGCAGCAGGGACTGCACTTACCCAGGCAGCCTAGAGCTGAGCTTAAATAATGCTGCTGTGCAGGGGTGTGGGTGGAGGCCCCTGGGCAGGGGGGGAGGCCACTCTGGGCAATTAGGGCCCCCAGGTGCACTGACAGCTGTGACAAGCTGTTGATGACAGGGTTTTTCGCTCGAAAGGCAGGGCTGCAAGAGGCTACTGCCTGCCTGAAAGCTCCCCACCGGCATGTTAGTCCTCCCTTAGCAGCACTCAGTGCATTTGGCATCCAAAACTGAAAGGTGTTTTCCCTGTGCCGCGTAAATCTTGATGCATGGCACGATAAAAAAAAAAAAAACAACATAATGGACTTAAATGGCCGATGCTCTCTGTCTTGAAAAGCCGTTTAAACCAGCACTTGATGGGTATAAAACGCCCTCTCTCACCGGGCTGTGGTGGGTGAGACCTCCAGTTTATTCCTCCCCACTGACTGCAGACCTTTCTCCTCCCTATATATTTTTTTGTTTCTCTTGCCCATCTCCTTTCACCGTGCTTTTTTTGGCATCCCATTTCCCGATCCGTGTAAAAATCCTTCGCTGGCACTTCTAAGCAGGCGCAGAGACCGCTCCCCTCTCGCGGCAAAGCCAGCCGACGGTTCCCGGAGAGGTCCGGGCCGCTCGAGGTTGTCTCCCCGCTCCCAGCCCTGGGACGCCCGACTGCTCGCTGGGAGCAGCTAGTAAGGACGATGCCGGTAGGTCGTGTCCAAGAAAAGCTTCTGCCTTCGGGAACGCCAGCAAAACCGGCGCTACGCCGAGGGCTTCCTTGCACAGCTGTTGGCATCTGCTTTGCACCGGGGAAACGGGAGCCGCGAGTGCGTATCCTCGTGCGGCACCTGCGGAGCAACGGCTACCGCCCTGCTGCGGTCCCCAGGCCGCTTTCAGCCTGCTCCTCTACGGACCAGCTCCTCCGCCGGCCGTTGCTCCTGAAATTCCTCTCTTTCGAGGTGTCTCCCCAGCTGAAGGCAGCTAGGGCCGGGTGAGGCCAGCACTGGAACGAGGAGCCAGGGTCTCCGGGGTCTCCGTTCCTCTGCTTAAGCCTTGAGGCCAAAACCAGCATCGGGGTATCTTCAAGCTGGGCTGAAAGCCGTCTCTCTAAAGCCACACTTAGCGTGAGATCTTTAAACAGGAGCTCCGCGTAGGTAGCTGTGCGTGTACAGAGGTGTGGACACACAACACCCAGTAACCTCAACGACCGCTGCAGCTCAGTCTAGCTAAGGCACTGGGTTTTCTCGGGTGCATTCAAACCCACCGGCGTCTCCACCCAGCAGGAACAGAAGTGTCTGCCGTGCGCGCTTCTGGCCCGGACACCTAAGAGTGGCAGAAGCCGACGTGGCTTTCGGCTCTGCAGCCGCGGAGGCAGAGCTGGTCGCTGCCGCCTTTGGGACCCGGCCGGGAGGTGAGGGAGGAGCTGGGATGGGGGACCCGTGAAAGCTTGGCTTCCCTTCGCCCCATCCGGGGTGTCTCCTTCTGGGGCAGCGGCTGCCTTTTCTCCCTCAGACCAGGCCTGGCACGCCGGGCCCCATCCCCGCTTGCCCCTAAGCTTCAGTATAACAAAAACGACAGCCAAGTTCTCCAGTAACCTGAGCAAACGCTAAACGGGTCTCTCCGCTCGGGGCTGGAAACAAAACCTCTGGCAGGCAGCTACAGGCACCTTCTCTGCCATCGCAGGCAGCCCTAGCCACGGCTGCGCCCGCTTCCCGCCTTGGCAGAGGCAGGTGCCGGCCAGGGCGCGAGCAGCAAGCTCCCTGCTGACTCTGCGACAGCTATTGTTATTTCTGCCAGGAGTAGAAATACCTCCCCGTTTCGAAAGCCTCCCCGTGCTGCAGTGCGATGAGCTACCAGGAAAGGCTAGAAAATCCCACCCAGAGAGGAATTCGAATACACCCGCCCTGGCGTCAGCGAGAGGGGCAGAAAACGATCCTTTCCTCTACTTCGACACCGTTCATTCGGAGCAGGGCACTATACGGCCATCCTTCTCTCTTGTCAGCCTTTGGCGAGAACCACAGCTGAACGCCGCTGCCTTTGAGGGATGGGTCGCTTGCTTGTGGCATCTCCGAGCGTCCGAGCACGGCCGCTCCTCGCAGGCACGCGCTGGGCTCTGGGGACCAAGGAGTCGCTCGGCACGGCTCGCCGGCTGCAGGTCCCGGCTGGGCCGGCCTGGGTGGTTAGGGCCGGCTCGGAGCGCAGAGGACGCGCTTTGCAAAGGAAGACGCCGCGGGTGAACGTCGCTGCGGCTTAATCCGAGGGACAAGGGAGGAGCGCCCGCCACGCCGGGTGAGCGCAGCTACGGTGGCGGCTCGGTGGACAGGGCCGCGATGCGAGTGCCTGCCCGCAAACAAACGTTATTGCAGGGACAAACTGCGAGGAAATCTCAGCCATGCGACGCGTGGGCTCCCGACACCTGCCCGAGCAGCTCAGCAGGGCACAGGGCTGCCCCAGGGCCCCGTGGCCACGCTCAGCCTTGCCCCCATGGGACCCTTGGTCTTCTTTCTCCCACTGCTGTTGCTCCACGGCAGAGGTGGCAAAGGGACCCGGTGGCACAGACGGGAATGGGGAAAGCTGGTTTCTGCTCCCAGCTCTGCTCCTGCTTTGCTGCGTATCCACGAGCAGTTCATTGAGCTCAGTGTGCCTCAGCTTTCTCCGCTTTAGAACTGTGATAATTACATTTATCTCTCTTTGTGAAGAGCAAGGGCTTGGAGGCATTTGGATAAAAGCCCTCAAAGAGTCGAGTGTCGTTATAATTATTTATAATAATGTCGGCCCTCCCTGAATTTATAAAACTGTCCTGTTCCAGTGGCTGCTCCATATACAAGGCAGAAAAACCAGGACCGTAATTACGGAGTGGCTCCATATTCTGCTGCAGGCCCCTTACACTACCCGCCCTTGGTTAAACCCGGCCAGCCTGCTAGCTACCTTGCACAGACTCCCAAGGAGCTGCCGGTACTGCAGTGATAGCACCGTCACTGCAAAGCAGCTACGGTTTTGTCACAGAATGCTGGTGATTAAAAAGCACCGTAATAGCTTTTAGCTCCTCAAATAACAGTGTAAAGTGCTAAGGCAGAGGAAATTCTGGCGTTGCCGTAAATGATCTTTTTCAAAACAGGAGAAAAAACGTGAGATACTGCTTTTCAAATGCATTTAGCCCCCCAGTTTTTCTTTAGGAACCCAAATTCCACAGGAAATCTGGGAGCTCTATGAGGCAAATAGTTCAAGTAATACCAGCGTTTCATGGGAGACTTTATTTACGGGGCCGGTAGGGATATCTTACTCCTTACACTATGCATGAGCTTGTTTCACAGACTGCAAGGTCCATGCTTAACTCTGTGTATAAGTAATACTCCTGAGGGCTCACAAAGTCTGAGGCACACAGAACTCACTGCTTTTGCTTCCAATAGGTACTAAAACGTGAGCAAGCTATAACCTCTGCATTGAGAGCAATACTTGCTCCGATGCTAATAAATGAAACAACGCCTGGTTTCTGAGAGCAAATCATACGTATCGTTTAATTCTTTAGCAAAGAGCCAGGCCTGGCTTGATCCAGGCCAACCAGCAGTCTCCCAGACCACGCCTGGACACACTGCAGAGCACAGACCCGTCCCGAGATGCAGCTTGCGTGTGACCACCCTGCTCTGGAAGCTCAGGAAGTTTTATAGCATGGGCAAAAAACCAGTGGGGCCACAGAACGGGTCCTGCAAATCCCAAAAGCGTGGTCTTGCTTCTGGACACACATAAAGGAGGTGTGTAGCAGAAAGTGTTAATCCTGCAGGTCAGATATGTCCTGCTCAAGAAACACGGAGCCATTTCAAAGTTCCAGAGGAAGAAGAGGGAAGCGTCTGCATTTGCAAATGTGTGCGAGTCTGCGTGGGTGTGAGTGTATACGTGTACATTCAGGGGAAAAGTACTTCCAAGAAAACCACAGAATACCCACCAACAGATTACAAGGAAAAGAGATGCCAAGATCTTTGAATGAATTACTCTCACTGAATCATTCTTACAGTTAAAAGCCATACCAGCTTTTCCAGAAAAACTTTCAGTTCCGTACATGTAAACACATGTAAAGAAAACAAACACCTAAGAAAACCTGAAGATAAAAAACTTGAGATAATAAGATTAAAGATGTTAATTGGAAACATTTGCAGAAGCTACACTCACCCAGACTTTGACATTGGTAGCTAAATTTCTGCAAAATACTTTAGTCTTGACCTGGTGGCCTCAGGCAGCTTAAACCTGCGGACTAGAAATCCTCCTGCCACAACCCACCTATATTTTGAAGAGTGACGCAGCAAAGCACAGAGACGTATGTTTAGGTGACACTGAATTTGATGTTTGTGCAGGTATTTAACTGCTTCGGGTCTGGGTTTAAACACCTAATTAGAGGCAAGCACCTGCGTAAGTACTTTGAACCTGGGCAGTGACCCCCAAACCACGTGCGCCTTCCCCCATCCCGCTCTCCGATTCTCTTCATTCCTTCATTCAGGGACACCGGCATCTTGCCTTTCCCACCCTAGCTCCATATCAACACTTCAGCCTCCTCCGTGTACAAAAGACCAAAACGTATCGCATTTTGCTCCCCGTACGTAGCCAGTGATTTTAAAGTCTTGAACTGGTAAGCCTTCCAAAATAAGCGAATAGTCTTAAGAACCGGTGGGAAGAAACAGGGCGGAAATTTTATGATGACATTTTACTTTATGCCTTAGATTTACAGCTGATGAACTCGCTGATGCTAATCTATTATCTTTGGCTGAATGAAGAGTTCTGCCTAAAAAGGCAACCAGTGGACTGTAAAACTTGATCTTCATTATCCCAAAGTTTTAGGCGTTATTCAGGCGGTGGTAGAAAAAGTCAATCAGCTTTAAGCTTCTGTTTTCCAGGAAACCACACAGCAAGTGTGTCTACAAGAAATGCACACTCTCACGATAGTAAGCCAAGAACCACATCAGGGAAGGGGTTTATTAACACCATAATATTTTTTCCCTAGCAAGTGTTTTTTCAGGCCCACTGCAAATGTTGGAAAAGATTAAAGATTCCTTGAAAAGATTTCACACCTTCTGATATGGCCAAAACAGATGAGGGAGAAAGGAAAAGGCTGTGCAATAACAGACACGGGCCAATGCATTTCAGCAAAAACATCTTAGCCTGCTACTAAGATCGTTCAGTGCCAGGGGGGCAACGTGCCAAAACGCTTCCGAGATGTGACTGCAGCTGTACGCGACCAGTAAGAAAATGTCTCGCATGCCAGCGCGAAGCTCCGTCACCGCAGTACGAAACGCAGAGGGAATGCCAACGACTCGGAAGCTGAGCCCTCGCTCCCCGGCCCTGGATGCAACTCGGCGAAGTGTGAGACTGTTTGGGGGAAAGAAGGAAGCTCGTTCTCTAACTTCGAAATAGCGACGGTCATACATATGAGTTCTTCAGAAACTGCTGCTAGCAAAATGAAAAATCTGGTCTCGTTACGCAAGACTTCTGCTGTGTCAGACAAGCTCTGCTTCCGCGGGAGAAGGACTTGACGGTGCCTCTGGCTGGGATGCCGGGGTTTAATTACCGGCTCTGCCACCGACATCCCGGGCAACCTTGTACGAGTCATGACGTCAGTCGGCAAATCTGTTTCAAGTCTGAGAAATTAAGCTGAACCCTTGCCGTCCCCCACCCTCGCTCCTGCCTACATGGACTCTACGCCTTCCCAGGCAGAGCTGCTCCCTGCAAGGTGTATCCCTCCCTGCAGGGCTAAGCACAGAGGGACAGGGATGGGCTGAAATAAAATCCCCACTGGAGAATGCTAATGGGTTGCCTTTTCCCTCCCGTGGTTTCATGTTTTTTTTTCCCATAGGCTTCCCATGCTGTCTTAGCCTTAAAGACTTCTGAAACTGGAGCCCACATCAGCCAGCAATAATGTCTGTCCAAAGGGGAAAGAAACCCCAAACCTTTCAAGACAGAGCTTTTTGGCTCTCCTGGTCTATTTTGCGCTTGCCCTGTGTTTACAGGGAAACGTCCTCGGGGCAGGATCCTTCTGTGTCTCAGATCATATTGTGCATTCTGCTGGTACGTCCCGAACAACAAAGCAGTTCTTAATTAAGAGAGGCTGAGCAGGGACTGCTGCCTCACACCTGCAGTGGGCACCGTGCCCGCGTGGGTGGGAAGCAAGGCTGGCAGTCTGCAGACGTGCTGAGGACCTCGGTCGGGCGGATCGAAAGGGAGATCCGTCTAACCCACCCCGGACATTTGCACTGTTAAGTGATTGATCTCATTCCCCTCGGCTCCTTTTATCCTCAGCAGCTAGAAATAGATTTTTCTAGGCCACGGTTCATCCCACTCTAAAATAGGTGTTGAAAATACAGCAGGCTCTTCGCTTCCTAGAGATTTTCCTCTGCAAAGGGAGTCTCTGGCATCTAGCGGTGGGTGCCCGCAGTGGGCAGCCGGAGGTCATGAGACGAGCTGGACCCCAACCCCCCGACCCCTCACAGCTCCCACTTCCCGGTCCGTACGGTGATGGCGAGGATACGTCTGAACTGGGGGCCTGCAGTGCCGGCCTTGTTTTATTTAGTTCTATCCAATTACAGCACCAGCTTTCCCAACGCACAAAGGAAAAAATGCTTTTGCTAGCATAACTTCCAGCGGTTCCCAGAACCACACAAACACAAGCGTTTTCATGCCAGTGCGACCACATGCGCCTCTACTATACTAGGACTTTAACAGGCAGCATAGAACTGCCATTAAAAATAACTATCCCCCCCGCCCAGGTAACACTGTTCCACAAAAAGTATTTCTAAAGGAGCTGTACCACAGGCAAAGAAGACAAGATATATATCCCTGTCAGGCTACACAGAAGAAAGATTCACCTATATCTTGCTGACACTTTTGTGCTGTAGAAAGCCCGCCAGATTAGGATGTGGATTTACACATTAAAAAAAAAAAAAGAAAGAAAAGAAAAAGCTATGCAGCATTCTCTGGCACAGCACTGAGGAGATTAATGTGATAGAGCTGCTCTAATGGAATAAAAGCTTAGTGCAGCACCATCGTTATTTACATTGACACAGAACATCCGCAGGGTCTGTGCATTTAACCACTGCATTACTTTCGTGATGGGTTTTTGCGTGTCCCGTCACTCCGCTTTTCTGCTTTTGGATATACCCTGATGGATCATCCGAATTATTTTTTACGCAGTCACTGCAATCCCTGCAGCTGCTGAAACACGCAACAGGAGCCATGTCCATTCCTGGACCAGCCACCCTGGAAGGGCTCTGACGTGCCGTTCAGGTCACGGACTCGGGGGAAATACTGCAACACTGGCTTTGAACGGCAAACGCGAAGATCGACTCTTCTGCAGATGGTTTGGTCAGTAAATGCCCTTGCCCTCCAGCAGTCCTAATTTAAAAGGCTTCTTTAGGAACAGGGCATGCTGGTAAGGAGCGGCTAGCGACCTCAATATTTAACTAACTATTAAACACGGCCATTGCAACACAGGGCGAAGACTTGGTTTTTTGTCAGAGGTGGGGTTGGGGAAGAAGGCTGGAGAGGCAGGCATCCGGGGCACTCCATCAATCCAAAGCCAGGCTGCCCTGGGAAAGCCCTCCTCGGCTGAGAAGACCCTACACTCTGGGAGCTGCCTGCCAGAGCTCAAAGGCAGGAGGAAGCCACAGGGGAACGATGAGGAGATTAGGAAAAGGGAGTGACATGGAGACGTTGGCAGGAGCTGGAAGACGCTCGGAGGAGGGAACAGCTGGGAAACCTGCTTTATTTATTCTGTGGTACAGAAGCAAACAAGACAGTTCCTCCGTCGATAACAACTACTCACCTCTGGCATTCAGGCCCCGGATTGGCAAAGGGTTTAGGTGGGGTGACAGCAGCTCCCGCACTTCCCTTTGAGGTGCCTGGCTCCAGACGTGGCGTTCCCAAACCCAGGCTACCCACCTGCACCTCTGATATAAGCCACGGGGAAAGGCAGGCACCTAAAAATAGGATTCGCAGCGACGGGCGGGTAATTGCAATTAACACCTAACATGACCAGTATCAAAAGCGAAGGAAAGGGGCCACTCTGCCTCCTTAGGGCGGACTTTGAATCTCTCTGGTACGTGGTCACGAGACAAGAGGCTTGTTCTTCGCTTTGCTTCTGACATTGCCGGTGCCGGCCAAGGGGACCAGGACACTCACCAAAGCAGCGGAGGTAGGAAATGCCACCCTCAGTCTAGCAGCGACTGGACCAGCATCTCCTTTCAAAGCATCCTCATCGTCAGGAGCGAGGGAAATGTTCTTCCGCTGCTCTTGACGCTCAGCCTCAGGGTAGCAAGGAAGGTAAGGCTCATGAAACGGAAAGAGTCCAAGTGACTCTTTATGAAAACAGTCTCAAGCTTTTAAATCTATAAAGCATTGTTGATCTGAGGAACATAGTGGTAACCGGTATAAAGCCTCTGTGTTAAGAGAAGATTATTAATAAAGTACATAGGGATCTAAAACACTCAGTTGCCAGCCAGTAGAGTAGGAGCCACCAGTAACGAGTGAGGGCTTTCCCCTCCGGATAAAACGTCTCTCCAAGAGTAGCCAAGCACACAGGGATCCCGCTCACAACGTATGGATGGAGCAACAATCTTGTTTAGCAAATTCACATTCACTTGCAAACTCTGTGTTGAGGCCCTGTAATTTATAGTCTGCAGTGTTTTTGAACACATGGTGTTTTTCAGTGCTTGGAGAGAAAGCATGTGAGAGGCAGGGGACCCAGTTTCAACACCACTGGCTGAGTTTTTGCTTGAAAAACGGGTCTCAGTTTTCCCATCTGTAAAACTGAAGTACTACTAGGTCTTTGAGGTCTGCCCATAAATAATGCCTCTGGGACCTGTAACAACAAGAGTGTGAAGAGATGCTCTAATAACAAGAGATGCTAAACAGTATTATCATAGGTTGCACGGTACAATATGCCGTAATGTTTAAAACATAAAGACAAAAAAGTGTGTTCGGTTGATATTACGACTGAGATTATTAATCTGAGCAGCAAATGTATGCAGCTCTGCTGGCAGACTCCACAGAAGAGACACACAAGGTAAAGAACCTGCAGGCTTTCCAGTAACATTAATCTGCATTTTTATAGCACATTTGATGATCTTGCAAAGTTTATTATTAAAACTCTCACAACACTCCTGTGGGCTAAGAACACAATCCTGCTTCTTTTTAATTGATGGGGAACATGGGCTTCATCAAGAAAAAATAGCTGAATTTCAAAGGGGGTGGACGGCAAAGCCAGACAACCCGCCCCTGCTACCCACCTTTTGCAATGCTTGTCTGCAGAAACGGAAAGCAGACAGGGATATACTGTTAATCAGAAGGTTACACTGCAATCTGTTTCAAAGCAGTTATCATGGACAACAAGTGTCAGTCGTGTAGCAGAGCTCGTGACAAACCTGGGGACGGGCCCTTCCCTGCGCCAAGGGCTGACCTCCCAAGGACGGCACGTCCAGCTGCGCCCCGTGCAAAAACGGGGTGCGAGGGGCCAGCCCAGGCAGCCGGCTTTGTGCACACACAACCGAGCTACTGGAAGCACTCCTGAAACATCACGGCTTTTCTTTAGAGCACTTGTTTCCAGCTTTTGATCTGCAGACCTGTGGCGTCCATGGCCTACTTTCAAAGGGTCCGTTAAAGCTAAGGAAAGCAACCTGCTATCAGCAGGTTTCAATCCACTGTCAAGGAGGCTGAACAGCCATTCGAAATATTTTCAGAGTTCAAAATCAAGAAGGGTTGAAAATCACTGCTTTGGATTTGCTCATCAAGATCCTCACTCAGCCTCTCCCCTTCTGGGTGAGGAGATGTAGCAGGACCTAGTTCCAAGGCAGCGTGGCTGCAGGCATACTAAATCTGCCCACCAAAAGGGAGGATTCATTCATCAGAGGAATAACTTAAGTGAATCTCACTTCGTAGTGAGCCTCGGGAGGCTCAAAAAAAGGTGCACTTCCACAGGGTTGGAAGTCCACTTTTGAGGCGTTGTGTGTCTTCCCTTGGAAAGCATTTTCCAGTAAGCTTAAACAGCGCTGGCTACCAAATCAACACCACGAACATCCCTGCTGTACCACCACCCTTTATCTGCTTTCAGGAGTCTACGAAAAAAAATGAGTTTGAAAGTACCAGGCTTCGCTGGCTCCACAGCTTGTGGCACGATTTGCTGCTTTTCCTGCAGTGTCACTGTGCCTTCGTTGCACTTGGGACCTGAGCTGTCCTGATTAAGTTAGGACAGGTTTGCTCTCCCGTGTTCCCTCATCTCCGGCTGCGGCACCGGCTCGGGAGGCTCCCGCCCTGCTTTGCCACCGGCCTCCTAAGCCATTCGCTTTCCCTCTCACCAGCTCTGCTTCCTCAGCTTTGAAATGAGGATGACGACCTCTGTAAGGCACTTTGATGTCCACTGATGTAGTGTGCTGTAGCACATATAGGTGTTCTCTCTGTTTTAAATGCCAGGTAGTATATTGCCATGTTTTTCTTTTGTTTGTTCACCTTTATTATTAAAAATGGAAATGGATAAACAACCCTGGAAAGAAAAACAAGAAAACACTTTGAATTGACCTTCCCCTGTGAAGATAATCATGGAACAGAAAGCAATTTTGAAACGATGGATGGTCGAGTGCAACGCTTAGCAACTACAGGGCAGAACACACTTGTCCGAGGTTACAACTGAAATCCACCCCACTGCTGCAATAGTCCTGCTCTTTTCCATTTTCTAAGTCACGTACTCAGCAAAACTTGCTTCCTAAATTAATTATTTGGTTCACTCTCAACTGCCGCAACGCACAGCAGGAGGTCCGTCAGAGCAAAGCGTTAGTGCGGGAGGATTCCTCAGACGATCCAAGTGGGAAGACGAGTTCAGACTGTAACAGCCCCTTCGTGAGAGTTCAGCACCAGAAGCCTATGTGCAAAGGCAGTAAAAGCCTTGCTTAACTACCCGCCCAGGGAGACGCAACAAAGCTGCGCCGGTCCAAAGCAGAGTTCCCATCTGCCCGTTTCTTCTCAGGACCGGCCTTGGTTCCCGCCGGCGCAGACGTGCCGCCTGAGCCTTCATCCTCTTGGAGGATGAAGAGCAGTCACCAGAGCCTCGTGCGTTCGTCCAGAGCTGCACCTGCAGACGTTTGGGACCCAGTCAGATGCCGACTGGTTTTTCACTGGACTCTGCTCCTAATGCTCCAAAACCAGCACACCGGTTTGGACTGACCAGTTATATCTCCGTATATTCACTGAGACACTGCCTTGCCGACATGCAACTGAGTGCAGGATGTAGCTTCAGCTGCTGCGGCTGGTAGTTAAAATGCAGAGTTCTGACCCTCTCATGGTCAAGGTTTCATTTGCTGGAACGAATTAGAAAGAGACAGTAATTGTCAGAGGAAAAGCATAGTAACAATGGAAATAATAAAAAAGTCTTTCACCTTACAAATGGAGAATATTTTCTTTGAAGCTTCTAATAATAGTAAGCAGCCCCCACCCTGTCCTTCAGATCATATAAAGTAATGGGAAGCCTCTTCCAGATGGAGCAAGCACTAATAATTTAAAATGTACGTAGAAAGACCTTTTGGCATGCTTATACTTATGGGTAAAAGCCCCTTTGCAGTCTTTTTCCACGTCCTTTGGCAGGTATGATACAGGCATGCGGAGCTAACCCCTCCTCAAAATTCATGAGCTCAGCGTAAAAATCCCAGTATTTAAGAAATGTACATAACGGCTCCTCTTTATTTGCCACTGGATTTCAGTTCTTAGGAAAGTAGCCGTGTTCTCAAACTGCTCTCCACGTTCAAACGCTGGAAATTGCCTCTTTAGAAAAAATAAATGTGTGAAAAAATAAACACCGGATATTTGTGAAATGTCAAAGACCCTAGAACTGAAACTGAAAGGAAAAACAGTCACTATCATGAGACTCACATTAAAAGTGTTAGATGCAGCAGCTCAGAGGAGGCCCTACATAAGACACAGTAGGAAAAAACAGCCTCCAAGTCATAAGAAAAGAGTCTGTCCCTTGCAGAGGCTGCCAGTTCCTGTCACCGCTTTGCAGGTATTACCACCGACTGCCCCACGCACTTGGGCATCGATTCTCTGTTAAAGGGATTGGAAGAGCTAAAAGGTCCTGAACGTGATCAGTCATCAGCCAATAAATAATGCCTTATCTGATGTGCATTTATGTACGTACCCTTGGCTCCTGGTGCAGGGTCCAGTAAGTAACCTGCAAGACAAGTATTTCTGATACCCACGTTTCGCAGCAGGGATGCAACAAGTCTGTGCGTGATCAGATGACTCCTTCCCCAGGCCCACCTCCACGCACACGAGTTCACGCGACCGCTGCTCCTGGGAGCCCCAGAAACCTGCCTTCATCGCTAGACTCACGCGCAGTGAGAGCCTGAGCCCCTACGGGCAAGGCTCAGTCCTGAACATTTCAGCGATCAACAGGAAGACAGTCACATGAAATAAATGTCAAGTTTTACCTCTTAAACCATGAAATGGTCTGTAGAAGTGTCAGCCAACGTGAAAAGGCAAATCGCGAGGCGGGTCCTGCCTTGGGTGCCAGATTCACGCATCTGCCCCCAGAACAGGACAGCATCGCCCTGTGAAATGGCACAGGGGCATCCCACACCCTCCCGGCGACCGGCAAGTCGTCAGCACCACCCTCTGCAAGCCCATGCCTTGGGCGCAGGGCAAATTTATGCAGGGCTGGGCTCGGTCCCCCAAACCTCTGTCCAAAGACGTGCAGTGGCAAAGCTACAAAGGTCAAAATGAGGAGCCAGCTGTATATCAGCACTGCGGGAGTCCAGCAGTAGCTCTGAAAAGGAGGAAATCCCCTCAACTATTTTGCAGTTAAAACATCATAAAGCACTTGGCTCCAGCCACTGCTTGCTCATGTGAATAAAACTTCTTGCCAGACTTTCTTCTTTATCTTATTACTCAGCTTTTTCAGAGTCTTACAAAAACCAGGACTCAGTGCCTTGCCACACAGAAACCAAAGGGAGCTTCCATGAAACCAGCAAACACCTCCCATCTTCTCGCCAGTGTCATTAAAAAGCAAAACAAAACAAAACAAAGCAGAGAGGTTGTACAAGTCAGCCTGTAAACCCAGGCGTGAGGAGAGCAATGTCAGTGGTAATGGGGCAAGAAAGGCAGGGTAATTACACCACACCAAAATTGCGATCGTGCTGCATTCCTTCTCGGTGAAGGCCAGCTAAGAATGAGATACACCTCTGCGAGTCATCCCAGGGAGCGGCTGCGAGATACAAGGTGCTCGGATTAAGATGAAGTTCGGGCTTTGCCAGTTCTCAGCAATGGCTTTGGTGGCTGGGCTGGGTACATCATTAGCTGTTCCCAAATGGTGTTCACACCATGCCACTTCTTCTTGATCTATATACAATTCTCAGTATTTTAAGAGTCCCAGCAAAAGGCTATGCAAACCCAGAACAGGAAGACAATACCTAGCTGCAAAACGTTTCTGCAAAACACTTCTTGTACCTGGTCAACCAGTCAAGTTCAGTAACTCGTATCTCTCAGCTTTACTTCGGTGGGACACAAATATCTATCATCTCACCCCAGCTGCTACCATCGGATCTGCAAGCTCAGGCCTTCAGGAATCAGCACGAAACCCCAAGAGCTTCCCCGTCGGGGAGACTGGTACAAATATTCAGCAGGGCCCATTCTGCACAGACGACTTAACAGGACTGCACAGGTGAGGGGTGGATTTGCCTCAGACCTCTCCCTGTTTCAGAACAAATGCAGCAGGTCAGGATGCGGTACCCACCCGGCCCTTTGCAGAGGGGGACCGTGGGGAAGCTCCCGCTGGGGTGGGAGGCACAGTGCTGCCCGGGGAGGCAGCCCTGCTCCTCAGAGTGCTGGGCAGCGCGAAGGTGGATGGACCTCTCCCGACCGAGAAAGCCTCCCTAGAAGAACCAGCAGTAGCTGTCCCGTAGGCATGACAGCAGGGGCAAAGCTCCGGGCTCCCTCACCTCCAGCTTTGCCTTGTTGGTGGTGCAGCCAGGCCATTCAACACCCTCCCGGGCTGTGGGGCAAGAGGAGAACGTGGCACAGAAACACAAAGGCACGGACAGTTAGTTCCTTAAAAGCACGGGAACTCCTTCCCCCATCATACCCTCATGCTGCAGGTTGTTCCAATCAACTCCTCCGAGGCCAACAGAACAAATGTTGCCTTTATTCTAGTTTCTGGAAAACAAGCCAAAAAGGACAAACACAAGGCAAAGCGGCTAGCCAAAGGGCCAAGTCTTTCTCTTTAATTATTCAGAAATGAAAAAGTTCAATTAAGAAGAGCAAAAAAACAAAGACATAATAATAACCAGTCTCCTCACAAGAACTCATGCTTTGGCACAGAGGACTGGCTGGCCTGATTTTATGTCCAGTAAATTTATTTTTATTCAATAAATAAAGTAGCTCCTTCTACAGCAGAGAAAAAGATGATGTGTTGTGAGAAGAGCTCCTTGGGCATCACATAACACTGTACCACTGAATAAAAATAAAACCTTAGGGCAATTTCTGTTCTCTCCTAAAAACCATAATGCATCTGGCATCAGCATCGGTGAGGGCAGAGGTAAGAAGCACACATGAGCCGACGAAAGCATCAAACTAACCCCAGTTCCTCTTTGTGGTGAACTTGCGAGTGCACTCACCTCACCACTCGAAAGCCAACCATTTTTAATACGTGATGGTTTCATGTTACTGCACTGCTTATGAATTCAGTCTCCCGGCATTATTTGAGGAAGGTGCTTTTCCACGTGGTGAAGGCTGACACCCAACGTTTTGGCATGAAGTGGTCTGGTGGTTTTTCTGTGCTGAGACCTGGACAGCGTCACAGGGATCCCCACTGCCTTTGTGTCGAGCCGCACTGGGACAACTGGAGAAGTCCTGATTCGAGTGTGTGACTTCCCGCAGAGCTGTATGTACAAGCCTTGAGCGTCTCCCAGGTGAGCAGCCAGAAGTGAGAACACTCCCAGCTGAGTGGACACTACCGAAAACGTAACCAAGCCTCCAAACACTTACACAATCTTTACTTCTTCTCAGCAGCTCTTGATTCCCTGAATGGCATCGCCTCATGACTGGAAGCATTTCCCCATGGACACGCACCTGCACACTGAAACCCAAAACACTGCAATGACTTAGTCCTTCCACACCACTTAACACAAGGTAATTAATTGATCCTTGCAGCACCTCAGGGAAGGAAGGACAGTGACACCCATCACCCCAACACAACGTGCAGGTAAATGGAGGCGAACAGAAGCCAAGCGACCCGAGCGAGGTCCTGCAGACAGAACTGAACACCACGTCTGACAGCTCCGGAATTTGCCATTCTAGCGCAAGGGGCAAAAATATGCCAAGCCCAGTCACTACGTCATGTTGCTGAAGGGATGCTCGTGCCACCACACCCTAGTTGTGGGGATATGAGAAGAAATCCCCCCCGGACCCTACACTCGCACACGGTACCGTTACCGCACGCTGGCTGGGACAGGTCACACGGCTGCAGTAAAGGCGAGGGATGCCCAGCACGGCACGGCAGCCCCGAGGAGAGCCGGTGGCCTCGGTCGGAGGCAGCTTTGCGCTTTTCTGTTTAAACCGCCGGAGAGTCCTAGGCAGGCCCACGTCTCGCTCGAATGCCAGCGAGGGAAGACGGGAGCCGCTTCTCTCCGCAGCGTCGCCTCGCGTGACGAAGGACACCGCACGCAGACAGGGGCTGCCCCTCCGTAAGGGGCAACCGAAAGCCCACCGCCTGCCACGATCAGCCGCAGTCACTGCGCGCTCTGCGGCGCGGATTTCGAGGCACCTGCCGCACGGCACGGCGAGGAGGCGGCCACCCCCCCGGCAGCGCGGGGCCTCGTCGCGCCGGCCGCGCCACCGCCCGGCAGGCCGCTCGCCCCACGCGAGTGCTTCGGGACGCGGCGCCCGCGGGGCCTGGCCGCCTCCTTCCCCCGCCGGCGCCCGGGGCGGCTCCCCCGCGGGCCGAGGCCGAGGAGGGCCCGAGGGGGCTGCAGGGGCCCTGCTGCGGGGCCTCGCCGCGGCTGGGGCTGGGGCTGGGGCTGGGGCTGGGGCGGCCCGCCCCGGTCCCGCCTCCCCGCCTCCCCCGCCGCCGGGCACCGGGGAAGCGGACCGCGCCGCCGCCGCCGCCCTGCGCGGCTCCCCCCGGCCAGGGGCAGGGCTCTGCGCGCTCCCCGCCAGGCGCGGCAGCGCCGGCCACCTCCCCTTCTTCCTCCTCCTCCTCCTCCTCCTCCTCCTCCTCCTCCTCCTCCTCGCCTTCCTACTTCTGCACCGCCGCTCCGCGCCCTGCTCCGCTCCCCGCGCCGCCGCCGGGGCTCAGTCACCCCCCGCCGCCGCCGCCGCCGCCCCCGGCCCCTCCCGCCCTGCCCGCTCCAGCCGCGCCGCCGCCGCCGCCGCTTCCACAAGATGGCGGGGACCGTGGCCGAGCGGGACGCGCCGGTGAGTGCCGCCACGCCGGGCAGGGCCGCGGGGCCGCCGCGGGGGGGGGGGGGACCGGGGGGGGGAGGAGAGAGGGGGGGGCGGTGGCGGCAGCCCCCGCCGCGCCGCCCCCCCCGCCGCCGCCGCCTCACCTTCCCGGCCTCACCGCTCGCTTTTTTACCTGTAGAAAATCGAGGACGGGCATTTAAACAACTCCCTGGGCTCCCCGGTGCAAGCCGACGTGTACTTCCCTCGCCTGGTAAACCGCCCTCTTTTGGCTTTCCCCCCTTTTTTACACCCCCCCCCCCCCCGCCGCCCCAGCGCGGCGGCTGGCGACGCCGAGTGACCCCGTGTCCCCCCCCCCCCCCGCGTCCTCTTGCAGATCGTCCCCTTCTGCGGGCACATCAAGGGAGGCATGCGGCCCGGCAAGAAGATCCTGGTCATGGGCATCGTGGACCTCAACCCCGAGAGGTAACACCCGCCGGGCACCCACGGCCCCCCCTTCCCCGCGCCGATCATTTTTATCGCTTTAAATATAGCAAATATAGCGTGCCGCTTTCTCCCTTGACCCATAGCGGGGGCATTTCTGTAAGGGGATCCCAGCGTTCTCCTGGGGTAGAGCAGGACGCATGTTAGACCCTATATATGTACGTGTATGTATATGTATGTACACACATGCAGACGTACGTCTGCTCTAACGGCGTCCTCGTCCCTGCTGAGCTTTGGGGACTCGTCGTTCCCCTTTGCGCGTTTTGATAAGCTGAGGAAACGGAGCGGCGGCGTTCGGGGTTTGCTTGTCTCCGGCTGAACGAGAGCCGTTTTCGCGGTGTTGCAGCTTCGGCATCAGCCTGACCTGCGGGGAGTCGGAGGACCCTCCTGCCGACGTAGCCATCGAGCTGAAAGCGGTGTTCACCGACAGGCAGTTCGTCAGGAACTCCTGCGTCGCCGGAGAATGGGGGGAAGAGCAGTCGTCTATCCCGTACTTTCCGTTCATACCGGACCAGCCCTTTAGGGTGAGTACTAAGATCGCAGCAGCACGCGCCGTAGCTGATAAAGTGTCGATGGGTGAGAACTGCAGCAGAACAGGACTGGCCTCTCGTGAAATCGCACGGTAGCCCACACTCCTCTTTGGCTGAGGCCGTGATTGCCAGATTGGATGTGCTGATCCAAAGCTGTGTGGGGATCCTGCTTCTGCTGCCGCTTGCAACCGCAGGCACTTCAGATGGGGCTATAAACACATCACTGGGCTGTTATGACAAGCTGGAGATGGTAATACTCTGTGATGAAGCACACTTCCTGCGTTTAGTTTTATAGCTATAAATTAAGAAGTACCTCTGTGTTATTACTGCATTTTAAGTTGTTACCGGAGAATGTAAATACTCAGTTGGACTGCCACATGTTTTGATTTTTTTTTTTTTAATGGACATACTGCTGGCAATTTAGTGCAGCTAATGAGGATCTTGTTCATCCTTTGTCTGTAGGGATGTTACACTGAGGTTGACTGTAGCCCTTTGTGTTAGCAGATTAAATAACTAGTAACTAGTGGTATTCTTTTCTGAACCCTGGGATTAACTCTCAAGTGTGAGTTGGTAATGGTGTACATGGAAATGCTGTCGTGCAAGGGATGGACTGGGTTGACCTAGAAGCAGTTTCCCATCTGTAGTGTTTATGGTTATGTGAAGATGTCTTTGCTAATCAGGACTAACAAAGTATGCAGCTGCAGAGGGCTTCTTCTCTCTCAGCTGTTTGGCTACACTGGGAAAAAGGGCTGCATGCCTTCTCCATGCGGCTGACCCAGAAAAAACCTCCTCTTCCTCCTCCTCCTCCTCTCCACCCCTCTTATGAAACCTTGGTGGCCCCTCTGATAAATGCCAACGCTGTGACCAGCTGCCAAACTCTCTTAATCCTTCTTGCCCCCAAGATAATCTCCCCCAGCCCCAAAAGCTCACTGTCTCCCCAGATGCTTGGGTTTTGCAAGGGCGTTTGTGACTGGTTTTGTTGTGGATTGATTGCGCTCCAGTTGCTCCTACAAGCTCTCCCGTCGTAACTGGCAGCACCCTTTGGCGCAGGTGGGAAATGCACTTGAAGGGGTTTGGAGGTGCGGTCCTGCGCTTGCTGAGAGGGTTATACTAGTAGCTTCAGCGGGTGGTGGCTGGGCCCTCAGACAAGCTAGACAAATTATCTAGAGCATGTTCTGTGGATGTCCCACTAATGACAGTTTACATTAGAGGACAGTAATATCTCACATCTTTGACGTGAGATACTGTAGAAGAGGAGGGGTTTTTTCTCCCCAAACACATAAACGGAATTTAGGCTCCCTGTTGACTCTGTGCTTTTGATAGCCTCCCTCTCAGTGAATAAATTAAATGGACTGTTAAGTGTTCTTGCCAATTACTTGTGATCCAGTTCAGTTATCGTTCTGGTGTTGCCCAGGGTGATCTGAAAGAGTGGATCGTAAGCAGTGTTGAGGCTAACCATATCTTTTACATAACAAGGCCTAAGGCTGGAGGCACCTGCCGCAGTGACACAGGAGCTACACAGTAGCATGGGTGTTTCCCTGTTACGTGGTGCGCTATCAGGTCCCCATGGGACAAGGCTAATGAAAAAATTTAGCTCTCTTAGACTATCTAATGCCACTTCTCGCAGTGCAGTGTGCCCCAAATCTGGGGTCATACAGTTTATCACTGGCTCTAGCACTAGAGTCAAGTGCCTGAAAGCAGCGTTTCACTGCAGACCACCAGCCTCTAGAAATGACCCAGGATTTACTCATGGATTCCCTGCAGGTTTTCTTTCTAGCCTATCCAAACCCAGAGGTCTCCAAGGGCCTCCAAGTGTACAAGCTAGGATCATAAACACTTATTCTGTGTCCTCAACTCCCTGCTTCCTGGTGTGGCAGCTCCTATGAAGCTTCACTGCAGGGCACCCTTTTGAGCCCCAGTAATATCAGGAATCCCCGGACCTGTTCAGAGCGGATGGTCCATTTCCAGGCTTTGTTGCCTTTCCAGAGCATTTCTGCAGGGCTCTGGGAGGAAGGATGAGCTGTATCCCTCCCTGATGCTGTTTGCTCCTTCCGTCAATGGTCAAACTGAATTCAGGACATCCTGCACCGAATCTCCCTCACCCCAGCCCCAGTATGGGGTCGAGTCCAACAAGGAGTCCTGGGCTGGGCGCATCCACGGTTGTGCAGCCTTTTCGGTTGTGCAGCTGCTGTGTGAGTGTGTGCAGTGCTAGTGTGTGAGAGCAGAGGGCACACCTATTCCTCCAGTGACCTTTGCTCCTTTCCAGTAAATTATCAAAGGCTGGCGAGGGTTGCAGAGGGAACTGCCCCCTCATTCTGCAGCAACAAATTGTAGCAAGGCATGGAAAATACCGGTTGGAGATATGGTTTCTTCCCCCTGTAATTAGCAATTTAGGTCTGCTTCTGGCATTATTCCAAGAGGCAAAACCTCCCTAATGTAAATGGGGCAGAGCCACAGGACTGGGATACAGAGTCCTTCTGGCCATGACAACGTGAGACTGAATTAAGATCCATCATAGTGTAACTGGGATTGTGGGGGCAAATTGGTCTCTGCCCCTTCTGTTACATGGTATGCAAGTAGCAAAATGTGCTATACCGAGTACAGTTCAATGCTAACTGAGTGCTCCTTGTGTCCTGTGAAATAAAACTTCCCAGTTACATTGTGAACGTGGCTCATCATTTTATTTTTTACAGGTTGAGATACTTTGTGAGCATCCCCGTTTTAGAATATTTGTGGATGGACATCAGCTCTTTGATTTTTACCACCGTATTGAAACATTGTCAGCAATTGACACGATAAAGATAAATGGAGATCTTCAGCTTACAAAACTTGGCTGACCTTGTTAGAACTGTAGAATCCAAAGCGGCTCAGGTGCCATCATCTGTTTGGAGAAGTGACAGCCGGCTCTGGACACAGCTGTAGTAGGAAGGCTGCCCCATTCCTTTCCCCGTGTGCGGTCCTTTCCTCATATGCCGTTGAACTGGGCTGTTGTTTATCCCAATGAAGAACATTGTTGGTTAATAGACACTGAGCCATTTTTCTTGGATCAGAATAGCTCACCTGTGCTGGATAATCAAATTGGAATGGATTCAGAAAGACTTGCAGTCTTTTTTTTTTTTTTTTTTTTTTTTTTTTAATCTCACAGAAAGGCAATTTCTGAAATGCTGTGCTGAAACCAGTTACTGAAGAGCAGCAACAACAAAAAAGTTTTTCTTTTGCAAATATTGTTTCTGCACTGAAGTGGAGTAGTGTAGCACAACACAGGGTCACGTGCTGAGGTCCTTACACGGGGCAGGAGCCCGGTTCCATGGAAATCGGTGACAAAACTCCCGTTTGCTTTAATGGGGTACAATCAAACTGTCTAGTCCTTAGTCGAGCACAATTCCCATTGATGTCTGTGGGATTTTTGCACATACCTGGGGGCCAGCTCTTCTGCTGGTGTAAATCAGCTCGCCTCCATCGTTTGCAGTGGAATTTCGCTGGTTGCTCCCACCTGCTGATCTGGCCCAAGGACTGTGTAAAAACTGAATGAGGGTGTCAGGACACAGCCTGTATATTTTAGTCAGGGTATTGGCATAGAATGTAGATCGTTACAAGTTTTTGCACAATGTATTGTTAATACGATTTTTAAAGCTTATCTGTAGTTTATTTATTTATACTCATTGTATGTATTATTAGTAAAAATGAACAATATTACTGATCGCTAAGAACAGCAAAGTGTAAACATTTTGAATGTACAAAATGTCTTAGGTTCTTTTAAACTTAACATATCATTCTTGAAAAATCATGTTTCCTATTGAACATTCAGTCACATTTTAATGAAGCCCTCTAGGCCCTGGGAAAATGTGGGAGCGGTAGTTGGTGGGGGCTGGGGGGAACTTTTTGCATATTCACTAGAAACTGTTTTTCAGGGCTTTCTAACTTTGCTGCACAGGACAGGTTTGAATTAAGGTCAATCTGTTTTTAAAACTTAAATAGCAAATTTGTAGGTTTAGCTGTGCTTTTATAACTCCAGAAGAATTTAAATTTGGCTGTCGCTTAGTTCAGCAACCAGCCTCTTTGCTGGGGAGATGGGAGATTTTCTGCACTTATTTAAGAACATATTTGGCCTTTGATATGACAATTAAAACTTGTCTAGACAGCCAAGTTATTAATGCTTGAAAATCAGCTACTGCACATGAATAATAACTTTTCAAGTAGCTTTTTAAATACTAGGTATAGCTGTATAAACACAGTCATTGTGCTACACTATAAATGAACACTACCACATTTCTTGACTTCTTTAGGACAACACTTTTTCCTTGGCTGCTCACAATAGACTATAGCAGGTCTTTCTGAGTAGTTATGATATAAATGTATATTTAGGCAATTATGAAAACATGTAATATAGGGACTTTCTCAGACACAGAATACAAACGCAATTTTTGTAGCACAGTGTTTAAAAAAAAAAAAAAAAGCAGAGAAGAATATCACAAACAGAACGATGTTAAGCTTGCAATAAAGATGTGGTTTAAGGCAACCAGAACTGGAATATCCAAAGTTAAGGATAGAATGCCAGTTGCAAAGCCTCATTTTGTGCTAATTTGGCCTGCAGTTAAGAAGCCTTAGACTGCAAGCTGAAATTCCGACTGTGGCTCCAGTCCAAAGCCTGTTGAGGTCAATCAGAGTCCTCTGAGCACAAAGGCATAAAGGCCTGATTCTTACTTCACACAAGCGTAAATCTCTTCCTAAAGCCAATGGGGTGCTGCTAGTGTGAATGAGTTAAGAATCAGGCTGCCACCTACATAATAAAAGTTAAAAATGGAAGTTTTAGCCTTAATGTTGAAGTTCCCTGACTTTTTTTTCCCCCTTTTTCCAAATTAAGCCAGAGCCTGTTATTTTTCAGGTGATCTTTTTATTTGGTGTGTGGCTTTAGGATTTACATCGGACTCTGTACTACAGATAGATTGAATCTTGATATGAAATATTCCTGTCTTGCTCTGTTTTTATTCTTTTACATGATACATGATGATGGCATCATTTTTCATTGTGTAAAGAATGCTGACAGTGTTTTGGTACAAAATATATTCTTTAAAAAAATAATAATAATAATAAAAATCCAAGGGAAAGGTGCTTCTACATGAGCTGTTTGGATTTTTCTCCAGCTTTGAAATGGTCTATAGCTCTAAAGCAGATGCAGGTAGAAGACGAAATTCTGTTTGGAGAGAGATTTAGCACCCACCTTGCCCAGTGTTTTCTCCAGCTCTATGTGTAAGGTCAGGTCTCCTGATGCGGTGCCATTGCCTGAGGTCCCCCTGCTAGTTTGGTGGGCCAGAAAGTGCCAGCCTGGAGAGACCAGCACCATGACCCTGTGACAGCGCAAAACCAAAAGAGATCTTCCTGGTAGCACAAAGCCAATAGAGATTTCCCCTCCATACCTTTTGCCCAGAACAAAGGATTTGGCTGAATTGTATTTCCAGCCCCTTGGGATTCCCGGTAGCTGCGGTAGGCTGGGGCACCCTCCGGCCTTTCTTACCCTGCACGGGCTCAGCACAGCACAGCACATAGGCCAGGGGTGCCGAGATGAGCTCTAAGCACCGCTGTGCCGGTGGCATCTCCGTCGGGAGTGAGGCCCTTGGGATATTGCCCGCTGTGCTGTACGCTCCAGTGCATTCCTGCTCCAGTAGTTTTCTGTCTCAGGAAAATGCTGTTTTGAGCCTCCCTCTGGTTTTACCTTTGCGTATCTCTACCAAGAGCAGCGCCCACCACCTGATTCCGCCTGCTGTGGTTTCCAAGCCGGGCTCAGAGGCAGGAAGGGTGGGAACCCACTTCTGATGTACTGTGGTTTGCCTGAGTGCTCAGAAAATCACAGTTAGGGTGTCAGCATTCATTTGTCCGTGTAACACACTTCTGGAAGCCTTTTTGTTTTTCTTTTGCTCTTGGGCAGTACCAGGCTATGGCAGGTGAAGGAAGGATGAGGTCTGTATGTAACCAAGGGCTGTTCCATGCATGCTCGGTTTAGGTTGGCTAACCACAATCAGAAGCTACTGCTGGACACTTTTACACCAGAAAGAAAAGAAAACCAAAATAAAACCAAGGCCTTAAATGTTTTTGTTCAGTTACACTTTGAGCCAAATGCAAATGCTTAAGATGGGAGACTGTGCTGCAAAATTTATATCTGAATTCTTTGGTCTCCAGAATTGAGGGATTATTCAGATCTTCATTTGGGATATAAACCATACTAGTGTTGAAATCAGACTGTTTCCAAACTGGGCCAGGTTTTCAGCATGCTCTGCTCCCAGTAGCTTGTATTGTTTTTAGTAGGAACAGACAGTCTGTGAACTTCTTGGAAGCTTTGATTCTTCAGGAACAAGGCAGTGCATGAACCAACTTTGGAAATCTCTTGCTGGAATCTGTTAGCTGAATATCTCCTTTCTTTCCTCTGAATCAGGAAATTAATCTTGAAATGAAAGAAGCCTTGAATGGGTAAAAACCAGGTGGAGAGAAATCCCTCCGTTTAGCACAGTGTTGTTTTTTTTCTAAAAAAGAAAAAGTGAAAACAACCCAAAAAACTGTCCCCAAATTACTTGATTGTGTTTAGAATTGGCTGTGATAAAGCCGATATATTTTTAAAAAACATAAGTTTATTTCCTACTCAGAAAGAGCCTTGAAATACTTCGGTATTGTGTGAGATAGTCTTTGTCTAAACATATTTCACAGAAATGCTTTTTCACGGCCAAGTTGTTAAAAATGTTACGCAATACCTTGTTTTTGTATCACAATTAGAAATGTTTGCCCCACCTTGAAAGAACATTTTGTACTAAATATTCATATGCTGTCTGTGTGAATTTGCACTAGCTTATATTATATTCTCTCCCTGCTCCTTGACTAGCTTGAGAAGAAATAGGCGTACTATTGCTAAACGAGCTGAATGTAACATCTGCTTGAGGCATAGCATCTTTCTTGAGGGTTGTTTCGAGTAAATTTTTCAGCCTGAAAACCAAAGAGAGCGCCTGATGCACCGTTCTGCTCTGCCAGTTCCCACCCTGTCACTCTCCCGAAGCGAAGCCGAAAGGGAAGCCCAGAGATTTTAACGTGTGGGAGCAGCATTGCGATTTTATCTTCCAGGATTTGAAACTATTCACCGGGGAGGAAATGACAACGAAGTGGCCACAGTACTCCCAAGCTTGCTAGCAGCACTGTGGCAGCGTAACGTAGTATAGTCCTGATGGAGCAGGAGTCCAGAGGATAAGCAGCGGGCATTTCGGAGCTAGGCAAGAGCCCAGGCTTCGGATGCGGTGAGTTGCCCAAGCGTGTGCGTTTGACACACCGCTAGCTGCTGCCTTCTGCAACCCCCGTATCAAAACACGCTGCAAAGAACAGCATGGCCAAGAGTTTGGAAGGCATGAACTGGCTCTGTGGTCTTGCATTCCTCCTTTGAAAGAGGGTCCTAAATAAATAATAGGAAAATTTAGAGGCAGCCATGCCACTAAGGTATTCTCTCCTGCGGACAATCAAGCAGCGTGTTGGACAGAGGGCTTGTCCTGCCACTCAGTCACGAGAGCTGCTCCCCGCAGAAATCCACAGTGCTGCTGTCACTGCTGAGGTTGGTTACAGGGACCTTTTTACACAGAAAACTGCAGAAGTGCAGTTCTGCTAAGCCTGTCGGTGGCAGCTCTAAGCAGCCTCCCTGGCACCCATAGAACTGATACGACGGTACGTGGAACGAGTGTGAGGCTGAGGGCAGCCCTAAATGCTTACTGGGACAAGCATAGGAGTTAGGAGGAAAAGCTGTATTTACGTCCACACAAGTCTACAAACAGTTAGTGACCCGAGCAGGTTTTTATAACTGTGGGGTTTGTTCCAAGTTTCTCATGTGGATCAGAAAGCTTACAGGTAAAAGTCACTTTGCAGTGAATGAAGTGTGGGGTCAGAACTAGAGCCAGCCCAAATAGGGAGAAGAAAGGAGCTGCAGACGCTTTATCTGGCTTTGATACACCCTCCCAGCTCCTCCCAGCAATCACTGCTGTTAAGAACACGCTCAATTACTATAACCAGGAGATTCAGCAGCATGTGCAGCATCAAAATAATAAACTCACACTTTGCCACAGGTCCTCCCTAGCTTCTGTCGCTAGGCTATTGGATCCATCTGTCAACAAATAGCTACATCAGGCTGCTTTTGAAGCCCAGAGCAAAACTCCCTTTGACTTAAATGGAAGTGGGTCCACAGGAAAAGGGGGTATTTCCAGCCCTCCCTTTCCAGTCTATATTTTCAGCTGGGACATATTTAAAAGTGTGTGTATTCATTCATTCTCTTGAGTTTATTTTTAAGTATGAAGAGAGGAATATTTCTGTCTGCATTACTTGTTTGAGTAGAGTCAACAGAAAGTACAGCCTCTCCTCGTTGCAGTTACAGTGGTTTCACAGTTAGCCAATGAAATGTTTCACGTCTGTTACCTTCTGATTTTAAAAAGTGAGGATGTGCACGAAATGATCTGGCAATAATAATAATGATATGTATCATTCACCACAGATCTATTTTTATGTGTTGTGCCAATTTGATAATGAACTTTTAATAACAATAAAATGTAAAATCTTCACTAGGTGGTTCTGTCTTTTATATGAATTACTAACCCTAATTAGACACCCTCTTTTTTTCTTTAACGTCTGGCCTCTTTTATCTTCTGAGTGTTTTTCAGATATAGCTAACTCTTTCACTCATAAAACCAGTGTGAAATTTTGGAATGAGATGTGCAGCTTTGATAGCAGCTTGTGCAAAACCACTTCTCAGTTTAAATGCATCATGCAGAACAATCAAACAACTTTATTAGAGGAAAGAATAGCTTGCTTGCTCATCACTGGGCAGCGTAAGCCTCGGGAGTTAACACGCATGGCTGTGACCTTAGGGCCAGGACATCAGGTTTCTGACACGGACGCCTGATCACTTTTGCATTGGATAAAGCAGCCTGTCTCTGCAGCGTAACACGCACAGTCCAGCTCACGCTGGTGGGACTAGATTCATGAGTGAGGATTACGTGGTGAGTAAAACCACAAGACCAGCTCTAGAGACGTGGCGTTATGAGATCCAGCGTTTCACTCTTTGGTGTGATCCTGACTAAAGTTCACACTGACTTGAGCAAGTGCAAGAGCAAGTTTCAAGGTCTCAGCTTCTTCTCGCTAAAGCTATTGGAAAAAATTCACATGACCCCAAGTAGGAAAGGATTATGCCCAACATCTGATTGCGGTTATAAGAAATGAGTTAGGTTTCTGAGGCAAACCTCAAAATCTGAAATAGCAGATGAGCAAGATTTGAATGTAGTTAGTTCTGGTTTTCTCCTAGTAAAATGGTAATGGGTCAGGTGCTTCCCACACAGTCCATTCTAGCTTTAACCCATCAGCATGGATCTGTGGCCATCCCTGCTCACAGCCAGCCTGAAATTGGCCCTTTATTTACTATCCACAGTCTTAAAACAAAGGGGGTATGTTAAAACATCTAGGGAACCCAAGCTAAAGAACAACGTCAAGTAACCCAGATGCAAAGCAAAAATAAGGAGAGCAGAGATAAATACACATAAGAGCCAGAAATTTGTATGGCACTGACCTGGTTCAGAGCCAGCAGGATTTTCTCAGTGACTTTGATGGGCTTTAGACAAGATTTTACGTTTGAGGGCACTTCCAGTAGCCCCAGCATAGAGTCTGGGCAAATGAGCCAAGTGCAATCTCTAAAGGAAGGAGCCCTCCTGCCACGTAGAGCAGCATTGTACAGCGAACGTCAGGCTTCAATAACCCCTTTGCAGAAGTGTGCCTAGGCAGGTTGCAGAGGTGGAAACTCACCTCGCCTTCCCTCAGACCTTCTTTCTATCAGGTGCCCCGGCAGGGTCTGTGCTCTGTGACCCCAAGAGCAGCCTGTATTCTGTTTCTGCAGCTGAACAGGAGAAGGCCTACTGCCCCCCAGTCTTTTGGTATTGCCTCCAACGGGCAAAAATTTCCCTGGTTGAAAATCGCCTTCATTACACCCACTATAGATGACAAAGCTGTGTGTGTGGTGCACACAAACCTTCTCACTTAGGGATACGGTCCTCCTTAGAGCAAGCCCTGTTTGCTGTTTCTGATTTTGGATTTTACATTTGGCACTCAAATTGAGCAGGAAGATAAATAATATCATATCCTCCCTACACCAAACCACTCTGAATTTTGTTCTGTTTTAGAAGAGACACAACCTAAGCATCCCTTAAGAAGCGTGTCCTGCACAACGCTGGCAAACCAAGATGTGTGGAATGTAAGCCCCAAGCTGCCCCTGCTTGGTCAGCCCACACCTATTTGATATTTCCAGACACAGGCATGTTAGAAATGCCTTTCCACAAGGTTTGAAGCCTGGCTGTACCTTGGCAGAGCACCCACTATGCATAAAGGCAGCACCTAGCCCCTGCCGCACAGCAGGACAACGGCAGGGTAAGTGCCTGGGGGGATTTTCAAAAGGGGAGATATATACACCCAATATTGCTGTTTTGCAGCAGTTCTCTAGTGGCTAACTCCCACAGAGGCCTTGGAAAAGCTCTTGTCTTGACCTGTAAAATACAGGTAAGAGTTTTTGGGTGAGGAAGTGGTGGTACATTCCATTAGGAGCACCTGATACAGGCACTGCCTTCCCATTCAGATCAGTACTACGTACATACACATCAGAGCTGGGCCTTATTTTGGTGAACTGTTTCTGAGCTTGAAGCCAACCCAATTAATGCTGAAGGTTTTACTCACAGAAATACCATGAATACAACTCTGCTAATACTGCACTGGATCTTATTTTTACATGATGACTTACACAGCTCCTCTAAGAATAGCAGCTGGCTCTGAAACATCACCTTGGCTCCAGCGTTCTCCAAAGGTTATATATTTCTCATCTTGTTCGGGTTTGGAAACGTCGGTTTCCACACTGGTGCCTTGCTAGACCAGGGCTGTAATGCCAGGGGGTCACGCGGCAAAAACCCCTGAGAAGGACGTATCTTCCAGCAGCTCTGTCCCAGGTGGCTGAAGGAGATCTGCAAATCTCCCTTGGCAGGCAGACGCAATGGCAGAACAGAACTAAGCTGACTCCTGGTTTACAGTACGGGGCTTCCTTACGGCTCCGAAAAGTAGGAACAAAAGCCTGGTTTATGAGCAAAAGCTTTTGCTGAAGCTGAACAACAAACCTCAGCAGCAGAGAAACAAGGAGGATTTCAGGACTGGTCTACCCGATATTAACAGCAAAGGGGCCAGGGGCTGTGAGCAGGCGTTGCTCTGAATGAGCAGAGATGTAGACCCTCATGCTGCGGAGCTGGATGTCACCAAGCGCTGGTGGAGATGCTGGGCTGGACGTTTCTGAGATATACTCAGCAGCTCTGTCAGCATCTGGCCCCCAAAGCCCTTGTGCAGGGAGAAGAGCCAGTGCTGACAGTATTGTAATGTATGACAAGTTGCAGTAGCAGCTCTAGCATTGAATGCTCGAAGAGGCAGAAAGGATTCTTTCTTGGCTGATCTCTAAGACATTTTCTATTTAATGGGAAAGATATTCACTGCCTAGGAGAGATCCGGATCAGAGCTAAGGAGAAAATATGGCTCTCAGTGGAAGACACATTCTTGGCAAAGCAACAGACTAGCACAGTCTCCACGGCAAAATGAAATATCTGAATTTAAAAATACGAAGTAGAGGATAGCGAGATTCCTTCTACATCCCAGCTTTGGAAGAAAGGTACAACGAGCTGTACTGGCTAAAAACCAGAAGGTGAGGGGCACAGCTGGTGCAGCTCTGGATTATTGCATGGGTGCAGCACATAGCTTCCCCTTCCAATCCCCTTCCTTCCCACTGCCTTTTCCGAGTGGTGGCAGGTCCCCTCCACAAGCAAGTACCGTTAGTGGAAATCCCACAGCCAGAGGAATTCACCTGTGGATCCTGGCCTCAGAGGTTTGGATGTCCTGGATGGACACAGACCAAGGTATAACTGATTTAGCACCACTCACTGAAAAACTTTGAAGCACTGACAAACTTTGCAATTCATGTTAATTCATGAACAATCCTTGCCATTTCTAGCATTACTGCTGTCAATTTATGGACCAGGAAAGTGAAGAATAGAGATGTAACAGGAGTTTCTCAGCACTCAGTGCTGTAACTCGGAATACACCTATGTGCATACATCTAATGTCTCAGCACTGTGACTTCTGGCCAGAACACAGAAGCTCAGGCTCCTGGGCCCCCCCTTCACTGACCGGGCAAACATGTTATTTTGGACCAGAATATCCACCATTAATAAGGTTGAGTAACGTCATACACTGCGAGTAGCTCATCTGTGGCACCACAAAACTTTATTGTAACACAATAAAGGACTATTGTAACACAAAATCCTTTCAGAATGATGGTAAAAATTGAATTTGGCATTATGTTTTTTTTTTTTTTTTTTTGCAGCCTCCACCGATTCACAGTGCTTTCACCTGCAATTTAAATAATGCAGAAGAGAAGCTGGAACACGGAAGATCAGGTTTCTGAGCAGGGAGTAGTTTGCTGCACCTTGCATTCAAAAGACGATGCACACATACAGTTCCTTAGACAAAATACACCATTAGATCCTGAGCGCTGCAGACAGGTAGATTCCTACTGATTTCAGTGGAAGTACACTGACTGATAGCAATGGAGCAGCTGCCAGAGGATGGACTGGTTTACGGCTCTCATACTAAACCCAACCTCTTCATGCTATTCAAAAGATGCTCTCAAGCAAAACAACAGGGTCCTAATTAGCACATGAGAAGGGAAGCACGTGATCATTTTAATGCATTGTTCAATTGAAGCTGCCATAATGCAGGATACAAGATGATGTGTTTAAATGAAAGGGAAATCAGTTGCAATTATAATTGTTGTTGTTTTTATGTATTACCAGCTGTATTGATTAGCTTCATCCTGTGTGCCACTGGCAACTAGGGAACGTGATACGTTATCTCTTGCTAGTGTTGGAGGGCAGCAGTGATTGGTGTATTTTTAGAAACAGATTCCCACAGTGTAATTGTAGCAATTGGATGATCATACACATGCATATTAAAATGCCAACAGATGAATTCCTGGACAGTGCCAGGAACCATTTTACTGTTTGGGGGAGGAGGAAAGGGCAGGACTGAACAGCTCTGAAATTCAACAGCTGACAAGCACAGAGCTTTTACCTCTAAGGGTGTCCTCCAAAAACTGTGGTTCACTCCGGCCAGCGTGGAAGGGAAGCTGGTGAAAAGTAGAATCCCACTTTCCAGGATGAGGAGACGAAGCATCTGCGGAGCAGCGTGTCCATACCAGGTGTGGCCATAGACCTGTTAAGCCCCAGCTGCCTCTAAGCAGAGCTGGTTGGGATGTAACGAGAAGCTGTCTGTGCAGAGCAGATGTGCAGCAGCATCCGTTGGGAACTTGTATGTCTCGTAAAGCATTTATAGGTCTTGTAAAGCAGAAGAGGCAGTTTCAGACTGTCTGGGAATAGTATCAGTCAGGCTAGCAGCCCTGCTGTTGGGCTCGTTCAGACAGGAGTTGTACACTACTCATCAAGGTCTTAATCTTTCCACTAAGAGCCAACCTGAGCCAACCCAAATGGAGCAGCACTTGGGTTCACTTGTAGAACTAAACACTGCCCACTCGAAGCATCCAGCAACCATTCGGGTCGGTGTCAGACGCCATTCAGATACCATCCACTTCTCAGTCAGGTATCTCCCTTTAGTTTGCAGCCACATCACGATCTAGGCCCAGGTCAGCAGACCGTAGCTGTATTCGACATAAATAGGCTGGTGATCACAGCCCATCACAGGAACCCCGTGACTGCTGCACTTGATAAAACTGACAGTCCAGATAGTTCAGTATTGCCTTTGGCTGTGCTGACTAGACCTTGTTTTGGAGGACAGCACAAGGGATGCTGTGGCAAAGAGCTGTAGCATAACTTGCCCCAGATAGATCTTTATTTTAATCCTCTTTGGGTAGAACTGGTTTGAAATTTATTCAGTACTCTTGAATTTTTTATATTTAATGTTATAACAGAACATTTTGACTTTGGGGGCTTTTAAATGCCCAGTCTTTTTTGTAATTCTGCTAAGTTTATGCATGCTGATATTGTTCACCAATGTTCACCAATACTTTTTGCAAAGAAAGTTCCTCTCTGTCCAAATTTAGTGTACCAATTATCGGTTTCTTTAAAGGCCCTTTGATCTTGTAATAGGTGGATGGGTAGAGAAGACTCTAAACTACCTTCTCAGTATTATTTATCTCTTTTTACTCTTTCATCATGTTTATTATCACCTGCTTCAAGGTACACAAAGCTTTTAACCTAATAACCAAATACAAGACAGGAAGCTTTTCTAAAACATATTAGCATGTTGCATCAATCCGCACGATAAGAAGTAGCAGTCGCTGGAGCTAAAGTAAATTGAAGGTGGTGGCATATTGCCTAACATCCTGATGTAAATGTAAGATAAAGGCCTACTCCAAGGGGCGTAGTGTAGCATGAAATCTAAGTGTATAGACTCTGCATATCAAGTTTTATCTTCATTTCAGAAAAGGCTCTAATTATGCTAAAATGTGTGCTTTCAAGCGTTAATACTCCTGGCTTCATAGTAGCCCCCCAAGTTAACTGCAGCTAATGTCTCCTACCATTTCGTTCTCTGCCCGCAAGGGATTTTAGACACCGAATCTACGCAGCCGTGGCACCAGACCGAACGGACCTCCGTCTCCTCAGCCTGTTCCCACCTGCCTCTGGCCAGCCTGCAGGTATTTTTTGTCACTTCCTTTACGTTCAAGCCAGCTTTTTCCACCTGCAGTGCTGGAAGGGAATAGCTGGATTTGGCCTCCAAGAGCACACCGCTCCACAGGCACTGTCTCGTTCTGGGGAGGGCACGGCAGCAAGAGATGTCCCTTGCAGGTTTCAAGGCAACACGAACCAGGTGTCAACTGGGAGGCCACAGTTCTCGCTGCCAGAGGCTGCCATCTGTCTTGAGCACACAGTAGCTCTGCTTGCCTTCTTCCGAGCTGCTGGTTTAGACCCCGAGCAGGTCCAAAGGGAAATTCGGGATATCTTCACAGGTGAACTTCCATATACGGCCATGGAGCCACAGGCTGAGAAGGCTGGCATGCAGATGTATATCAGCACGCCAAGACTTCCACAGCAACATGTAACTAGTATACACAAACACAATTACACATGCATTTATTGGGAGAAGATGGGAGAGTGACTCGAACGTGTGTCAACAGCTTCCCAGGGCGAGGATTTCAAAGAGGTATTTGGTGCAATAAAGATTGATGTTTAAGACACCATTTTCCACAAAGACTGCTTTTTTGCTTATGCCAGCTGAGTGCCTACTTCAATGGGAAAACTGGAAGCCTCTTTGTGGGTGAGTAGTAGCTGGAACTGTGGGGTATTCACACCACTTACTGCAGCATCTAATTTCAGCTACGGTAATTGAGTCTAGTCTCTGTGGGTTCCCTATATAGACAGTGGAAAGAGAGACACTCCTCCAGAGGATGATTTATAAGAGCCAATTCTGATGCCCTGAATGGCCTTCCAGAGGACCTAACTCCAATGACTATAAAGGGACCTTAAGGACTCTCGCCTTCTAACAAACACCCAAATGTACATGCCTGATATCCTTCACATGGGTGTACATCCTGTAGTTGAGGCTAAAAAAAAGAATAGCTGGCACAACAGGCCAAAGATAGACAACTCCAAACATTTCCTTAAGCACCTGTTAATAGGAGGGAAACCACCAGCGTAAGAGGGTAAAGAACAGCAATGGCTTCCACTGCTGAAGGCAGAGGGTTATGCATCACTCCTACAACAAAAGACATTTGCAATTCTGCTTTCACAGGGGTTCAGCCATCCTGCCAGGCTTGGAAAGAGCTCTGAACAGAAAGCCCTGCAAGGAGTGAGGCGCTTAGGACAGCAACTCTACTACATTCCTCTGCAGCACCCACAGGTGACGCAAGCATCTCCCGCACGTAGGAGTCAGAAACACAATACGCTCTATCAGCCAGAACTGCCACAGGATGTGGAAAGGGCTCTGTAAACAAGTGGCCTTTCTTTACTTTTAATAACTTCCAATGCTGTTTACAGCAGAGTTTCCTAGGAGCCAGATCCAAAGCAATTATCGGTTATGGGAACCTTTAGCGACTTTCAAGCAGGTGCTGAGTTGCCCAAGTAGGTGGCAGTAGGAAAACACTGCCTGCCTCCTCTTCCACCAAAAGTAAAACCAGATAAAGCAGAATCATATTCTGGGAGAACGAATTTATCATTTTACTCAGGCTGAACAAGCTAATTTCTATCCCTGCCCTTCTGAGCTCTTTACACCTGCATGTGAAAGAAGTGACAGGACAGCACCTTCCCAGAAACTGAGCTACCAAACCCAGCGGCTGGTGGGTTTGTTTGAAAAACAGCTCTGGTGATGCCGACTTTCTCAATACTCAGCCTTCATTCCTTGGCAGACTCCTACCCTCAAATGTACAGTAAACAAACCCAGATTCCTCCTTGCTGGCACTCTGCTGATGTTACAGTAGCAGATGAATCTGGCCTGAGCTGTTCCGAGTCCCCAGTTTTGTGCACAACTCTAAATTCTGTCACTCCGAAACAGCTGAATGCCAGAGACGGGTGAAAGCTCACTGGATACACAAAATCCATGAGTCAGTCCAGCAGGTGTTTTGGAGTGCTTTACCAAAAGGCATAAATAACAGGTATTAATTATTAAAAGATCGTCTCTGGGAGACGAGACAGAAACAACGTGTTGGGCTCAGCCTCAGCCAGCACCAACGCTATGATGTATGTGAAAGCGTTCGCCTTCCCGTAACGCTGAAGCCTCTAACAAAGGAGGGAGGAACGGGCCGAGCTCCTGGAAACAGAAAGGGAAGAGGCCCGTGTTTCAGCAGAGATAACAGCCTTCCAGCTGATTACTTAGCCTCAGTCTGGATGCATCCCACTGTGTGAATCTGCCAGGACACAGGGAAAAAACACGGGCGTGAAACCCCTTGCTCAGCAGATGCAGGACACAGGCTTTTCATTTTCTAAGACAATATTATTTTTATATGCAGCCTTAGCCAAATGCAGGAGTCCTGATGTGTTCTTACTCATTTCGATCTCTGTATCTACTTTGTCCAACTAAAGATTGAGCAAAGATTTGGGGATAAACGCTCTGAGAGACCACAGAAATAGAGAGACTACGATATGTTCACGCATTTTGTTAAACCTGAAAAATTCAGATACAAGACTTCCCATTCACAGGGCTTTTTTTCCTTGCCTGTGGGATGCAGGACAGTGAGGCCTTCAGAGCTCAGAGATTCGGAGTCTGAATCTTTTCTCGTTTCTGCCTGTTTTGTACTCTTCATATCAGGATAGTCCCTTTTGATACACCCCAGCGGATATGAGGGGAAAACCCACTGATTCCTGATTAGGTTAGGATCAAACTACACCTTCTGTGAGCAACGATCTGGGCAATCATGGTCCTATTTCGACAGACTGAGAGCTCTAAGGATGTAATTTAAAGATAAAGCAAGTCAAAGAAGGAGAGGTCAAAGAATGACTGGGACACAGTCCTCCGGGTTTTAGTTGCAGCTGGCTCCTCTGGCATATCCTGAGAAGGAATTTTACATGGGAGCAGCCCACTAGCTTTAAAAGACCAGGCACTTAAGCCTCAGAGAAAATATTCATGCAGACAAACAATATTAAGCACCAAAAAAGCAGGCATCACATTCATTTCCTTGTCCTTTGCAGGAAAAGTGTAAATACACACATGCACATGCACACAGCTTTATTCCAGACCTTCAAAATGTTTTTAATGCTAGTGAGTCCAAAGCCTACGCGTATGTGTGTTAGGTAGATATCACTGTAGCTGCTGCATTCTGCCAATAGAGCAACTTACCACTTCTAGTCCCCTGCGTGATCCCTTTCTTCTGGCAACTATTGCTTTGGTTAAAGTGATTCTGTTTTTTCATAGTTTAATGATACCAGTGCAACGAGAAATGCAGAGAGCACCTTCACGGGCTGGAAAAGGGCATGTGGGGGCAATGTTTGCTTTCTGGCATGTGAAATGGTCAAATTCAACATTAAGGTATTATTAGATCAGCTAGAAACATGGGAATAAAACTGATGCTCAAAGTTCACATAAACGCTGTGTTTTTTCCACGGACTAACACTAGCTGCCATAACTGCAGAGATTATCTCCCACTTTTCATGGGACTCACCCATTCACCATCATATTTATTCTAACCAAATTATAACTCCCAAGGGAAACTTGGAGATCATTGCAGGGCCAGCGTTGAACCTGGGTCTGGTACAGCTCTGACCTTCTGCCATCTGCCTCCTCGTACCAGTCTCAACGCAGGAGAAGAACAGGTCATTTTTCAGCTCAGGATGTAACAGTCCAGCTTCTGCTACAGAAATCCAGGCCTAACACATGAAGCTTTCCTACAGGCAAGAATGAGCCTGGAGAAACTCTAGAGATAAGCTTATAATGCTGTGATGGCTCCTTCTAGGCAAACAGAAGAGAAAAACCACCACAGGCACTTACTGCACTGGGCCCTGGGGCATGCTTGTAGCTGCGTGATGCTACCAGCACACACATTAACAAACAGAGTGATAATAAGGTAATAATTGTGAAGGGGGAAGAAACCTATCTGATCCACTCTTAAACTGAACTACAGGCACAACAATAACTTGCATAAAACAGAACCTGACTCAGGCAAAGCTGGCCCAGCTCTGTAAAGGCAAACCAGCCCCAAGGCAAACCTGAGCGCACAATGGCTCTTTGTCACGCTTTGCAGAGGACTGGCATCCCTTTTTTTTTATTTATTTATTTTTTTAGGTAGCACAAAGTTGTAGCTCTGTCTGCAACTCAGACTGGGAAAGAGGCACTCTCCAGAGAAGTGTCCTAGCTAGTAACAGTGTATAAATAGTCACCCAAAATCAGAGATGTGTAAGTAACATCTGAAGGCTCAGCCTGTAGGGTAATTTAAGCATTTCTTGATGGTTGAGAACTGCAGAGTGGAAAAATCTTCTCAGTGTAACCTGCTGTCACACTTCATCTGAAGACATTCATATGGAAAAAAGACTAGAAGACACCCTCTGCAGTGACAAAGTAGATGTACCATCCACCCTGAATTTGCCTATCTATGGGCAGAGGAGAACAGGTCATTTTGCAGCAGCCACCCCACCAGGCCTGGTTTATGCTTTCCTCATCCCTGAAGTGACCCTGTGAAGGGACAACTGCTAGAAATTGAGCTCCACCAGCACAGTTCAGATAAAATGGTCCCAGAATGTATGGGAAGACTTGCTAGAGGGGGAGCAGTCATGTGCTAAAATGCCTGTATTATTTTTGAACCAGAGCTTGTTCATATCCCACCATCTCTCTGAATATGCAGGAGCAAGCACCTGACTGGCGAGAGAAGTCCTCAATCTCTGCAGCGCTCCAGAAACTCCCTCCCGCCCCACCACACGACAGCATGCACAGGAGCAAGTCTGCTCCTCAGAAAATCCAGGCTATCGCCAGAAGATTTTGCATCAGGAATTAGTGCTGCTCAGAGAAGTGTGAATGATCTCATAAGCTGCAACATCTCCTAAGTGCGCTCTGCTGCCAGGGAGGCAAGGGTTTGACTTCTGGTGATAGCTGCATCCCTAGGAAGGGTCATGCCCCTTGGCTCTGCCGTAGAGGAGGATTTGTTGGGAACTCTACCCAGTAAGGGGTAAACTAGCGAGTTACTGAGGATATGTTCTCTGCCCAGGGGATTTCCTGCCAAAGGAGACAACAGGACCCTTTGCAGCAAAATATGGATAAATATGGACAAAATATGGATTGTAGCCAAATTTGGATATAATTATATCTGCTCTGCTCATATAACATTCCACAACTGGGCAATTGGACCAATGCCATTTGCATGCAAACAGATTGTAAATAGCAATGAGTTTTTCATTTAAATGCACCAGATTGCTACTGACTGAGCAGACAGCAAATACCGCCTGGCCTACATTATAAACAATTCTGTAAATGCAGGAAAAGAAAGACAAAGTTACTCCTTTGAAACACCTGACAATCTGCTTGCATTGGGAAGGCAGGTCTTGGCACTTTTGGTGCTGTTTGGAGCTGTGTTTCCAACTCATCAGCATTGCACGAGGTGGATAAACAGGTGCCTGAGGAGAAATCCTCAGGATCTACTCTAGATTTGGTCTGTTGGATCCCTCTATAGCCAGAGGTGAATATGGAGCGCAGCACGGGTGCTCTGAATAGCCCTCTCTCGACTATCATGGAAATCCACACTTCTTGCACCTAGGTTAGACCACGTAAATTGATATGTTTGTGTTTTATTCTGCTTATTAATTTTTTAAGTTCAGCGGTTAAAACCTGAAAAACGTGGGCCAAATTCACCACTAATGCACACTCCATGAATAAGATGAGAGAAGCGGTGGCTATGGCCCATTACTCTAAGATGCATATATACTTCCTTTGGCTAATGCAGGCTGCACTTAGGCTGTATGGTGGCTGCAGAGATGTGCAGTGATTGACAAGGGGGAGTGCACCGTGGCAAGGGCTCGTGCAGGGCACATCAAGGACACCACCTAAACCCTCAGCACCCATATCCCATCACTGAAGCCCAGAGTTAATCACAATCCAGAAAGAGGATGCCTTCACCTAGATCCCAGGGAATTCAAGCAGATCACTCAGCACCTGGATTTACTTATCTCGTCTTTACTAGTTCTCCTCACTGACCTGATCCTGCCACTCTCAGAAGATCTCAGGCTGAGCTTGGACTTTGAAAAGGGGGGTGTCAGACTTCCCAGTGCCTCCCAAGTCTGCTGTCCTTGCACTTGCCTTCATTATCCTGCTGTTTCTCTCCCTGAGCAGTTTTCCTGATCACTGTTACCTGTACTGAAAGCAGGTAGCAGGGAGTAGTTTGACAGACAAAAAGTATCTTGAAAAACATCTGTGAAAGGACCTATTCTCTTTGCATAGCAGTTGCATTTGTGACACAGAAGTTTACATTAATTAATCGAGAAAAATGTCAGCCATTTTACAAGGTGGAACTAAATCCTACTTCCACTTGCATTTAATGGATGCTTTACTATTTACTGTACTGAGAAAAGGGTATGATCCTTTGAAAAAAGTATTTTCAATTTATTTTTCAATTGATATTCATCACTGTTAGTCACATAATTTTGGTTCACTAGGAAAATCTGTCCAAAACAATATCATCATCATCAATATGATTATCTTTGTGCCTTAACATCAGCTCAGAGGAATAAGGGCCTGATGATGGCAGTGCTGTATATTGTTGAAAATTTAGTAAGTACCTCAATATTAGCTGTCTGGGGCTTCCCCATAACATTCTGACTGTTTCTGACCATCTCCGTCATTGGAAGCTCACTGTACACGTAGCTTCAACTTTCAGCCATACTACCCAAAATAATTGTGGTCAGATTTCCCTGGGTGCTGCAAACATGAGGGGGTCTCAGTGGATGTCTCCAAAGTACCTCTGTAGCCTGTGACAGCTTTGTGAGGAACAAAATCAAGGAATGAATCCTAACAAAAAATCCTACGAGCACCAGAAGTAGGGAGCTCCAGTTTCTCGAGTTAATGCTTTGCAGTTGATTGAGTCTGGTGTTTAAAATAGTGCAGCTTATCCCATAGCTGGGAAATTATTTAAGCTGCTGCTCTTCTGCCTGGATTTTTGGTAGGCGTGAGCTCACGTAGAGGGCTATTCCTCAGTGGAACAGGTGGGAGAGGACATTAAAAGGCATATTCAGCTATTCTAGCTTTCTGTCAGACTTGATTGAAATGAGTCAACCTGCACAATTGCACAAGTCCCATCTTCCCACACAATCGGACTAAGAAACAAAATGCCCAGTGGCCAGCACGATGTTTGTGCTTGCTGCTAGATGGATGATTTGCCAGGCTGTGTGTCACTAGCCCAACCCGAATCATCCTTACCCCCCTGCACACTGCAGGGAAGCATCCACAGAAACCCACCGCACCACCTGCCAGGCTTTGCGGCATGCCTGGTCCAGCCTCAGCGATTCAGCAGTTTGGCTGGGCTCACGCAGAGCCCTGTCTGAAGAGCAGAAGGTATCCCCCTCCCTAAGTCAAGCCTGCGTGCTGTCATTCACCAAGTCTCTTCACTTCTCCTGTTCCACTATATCCAACTGCTTAGATCTAGACAGCTGCGTGACTTTAACTTTTGCCAGGACGGACAGGGAGCTATCGATTTTCAACCAAGATCTTTCTGCCTGCATTCAGGACTTGCACCATATTATGCTGAATTGCCTGTCTGGGCAGTTTTGGGATGCATCTGAATTTCCCCGACCATGCTGACATAGAGATGTGAAAAGACCTTGTGCAATTACACAATATTGCAGGTCTTATTAAATATAGGAACATTAATAAATGCAAAAAGAAAACCAACTGCAGAGGTAAATTTGAGTGTTGCTGAGCCTCCAAAGAAAGCTCAACTGTCCTAAGATGTGAAAAGGCCTTAAAATAGATGTTAATAGAGATTATGGGCATGTGTTTTATCACCCCAAGCAGCTCAGCATGAGACCACTGTAACATTACTCATCACATACACAGTACTACTAGTTTGTACCTCAGAGTTTTCTACTTGCACCTGATCCATGAAGGAGTTTGGTAGCTCTTGCCTCAAAAGAGGAGATGAAGCACAAGGAGGAAGAAAGATGGCCAGGGAATTCAACTCTTTGTCCAATAAATAAATTATGAACTGTAACATTAAAATGGAATAATGGTCTTCAAATATTTTCAGCACTTTTCATCTTAAATCTACAAAACTCACAGACCAGGCCTCTTAAAGGCAAGGGATTGTCTTTAAATGAATAATTCTGAATTATTTTCTTATTGGCTTTTTACATTTAGAGCTTTTATTGAACAAAAAAAGTCACATTGACAAGCTTTGCTCTGCCACTGGGAGAGCTAGAAATCTTCTTGCTTTCCTGCTGACAGTTGAGGTACTCCCAGAGGATGAGATTATGTGAGAAGGAAGTGTTGTCAAACCTGGGAGAAAATAGTAAGTGTTGCCAATGCACCAACTCGGATGTCCATTTCTCAATAAACTGGTCATAGCTTCGTGGACTGCTACAGTTGGCAGCTCTTTTTTCTCTCTGCTTCGCTGAGTAACATAAATTATGGCTGAAGTCAGATGGTTTTCAGCCTGCACTTGTCTTAAAGTTTGCTGCTTCTCTCTCACACCTGAGGAAGTGCCATCATCCCTGAAAGCTCATGAGTTTTTAGCAGCTGTATTGGTTTGTCTATTGCCTTTTTTTCACAAGCCTTCCCTTCCTCATTAAAATGTACATATGCTAAAATACATTTTACAGGTGCTGCTGAGGAGTTGCATATAAAAGTACATTGAGGCCAGGTGTATTCCTGTTATTACCTCACTGAGGTCATTAACTTCTGCCACTTTGAGGCTACGGGGTAAACCACAGCAGGGAAAATGGGACTGTTTTGGCCTTCGTGAGCTGGCTAATCCACTGGGTAGCCCTCCTATAGCAAGAATGAGTGCCTGCATGTTTGTTAGAGGCTGTAACCCAGCTGCAGGCATGATTGAGACTCAGAAAGGAGCTCCTCAGGAGGAAACCAACCAACCAAGAAACCCCCTCAAAAACACTCAATGTCAGCAACCCCATCCTTGCATGAATAAGCCTGAGCAAAGTCAAAGAACCTATGGGCCTTTTGGATGCAGGAGGTTTCTGAGGCCCATATAAAATAACTGCAGTTACATCTCTTGTGTAACTAAGTGAGGTTCTTAGTTAACACATCTAGGACTGTCTAAGTGCAATGGTGGGATTCTTAATGGCTTATGAATCACAAGAGATTGGACTGTTGATGCAGTTGTGCTTTCTAGCTTTCATATCTATGGCTTTCGTAAAGATAGCTAAGATTTGTGTAAAACAGTAAAAAAAACCCTGCAGCGCAAAACTGCTGTTTTGCATGTGGCAGGTTTAGTATTTTATGCCCTTGCAACTAAAACAGATGGAGACAGTGCCTTCCTTGAAGGGCTGGGAAAAGCAGAGACATTTTGGGGGGATCCCCAAAACAAGAGAAACAGGTGCCTGGTCATTCTGCATGCCCAGAGGTCAATACTAACGGGAAGTAGCAGCAACGCAGAAGACATGAGCATTCAAGATGTTCAGAAGAACATCTCAGTGACTGAACAACTGAGCGAGATACTCCAGCCCCAGGTCCCCAGGCTGGGAGGCACTCCTGGGTCTTTCGCCCGGCACAGATGGGTGCTCCAAATTGCCCGTGGAAGAGCCAAGCTGTCTGCATTGACTGTGGATGAAGCTCAGGGACACTAACCACTACTCAAAGAAAAAAAAAAAAACAAGAAAAGAAAAGAAAAAAAAAAATCAACAGCTGCTCATAGGTCAGTTTTACCACCTTTTTGGTGCTGAAGGATAGATCAGCAGTGAACTTCAGTAATGGGCAACTTGCCTCATTCGCTGTTCAGCTGCTGCTGTGTTTAACTTAGGTCAACAGTAACTGCACAATTTTCTTTCACTAACTGTTGCCTATTTAGAAGCCAGAAGAAAATGTGTATGACTTATTCAGCCAGCTTTGACAATACTCACCTCATAAAATCACAGCCAGAAGCAATTTTCACATAAAGCTTTTCATGTTGATTAGTGAATTCAGTCACACACTTTCTGCTTGATAATGCTGTAGTAGGGGCTATTTCAGCCAAAATGGTCCAAGATAAATGCAGTTCTATTGAATTAAAAAAAGCTTCATAGAAATGTCAATTCAGTTTCATTTTACGAGGTGAAAAAGTCAAAACATTCTGTTAAGATAACATGTATTGGCTTGACTTCCTGTTTTCAATTGCTTTTTACTTTTTATATTTCATTTCCACAGAAAAAGTTTAAACTAGCTCATATTACATTGACAATAACACAAACAAAAGGCTTTGGCATTAGTGAAATGAAATGATCTGATAGGTCCAAAGAACATTTTAAATTCATTCAATGGATTATTTTAAATCTTCAAATGTCCAATTCAACTCCAAAAACAAAGAGAAATAAAACAACAACAGCTGAGCATTACAATTTCTTAGGAAACAGAATTATCTAGCTTCTGACCAGCAGTGTTGCCAGACTCAGCAGAAGGAAGTAAACTGCCTGAAGTTTAAAGATTTATCTAGTCTTTGATGACAATAAGCCTCTTCCCCACACACTGGGCAGGGAAGCCAGGAAAAGCTTGTGCTGCCAGGAGCCATGCTATACTGCATATATTTTAGAAGAGAACAGACGCGTACCATGCACTGCCAGCAATCCAACACCTTTCAGAAGATATTCTATATTATACAATGTAATACATAGTATAACTTATACTATAGCTAACCATGCAGTGATTCCCCTATAACCGTACTGCAGGCTCCAAAATGCAAAATAAAAAAACTGAACTGTTTTCCTATAAATAGTTCATTTTCTTGAGAATGATGAATGACTGCATTTTATGAAAGACATGGATGTAGATCATAAGAACTACTCCACGACATGCTCAATTCCCAAACCAGGAGGAGTCTCTGAACCACCAGACTATATGGTTTTTGGGAGACAGACTTTCTGAATCACCTTGACACACCAAGCTATCTTTTTTTCCATCAGGGACTTCTAGGAAGGCTGCGCCCTCTCCTGACAGATTCAGATTTTGCGCTAGTGACCGATAAAGCTTCTTGGCTGCAGCTAACTCAAGTCAACTCTGAATCTAGGATTTACCAAGACGAGTCTCACATGACTTAAAACCTCTATTGTCTTATATAGATAGGGCTTTACATTGAGATGACTATCCTAAGATTACACTGTTTCTTCACCCTGCTGCTCTGCAAGAAAAGAAATTGCTTGGAAGTACTTTTTTGTTTGAAGATTTACAGAAAAACACTCTAGAAATCTTCAGATAACAGTGTTCAGAATCCATGTTATTCTGAAAAAAAAAAAAGTTTCAGGTGTTGAAAGTAGCTCCTTGAAAGTAAGGCTGTAACTCACAGATTCTGTTTCATGGAACAAATACTTAATATGGTTGATTCTATTATAAAGAGTCATTCTGTCTTCATAATAAGCAAATGTAATCTCTTTCAACCAGCAAAGCTGACATAGGAATGACTAAAAACCTCATACAGCTTGTTAATCATTCACACTGTTTATAAGAAGTGAAGATCACTTCATTTTTCAGGTGGAATACTCACCTCTCATCTAATCCTGCATTCAAGTTAAATGAATTTTACAGACTCAGCTTCTGGTCCTAGGAGCTACTGAACACCACCAAGAAAGAAGAAAAGGAAATTTCCCTCTGGTCAGACTGGCAGAGACCATTCGGAGAGATTTTTTGCCTTTGTAGTTTAGGATATGACTCACCTCCTCAAATCACCTGGAAATTTTACTTAACAATTTCCCTTCTATTCCAGGGCCTAATTACTGACACTGTCGATCTTTCTGGCTCTCTTCTTGTGGCACACAATTGTGCTTGTGACATTGGTGTTTTCCACAGAAGGCTTTATATTTGTTTTGGGGTGCTGGAGCTCAGATTACTACCTGGGTCATTAAGGGGGCAGCATGTATATTCAGTCACATCATTACTACATCAGCTGTACAAGATGAGACGTCTATTGAAATAGCCCCTCTAATTCTATTATTTACAATGCTGTTATAAGACTGATTAACCCTTATGGCCAGTGACCATTAACCAAACACAGCTGAAATGGCAAACAATTCTTCATGGTCTAGTACCACACGTGAAGTATGTTTTGGGCCCCTGAAATTTAATGGCCACTGCTAAATACAAAGAAGCAGTGATCTAGTTTGTCTGTTGCTTTACAACTAAGTCTTCCAGTACTTTTGCAGATTCTTCTCTTCACCCTTACAATTTGTAAAACACAATGTTTACACTGAATGAGGTAAAAGATCTTTGATTCCCAAATTGTCTAGCTTCCTGTTTCCCCATGGCTTCTTTCTGTCCTGCCAGGTCAGTGCAAGCTTCATGCTGCATTTCTGACACTATGCTGAAAATAGAAAACAGCCACCAGGAGGCGAAATGTAATGTCACAGAGCCTCGTTAATAATCACACGGCTTTGAGAGACACACAACCTCATTAATAGTCACCTATGATTATTTTCAGCTATTGTAATGGGACTCCTAATGTAACTGAAACATTACAAATATGCATTTCCACATCCTTGCCTTCTTATTTATTAAATTAGCAGATTATTACATTTTTATTCCACAAACCTATCTCAAACATGAAAAGTTGTATATGTAACTTTGTTCTAAGCCTTCCTCAGCAGAACTATCGCATGTTTAAATATATGCTTAAGTTTCTGTAGGAACACAGCCTTAATATTATACTTCGCTTACTACTTTATTATTTTAATTTGTATAGCAGTTAGTATGTTTTAATTGCCGTACAGTGTTCACTGCAGTCAAAGGACATATGGCAGGCTTTGCACATTTTTTACATATTTAAAAATGCATAGCATGATTTTAATGTGCTCAGAGTTGTGGCAATATCTATCAATACAGCGTAAACAGGTATGAGAAAACAGGAAAAAAACCAATGAAAAACTGAAAGACAGAAGTATTTGTGTATTGTTCTGTTATTTTTCAGCACTTACTGATTTTGCTGTAAATATTCTTTCATTTATGAGGTCAAATCATTGTCTGCTTGTGCTCTCTTTGGGCAAAAGAGCAAATAAAAGATATATAAAAAATATAGACTCACTGCACGTCTCTTTGACACAGTATTTCAACATCTCTCTATGAAGTCTGCATACTCAAGAACTCAACAAAACTGTAAAATACTACTTTGAGAAAGCCAGTTCAACTACAGCATGATTTGACTGTTGTTGCACTTACATATTCAGCTAGACTATGTAAAAACCTTCTCTGTAAAGTGTAGGCACATATGAATCTTGTTTTCCAGAAACAAATTTGTACCAAACTACTCTTTGAAGATGGTAACTCTAGCAGACCCTGATGCTTATTAACTGAGGTTTCAGCTTGATGAAGACAGGCCCTTGGGGATTCCACTCAGATTAAGTGTTTTGCAGACTCTGATGTTCAGGAGATTTACCCCTGGTCACAGAGACATAAAAGGTGGAATGGTGATATGCAGTCTGTTCCAGTGAGGGATCTGAAAACAGGATTGTAGGATCATATATATGGGATCACATCCCCCCAAACCCTCAGAAAACTTCAAAGAGGCAAAATTTTGCAGTAAACAATTATCAAGGCAGAAATGCTGTCTTAACCTCAAGAGTGAGGAATGAAACCATGAATTTCCTGAACATCAGAGTAATAAGACACAAGCTAGATTTGTTAGCTATTGAAGACCTAAGTCCTCACCTCAGTGGTATCCTAAAACATCACTTCCACACGTGAAGCGCAGTCCCTTCAACAGCTCTGATCTTGCCATCTTTCAGCACCATTTAATGCACCCATTTATTGGGCAGCCCCGAGACGGAGCGGCTGTCCGCCCTGATTTCCCATTTCTATTTCGGGTGCTCTCAGGAGGTGCCCTGTCCCTCCCGCCGAGCCGCCTCCACGGGCGCCCTCCCGCAGTGACCCGTTACCGCTAGGCAAGGGCGCAGCCCCCGAACGGCCTTCAGGCACCGAGGACGCGCAATTCTCGCTTCACCTTGGAGGGCTCCACGGGACACTCCCTTAAAATAAATAAATAAATAAATTAATTAATTAAAGACCTCTCACGTCCCCCATGTGTGGGCACGGCAAACACCACACACCAGGGCTGCCCTCCCCCCCCCCCCAGCCGCTCACAGCCCGCTAACAGCCGCCAGCCCCCTCCCCACACCGCCCCGCTCCCCTCAGCGCTCCGCCGCGGGGCACCGCTACGCCGCGGTAACGGCCGCCCACCGGCAGCGGCTGCCCGCACCCAACATGGCGGCCGCAGCGTTACCGCCTCACCCCAGACCCAAGATGGCGGCGCGGCCGCAGCGGAAGGCGCTTACCAGCACTTAAGATGGCCGCCGCTCCGCTGCGGTGCTCCCCGGTGGCCTTTCTTAGTGGGGGAAGCGCCATCGTGGCCGCTTTATTTGTTTATTTATTCATTTGCCCATGGCAGTGCTTCATCCCCTCCTCCTTCCCTCCCCCCCGCCCCGGTCGCTGCTGGAAGTGACGCCGCTCCGGGGGCGGCGGCGCGGTGCCTGCCGGGAGGCGCTGGGCCAAGTGGGCGGTGGCGGCGGCGGGAGGGGGCCGGGCCGCAGCGACGCGGTTCCTGCCGCCGTGACATGGGTTCCCCCGCGATGGCGGTTGCCGCGGGAGGCCTCAGATAACCGCTCGCGCCCCCTGCCCCCTCCCCCCCCCCCCTCCGCCGCCATGCCGGGCCGGGCCCCGCCGCCCCTCGCGCAGCCCGCAGGTAAGAGCCGCGCTGCGGGCGGCCCGCTCCCGCCGCCGGGCCTGCCCGGGGACGGGCCCCCTCCCGCCGCCAGGGCCTGTCGGGCGGGGGGGCCCGGGGCAGCCCCCCTCGGCGGCGGCAGCGGCACCGGGAAGGGCGGGCGGGCGGGAGTTCCCGGTGCGGCCTCGGCGGCCCCGGAGGTCGAGCCGCGCCGCGCTCCTCGGGGGCTGCTGCCTGGGGCGGCCGCCGGCCGGGGCTGCGCTCGGCGGCCCCGCAGTCGGCGGAGAGGGCTCGGTGCGGCGCGCCGAGCTGCCCCGTGGCTTCGGCTTGTGCTGGCGAGCTTTCCCCGCAGCAGGTGCGGAGGTGTCAGTCGCCACACACCTCCGTGGGCTGCTCTGGAAACGACACCACAAAGAAGAGTTTCGTTTTATTGTAAAAAACAAAGCCTTTCTGCAGTGGCACCAAGCTGCTGGAACGCTTGTTAGGTGTTGGCGCTCCCCTTCGCCATTGCAGCTGGCTGCCTGATAAGCCACAATACTTATTTTCCTCGTGAAGACAATTTCTGCCCTGGCATGCAAGCGAGTTAGCCTCTTGACAGCAGCTACCCCTCTCTTCCAGCTTCTCTGCATAGAAATTGGGAACTTTCAGAAGTTTGGTGCTTCTGTTAAAGTAACTTCTGTTCGTAAATGAACTGAGTTAGCGGAAGAAACATAATTAATGAGAGCTGTATTGCACTGGCTGCAAAAAGTTATTTGTTTTTGTGTCGGCTTTGCAGCGTAATGTGTTTCTTTAGAGCTGATTTCTTTAGCTGTTGAATTCATTGTACAGTCAATTTGCTGGATACTGTTTTTTGTTTTGTTTTATTAACTGCGTTTGTCCTTAGAGGTTGAACTTGATTAAAACTGCTTTCTTCTTGTTGTATTCTCTGGACGTATGAACTAGACTTGGAAACCAATTAGCCTACTTTAAGCATAAAATGTTAGGTTGTATCGCCAGCAGGTGCAGAACTTTGTATGCAGGCCTAGTGCATAGGTAACTTTTGTCTTAAAATTTAAGTGTAGCAATTCCTCTTCCTGAAGCTGGAGATGTATCTGGAGGAATACGGTGTTACTGGTAGGGGGTGGGAGGAAGAGATGAAGTAACTGTGGTTGCTGGGTTTTTTTTTTTTTCATTCTTTCTTCCTCTTACTTCTCCCAGTAAACATCCCTGTTGTGTAGGTGCAAATAAACAGTATAAATGCGAGGGTATGAGAATGTAGATTCAGATGCTACTCAGCTGTATAGTAAAGAGACTTCAGAAAAGGTAATATGAATATGGTGTTTCCATTCCACATGATGTTTGCATAAAATACACATCGTATGACCTTTTAAGGTCATATGATAGTGGACCTCTGCTTTTGCCTTCCTTAATTTGTTTCTGAGTAAGCAGTTGAAGGCTTCAGGCTTGAATGCTTCAGTTTGGACTGTGATTTTTTTTCTGTGATCATAGTTTCATTTCATAGTGGTTTTCGTAAATCTACAGAATTCAGAATTTTGTGGTGAATCAGGTGATTTTTACATTTACTTTTTTTTTTTTTGTCGAGGCAAGCCTGTGATCTTGTGTTTGTACTTAAAAATCAAAAACTGCTTTAGTAACTTACTAAGTTAATGTCAGCCTTTTAACACCCTAATTACATAAAATAATTCACATTCTGAAACTGGAAGTACTTTCCAAAGACTTGTCTTTCACAGTGGTAATAATAGGCCAGTGTAGATGGACTTCAGTCAACTCTCTGCCCTTTCCTTTTGAAATATTCATAGAGCTCTCCTTGCTGTTGCAAATATATAGCGATAGCAGTTGGAAAAGCTGTGGTAAAGAAACCGATCCTAGATCTGCTTGTTTTCACTACACTCAACAGCAGAATTGTCTTTCAAATATTCATTATCTTTTTCTACAAAGTGTTCATTCCTTTCTGTACTATTTTACTATCTGACAGCTTAAGCCATGTCTTGTGAATGCATCAGTGCAATGACATGGTAACCTTTCTGTAGGGACTCAAAACACTCTCAACTTTTATGAGCAGTCCTTCTAGGCGAGATGTCTTTGTCAGATCCTGTTCATCATAAACTTTCAGAAATTTTGCTTATTAGCTTTATGTTTCCTTTGTGCAGAAAACACACTGTGCAACCTGCTCTTGTGCACAAAAAAGACCTGAACAGTGCCTTGTTTTAAAACTGACAGTTTCATTTCTAGTAGACTTCTTGGATTCTGGTGTCTTCAGCACTTAAAGTTTTAGATTGGTACTGCAAGGACTGTTTCTGTATTGGCACCAGCTGCAAGGTGGCTTAGTGAGTCTGCTTCCGTAAGGCAAATGTTCTAGATCTTTTAAGTTCAAGAATCCTGTTTTGGAATAGCCAGAAGGAAGGCAAATCCTTTGTTCACTTTAATAGGATTTGGAGTAGGTACCAGTGGGAAAGAAATGTGAGACCTCAGGTTCATATGGCTGTTGGAAGATGATGGAAAATAGATCTTATTATTTGGTGTATTAGATGTCCCTCATGTATTGTGTTTTTTAATATGAGATAAATGACGGATAATGTAAGTTTGTTCGTGGTGTGTTTAACTTAGTTCTTTTTTTTTTAATTTTAAAACTTTTTGTTTCCCACATGCTTGTGCTTTGTATGTTGAAGATAATGTTTGTGCACTTAAAAGCAAGCAAGAGTTTGCAGCAGTGGAGGGAAAACCTAGAGCTGCTCTGTCTGTATAACTATATGCTTCTGCCAAGCTTTGTGAGAACCTTTCAAATAATAATACACCTTTAGGCAATTGTAATCTGCTCTTTACTGTAGGATACGTTAAGTTTTGACGGGTTTACGTGTAATGTAGAACATACTGTTCTGTAAACGAATCTGTAAGAAGTTGACTTCAGGTAATCTAGTTCTCATACTTTTTCATCCAGCATCTTTTCATCTTAATTTGGAACAGATTCTCAAATAACGTTTTTCAAGGTGACACAGAGAAATATATTTTTTTCAGAGTTGAAAGCTGTTTTAATTTAAGAAATGATGGTAAGAGTTTTGTGTTATTTATGACCCCTGTGTTTACACATTTTATGGGTGTGTACTGTACATTGGACACAGGAGTACAATGTTCCATAAAGCCATATTTTAAAGCTGATGAGCTTTCCTAGCCACATGTGCTTGCCTGTATGAATTAAAGAAATGCTCTCATAACATTTTCCCCTATGTCTGTTTACCAATTCAGGTACAGACAGCATCTCTATCTGCAGCTGTTAAAGAAGTGAGTCAGTTCATTCTGAGTTGCAACATCCACATTTTTTGGTCATAAATTTATAATATAACCAGGTCTTGTTTTGAGGAAGTGATGATATTCTTGGTTAAAAAGAATTTGACGAACTAACACAACATTTAGGCTCATGTTTTTCAAACCTTTCTTGGATTCCTTTGCTTAGCCTAAATGGGTAAAAGTTAAGCAGCACAGCTAGTGAAAATATATGTTTTATTTAAAATTACTTTATGTAATCTAACAAATAGGGTGATGGGAGGAAGCACTGTCAAAGAGGTTTGAATCTTATATAGCCTGAACTGTTCATTTGAGGATGCCTACCACTTACTGGCAGCTTGGCAGAGACTTAGGTGCCTGAGACAAGTGCCTGAATCCGGATGGATGTCTCCCGAGTTTTGTCACTTTAATGTTCTTTTTACAGTACAACAGTTGCTAATAGAAGGTGTCTAGCGTATTTTGTGTTTGCTGAAACCACGGTAATGTACAGTGGTATTGATTAATTCCAAATGTTAGGTAATAAGAACTAAGGCTTATGATGCTGTATATATATTTAGATACATTGGCCATTCTGGAACTGGAGAACATTTTTTCCTCAACTCATATGTTCAAAAACAGTGTTTTAAAACTCCTACTATGGGTAATGAACCTTCTGGCTCTGACAGCATTAGATTCAAAAGTGAAAGCGTTGATTTTTGATAAGGCTTTATGGAGTAAACATTTTCTTGCTGTATTTTGTTTACTGGTAACTTCTTCTGGAAAGAAAAGTAAGCTTAATAAACGAATTTAGGAACATGGCGACTTCAGTTTGGGCAGTGAGTGTCTTTCTCAAATGGGCTTTGGTTGCCAGACTGCTTTTTTAAAACATAGACTTTCCTCATTTACACCAGCCCTTCTAGAAGTAAGTTCTACGATGCAGTGCAGAAAAACCGTAAATCCATTATCCGTGGTTAGTAAGTCAGTAAAAAGGCAGCGTTATAACGGAGGAAGGCAGCTTTTCTGACTGGAAGCCAACATTTTGCTGTAATGGGGGATCTAAATCCGGTCCTTACTGGGGGGCTTTTAATATTTATGTGAGGAATTCCCCCGCAGTAGAACAGCTACAATGTTCTTGGAAAGAACAGGTCCTAGCTGGTAATGACTGGAGTCCATCTCCTTGCCATTGCAGGCTGTTTACTCCAAGGCATTTCAGTATCGTTGTGCTTGCTGTTGTCAAGGTCTTGATCATGCCTTTTGTGGTTATTTAATGTTTTCTTTTGAATCTTGTGAAGCGATGTGTTGCTTAACTCTCCTTTTGGCATAATCCACACCCAAAAGGTGGTCTATCGTTTTGCTAATATTTGTCTCAAATTAAAGGAAATATTTTGTTCCGTGAAGAGTTTCTTCCTTTGAATTTTCATGTCCCAAATGTTTCTTTACTTAGAGAGATTCTTTCTTTGTGGCCTCCCAATTTTTTAGGTCTTATGTAAGAATCAAATGTGCTATTTCAAGTTTTGCCTTAGCAAATGCACAGGCAAGGAACTATTTATACCTGCTTTTGTGTGTCGTAATTACATTGTTCTCTTTGCTGCCACATCTTTGTTAGATTATTGCTATTATTCTGCAAAAATGTAACGAGCAAGGATGTGATCCTTGTATAAAGAACGCGGATATTGTCCCCTATACACTGCAAGCAAATAATGAAGTACCCTGGCTTCATAGTAAATGTTTTAGAAACCTAGATAGTGGCTTGATACATAAAACTCTGTGTTCCCAAACCCTTTCTCTGTCAAAACTTGAAGTCAACTACTACTCACATCTTTTCCAACATTACTGATTTCTGTTTTCTCTCTGTTGAGTGTTTGTGTTCTGAATTAACTTGCTTAACTGCTTCTGACCTTAGAAAAAAGCTCTAAACTAAGAGCTGCAGTAACAGAATAGAATCTGGCCAATTTAATCAGCAGTGCTTTTTCTTTAAGGTAAGTTGTTGATACGTACTCTAGTGATTAATTACGTTCATAGTGTGACTTTAACAGTGGGCTTACAGCTGCATTACTGAAATTTGTTCATGAAATTCCTTCATAATGAATGTCAAAATATGAATATAAAAACACATGTAAGCAAGAAGTTAACTAGTGTTCTCAGCTGTTTTCTTTCTTTTCTTTTTTTGTTTCTAAGATGGGTAAAGGATTGCAGAAAATGGCATCCTGCCTTTTTTTAATTTTTTTTCCCTGGAAGATGTTGGGCAACTGAATGTCATGAAGAATTAGTGAAAATCTACCATCAGTCTAGTATTATAACTCTATTTGTAATTCAAACAACCTTGCTGACACTTGTTGACATAAATTTGGGGTTGTGGCTAAAATAATCCAATATGAACAGTTAAACACTTTCAGAGAATTGAATGAAAAGTCTACTGCAATGAAAAGTCTACTGCAAGAAATCTGGATTCTTATGTATTACATATTATAGAAATAGCTGCTCTGTTATCTGCAAATAAAAAGTGGTAAAGATTCTTCTTCAAGGGAAATTAATTGTGTGGACTGCTGAAAAATTGGTGTCTTCCATTTGTTTAAAATTTGCATGTTTACAGAGTTTTTTAAATGAACAGATAAATGCAAAAGCCCGTGTTAACTTGTTAGCTGACTTTTAAGTTTTGGAACCAATCCCCTCAAAAGTGGGGAGGAAAATAGATAATATTCATCTCTGTCACAGATTTGTTCAAAAGGTACTTTGTGAATAAAATCACATTTTGCAAATAAATGGATTTAATATGTTGGGTCTGGGCACAGTCAATTGAAGTACTGGTTTTACAAAATGATGTAGCCTAACAGTGTGACCGAGAATATTTGAATTGGGTATAGAGCTCTGCATTACAAAACATGAAGCCAGTTACAATCCTTATACTCTATTCGAGATGTAGGACAAAGCAGGGATTAACTAAAGGATTTAGTGAACAAAGTTGTTGTTCTCTAAGGCCTATGTTTTTTCACCGCATTAATGTTCCAGTGAAAGATAACAAATTTGGTTCAATAGTTTATGGTTGGTGGGTGGAATGCTTTTAAAAATCAGGAAAGGAGATCCTGAAATTCTTTTTGAGGAAAGTTGCATCAAGGCTGGAAATTCCCGTGCATTTTTTTTATATCGTAAGGAGTATTGGGAGTATGCCCCATTTTAAAATTTTATCAGTAAGTAATTGGCCAAGGGGAGGTGGAAGAGAGGCAGGACTACTACTGCTTCTTGAAGGAAGCTGCTTCTCCTTTATGGCAGAAGTTGCATGAGTGAAAATTTTTAGGTAAGAGAGCTTTCCTACAAGTCTGACTGAGCTTTGGCTGTCTGCTTCAGCCCTCTCGCAGCCTCTTGAAGTTACCCGTGTTCTGTGCTTGCCCTTACTGTTGTTTGTTCTTGTCTCCCTTTTATTCATCTTAACTGGAAAGAAAAGTAGCCTTGTCGGTAGCTTCCCTTCCAGTGAAATGCTTGCCGCTCTCACATCATTCACTTCAGTTGTTTTCCGAATGCTGCCACTTGTTTTTCTAGATTGCCCTTGCCCCTAAGAGCTTTCTCAGCTCCGCGGTTGCTCGAGTTATGATTTATCCTTAGCTGAGATTTAGATAGCGATCCGGTAGATGGTCAACAACAAGGACGGTATAGTTGTTCTCAATACAGGTAATGTGTGGGAGTACGCCCAGTACGGGTTAAGGATTGGTTTTTGTGATCCATTTCTCCTCGTGATATCAGGTGGTGGAACAGTTATTAATGTATTTGAATGTATTATCTCAAAGGCAGCAAGTGAGAAACAACTTTTACTAGCTATAGATGTAATTGCCCCCCTGCCCCAAAACCTATACATGTGCTTTTGGTGAAACAAAGTAGGTGGATTTTCTTTTTAATGAGAAAGCTCAAAAGCTCTTATTCAGGGCCTCTGATTTGTAGTATTTATTAGGATGTCTTTCAGCTGCAGTAAAAAATAAACTTTTTTGTTAGTAGCTCTGGCCTCATTGTTAAATCAGAGTTGTGATGACTGCAACTTTTTATTTAATTTATTTAAGTAATCTTGACCTATATGGTGCATAAATTAGGAGCACCCTGCCCTCTCTAATTCTTACCATAAAGCTATGTATTCAGGCAGGCCACGTTACACTGAAATAGTTAGCGCCTCTTTGCCAAGCAAAAGGGTTGCAGTTGAACAAAGTATTTCTCAAGATTTTAGAAGTCTTTAAGCGGTAGGAATCCAATGTGGAATTATTTGTTTTGTGAGTTCAGGAATACAACTGTACTTGAATGTCATAGTCTCTGTGCAGAGCTGACAGTTCATGTTTTTGCCAGTTAGGAATCAATTTTAAGTTGCTTCTTTCCATTCTGCATGACTCCTCATCAATAAAATTAAGGTTTTTGAGAGAGGGGAAGCTGGTTACATGTCTACCTAGATTTTTTTCCTTGATTATAATTGCTTGTGTGGCTTGATTATTCTAACTGTTTCTAAAGAAGAAAAATCTGATATGTATCCATTTGGGGCTATTTAAAGTTGGTCTTTATTACTCAAGCTGCACTGAAAGCTTCAAGATTAGGTCTTTTGGACTTGAGAAATCTTGCTCTCAAAATGGAAAGTGAACTTCCTGGCTTTAAGTTATGTCACTGTGCAAGCATTTGACTTTTAATCGCATACTGTTTTATAGAGTAATTGTTTGAGAGTAATTGAAATATTTAAGGATTTTTATTTGGGTTCAAATTCTAAAACTTCTAATCACATGATAGAAAATTACTGTTAAGGTTGCAGTGGCTTGAATCATAGTACTGGGGCCTGGTCAAGGAGCTACTTATCCCACCCTCCAGTATTATTCCCAAGAAGCTGATTTTTTAATTTTTTTTTAAATTATTTTTTAGGACTCTTGTTTTCTCCTTCTTTCTTTCCAGCCATTTCATGGTTTCTGTTCAAGCTCCTTTTTCTTTTGGGATGATGGTTTATATCCAGTCAGCACAATCCTTGAAATAGTGGTGTGGGGTTTTTTGTTTCAAGAAATATTTTCTTGCCTTTGCAGTCTCATCAGCTGTTGTCACATGGGATAAGATAATAAGCCTTGTGTCAGCTGAGATTTCCAAGTAGGTGTATCTGCTCTTGCTAATTTCCAAGAGGTTTAATACTAAATTTATGCTAGAGTCTACTGAGATTCAGCTGGAGGTTCGTGAACTCGAATTCAATTACTAGGGAGGATTTGGTATAGCCAAATATACCAACTCTTTTTTCTTTAAAAAACAAAAAAAATGAAAACCCTTCCCTTCTCCAGGAATAGTCCAGGTATTGGGAGGGGAGTGAATTCCTTTTCCCTCGATGTGTCTTTCCCTCGATGTGTTGTTCCCTCCTACCAGGCATATTGTTGAATGTAACATATGGATCTTCCTCTGCAGTAAAATATTCGGAACACAGTTGTAGTCTGGCTGTGTTTGGTGCTTAATCTTAGTGTTGATGGTTGACAACAGGAGATCTTGGAAATTTGGATATAAACACTGGCTGCTCTGGTGGTTACAAGGAAGAAATGCTAGTATTGGGTTTAGTGGATTGAAAATCCAGAAGCTTAGAAGGCAAAGAGGTTGGAATAAGCTCAGCAGGAGCTCAAAGGCAGACTCCACAGTCATCTCGGAAAGGATCTTTACATTCGTGCGTGATACCAGCAGCAGCTGGACCTGATGTAAAAGGGAATGTGCCCTGCGAGATGAGGCCCCCAAGGCAGAAAGTAAAGCTTGTCTCTCAGCTGCTTCGTTAAACGGTTGGTTCTGAGTAAGCCTGTGAAGCACGTCGTTTATAGGTATGTTACAGTCACCTTAAAGGTACCAAACTTTCCTGGAGAATAGCAAGAGTTGTTTGGCAGAAGAAAATTTGCCAGCTGCTCGAGTGCTCTGGTGTGTTGTGCCTGCGAAGAACTGCCGTGCTTCATTTCTTGCTGTTATGCCCTTTGTGGGATGCTGCTCAGCTGTGTATACAATGTAGTTTGCCAAAAGCTTTGGAATTGCTAAGGAACTTTTTTAAAAAAATCTTTGTTTCAGAATCATTTCCAGAATCAGTATTCCAAAGTTTGCACTTATTCTAGTGAATAGAAATTGAAATACTTGCTAATAAGTTTAGACAATTTCCATTTCCCTCTTTTTCTGTAGTTAAGATTAATTAGGTCGTTACAATTTATTCATAAACAAATGTCAAGTGAGATGGAAAGAGCTGTGTTGTAGTGCCCTCTCTTTAAGAAAGGGCTGCAAGGTGGAAGTACAGACTGGTTAAGTGATATGTACAATTGTGAATATATGAACAGTAGTAGTTATTGCTGCATTTATTACATGCAGTATTGAAAAAAATTAAAACCATTTTTATGAAAAAAATCTCAACCCGTACCTTGACTGTTGCTCTAATAGTTTGCAATGCTAAGATGGAGTCCTTAATCTCTGTTTCTGTCTAGGCCATGAGAATACTTTTTTTGGTCATTTAGTGATTTGTGCTTAAATATTTTATGTATAATCTTGCTCCATCCTGCTTCTGAGGACAAGCTTTGATGGAGAAGTTTGTTCCGCTCTAGGCTCTGATGGTGCTCACAACAGCATTTTCCAACTGGTGGCTTGTAAGATAAACCAGGCTGGCAACAGCAGCTGCGGAGACAGGGCACGTTGGCTCAGAGTGAGGAAATCCAAAGGACAGTGCGATCTCATAGAAGCCTATGAGTTGGAAAAAAGTGACTTAAACAGTAGGATCATAGCTAGCAATGATGGCAGCCCTTCCTTCCTCCTCTCCCGTGCTGTTTCAAAGCTAAAGAAGGATGTTTAGAAATCTTTGGCGCTACTGTTGGAAGGTGACTTAGTACCTGCCCTTCTTAAGGTGTAGACTATCAAGTGACATAATTTCTATTACACATCGTCTCAGCACACAAATAACTGTGGGATAAGATGGGCCAGGGTAATTTTTGGCTATTTTATGAATTAGTGGTGACAGCAAATGGAGAACTACTGGATTAAAACTCCATGCAATTGCCTTGGTTTGTTGTATAGCAGGTCAAGACATGTTTCATGTTCTTCAGGGCTTTCAGCATGGTCTTCTGAGCATATGATTATGTAGTAGTTTACAAGAGACCTGAACTGTTCCTGGTAGATTCTTTGCAACTCCCAAAACAAAAGAATTGGTTTGAAGAGGGGTTTGGGGAATTCTTGCTGTCACTTTTGTCATCTGCTGTTTCTCTCTTTCTTTGTACTCTTTTCTGCCTTACCTGTGCTACATCCAGTGAAAGCTGCTCCCGAAAGTTAGTTGTCATGGAGTTCAGCTGAGCCTGTGATGGTATTTTGCCAGTCTTCTAATCTGAACCTTAGCTGGTTTCTTTGTAGAGAAGGATCACAGTCTGTGCTGAAGCGTTAAGAATTATGGTAAACATTCTGCAGACGTTTTATGTAGGGGTATCATAGGTTCCTTTCTCATATCTAATATTGACGCTAACCTGTCTATACACATTTCTAAAGTAAAATGTGAAACAGTTTAAAAAAAAAAAAAAAAAAAAAAAAGTTTGGCCCAACTAATTTATTTGTAAATGACTGTTTGTTTGCAGGATATACAGTTTTAAAATTCTAATGTACTTTTTTTCCTTTTGTAGAAATATATTAGCTTCAAAGTGAAACTAAACAATGGAACCAGATATTATTCGAATGTATTCCTCATCCCCTCCGCCACTAGACAATGGAGCTGATGATGATGATGAAGATGAATTTGGAGAATTTGGAGGATTTTCTGGTGTAAGTCCTGCTGGTGTAGCTTTTGCTGATTTTGATACACCAGACTACAGTAATTCAAAAGAGGAGTTTATACCCACAAATCATTTTATCCCACTTCATGATTATTCTGACAATGTAGCTAGCATTGCAACTTTCACCTCTGTGAAAAATGTTAAAGATAAAGACTGCATCTCAGAGCTTCCTAGTCTCACTAAAGAACTTTCTGATATGTCAGCTACTAGTACCAGCAAAGAAAAATCTAAGTTTAGAACTTCAGGTACTGCTTTTGATATAAGTTTAGAAGATGTAAACAAAAGAGGGGAACAAAGAGAGAACATTGGGAAATTGGAGGGTTTTTTTTCTGACATCGTTAGAACTGATATAGCAGTTGAGAGCCAGGATGAGCAAATAGATGCTTGTAACGGTGAGAAACTTCCATGTCTAGAGATTCTAACAAACGGATTTGCAGCACTGGACCCTGCAAATCCTCAGGGAACAGAAGATCTAGACAGCATCAGTGACTCAAAGGGACTAAAAACTGTTAGCACCTGTAGTACTGAGCTAAATTTGAACTCAATGCCTAGCTCAGGTGAAGACTTTGCAGATTTTGCTACTTTCTCAAACAAAAAAACAATCCACTTGGAAGGAACAGGGCCTACAATATGCAGTGTTAATGAAAGAGACTCTCTAAGCATTCAGGAAAACAGCATAATAAACAGAGTAACTGAAAGAACTGAAAGGATGGGATTCACATCTAATAGGAACTACGAATATGAAAAAGAGGCTTATATTGAGGAAGAGATTTGCACTTCAGAAATCAGTTGTGAGCAGGGTCCCACAGCACCGGAAGATAATGAATTCACAATTTCTAGTACACCTCAAGCAACTGGAAGTTCAATATGCACTACTGAAAATGGGGAAAACAATGAGAGGAGAAAACAATGTGACCTAGAGGATGGCAAAGATTTTTCTAGGTGTGATGACTTTTCAGAAACGGAGGACATCAAGGTTGATAAGATTGGAAGCCTAAGCAATGATCTTGCAGGAGAATATTTGGGTGATTCTGAAGATACTAAGAATCATGGAAGTAGTATTGAACTTGCAGCTTCCCATGACACAAATGATGATTTTGGTGATTTTGGCTCAGTTAGCAGTGCATCTCCCACTTTTATTAACGCTCAAGAATCAATAAATGCTCTAGCTTTAGAAGGAACTTCTGAACAACCTGTGCATGTTAGTGAACCTACTGATGATTTTGGTGACTTCAGGGACACAAGTACTGTTTGCCAGCAGCCAGCAAAGTTAGATCAAGCTGAATTAAATCAGACTGCTTACGCTTTAGAATGTGATGCTACCAGTAAAATTTCTCACTTAGACTTCCAGCATGCTACTGAGGTAGAAAATGGTAATGATAGTGAATTTGGAGACTTTGATTCAGTGCCAAAACTTCAAGATGAGAGTGTTGCTTTTCAGGACTCTGACGACTTTGCAGACTTTAGTTCAGCAGGTTGTAACCAGACTACAGACTGGAATGCTTTTGAGGATGAACAAAAAGACAGCTGTTCTTGGGCTGCCTTTGGAGATGAGCAAGCTGGTGAATCTCATCACAGAAAAGAGACGTGGCAGTCACATAGGACAGACGCATCTATGAGGATTGATGGTCCAGTATCCCACAAGACTGACAGTTTTGCTTTAGCATCTTCCCAAGGAACTATCAGCAGGCAATCTCAAGAGCCAGCGCCTTCGGTTCAGGTAAAGGTTTTTTTGGTTCTGTTTGCTCAGTATTGTTCTGCTGCTGTGCATACAGCTTTTCCTGGTTCCTTCTCTTGTGTACAAAGAATGTTTGGATAGTCCTTGTTTGCTTTGTGGGAGAGATTTATTTGAGATGGGCTGGTGTGATATAGTATGCTGTATTTGCTTCTTTTGCACTGTTATTTCCTGCAGAAAAATGGACAGGGTATGCTGGGACTTGTATGCTTCTGTTTTGACAACTATATGTGCTCCTTTAGATGAAATGATTGAAGGAATCAGCCATCATAAGCATTTCAGAGTGTGTGATACTTCTTTCTTTGCTTCATAGTTTACTTGTTACTTTGGCTGTAACTTCATATAACAACTTTATGCTATCTGATGGTGCCTTTTCATAAAATAATGGTGTGATTGGAAGCTGACCTTACCAATTCCCAGAAAAAAAAAATATATATATATTTAAAACTAAGCAAAATAAACTGATTCCTTACAGCTGCTGCTATATCTAAACTGGAGTTTGGGGCAGGGTAAAGTAGATCGGATAACTTCTTTCCCCCATCCCCTTAGTTTTGTACCGTAGTTGCTAAGTGCACAACAATTCCTAATTAATTGGACTCTGTCTTTGCCAGTCATCTTCAAGATATGTGCCTTAAATATATATATAAAAATGTGTGTGTGTATATATAAAAACATATGCACACACATATACATGCATATATGTGTGTATATAAGTACATATATGTATGTATATACATACACACACTTTTTAATGTGTATTTAATATTACACGTTCAAAATCCAGAACAAAAATGAGTTTAAAATTCTCTTCAATGCTTCCTTATAATCATATCATCCCGTATGAGTAGTTTAGAGTGTGCTCTGTCTTTTTGAAACGTGTAGTGGTACCAGCAGTAAAGGGTGCTAATGTGTATTTAAAAGGTATGGATCTCTTCTGGCAACGAAAGGAAATGAGGTGAGTCCCTTCTTCCAAGACCTCGTCTGGACTTGGAGACAGCCCTGCCTCATTCAGCTGGCTGTCAGTGACAGATGAAGCGGCTGTTCAGAAGCAGGTCGCACCAGGTAGAACTTTGCAGGCACCAGGAGGTGGAATGGAGTTGTTCAGGCTCAGTGTTGGCTTCTTGTTACATTAAAAGGTGTGAGCCTGAGCTCCTGACTCTTCCTGCTTGCTGCCTTGTTTGGTGGCTGAAACACCAAACTTCAAAGGGGCTCCACAAGACCAAAAAAAGGTGTTTGTCTTGCAGGTGAACCTGCAGAGGGATTTTTGTGCCTATGCAAAACATTGCTTATTTACACGTATCACTTGAAAGTGTGGTTCCATTTTCAAGATGAAAGCACAAACTTAGTACTGTTATCTACTCTCCTACTCGCCCACAGGAGGGGAAGAGTGCTGGGGTCATTGGTGCAATTAATCTATATTGTTCCTGTTTCTACTTGAAAAAGACTACTGAATTTGACTGAAGAAATTGAGGGGGAGGGAGGCTGGGGAGGATGATCTGTATTCCAGTAAATCATGCTGGTAAGGGAAGGACTGGATGTTCTGGAGATTTATTTTTGCTTAGGAATTTCCAATATTTTTGTAACAGTCATAAATTTCATTTGAAAACCTCCTGAATTTAGGTGCATATAAAAGCAGAACCTTCAGAGGTTCTGTAATCTTATTTTTTTTCAAGTCTGCTTTAACAAAAGGTAAGCCAAATTACAATGAAAGATCTTCAGTGATTTCTCATGGAGTCATACAGTGGTTTGTTTAGACTGTACAGTAAGCTGTAAAACTTCAGTACTTCTTCATTGCTTCTATTAATATTACCATCAGTTGTGATTGTTAGGGTATAAAGCTATGTTCTGCTTCTTCTGCTAGCAAGGAAGCGCTTGCTAGCACAAGCACTGAGCATGGAGCTTGCACAAACTAGCTGTAGAGGAAGTATAGCTGGGTAAGTTTTCTCTGTTGCAATAGTTTGTTTAGCCTTGCAACAGTTAGTAGCAACTAACTGTTGGTGAGTTGCTACTTTTTTTTAATCATCTCCTAAAACAGTAGATAGCACATTTTCAAAACTCATTTTGCACTCGGTAAGTGCTTGGAGTTTTGGAAGGGTCTATTGTAATCTTTTTATATACTTTTTTTTTAAAAAAAAAAAGCTTTGTTTTAATCTTCAAGTAGCAATTCTGTGTTTACTCCATGGAGCCACAGTTTAGTAAATAGCAATTAGAAACACTGTCCTGTATTTTCTAGATGTTGAGATAAGTTGAGTCAGCATCAGCTAAGAAACAGTCTTAGTACTTTGAGTGCAAATTTTTAGGAAAATTAAACTCAAATTTTGATCAGTTTTATCACTTCCACTTAAGAGGATGTCATGAGGTGAAAACTTGAAACACAGTGTTTTAAAGTGTTCGCTGACCTTTTATTTCCCATACATCAAAGTTGAGTTCTGGAGTTATTTGAGGCAAAAGCAGGTATCCTTGCAAGCAAAATGAAGCTAGAGAGAGGTAAGCAAACAATAAGTCTTTATTACCCTGGCTGAAGAGGGATAAGGAGCAGTAGATCACTCTCTTTAACGCGTAAAACAGCTTGGGGTTGCTGATAGAAGAGCTGAGAAGCACTTGCCATAGCAGCTTAAAGGGAGTGGGGTGTGCAAGACAGGAGTGCAGCGTGTATTAGGCACTTGAGACAGATGCGAAAATTGAGACCTCTGCACAGGCTAAAGGTGAACTGGGATAGTTTACAAGATACTTAGTCTGTACTGTTGAGGCTAGAGAAGTCGCTGTAATGTGGTAGTATAATCATTTTGAAAGAATGATATATAAACAAAATAAACCAATTGGTAATTCTTTACTTTTCAACATTGTTTTTGTACTAATATTACTTTTGTATACTTAGCCAGCAGCATTCCTGTTTAGATGTAGAAATGATATATGCTGCAATTTTCATCCTTCAGAATGCAGCATGAAAGGAAGGTTATTTGCCAGTAGCTTAAGCTCCTTTGCCAATATAGGCTTTTCGTATTTTCTTTTGTGTTTCCTCAGTTTATGCATTTTGGATGTGAAGGAGGCAGCAACATTCTGTGCTTTCTGAATGCTTTCTTTGTCATGAGGTGTATGTTAAGCAAACTGTTTTAAAGATTTTAGAATTGGCATAATGCTTAATTCAAACTTAGACTTCACTTGAAGAGAATTCATATTTGACTAATCAATCCAGTTTTACTTATAAAATATGGAAAATAGAAGGGAAAAATAAAGTTCTCCTTGTGGCCTGTCTTTTCCCTTATGCAACAACATGCAACAGCAAAAAGTTCATTGCATATTTTCACCTTTGCCTTTGATCTTAAAGACTCAGAACAGTGCTCGTGATTGAAGTGTAGGGTTTGCAACGTGCTGACGTTCGCTGCATGGTAGTATTGAGTGGAAGGGAAAGGGGTATGGCATACAGGGTTAAGTTAAAATTACTGAAAGAGTTTGTAATCGCTTTAAAAAGGGTTCAGTATCAAAGGCTGATGGAGACAAACATGCAGACTATTATTTGAACCCATATTAATACTATTGTATACCTTAATCATTTAATGTCTCTAGCTGAAAATAATTTGTTTCAGTATAGCTTTAGGTTTGCATTTGATACAGATGTGTCTTTGTGTTCATTAAAACTGCTTTAGGATGTAGTGGTGGATGAATTGGTTGCTCTGATCGGTCTTAGGTGAGCCTCTATTGTGCCATGTGCAATAATCCCATTTATATGATCAGGTAACACGCTAGTAAGCTGTTTGCATGAAATATAAGGCTCACAGCACAGCTTTTTCTGTGAGGTAGGGTCGAACATTGCTCAGCTGAGAGGAGAAAGTTATTCTGCCTATTAACACACTGTTAATTTTAGCTAATATTATAATGTAGGGCTTAGCAAAGCACCAGAGTAGTTTTTACCTATGTTAACCATGTGGGTGGGTAATATAGCTGTGCCTCGCTATGTTCAAGGAGTATAAAAGAGAAGTATTTAGCAGACAGTGTGGCTGACGTACAGTTAATAACCCCCAATAAGCCTCAAGCTGGGGGGGGACACAAAAAACCTGAATCGCTGTCATTTAGAGAGTACTTTCTGTCTTGAGCAGTGAATGAAGTCTCATCCTCTTGGAAAAAAAGTAATTATGACCATAAAGACTTCAGCCTCCCTGTTCACCAAGATGAATTAAGATAGTGTTGGCTAAATTAAGTTCAGACAGTTGGGTAACAGCTTGCAGCGCAAATGTATCTGTCAGGAAGGGGTCTTGTTGAAGTTCATAGCACAGTTATAAGTACGTGCAGCTGAAGAACTGGCAAAAACAGACTGTTAAAAGTAGCCCGTAAAATTGCTGCATTTCAGAACAGGCTAGCTAAGGAGGTCTTGCATGAGAGAAGAGTTTAGGGGTGGCTTTTTCTGCGGTTGTTTTAGCGTTTCTGTTTACCTGCAGCAGAATCTTTTCTTTTCTGTCTCGTACACGTCAGTTTTGTCTGCTTCCTCTCTACTCTCTGCTTCCCGGCAGAGCCTGCCTGAGAAATTACTGCAGCATCACTAGGTGACAACGTGACCCGCTGCAAAGGGAAGGGAGCTTCGTCTAGGTCAGTACCCGTTAAACTGCAGCTCACCTGAGTGGAGGGGACACGATTCGATGCATTCTTTAGTTGAGGGAAAATGGATGTGGGAGCCTTCCAGCAAAAAGAAGGGGGACAGCTTCACGGTCCTTCACTTAGCTTTCATGTGTTTTATAACCATCTTCCATCAAGCAGTAAAAGAGCAGGGAAGTCCTGTTCTTCTTCCTTAAGTTGCTAATGCTTTCAGAGTAAGTTTACTCTCTGTTTATCATTGCTTATGATGAGATCTCTGTTAGCTCTTGTGCAGCATATTTGATAGCATAACTAAATAGCATTCTCTTGCTGACATATAAATCTCAGTTTAGGACCAGTATGTAAATTAGAAGTTATCTGCAATAATAAAAATGAGACAGTTTGCTTTTTCACTTCTAAGGAATGTTATGGCACCATCTTAACTGTTTTTCTTTTTTTTGGGGGGGGAAGCTATCGCATTTGGATCATGAAAGTTAAACTTGCGTTCTTTGTAAGCTTTGCTTTTCCTCTTTAGTCAGGGTTTTTTCTGCCTGCAGCTCTTCCATTGCTTGTGTGAAGATGCTGTATTTACCCAGCAGAGCCTGCACACTAGAGAAATAAATAAACTGTTGCTATGTGGAAGGCACGCTGATTCTTGGCCTAAGGAACCCCTAGACCTCTCCAAAGGAAAAATCTGCCCCCGCTTAACTGAGAGTGTGGTTTGTTCATTTATGTGCATTTAACTGTTCAGCTTTGTTTCTTAATGCTTGAGCCTGATAACTGCTGAGACCCTCTGAAGCTGACTGGTGTGTTCCTCTTGGAGAATTTCAGCCATTTAAATCAGGTTCTCAGCTGAGCTGTGCTAATGGTAAGGTTAAAAAAAAGAAAAGTGGTGTGGTGGGGGTGAAGGTACAGAAGCAAATGTGTTCATGAAAATGTCTCGGTTAGTGTTATAAAACCGAGCATAGGGCATTTCTCATTTAACCTCGGCTTTATTTTGTTAAAATGGGCCTAAATATCTGTTAGGCACTCCTCCAGAGCAGTGGGTGAATGATTTAAAAAACCAAAAACAAAACCTCTAATCACTTTCTTTTCATGGCCTCTGGCCCCTGGTCTTTGCTCTGCCGTCTTCTGAGAGGCTTTACTTGACTTCTGAATTCTAGCGAGCTGATTGTGTCCATACAGACTTTCTCCATCTCTTAAATTATACATTAGCATCTTATTTCCTTCATATGCTCGTTTCTGTCTCCTTTCTTTTGTTCTTCTGTCAGCTAAGGCTTGAATATTTAAATGTTCTCAATAATTTAGTGTAACTTACATACAGCTTTTATTTATTCTCAAGGCTCTCTGTTGCTGGATTTTATTCGGTCACGCCAGCTCCCAGGTCTGCGTTCGCTAGGCACGAGCAGCCCAGAGCTTGAACGTCGCTGCCTTCGTGGCCCCTTCGGCCCTGCAGCCGGGAAGAGGAGGGCTGAGGGCAGGCTGCGGTGGGAGAAACGAGGAGGGGGGGAGGAAGGAGGGACAAAGTGCCACTCCACTCTTCAGCTTCCAGCACAAAAAAATTCACTGGATTAACTTTTGTGTCTGCTCCACAGCTGAGGCAGTCGGGACCACGGAGAGAAGAGGGGAGAAAGAGTCTTTTTTCCCCCGCACACAGAGTTCCCTATAGCTGCACTCAAAATGTGTTACAGTAATTGCGCTGTGAAAGCTTCAAGTCATTTTGGCTTTCACGTGCAGGCAGCTGGGGGGATTTAGTGCACCGCTTGGTCAGTGAAGATCTATTGTGTTGAAGGAGTTTATTGATTCTGTGGCCTTCTGAGAAAGAAAAAGGGGAAACACCAATTGTGTAAACCAGCGATGTGGGGTGTTTAGCTCTGAGGACTGGACCTCTCACCCCTCCCACCCTCTTTATATAGCCAAGGAGATGGAATTTAATCCTGGGCTTATAATTCTCTTTTGGAAGGATATAGCGTCTGTGATATTTTGACTGCTTTGGTTAAGCAGGTAATATATGTGGCAATCATTATCAGAAACTTTTTGCAGTCCCAGAAACTACGGGGCTTTGAATTTATCCCTGTTTGGAGCATCACAGTTGACTTCTAGAGTGGCAGCTGTGGTCTTTGTTCGCATTTTCAGTGAGTACCTTGAATTACTCCTCTCAAATTGCAGTGCAAATCACTTCATTACCAAATACTTCTAGTGCTATGAAAAGTCGAGAAAAGTGCTTGGGTTTTTTTGGTTTTCTTTTGTTTTTAAAGCACAGCTGTCAATAAACCCAGGAAGAATGCCTTTTCCACAGTGGAGAAGGCATATTTCATAGTACGTCCTGGGGGGAAAGGGGATTGGAAATTTCCCCACAGTAACTTAAATATGACTGGATTTTTCCTCCCAAAAGACCTGGCACTAGTGTGTGTACAATGGAATTAGTATTTGCTTATGATGTGAACAATAGATTTGTGTTTGTAGAAGATGAGCTAATTTTAAAATATGTGAAGGTTTTATTTTTGGTAATGCCCTTTTTGCCCAGGAGCTGTCAGTGCAGTATCTCATTGCCAATTAGATGAACAAGTTCAGCTGCTTCCTTTAGAGAAATTAGCACTGCCTGAGGGAGATGTGTGTTTGTACACTCATCCCTGTGTCCATTTGTACACATCGAATTCTTCTCATTTGCTGTAGAAACCATTCTTCTTTCTATCATGTATAAATAAAGATAGAAAAGATATAAAAGGAAGTGTAAAGATTGCTTTAATTAAACTGTTCTTGAAATTTTGACATACAGTTCTCTCTCTCTCTCTTTTTTTTTTTTTTTTTTTTTTAAGCTCAAATTTGAATTTGAGTGCTGGCAGAGATGGTCCCTGATTCTTTGAGACTTTTCTTTAACTCATTTATTACCTAAGTAAGCTAGATTCCTAGTAAGCTGGTTCAAAGTCACCAGCACGTTCTCAAATGTTGATCTGGTTCAAGAAACCTGATGCCTTGCTGTTGTCATGATGTACTTACTCCCTCTCGTCTGCCTTTTCCTCTTCACTGGGGATATGCATTTCTGCTCTATTATAGAAATGAAGTAAGCTTTGCCCATGCTTGTAATATAATAGCTAGTGATGTATTGTAGGAAGCATTAAGATTTAAAATCGAAATAGTGTGTGCTTTTCATAAGTATAAAAAAAAATATATGGAATACTGCTTAGGTTTTCTTCCTAAAAATATAAATTAGTATCTCAGTTTTGGTCAACAAAAGCAAAGCAGTCTACAAGTAATGTAAGTCTTACTTTGTGGCCAAAATGATGGGGCTTAAGACAGGATTAAACTTAAAAGGAAACTGATACACTGTAAAATGTGAGTCATTAAAGTACAGTCAGAAAATATCAGTAACCTAGTGATGAAGAAAAGAAAAAAATGCTAGTCAAATATGCTGGATCCTTTGATAATGTAATAATTATGGGCTTTTGATGCAATGCTTTACAAACACCTGATGACTGAACTTGGTGGCTGTCCCTGTGTGGCAGGCGCTCCTTTCACGGATAGGAAAGCTGAAGAGCTGACATTTTAAGCACGTTAATTTTACTGCTTTGTGCAGTTTGCAGCTGAATAGGGAGAACAGGCGGAGCAGGCTTGGTTTGTAATTCCTGACTCATCAGCCTGCAGTATAGTACGGAGAATCAAGGTATTCTGCTAACGGCTTGTTGCCTCCGTGTCGTGCTTCCTGCGCTGTCTTTACTGATGGGCATGCTCAGCGCTTGGCTTAGTTGAGACAAGAGATGAGGCAAATTTCCAAATAAAAATTCAGATGAGAAACACTGTATATAGCCGTTATAGTTGTGATAAAGGTATTCTGTGTGACTAAGTGCTTGTTCCAGCTCTATCAGTTGGTCTAATGGAAATATGTAACTTCCTCCTGCAGACCTTGCTTCTCTGAACCCGAAATCATTTCAGCCGTAACACCCCTGCTATTAAAGCTATTGAATATTTTGAGTCTGGAAACAGCAGTGTCGTGAAACCAAAGCTTGGAAATGAAGAAACCAGCTCGGAGCTGGACACCTTAACAGTCTTTCTTGGCTAATGAATGTGTTTCAGAAGTCGTCCTGAGCCGATTACGTGCCGTGAACTTGGGCGTTACTGCTAAAGGGATTGCTGATGCCTGTGAGAGGCTCTGGGGGGGGTAAGGGGGGGACCAGGCCCTGCCGACCAGTTGCTGTGTCAGGTTTAGCATCACGCTGAGTGAACGCACGTTGCCCTCAGCCTGCGGCGGGGCGCTGGGGCCCGCTGCTGCAATGCCCCTGGCCCCGGCACGAAGGGTCCCGCGGCACACGTGAGTTGCGTTGTCCCTTCTGGGCCTGATGCCTGCTGTATGCTCCAGCCGGTGCCTTTCTCGCTGCCTCTAGATCAGCTGCGCGGTGGCCAGAGAAATGGCTTGCTGAGCTCCGCGGGGTGTGCTTGGAGATCTCTTCTGAATTGGGGCAGGTTTTGCCCCCGCGGGGATTCTGGAGCCATTCCGATTCCCAGCTTCTCCCAACTTCACCCAGCACCCGGAGGGGCTCTTAGGGGAAGGCAGGCCATCTTCCCAGGGTCCCAGATTCAGGCTTTGAGATTAGTTTTGTCGGTTGAAAATCGGCTTGCCAGGCTTCCTCTGGGCAAGCCTATGTTTGCACGCGCGGCCTCGCTGCCGGAATATGCCGCGTCCCCACAGGAGGGCTCTGCTGGCATGGCCGTGCTAGCGGCGCGGCGGGATGCTCGGGGATTCGCGCCTGCTGGGTCTCCCTGCCCCTTCCCCAGCAGGAAGGCGGGTGCTGGAGCTGCTGGGTGCAGCCGTGGTGGTGCAGCTGGGCATCCCAAGGGCGGCTGTTGAGGAACTCCACCCAGAAAGATGGAGGTGCTCGTTTGGGGCCGGGCTTGCTTCTCCCTCCCCTAGCAAGGAGGGAGATTCAGGTGCTTCTGTTTTAAAAATAAATCAATAAAGTGAAGCTTTAATTTCATTTTTATGAGCATGCTTTGCAGTCAGTACTTTTTATATAAATGGTAAGAAATTACTGGTTACCTGTCTTTAACTGGCTGAACTAGAGAAAAATGTGCGTTCTGTTTCATTGATACGTGTTCGATGTCTGAGACAGTTCATGGAGCTATAATAAAGAAATTCTGTGGCTATATGGAGATACAATGGGGAGAGAGGTAGCAAATTTAAGGGAAGAACTTCTTTTTGTCAAAAAAAAGGGATTTCTGATTTTCGGCAGCAGAGGGTGGTTTGTTTTGTTTTTTCCTCTTCAACATTCGATCCAGCAATACCTTACGCTGCCAAAGCCCAAAGTGGTGAGAATTCGAGCATCCTCCAGTGCATGTTGTGGAACCTAAAATGCAGGAAACCAGCAGTGCCGTTATGTGCTCTTTATAATGCCGAGACCTTGTCCTACCCAATAGCAGTGATAGAGGCAGTGATGGAGAGAAAAAGGAAAAGGACGTTTCCTGCATTATGAAACTTAAAGACCCTTTCTGGCTTTCTCAGAAGGTGCCAGATGAAAGCCTCCTTTCTCCCAAGGGACGCTGAAGTGATGGTGACAGCAAGACAAGGTTGCAGCTACTTTGACAAGCAGGAAATCCTGCCTAGTTTCTCAAACCCATGGAGTAATAGGTCTGTAGCCCTCTCCCCAAACTTCTGAATGTTTGTATTTAGATACTCTTGTCATGGGTTTATAATCTACAATGAGATAGTGGAAAGAAGGTCAGATGAGACTAATGCCGATAAAGTTGTGGTTGCATAAATCGTACTGCAATCTAGCTGGCTTCATTTTCAACTAAGCTAAATTTGGTGGGGAATTTGTTGTTGTTGTTTGACTAGGATAGAAACATTACCAAGGCTGGCTTTTAACCCCTGCATGATTACAGCGTTCAGCATCAGCTGGCTTAATTGTGAATGAGAGGAAAGGGGAATCACTGGCAGAAAAGTGATCCTTCTATTTGTATTTAAAAAATTCCAGCATGTGGGGAAAAAACCCATGCAAATAGGTTTTGGGGCAAGAAATTAAGGCATTGCTGCTTAAACTACAACGCTTTAGTATTTCCTCTTTTTCTTCAGTTATATTCGTCTGGGAAAGTTCTCTGTGAGAGCCAAATAAATCTTTCAAATACTTTTTGGCAAGTAATATGTTTAAATGTTGTAGTGTTAGTCAGGTATAATGCAGAAGAGCTATCACATGAACCATAGAAAATGAAGCTGCGTGTTACAGTTTTCCTACATCGGAATCATATTGATGGTAACTTTTAGGAAGTACGCAGTGTTTGAAAATATGGTGAAAAAACATATACTCCAACGTCAGGATTACAATGTGAGCATGTGGCACTTCAAGCTAAGTTTCATGAGACTTTTAACTGCATGCATCTTCTAAGAAATTACGACTGTCTTCTGATCAGTTTTGTTTCTTGAGTTTGGGTTTAAGTGTATGGTCTTTAAGTGAAATTAGGCTGTTTTCAGTTTGTAATGTTCAGTGCCAAGATTCCTGAAAAAATGTGTTCAGTAGAACACTAATGATGTATAGAACTGGAAACGTTGGTGCATCCTAAGTGAGTATAGCTCAGTACCTGTTGTACATCTTTTCTGCTAATTTATAGCAAAGAGTGAATCTGATAAGAACGGTTCCAAACTGTTATGTAAGTGCTCACTTTGCAGAGGGTAAAGATCCTTACTGTTCCTGAGCTGCAACTTGTATTTGGTGTTTATTAAGAGTCTTTTGATCCTCTGACATGTGCGCACCTTTTGGTAAGTGAAAATTTGTCTGAACTATCCACTGTTTTCTATCTTTTAACTTTATTTTTATAATTTTGTACTCCTTATTTTCTTAAAGCAGTTAACAAATGTTGACACATATTTTTCTATTTGATATAGACAACATTGTTAAGTCGTCTGGAACGAATATTTGAAGTCTGTTTTCCTTCTATACCTGTTCTTGAAATTGAAGAAGAAATAAGTTCCTTGAATCGTTTGTTGGAAGCAGGTGAAAAGCAAATGACGACTGAGGAGACCTTAGCAAATAGTGGGTAAGAAGCCACTAACACCACAAACTTGAAATGAATTGGAAACGTATCTTTGCTGAAAACTTATATAGCAGAATTTCAATGTGATCTTCAAGTATATTGAAAAACTATGGAGTAAAAATTAGGCATCTAGTTGAATGCATGTCTTTCAGTGACTATATATACCAGTAGTATTTCACGTAGTCAGCAGCTTTTCATCATCTTTTTAGTGATGTCTGTATGAATTAGTTAATTAGAATGTGGCTTATTACTTACACTTGCTATAAATTGCTGTTTCTATTTATGTGATGACAAAGTCTAAGTAGGCCTTGTTATGTCTGCTGTGGACTTCATTTTCCAATTATAAGTCTGAAAAATAATTGTTCTGAAAATGCTGTGCAGTTGTAGTTCCCCTGGGTATTATGTTTGGGCATAGGTTTAATTGGAATGTATAATATGTCACTCATAGTAAAAACTATTAGAACATTTGTTCAAAGCTGCTAAGTTGTTCTTCTTGCTGATAACTTGATTTATGATGGGTTGTATAGGGAACTGATGGACGTGTGGACAGAGCTGCAGGATATCCATGATGCATATGGACTGAGATACCAGTGGGGTGGCTCCCACAGCAACAAAAAGCTTTTGTGCTCCTTGGGAATCGACACAAGGAATATTGTGAGTCTGTCAATAAAACTTGTTTTCTCTATAATCGAGCTGCTTTAAATGCACGTGTTTTTGTATTAATGCTCATCTCTTAATAGCATAGCTGCACTGAAAATGGGTTTTCATGACAGACTGTTTTACCCTTTAATTTCTTGTAAGCCATGTTAATATTAAAAGTTGCATTAGTTTTAAACACTACTGTATTAAGTCTATCATATATTTATTCTCTGATACTAATTTTACACAAGTTTTATAGAACTTTGAAAAAATGTCATCACTTACACAGTATGACAGAACCTCTTAAGTAATCCTTTTTTTTTTTTTCTTCTTTTTTAATCAGCTCTTTACAGGCAACAAGAAACAGCCTGTTATAGTACCCATGTATGCAGCAGGACTGGTAAGCTTTTTTGTTGTTGTTTTGTATTATAATTCCCACGACATTATATAGTGAAACATCTTAAATGACATTAAGCACTAGGTATGCTGAAAGATATCTGTATAAGTTTAGTTATATTGTAGGGAACAGCTGAAATGCTAGAAAAGAATAATGAAAACTGTGTGTAAGAGATTTTAATATATTTTCAATGAAAAAAGTATTGATTTACTCATTTAATAAAGAAAGCTATTCATTTAATAAAGTAGCTTGGCTAGTCCAATCTTAGCTTGAGATTTTTTTTTAAAAGGAAAAATGAATCAGAGTAATATATTAATGTATATGCAACACTGAAATTCTTCTTTTAACTGTTAAATACAAGGTATAGATCTAAGCAAGTCAACTAAAAATTGACAAGAGGTACTTAAACTAAAAGATTAAATAGTTGTCAAAAATGCCAATGGAATATCAAAATGAATCGGGACATCTGTCCACATCAGCAGCTTTGGGAAGGCCTGCCATTAAGACCAGATGTTTCAAAGCAAGAAAATCCCTGCTAGGCATTTATGGATTTCCATGGAAAGTGTGTGGGGAGTTTTCTCAGCACTCTCAAGCTTTATGCAACTGTTTCTCTGATAACTGTTTATTAATTATTGATTGTATCTCAATATTCCTAGATCAAGAGAAAAGCATGGTAATGTTTTGCAGTGTTATTGACATATCAGTCTATAAAGGACCAACATATATATGGCTGTGTGTGCATATCCATGTATATGTTCACACAGGAACAGAAGTTCTGCAGGGTTTCTGCCTGCTCCACCTCTTCTTTCCCTCCATCCAATAAAAACTAATTACTATAACAGGCTATTCGTGCATACAAGAAATGTGGTGTGCACAGTATTGTTCACTTGCCCCAAGCACTAATTAAAAATAGCAAGTGTAATTTAGACTTCTACAGGCTGTGAAGGAAAGTCAGGTAACCTAATGTGGTGAGATCAACTGTTTTCACTTAAGCCCATATTTACCGATTCCAGTTTAGCATTTTGGTCTCTGTGCAATGTCTGTAGTAGTAAAAACATTCAAAAGATAAGATTTGCCATTTTTGGTAGTCTGAGCAAAGCAGATATGTTCTGTTTCTGGAAACCTGTTTTTTAAGGGTTTTTTTAGTATGGTCATTCACAAATTGAATATAAAAAGACTACAGTTTTCTTTGGTTAGTTTTAAATTGATTTAATCTCTAGGTTAATTTCTTAGAGCGACTTCTAGAGTCAATTTCTAAAGTAGTTGTTTTCTGATATCAAGGTCAGCTCATGCACTACTTTGGGTATAAGCATGGTATTCTGATAAACATAGAGATAAAATATCTCTTAGCAATTGCTAGTTTTTTTTCCTGTAATGTGTATTTTGGAGCAAGTCTATACTGTACACAGTGTGTGCAGTTTTTTTTTTTTCTGAACAGATTGCAGTTGCTGATCAGTCACTTCCTGAAGTGCTTGTGTACTTATGCACACAATAAGCTGGGTGGAGGTGATGTTAGGAGCAAAGTGACTTGCTGCTTTCTCTTGCTACGCTGCTTCACGTGTTTCTCCTCTGTCCAAAAGAATTGATTTACTTGGTTAAATTCCAAGCTCCATAGCATGTCGTAGAAACGCTTGACTGAGGAACAGCTAATCTTGGTGTCTAATTTCCTGAAATTATTTCAAAATATGCTGGTAACAAATCCAGTGGTTTTGTTTTGGGGTTTTCTTTGGTCATACTTCATTGTTCAGTGTCTCTGCATTGCATGTCTCAGTGCAGACTTTTGTCTATCTATATTTTTTTTTTCCACCCTCGCCTTTATGCAGGAATATTGGAGATTTCAGACATCTTTGATAATGCTGTTTAGCTTTAAACAGTTTGTTTAAAATTTAAAACATAGCTTTATTAGTCTCCCTAATGGTTTTTAATGCATTTATTTCCATGGCAATGGTTACAGTTCTTGGTATCATTCTACAAACTGATAATTTGACTTGCTTCTTCTGAATTACCTAATTGTAGAAATGGTGTGAATGCACTTCTACCTTTCTGATGGGCCACTCGATACTTTGCAACAGTCTGCACACAATTGGGAGGGGAAAATGTCACCTTATCAAGTAACTATTTCCTCCAGCTTAAGTTACATTCTTGAAAATTGAAAGCAAGCTCCAGCTAAGAGCTTGGGTTTCTGTTATTGGCACTAAAATGTTTCTAAGGCTTCATGAAAGCCTGAGGAACCAGAAGAGACCTTTGATTCTATTTCTTCCCCCCAGCTCCCCATGTCCCTCTGCCCCTCTCACCAAACATATCCTCGGGAGGTACGATTACCCCCAAGTCCCTATTTGAGGATTGTACTACCTAGTACTGTGTCTTCTCTTTTCTGGTGTCTGCAGTTCTTGGTGTGTATATATATATATATATATATATGTGTATGCGTGTGTATGATTTTTATTTTTTTAGGGTATGTTAGAGCCTACCAAGGAACCTTTGAAACCCATATCTGCAGCAGAAAAAATAGCTTCGATAGGACAGACACCTCCTGTATCACCAGAGATGAACACATGTACACCTGACCAGTTCCAGGTAAAAAATAAACAGAAAGAAAGAGGGAAAAAGAAAGAAAGAGAGAAAACAGGATGACTTGCCTCTTCCTTCATATTTTAAAGATATAGGTGGTATGTTCAAAGGCACCTGTATGCAAAGGACAGGCGTTTGTTGTGTCAAATTGAATCCCTGCTCTTGGATCTGTTCTTCATGTGCGACTGGAAGGGCGTTCCCATGCTAAGACTGTAGCAGTTGGTGAACAACGGGGGAGACCAGCATTTGTTAAGAGTCCTGATGATCTCTATTGCTTTAAAGCAAGTTGCTTTAAAAACCAGTGGCCTGTGAGGGGGCTTGCTTCTACAACTTAGAGAGATAACTTCAGAGTTGTCCTTCCCCTGACTAAGGTTCTTCCATTCCATTTATCATAGGAAGCCATTTTACTTGTTGGACTGCACCTGTTTTTCTAGATGATCATTCATGTATGTACTGTTGTGCTCTTTTCTGTTTTTCCCCTTTCCTTTCTCTCTGAGTGGCATAGAGAGCAGCCCAGCTGTCTGGAAGGAGATTCGGGTACAGTCCCTACAAGCATAGGTGCCTGCCGTTCTGACTGCCTGAGTTCTGCTGGGCTTTTTTGCCAAAGTGTTTTCTTGAATGATTATCCACTAAACAGCTCAGAGTTGCTTGAGTAGCTTCTCTGTCTAAATAGGTGTGATACAAAATGAGTTTGGAGGAGTTTAGGGTTGAGCTTTTGAATTCAGAGTGCTGTGTTTTCTGATATTCTGATAATAGAAGACCACATAAATGGCATGTTTGTTAAAATGCGCCTAGTTGGCAACTAGTTAGTGGGATATGCTTAGACATTCAATTTTCAGCATGCCACCATAATGGCACTCAGCGTATATTCAGAGAAAGAGATTCTGCTGCGTCTCTCCTTTGCACAGGCCTTTTTTAGTCTGCCCAGCATCTTTGGGTACTTGTTATGCTTGTGGCTGCTGCATGAAAGCATTCCAGAATGAATTATCCTGGTGCTTTACCTAACCATAAGGCCAGGTTTTTCTGAGCTTAGTGATCTCCCTGAGCATTTTGCTCTGCCATAATGCAGAGCTGTAACTGCGACAGGCTTGTACCAGAGGAGAAATTTTTTCCCATCATCAGCGCTGTGGAATAGCACTACCTCTGTCAGTTTGGTCAGAATTTGAGTTTTTTGTGGTAATCTTCGGTGATATTTCCCATTCTGCTTCTCACAAATCCTACAGTGGAACTGAGCAGCTGAACTGGGTATTGGGAAAGGTAGTGATAATCATTGCAACCAGTCTAAGCTGAAGAAATCACTTGTGCAGCTTCTACATTTGTACAGAGTTGGAAAATTTTATTGGCTTCATGCAGAATTCAGGATTCCTTCTTTTACAGAGGGGGAAATGGAGATCAAACCCTGTAGCGTAGAGAGCTGCGAGAGCCTAAACTAGCAGCATCTCTGACATGTGCCTTTTTCTCAGTTGCCTGGCAGTCCTTATGCTGACTGCTGAAAGTAAGAACCTCTCCTTATCACATCTTTTACTTTTTTCCTCTAATTAAGAATATTTTATGCTTCTGAGTACCCCTTTGACAGAGTATCCCGTTATTTGTCAGAGTTGGATAATCTTGTCCTCAGCTTACTGGTCTGACAAGGCTATCTCGGTTCGGTAGCTGTTCGTATGAAAAGCTTCTATGCTATCAATCTGCACTGCTGGCTGCCTGCCTTAGATTATTTTTTCCAAAAAGACAAGTACTAAAATAAGTTTTTGGGAAAGAGAGGTGTTAAATTCTAGCTAGTAGGAATGCTAAGAGGCACGGCTGCAGTTAAGTGGAATGTGGAAAGCTTATGGGCATGGACAGTCAGCAAATGTTCATCTCAGAGGCCTTGTTTCTTTGGTGTCGTTATCTTCTGTTCTGCTTTGTGGCTTCTGTTTGCTTTTGGGAGAATCCGGCTTTCAGGGCACTTTGGGCAGACTGCCTCTTGGGATATGCCAGACTGTAGCGACATTGGGAAGATGCGTTCAAACTTCAGTAAACATTTTATTAGGAACTATGCTGTTGATAACTATGAAATGGAAATATAGTCAATTTTAGTGGAGCCTGAAACTTCTTATTCTAAACACAAGTAACTTTAGGTACCGCTGTATGGTATCTTTAAGCTTAGCTAAGTAGTTAGGCATTAACTGGGTAGAATTTCTGAATTCCTCCATTTTCTGATGAAGAAGATGGATCATTCTTGTATTCAGAGATTTCAGAATATTGGCATTTTTATTGGAAGGATAGATCCTGGTTCAGAGATCCCCATGCTGTGCTTAGGGGAGGAGAAGAGTTCTCCTTTGCTGAAAGCCTGATATTTATGGGACTTGTTTACACAGTTGGTCAGTGTCTGTGTGTGTGACTTCCTGCTGATGGAATGAGGTTTTGGAAGTAAGAAATTGTGATGGTGCAAAAGTTGGAATTGGAAAAGCGATTGTAGAAACTCAGAAATGACTCCTCAGTTTCTTGGTTGTAGAGGAAAGGAAGATGACATGCAGAGATTTAAAACAGAGTAGTAGAAATCAAAAAAAATGAAAAGGAAGCAAATTATCTGCAATGATTTCTCCTACTTGTTATATAGACTCTGAATTTTTTGAGGGGGTCTCGTTTCTTGCTAAGGATCTCATTGCATTAATCAGCCTATGGAAATACAGTGGACAAATCTCTATCTGGGCCACTTAAGCTGCAAGCACAAGGTTTGGGGGGTTTTTTGGAAATGATTTTTCCTCTCAAGAAAGTTAAGTTATTGACTGAGCTATCACAGTAGCTGTTAGTATAACGGTGGTTTTTGTGGACTCATTCTGTTTTATATCTGAAGGTGGTGTCTAAATTCTTCTTTGATCCATTATTTATCTTGACAGGTGTGTGGGGGGGTTATTTCTCTGTTCCTCTGTGCTCCTAACTGTAAGGCAGTAAACAGAATATAAAATAATCCCCTGAATGCTGCTTCCTTTGTCTAAGAGAATGGTGCCTAGAAGACTTCACAGGTCTGAAGTACAAGGCCCTGCCAAGGCGCATTAGGTACGAGAGAACGACTGCTCAAACAGGCAGTCTTTTCAGTGTGAAACCCCTCAGACAGGCACCCTTTTCTTCTGTTTCACAGCATCTAGTACAGTGGGCTTCTAGTCCAAGACCAGGTTTTCAGGCAGTGCAATTAAAATGCAGTCTAGTGCTTGTCAAGGAAGTTGCTGTTTGGAGTTAATGTTGACTGATTTCTCTTGATGTAACAGTATTCTCTGGTTAAGGTAGTTTTAATGTATATACCCTCTTCTCTTTGGTTTTGTTGTAATAAGTTACTTGGATAGCCTTCTGCTCTTTTGGTGTTGTTTCAAAGCATCTTCTCTCTATTCAGGACAATCTTTCTTTGATAGATCCTACTGTCAGCTTTTTCCCAGTATATAGAGTAACTTTGGGTTTTCTTCTTTGCTTTGTTTTGCCTAGTAAGTTTAATATTGGAATAGAGATCCACAGTGACCCAGACCTTCCCCAAGGAAAAGTACCAGTAATTTTTTTTCTGCAGGTGCCTATTACAGCACTTTCACATGCATGTAAGCCCCTGAACTAGAGATCAGGTAATGGTAGAATATGTATCTTATGCTTTCTGGCTATTATGGACTGAACCTTAATTAAACCTCATGGGGTGAGGGTTTTTAAAAACAATTTTAATTACATAAGGGGCCATCAGGACTTCTAACAATGACAGATGCAAACTACCATATTATTGGCAACCAGCCAAAGGCTCCATCATGGAATTGCTCTCCAGTTTTACATGTGAGAAAGATCCAAGAATATATGTTGCTTTCTTGACAGTAAGAGAGAAAGAATTACAGGTAAGAAATATTACAGAACCTATCATTCTGGCAAATGTGATAAGGTAGCTTAAAGGTGGTGTCTGAGAAAAATGCATTTCAGAACTCTTGTAATTTTGCCAGCCAGTGCACACAATGAAATGTATGAATTGCTTCTGTGTAAGTCTTTTTCTGAAAGTCATGCTTAGAGTGCTCATTTGTGGGACCTATATATATATTGGTGATATATTTGAATTGCAAGCCTTTTCTTTTTTGTGCCCCCCCTAGGCTTAAGAAGAGAAATACTTCATTTTTTTTTTCTTTTTTGCTTGGTTTAGTCTTCCTCGGTAATTATTGGCATGGAGATGAACTTCTACATTTTAGTCTTTTGGATTAAAGGCGCTCTTACATAATAGCATTCTAAAATTATTGTGTGAAAACATCTCTCACTTGTGTCAGAAAGTGAAATATGATGCAGGAAAATCAGCAGGCATTTTAGTTCCCTCTTTCTCACTTTCTTCGCGTTCTGAGTAGTACCCTGACAGCTAAATATGCTTTCTTCGTTTCTGTACCATGTCCTATAATCTAAGATGGAGGGAGGAGTGAGAGGTTTGTTCTGATTCTCAATATTCTTCTAGACAGAGCACTTTTCCTTAAAACGTATTATTAAAATAATAGTTGTAAATGCAATATCCTAACAGCCTTGCAGTCTCTGAAAGACAAAATGTTACATTCCCGTGTGCAGTGCATGTTTCCATTGTCTGAGATTTCAAGGCTGTGTTTGAATGTCCCAGTATAGTTAGTTCTGTTAGGGCCAAGGTCACTAGAACCAGAAAACTCTTCCTTTCTGTTTAATTGGGTTTTGTCTCTGCCCTCTCCTTTCATTTTGTCTGCCACCTCCTTTTTTTGCAATTTCTAGTGTTTGAAGTCAGCAGGATAGCCTCGTCCTACAGAGTGGAAAAGTATATTTACTGATTTGGAGTTATTTTTATTTTCCCTGTTTTAGGAGGAATTGAACACATCCTTTGCCCTCTCCTTGGTAAATTTGAGAATCAAGTAGTCATTAAAAGGAAAATCTTGGCCAGTAATTGGTACCACCTTTTCCATGCAACTCTGTCACACTCATCAGTCCTAACTCAAAAATGTGCTGAGACAAAAATGTTGTGGGTGCTTTCCTCAGTAACGGAGGATAGGTGAGAAGTTACTTTGACTTTGAGCTCACTTTGCTCACTGTAGAAAACTACTAAATTATCTGACTAGACTCCTTTTCTTTGTGAAAGCTCCTTTTAATGTTAATGTATTTTAAGTATGACAAACTCTAAAAAACCTACTGGTCACAGTGATCATTACTTCATCAAGTATAGCTTCCACACTAGTAACATTATTATTCTGTGCAAGTCATTTGAGTGCCAGTAGTTTCATTACCAAAACAAAATGAAAAATGTAGCATCAACTCCTTAAGCCTATGGAGTGAATACTGTTGTAGTTATACTCCTCAGTACCAGAAATATTTCCAGCTCATTAGGTAGGAAAGATTTCTCTAGGCAAGGCTTTTACTCTAAGTAAATACAGAAACCTCCAGCTCCCTTTATTTTTCTTTCTATAAACATCTATCACCTAGCAAAAGCCTTTTACAGTTAGCTTAACTGTACAAACAGGTAACTTAGATTCCTGCAGTCTTGATTCATGAATCTGCATATTTTTTCAGTGCTTGGTAACTGTAACTTTTAAAAGTAAACTCAATAGCCTGGCTTTCTCCAAAAGCAAGCAGAACGTACATCTCAGCCACTGGAAGCCTGACAACTAGAGTGATGGGTTTTCAGTAATGTTGCCGAGAGCTTCGGTTGCTGTTTTTCCATGACGAGTGTGACTGTTCTGCTAGTTTTATCAAACCTGTGAAGTCGAAGGCACGTCCTTTGCCAGTGCTTCTTGACAATTGACTTCACTGGGGAGAGAACAGAAATGAAGTGGACTGAAGTAGGATCTACCTACTCCACATATTTTTGATAGTGTCTGATTGGTTTGTGTCCTGAGAATACAGGAGGACAGCACTTGCAAGTTGCACTCTGCCTGAATATATATTCCTTGCGAAAAACATGGTCCCTGTTGCTTGTTTGATGTATATGTGTGTGTGTGTGTGTGCACGTGTGTGCAAAAGGCTGAACAAGAGGAAATGAAAAGGCAAGGATTTTGTTCATTTTACCAGTGGTTGGTTTGTTTATTGGAATGAGTTAATCATTAAAGGATAATAAGTTGCAGGAATTTCTTAGGCAAGTTGGTTTAATAGTTTGGCCCTCACCTGTACGGATTATGTCTCTTAAGAAAGAAAGAAAAAGAATTATGGGCTCTTTTGTGCTATATAACTACTTCTGTATATAATCAGGTCAAAGCGTGGATACATAGACAATTTTCACTAATAACCCTATTCTAAAATTGGCCTCTAAATTATGTATACACTGCTTCTTATGCAAAATGCCTTGACATCCATGAAAGAAATACTAGCTTAACTTTCAACTGTCTTGATGTTTTTTTCTTTTATCCAGTTTATATGATTTAGTTAATTTGCATTTTTGTTTAAGTTAGAAGTTACCTAATATGTACTGTTTGGAATTTAATGAGACCGTGTAGTAGAACAAATCTACTTTGACTCTTTAGCACATATTTTGAAAATATTCACCTCCTAAAGGCTTGGGGCTTGCTCATTCAGTTGTCTTTTTTAGTATTTCAGCACTAAAGAATCTGTTGTTTGAACTGCTTTGCATTGTTGTAACCTGAACTGACTATAAAATCTGATTTCTGACTTTTCAACTCTAGGAATCTCTACCACCTGTCCAGTTTGACTGGAGTAGCAGTGGCCTTACTAACCCTTTAGATGGTACGTCTCTCCGTAGAGCCTCTAGCACCAGAGCTAGAGATAAGAAAGCTACAAAGTTCAGACAAACATCTCTCTGCTGATTATTTTTTTTAAATATATACGCACACATATATATATATAAAAAATTATTTCTTACTCCTAACTTTGGAAATTCAGGCTTTCTTTCTGATTTACTGTGCCCCTATGTGAAGTATTATGTGGTTATAAAAACACTAAGTATTATTTTTAGATTCTTGCCATATGCTAATGACACAGCTGCAATATTAACACTTCATTATATATAACTGCAAATCATAATGAAACTCTGAATAAATGAGCATTTTAGATTGACAGGTTTTACTTCTTAAAAGTATTTTTCACCCATGGACTATCTCTTTAGACACCCTTTGAATGACAAACTTGTGTATAGTGGCTACTTCAAAGCACAATATTTTAACCAAAAACTGTTTACAAAAGATACACTTCTTGACCTGAAAGTTTTCAGATTTACAGATATTTTATATTTCAAAAATGTGACTTCATCTGTTACCACTTTTGCTTAACTCAAAGCTCATTATAGCTAATATATTAGATCAAAGAGGTAGCTACAAGCTTATTTGTATCTATAAGTGTATATAGTTACTGCATAAAAGATCTTCACCTGTGTCTATTTTAATAGAGAAGTGAGTTTTGCCACCACCTTCAGTCTCAGAAATGTAAGCTTATGCAAAGGAAATAAAACAAAAGTTTTCAAAACTCATTTGATTGACAGGTTAGAAACATATAGAGACAGTGACACCTGTGAGAGGAGCCTGCTAACAGTGGTTAATTCATAATGTATAGGTGGCTCAAAAGCAGGCTAAAATAAACGAAATCTCTTACTCCATTGGTGTTGCTTCACCATGTTGTTCAGAACCTGTAGGACGGGACGATTTGGATAGCAATATCGTGGTGCTGAAGGAAAGCCTGGATGGACCCTTTTGCTGTTGTCTGGTGTCTTATTACTTCAGTCAAATCATCATGCTTTCTTTTTAACAAACAACTTCTTTAAAATGTATCTTGGTTTGATTTCTGTTTTAGTACTAAAGGGGAACAGTATAATTTACCAGTGAGGAACTGGATGTAACAGTGGCATTTGTTACCATGTGTTTACATTGTTTTCAGATAATGGTAATGAATCACTTAAAGCTGATAAATGAAACTTGTTACTTTTTTGGTTTTTTCGCTATTTGGGGACCTGCTAAGTCTTCCTGGTGAAAGAATGACTTTCAATTTCAAGGAGGGGAGAAAAAGCCCATTATAGTCTAATTACCAACTGACCTATATATTGTTTCCCTTTAACTGGTCACATCTTTCTCTCTGGGTCTTGCTGGTTCTCTTTCATTTTTAGATTGAAATAAATATTTCTATTTTGAAGTAACTAGTGTTGATTTCCTTGCTGCATTGTACATGAGGAAATGTGCACTGAATTAAGTTGTTAACATTTTAGAAGGTACAAACTAATACTGTAAGCATTGTTTTCATGTCAATTTTTAAATTGTGTACTGAGTACTAATTATAACTTGCATGTTCAAGTGTGTGTCTTACCCCTTTTTACACATAAACCCCTCCCTTGGCTTACCTTCTATATGGCTGCCTACCAACACGGTCACTGAATTTCAAGCTAGTGGAGGTTCCACTCTTCTGAACCTTGATTTCTTTGGGCCCGTGGATGACAGTAGCTCTAGCAGCACCACCACAATCCCAGGTCAGCAGAGTGTTAAAACCACAACTGTAATATTATAACAACTTATTAAAAGCATGAGCACATCACTTGACTTTCCTATAAACAAGGAGAAATTTTACATTGTTTCCTAAAATGTCTTTCTGCTGCCTTTTTCTTTTAATCTGTGTTCTGTTTTCTGATGTTTTGTATCAAGTGCAAAGTATTCAAAAGGTACTGTCAGCTCTGTATTGTCACATGTTGGATGAATGGCTCTTACGCTCTTGCAAATAAGACGTTAAAACACTTGTTTCGAATGAGAAATTTTGAAAGTTAACATTTCTAAGTGCTTGAGAATAATTGGAAAATGTAGAGGTGACTGTTCCAAAAAACGGGGATTGTTCCTGCTTTTATTTAATAATTCTGTAATTTGGAGACACTCATTTATGTTATTTGGAAGTTGTGTGTGAATATAAAGCTATGGGGCTTAATGTATCACAGCCCAGCTGCTATTTGCTGCTACAAGGGAGCTGTAATTCTTTTCTTTGTGAAACTGCTCATGTTAGTGATATGGTGAAAAAAGTGTTTTAACAACATTCATAATGGAGAACAAGGATAGTTGCATGTTTGTGCGGCATTAGAAGTTTATGTATGTTAATTTTAAAACTAAAGCTCTTTATCTGCAATTTACTCTTGAAAAGGAGATGAAAATACCACTTTCTCATTTCAATGAAATATGAAAGTAATTGAATTCATTTATCATATGGTTTTGACATGCTTTGCCTATTTTGTGTGAGCTTGTGAAAACCTACACTCTGAATAAATTTCTGCAGGAATTTCAGGGAATATCTCGGGGATTAATCCCCATGCATAGATTAAGTAGATAAATATCTTTTCAATACAATGCCAGATTACAATTGGGAAGCAATGACATTCCTTTCCCTAACAGGAAGGGTTGTTCTCCTCGTTGTGATTTTAATTTAAAGGGGGGCAAAAAAAATCTCGTTTAAAAATTGGTTTCTTATTTTTTGTTTTCATTTTTTAAAAAATGCTTTTTAATTTTGGAATCTGGTTGCTAGAGGCAACCTTGAGGCGTTGCTTTCCAAATGTACTTGTGTTCCACCCCTGAGAAATGTCCTTGTCAGATGGAAGATCACAGGTTTGCCGTGAAAGTGGTAGGTAGCAAAATCAGGATGCTTGAGTCCTACAGATGGATTATAAAATCCTTTTAGAAGTGTGCAAGTTTATCAGCATAGTAGCAAATCCTCAGTACCCAATACCTGTATCCTGCTACTGCTAATACAGTCGGGTGCATCTTGTATCCTGCCGCTGTGCACACTTGAAGTGATTGCTTGAGAGATACTCTGTTTTCCTTTTATTGCACTTTTTTTGTTTCATCAAGTACAGGTATAACCACCTTCTCCGGTATGCCATATACTGCCTGTTTTAATGTTTTTAGTTTTTGCTTCTCTTTCTTCCTGACTTGTTTCTGGGAAAGTCACTTGTTCCTTGGCTTGCAGCTCGTGTGTTTGTGTGTGTGTGTTTAGGAGCTTCGTGTGGGGTTTGTTTGGCTAACTTTTCCTCAAATATCTCATTAAGGTTTTGCAGTGCTTTCCTTAGCTATTCTCTGATCATTTCAATAAAATGGAGAATATGCAACTCTAAGAAAAACAAAGTGCGCTTTTTAATTACTGCAATTGAAAGACAAATTATTAGAACTTTTGGCTTCAAGAAGAAACTTTATCAGTAGTAGAAGTTTGTTTTTTCTCTGAAGACCTTAGTGTTACTTGTTCTACACCTGTACTGTATTCTTCACAGTCTGATCTTATCAGTAGCCAAAATAACTTTTTATAAAACATTGCATTCCAAGTCATTAACAGGGAGTGGCTCAGTTCCCATATGTTCTGACAGACTTAGCGCGTTGTTTTATTTTTTTCTTTCGATAATTTAGCATAAATGTAGCTGAGTTAAAGGGTATCTCTAACAGAACTGTAAATTGAGCAGTGACATAAATCACATTCCAGTGAAAATGAATTCAGGACCTTAAATGTGATTATCTAAATGATGTAACTTATAAGGTTGCATTTTATGTTTGTTGCAGAGTTGCATGTCAAAGGATTTGTTGTTTCAATTATTTTTACAATTTGTACCTTAATGGGATTTCACAGGCTTCTGCAAGTCAAATGTATTTCTTCAAGTCTTCCTCTCCCTGTTTGAAAATGGATATGCTATGGAATAGTTGGGCTTTTTCCTATTTCCAAGTTCTGTAAACATCTGACAATACTGAAAAAAAAAAAAAAAAACCCCAAAACCAAACCAAAACAAAAAACAAACATGGTATACTGGTCTCAGTACAGTACATCTTTCTACGTGGTGCATGAAACTGGATGCAACTTAATTTTGTGAATCCGGACTAAAAGTGTGGGCTAAAAAGAGAGCTGATTACTTTCTAATGAACCTCTATTAAATGAAGCAATTTTTATTTCCCCTCTGCAGCTTAACTAGACTGCTTTCTTAATTTCACATTTTGATTGGCTTAGTTTCCTAACAGTGAAGGAGTGTTTAACTTATGCAGTGATGATGAATGGTTAAGATGCTGCTTGGGAAGAGTCCATGCAGAGCATGCATGAGGATTATTAACCTCAGCTGTTTGCATACACAGTATTGAGCTACTGGAGGGAAAAGGGAGGATGATAGGCACAGGGATTTTTCTGATTTGGTAACTTCTTGGTATGGAGTATGTCTATAAATGTCTGGAACCAAGCAAGTAGACTGGGTAGTCATCAACACGTCAGGTTAGAAATACTGCTTTTTATATTAGGTAGCTACATGGTACTGTCATGTCCAGGTATTTGCAACGTTTGTTCTGCTGTAGTATGAAATGCTTCTGTGTTGTCCAAACCCACTGACATCAATGTTGCACTTGTTTAGAATGCAGGAGTCTGTAAAACAAGGTGCTTCTGTAATCTTCGGGTACAAAAATTTTACACTATTTTTGAAAAATATCTGTAATTGTGGATCATGTATTTGTGAACTTCACTTAAACCCATGAAGCATAAAATAGCTGAAGTTGTAACTAGAGGAACATCACCAATTTAAAATGCTTCAGAGGAACAAGAGGTGTGTTAACGCTTTTTCCTCTCAATACTTTTTAATAATGCTAATTTCTAGAGACTAAAAAAAATCGAGGTAATACCTGGAAATTCTAGAGCTAACGCACTTCCTACTGAGATACAGTGCTTGATCTTAAACAGACAGAATTTCACCCATGTTTGTGATTTTCTTGTTGAAGTTTCCACTGTTTGCATTGTTTTCAGAATGACCTCTGCTGCTAAAATTTGAACTTCATTTGCATGAGAATGATGTCAGAATTCAGTATCTGACCAAAGATATCTAAAACTAAGAAATCAAGGCTGAAACATCCAGATATTTGGTGCTCTATGAATATTTAAAAGATGAAAAGGAAGCACAGACCAAAAGTTTTGGTAGCTTTTTAAATATTATTACGTAACTTTTTTACTGCCCTTCTACTTGTATGTATTATAAACACTGGTTTTCCTCACTTTGAAGAAACTTTTAAGCCAACTGCTTATACAAAGCAAGATATTGGCATGCATTTTAATGAATTTAATATAGTGTATAATTTCTCATTAAAGAGCTGGTCACTCTTAACGTGCAGCTTTCTTTTAATAGAAACAGTTGAGTTGAAACTAATTAAAACAGAAAGTTTTACGCAGCTGACGTTCTTACAGGTGTAACCAGATTTTTTAGTATTTACTCTTAGGCTGAGACCTTGTATGCCAGTCTTAATCCAATGTGTGTGGGTTTTTTGTGGTGCAGCTATAAAAGCTACTATGAAAAGGGTGAGGAGAGGACTTTGTTTTAGAAACACAGGCATGTCCCATCATGTTCTTTTCACATATCTTGAAATTTTAAACGATTCAGATGTTTACAGAAAACAGAGTGTATAGCAAGTTGGTCTGTGGTTAATTATGGATATTCTTGCCTCCAACCATTGCTGATTATCGTTTTATACTCTAAGGTGTGGATCCAGAGTTGTATGAATTGACAACCTCAAAACTGGAAACTTCCAACACGAGCAACAGAGTGACAGATGCATTTGCAAGGCTCATGTCCACCGTAGAGAAGGCAAGCACATCCACAAGGTAAAGAACATTTGCTGCTTGTTTTTAACACTAAGGATGGCTCAAAATGGGAGGAGGGAATGGGTGTGCTGTTTTAGGTCACAAGTTCTTGAATGAAGAAAAGGTTTATGTTTAAGACGTAAGTGAAGGTTGCATGTTACAAATATGAAATTCACAGTACTGTAGTTCCTAATTTGAATTATCACCAAACTCTAAAATAAATGGGGAAGCAGGTTTGTGAGATGACAGGAAAAAAAACAGCAGGGCACAAGCTTAAAAGCTAGAGGCAAGGGCTGAACTGGAGGAGACCTGGAGAAGAAGAAAAAGCTTATGAGAATGGAAGGATAAACTGAACTAAACTAAATGTAGTTCAAGTCCTAGGACTTTGACAGAAGACTCTCTTACTTTTCTGTATTTAATTTATAGATATGGAAAGTTCCACAAGTAAAATGGTAAACACTGACTTCTAAAGAGCAACTTTTGTCCCCTTTCATGTAGTTCTGGTGCATGACTTCAGTGAAACATGAGTTCACTTCTTTGTCATTACAAGCCATTTTGTAAGGAATAAGCATGGAGTTTGTGTAGTTGGTTTAGGATGTCCTTTCTGCTTCATGGATCTCATGTGAAGTTCTTCTAGATGCATTTTTTCTGTAGGTAGAGTCTATATACAGGCTTCAGATGTGAAATGTCTTCCTCAAAATCTGGCCTGTTTAATGAGGCCAGAATTCTCTCCGTTTATAAGCTTGTGTTCTTTTGGGTTTATTTTTTGAATTTGTATGTTAGCAGTAGGATCCTGAACTGTCTTAGCATGTAATTCGTGGCTGTGCCCATTAAAGAATCAGTGTGACACAGTAGAATGCTCCTATTGTTGAGGAATTGCCTGCCTATTTTATAGATGTTTATAAATATAGTTACTTTTCAAATAATAAACAGTAACACACTCTCACTCTGACGAAGTTTTAGAATTTATTCAACCCTCTAAAATTAAACAGATGTGTTTCTATGCAGCATAGCACTTAAAAAAAGAGGCATGGTTGAAGAGAATTGTGGAGTATGTTGTGATTTGGGATGATTGGGGATGCTAGGCTTTCTCAGAATAGCTAAAACTAGAATTCACAAGAGCTCTTTCAAAACATGTTCTTTCTTTGGGAAAACTATCTGGCTAGTTTTCCTGCAGTGCGAATGTTCAAAGTTAATATGGAATAAAAGAACAACAGGCCATGAAATTTCAACTGAGAACCAGTAGAGGGAACTCCACACCTCGATGCAGATTTGATTTCTTGGCTTTTGCTCGGCTATTTTGCTATCCAGAGGGTGCCTGAAGCTTTACGCTCTTTCTGAAAATGCACTAGTGAGAAAGTTTGACTTTCACTAATTAAAAAACATAGCTACAATTGATTTTTTTTTAATATGTCCTACATCTAATTAAAAAGTAACCACAAACTCACAGCAGGCCATACAAAATCCAAACATATATTTACTATTTCTTTATGTCCATTCATAGATTTGTGCCTGCTTACCTGGCAGACCTTTGAGAAGTCTTAGCTTCCATTTTATTTACAAATGAGCAAAGTAGTCTGCTTTGCTCAAAAGAATGTTCACCTTTGTTTTCCTGTATTTTTGATTTTTTGGCATGAGCATTCTTAATAGTTCTCCTGTTGCTCTTTAAAGCTTTGATTTGCTCTGTTAAAGCTCTTAATCCAGGTATCAAAGTCCTTTCCCAGTCTTAAGCAGATTGAATAGTGATATGAAGAAGTTCTATTTCCTGTGCTCTAGGAATACAGCAGACTGTAGGGAGAGGCTAGGGACCTTAGACTAAACTGTTGAGTTCAGATACACATAGACTAGATGTTTTAGAGCAGCTGTTTTCAGTGTTAAGTAAATTTTGGAAGTGTTCTGTTAACTCTGAATTTTAAAAATTCCAAATATGTTTTTTCTCTTTTCCCATTTCATGCTCTCTGGGAGGAAAAAAAAAGCAGTCTATTTTTTCCATTCTTCAAGGTAGAAACCTTCAGAGATATGAGAGGGCCTCAGCAGTCTGCCAAATACACTGCAGTGTGTTAGCTTTTTTTTTTTTTTTTTTAAACACAATTATGGTTTTTCTTTTTATTCTTTCATAATGAACTGGAGCCTTTCAAATAGCTGGGTAGTGGCTGGATACAGCCAGCTCATCAAAGATGACATTGGTGCACCAGGCTGGAAATGCAGATTATTAGCCATCGCTGATAACTGATCAGGGCAGAATGTAGCCAGTGGCTTCACACCATTCTGATGGCAACTTCAGTTGTGTTAAGACTATCCCTTATTTGTCTGTAACTCATCTGAACTCAGGATCCTTGAGGGTAAAGCTTCAAGTGAAAATGCCGTTGTTCAGGGGTAGGAGGCCATGTGAGGAGTCATATTTGTTTGAACTAGCTCCATCTTCTGCTCACAAGCTGCTAACTGGCAGCTGGAAAGCAAGTGTTGGGAGGGGAGGGGAAGAAAATTGCCCAAATTTCCCAGCTAGGGTATGAAACCTTAAAGGTAATGGTAAATGATGAAGGCCAGCGATCCAGTACAGTGCTCCACTTGAGATTCTGCAGTCTTGCCTAGTTCCATAGAATTGGCAGAGATCAAAGTTTATCTGCTGTCTCTTTGAAGGAAAGCAGAGTGCTGATACATTTCCAAGAAATGGCTGAAAGCCTGATTTAAACTGTAAATATTGCTTGTGGGTAGTGTTGGATGGAACAGGCTAACTCTTAATTACAGAGTGATTTCTTTTTTTTTTTTTAAGTGCATATCTGTAATCAACTCATTGCTTTTAGAGCCTGGGTTTTTTTTGGTACTGTCCACAAAACTCTTTGCAAACATAGGAGATCACTGAAGTCCTGAAAGATTGAGTGCTGCAGGAAGAGGTTGGAATGTAAACCAGAACAGTTGGGTGTCAAGGCATTTCATATTTCTTGCTAAATTTTCTCCCAGCAACTTTCCTGCCTGTCACTCTGGCTAATTTCTTGCAGTTTGTACACATACCTTTAAAAAGGAAAGTTCATGCCAGCAGGTGGAGGGATTGGCGTAACTGTTTTGGGAAAGATATTCCCTCTGTCTGGAGTACCTTGGGAGGAAGTGTAGCGTAGTGTAAGAGAAGTGATGAATGGGGCAAAGTGTTCTGCGGGAGGCAGTTCCAAAACCTGAAGGAGGCAGGACCAGGTCCTTGCATGTTTTAGAAATTAAAGCTCAATTTCCAAAGCAGGTAAAAGTAGTGCAGCTGCCACTCACAGTCTGCTCATTCGAGTGTCAGTTCTGTGAGCCGAGGTAGCTAGAAATTAAGAATGCATGAGCAGGAGAAGCTCTGCAATGGCCCCTCATGGACCAGGTTTTAGCAGGAGAAGGTCTTGACTGTGGGAACATCTTTAGCGAAATTGGTGACTGGAATTAATGCAACTCGTGGTTATTTCTCTTGCTTCCATCAAAATGGTCCTCATTTCCACACACAGTTATTAGGCAATTTGGCAAGTCTCAAGGTTAAAAACTGCTTGGAGTGATGATAATGCTTTGTCTTTTAAGTTTAGAGACTAATGAGCAATTCTTTAGGGTTGGCTTGGTGATATTTGCTACCAAAGGTGCTGACTGGTCTGTTATCCAGGAAGAACACATGCAGTGTCCAGTTTTATTTCTTCTGGAAGAACCTGCGCCTCTGTGTAGAGGAATGGAGACATTAGCCAGTCCCATTCCCCTTTGCACTGGGATGATTTTAAAAAGTTTTGAGCTTCGTTAGCAAGTGGTTGTATCCATAGCTGTAGCTTGGTCACAGCTAAATAATTTTTGCTGTATAAACTTATTAGCCTTTTCTCCATCAGATACCTTTTACAGAGCCCATTAAGTAGATAGATTATTGCACAGGACCTCCAGACTAGGAAGGGAGCATGTGACTGTGCTCACTGATGTGCATGTTGTGCGGTGGTGTTGCAGACACTAACTAATATGGCAAAAGCTGGAGCATCATCCTGTGATAAAGGTCCTCTGTACACCCGCTGAACGAAACACAGTGCTGCCTCCGGGCCCCAGTAGTGCCGTTCCTTAGCATGACGCAGTTGAGCAGCGGAGGAAGAGGCATATAAATAGCAAGGAGTGTGTGAGCTCCATCTTGGTGCCTGGTGACAATTGCAGGAACTCCTTTTAATGCAGATCTCCGAATCGGCCCTCTTCCTTTGGCTTCCTCTGTCAAACGCTCCTTTGTTAGCTGTGACTGTAAGTCCTTGGTCGCCAGGAGTTTGTACCTTTAAGAGGCTTGTGGTAAGTGATTGCTAATAGTGGCACCAGATACTGATAATACAGTGGTGGGTGACAACCGCATTTCAACAGCTCAGAGATGGTCCTCTTCCAGTGCAAACAGAGCTGCCTGTGAAGTTGTTAGAAAAGGAGGCACATATTGGCTCTCTGCTTCTTTCTTCAGTAAATCCAGCACACAGCTTTGTTTATCCTCCAGAATTTGGTAATCTGCCTAGTCAGTGGCTCATGAAATTCCACTGTAGCAGCAAAAAGAAAATACTGCTATTCTCGTGGAGGAAAGTCAGATTTAGTATCTAGGCTGCCTCATCTAGAGATCTTTCATCAAGTGGAGATTTCAAGTAGCAAGCAAAAGCGATAGTTCAGTGTCAACACAATGATCAGTGATGTCAAGGATGAGTTTGAACCCTTCCCCCCCGCCCCTTCTCCTTTTTCTTTCTTTCCCCCTAGCCAGGAAATTCTGAGACTGCTGCTGAAGCAAAACACATAGCCCCTTGCTTTTTCCTGACTTCTGGTCAGCTAAGGGAGCAATCCTGGTGGGTGCTGCCAAACAGACATCAGTACATGCTCTCTACATGCTGCTGTATATGATCAGTGTTGTGATTGCCCTGTCATGGGCTCAATTTAAAACCTATAACTAAGACAAAAAATAGGAAATTTCTGAAATGTTCTGGAACGAGGCAGTTTATTTGGTTGAAGCCTTTTGTCTCAGCTTTTTGCCCTAAAGAAGCGGGAGCTTATTTAGCTAGAATTTCTAATGTCATTGCAGAGAGTAGCAAATGCCCTTTTGGAACTGGAATAATTGGTGGAATATTCAGTTTTTCTAGTAATAGCCAGCGTTCTTCAACAGAAGCTATGAGTATGAAAAGTATGGGTGTTTGGGGGTCTTTCATAACACCCTGTGCCAGACTTCATTTTATTGAAGAAATATGAGTTTCTTGCATAGTAGTGCAAACCAAGGGGTGTGGGATTCAGACATCTTTATCCATTTGTGTTCAGTAATTGCTGTAAAGGATGCAAAAGGAAAAGTAAGCGGTGATTCCCAAACTGGTGAGTGTTTCATTTTGGCCACATATACTACTGCACTTCCAAGCAAATAGCTACAAGTTGTGAGCCACTTTTTGCTGATGACAAGACCTGGTGGGGGGGAAAAGGGTTTGTGGATCATGGTGTAGAGCAGTATGGTGTATCATCTAAGTAAGGTTCTATCAGAAGTACAGTGCAAGTAACTTTTCTTTCATTTTAAAGGTATTAGGCACTTCTTAATGTCCTTTCAAGGTGTTCCATGCTGTATTGAAAGACTATAAAGGACCTGAGTATTTTAGAACTAATGCTTCTGTTGTCCTACCCTCTTCAAGTGAGTAGTCCCAGAATGGTACATTGGAATGGGGGAAAAAAAATCTGAATAGGAAATCTTTTTTCCCTCATTGCAACAATGTTCAGGAACAGTTTGTTGATTTTCCATGTTAACATTTTGTTGGTAGGCAGGTAGGTACTATCACATTTGAATAGCTTCAGATAGCTTGCACAGAAGTGCCTGTCAATGGGAGACAAACTGGCAGAACCTTGCTTCCATCAGTGTTTCTTTCAGTGATCCAAAGGATATCAGGTACTGGATTAATGCACTTTTTTTCTTTTCTTCTCAACAGGAAGCCTAAAAAGGAAGAACATCTTAGTGAAGAGGCTGCCAAGGTGATTTCTAGCCTTCCTGACTTAACTTTCATGCATGCCAAGGTGTTGATGTTCCCCGCCACATTAACACCTTCAACAAGCTGCCAAGAAAAGGTAGACTAAAGTGATGTGAATTGGACATTTTCTATTGATTTCTTTTTTCTTCCCTCTGTGGGTCATAAAAAGCAATCTTGCTTTAATTAAAAAAAAAAAATTAAAGTTCAGATGATTTGTTGGTAAGCAGCACTAGAAAGGTATACATAGTAATGTATATTTATTTACATACTGGAGTCCTAAATTTATATTAGAGAAAAATGTAAATAATTGGGGGTGAATCTTTTTGAAGATCTATTCTTTTTGTTGTGCTGGGGTGTATACATTTATGTCTTTGTGAAATACACTGGTGGTGTCCTTCTTACAAAACTTTGAAAAGTTAAAAAAAAAAAAAAAATCCTAGAGACATGTAATGAAAACTTCAGTCTTCACAGTCTGTGAAGTCCCCTTTAAAGGCTTTCAGATTGCATTGAACATCCTTCTTTCTTTCTTGCATATATTAAAACACTTGTTGCTGAAAAAACCAAAAGGTTACATTGTTCCTTTGTGGATTTTCAGTTGCTGTTTCTTTAAAACCCAATAATTTCTTTTCTGTTCTAGCTACCTTAAGGTGCGTTTTTCTTTTTTTCCTCATCCTCTTTCCCCTCCCTCCCCCTCCGTTTGGTTGGTTGGCTGGCTGATCAGTTTTTATGTTCTTAAACTTCAGCAGTATGGCTCTGTCACAATATAGCCTTTTGAAAGGATGTTGTCAGTAACTTCTCATTCAGGTTATGGATCACTGTCTAAACACTTGATTTCTGGGGTCATTAGAAGGTTGTCTGCATTCAATCAGTTTGATTTGGAAAAGAAGGACCAAAACTATATGAATGTCTTACAATGAAATTTACCTGTTAATTTTTGTTTTGTTGTACCACTATTCCTATGTTTGATTTTGCACAGTGTAAAATGACATAATCATAGATTGCTATGGTTTTAGGCTGTATATACAGTAAAAACTATGGGTTGTAAATGTTTGGGGAAATTCCTATGGAAAAAAGAGAGCTATGTAGAAGAACCTCTAAAAAGGTCAATGTGCATGCCCAAGGTCTTTTGAGATTTAAGTGTGTAAATTTCCTTTTAGCTTACACAAAATAAAATAATTTAAAAGATATATAATATGTATATAGTCTGCTATATTTTTACAGAGAATGTATACGTAAGTCATGTTACTGTTGACAGTAAAACTGATGCGCTCTATTAACAGCAGAACCTTCTGATTTATGTTGCACCATCCCACAAAACTCAGCTATGTGGGTCCTGCACAAGGAGAAGCCAGACTTCTCTTCAATTGTCTTGTCTCTTTGAATGTGTTATGATGTAGTCTTTTATTTCTGCCTCTGACTAGCCTTCTGGGTTATAGGGCCCTATGACTCAAGACACATTGGTGTTTTGGGTTAGTGGCTTCTTCAAAGTAACTGGCAATACTGAACTTAAAAAAAAATCAGGTTGAGGTGAGAAAGGATAACTGGTTTTGCTGGCTTCCTAGTTAGAACTAAAAATGTCAATGTAACATACACTTAAATTTCCTAATATGTTAGTTTGCACTGTAGCTCTTCCAGCAACATCTCTTCAGAGGATATGGGTGGACTGTGTGCAGAGTAGACTGTCTGCAGGTAAGGCATGCTCTGAGCGCTGATGTTTATTCAGGGTGCTTTGCATTAGCATAGACTCTCCATGTCTAACCTTAACTGTGTGCACAGCTACGTAAGTGTTCAGTAGTCACCACCAGCTCGTCAGGTAAGACCTAGTTCTGACAAATTTCCAATGCCTTCCTTACCTCTTCTTTGAATTCTTTGTTGTCTGTCAGCACTTGGGTCAGCAAAGTTAGAGTTCGAGTTCAGTACTGATAGCTGGTAAGCTGAAATGTCATCCCAGGTGATCCTCTTGAAATCCGCTCGAGATTAGTGCGGTTGCTCCGTCTTTGTGAACACAGGAGTTTCAGTGAGCGGTGGCTACTCCGAATGCAAAGAGCAGCTCCCACCGTTGTGATTAAGTTAGTCTGTAAAGCCTAAACTGATTGCTTTGCTTTCTGATTAGTGCTGCAGCATACAATGCTGTGGTATAAAACTACACCCTTTCGCAGTTGAAAGGGCTTATGCAAAAGCCATGTGCTTTACCATGTATCCCTCCAAAACCTGCATTTGCTTCTTCTGCAAACTTTTCATTACAGCACTGTCTTCATGCCTGTTTCACCTCAAAATTAGCTTTGGTAATCTCACAGGTTTAGCGTAATATTTTTCAGTGCAGCTTATACATCATTCAGTTCTGTTGTAGGTTAAAATCAGTCCTCTTGTTTTCAGAGCTGTAGTGTGTCCCTCGGAGGCAGAGTGGTGGTATAGTCCCGTGGAGAGCTGGAGCCATTGTTTCCAGGAGAAAACGTTTGGGAGCTGACTCATGATCCTTGTCTGGCAGCAAGTGGACTAAAGCAGTAAGGAGAGGTGGGGGTGGAAGTGCCAGCTGCAAGTTGATCTTTAGTCTCCTCACAATTGCCTCTAGAGGCAGCTGCCCATTTGTCTTCCAAGTCTCCGAGTGCAGTGCTCGCGGCTCGGCATACACGGGGGAGGGCGGAGAAGTGGCAGGGGGAAAAGGAGATTTCTGCTGTGGCTGATGCCACAATTCTTGTCGATTGTGGGGTGGACAGACAGGCTCTTCTGCCTCTCTGCTGTCTTGTAAAGGCAGCTTTGTTCATACACAGAAAGTTTTGTCCAACAGGTCTGGCTACTTAGGGGTGTCTTTCCACGCTGTTCCTATTGACACAGCATCTCCTGTCTAATTTAATCTTGCCAGTAGGTTTATGGGCAGGATAGTAACTGATACTTTCTGCACATACATGTTGCTATGCACTGCCATCAGGCATGTCAATGTGTATCACGGTCACTGGAGAGAGTGTGTCATTTAGTGGTTGAGGCGCTTATGTGCGCATCCAACAGAAGCTGCAAAGGGCACTTGGTTAGGATGCAACTGTCAGAGCTGGAATGTGGCCATAAGACAGAGTCTTATGAAACTCCTTTAAGACCTCCTCAGAATACTGTTAACTTGACAGATTTGTTCTGAGATCCAAAAATAAAGCTTACAGATAGTGTATATAGAAGCCCTCAAGTGCAGTATGTACTGAATTTATAAAATGTGCTGAAGTTGACCCTTCATCACATTGTATTTTTGTACATAATTTTACCAGGTAATGAAATTACTGTATGTAAAGGGTTTTTTTTGGTGGTTGTTTCACTGGGACCACTGCACTCCAGTTGGACTACCTAGAAGCCTTCATACACTGTGAAAAACTTCTCTCAGTATGTGCAAGGTGGATCAGCTTTGGCCCAGCCACTAACCTCTAACCGAACCTATTTTGTGCCAGTCCTGTACCTCCTTATCTGTAGAGATCATTATCTTTTAAATTTCAGAGCATTCTGAAAATACAGGATAGCTGTAAATCACAATACATTCAAAGTTCACTTGAATATAACTTATAAAAGCATACAGCATCTAATAATTGCATAGCACCCTCTAGGAGTGTCTGCTACAGAACCAGAGTTTTCATAATCTAGTATCTGTTCCTTCATGTTCCTTAGGTGAACCTGGAATGTGAAAGGAGAAAGGGAGAAACCAGCTCATTCAAATCCAGAGTGCTAAAAACAGAGTGAGGAGGAGCTGAAAGAAAATATAAGGCAAGACTTGGAGGAATCTCTGCATAGGGCAAGTAAGAAGATGAAGCAGGACCTGGAGCATAGGTAGCTGGATAGTTATAGAAAGAGCTGGTGATGGAGTAAAGGTGGACACAAGGCATGAGAAGCAGGGGCATTTGAAGAGAAGATAAAGCCTGGATAGATTGCAGGTGCACAGACTATGCCCACTGGCAGCTTTTCTCCAAAATCTGTAACTGAGCTTCAGAGACCCAAATCTCTGTATTATTATACTGTGGAGAAAATGTGTCAAACCCTTTGGGTGTGTATAAGTTGCATGTATCACAACAGCCTGATACTGCTATCAATTATTCTTTGTAGAGAACTGGAGTTGTTGAGACCTGAGGGTTTAAACCCAGCTCCTGATGCATATACTAGTATTGATACAAGTCCAGATGTTAAAGACCTTTCTGAAAGTAGTTTTTAAATAAGAAAGTACGTTACAAATCTGCACCATAGGTATAAAATCACACCGTCAAAAACTAAGCTCAACTGCTGTGTCTTGCAATTGCGCAACCTTATGTGCTGTCATGCATCTGCAATGTGCCAGTCTTTACTTATTTACCACACTGTCTTCACCAGGTTCTTGTCCCATGCCCCGAACAAATTAATTCTGTGCTTGAATCAGCATAGTGTAGTGAAACTCCTCTCTGCAGGGCCTCTGTTTCATTTATCTTAAGAGAAAAGATGGCCTTATGTGCAAAATACAGAGAAGTCCCAGTGAAGTAGTGATTCTCTCCTGGCTTGAAGTGGCTGGCCATGGCAGGGACTTTTGCTGGAGGTCATTTGTGCTGCTTGTACCCAGCAGGAGTTTTCTGATACGGATTTGCAGAAATGCTAATTGCTCATGAATGTAGCTTAAGCAATTTGGAGCTTTTCTCCTTTTATATTCAATAAGGGCTCTCTGAAATCAGAGGTTAGGCGCACGTGGTAGACACTCAAACCAACTGGAGCTCTTGTTTTAACCTTGTCATCTTGTTCTTAAACTTGTAAGGTACAGTGTTGTCCCTGCATTACAGCAGGGTTGCGGAGATCGGCTCTGATATGCCGTGCTCATCTTTGTAGTTTGTCAGCAATGTCCGGGAAGTGCGCCACTGATACAGGTGCCACAAACATCTAAAGGGCATGGGAGAATGCTCACTGTCTTCTGTCTGGATTTGCTGTGTGATCACCAAAGAGACGTTAAATTCCTAGTTTAGGTGCGCTGAATCTTAGTCTGTGGATCCATTGATTTTCTTGGGGTCCTACTCGTGTAACAAATACCCAGTAGAGGTTCCTAATACCATACTCAGTTTGCAAATTGTGTTGAATGCCCTAAGTAAGGCGTAGGGCTACACATTGAATGTGAAGGGCTGAAAAAGTACTTCTCATTCAACTGAAAGAGGCTGTGGTCCTGTGAAAAACAAAATAATGACAATGTGTAACTAAGGACTGTGCTATAAATCAAAGGGAAGTCAAATTAAGGTGCCATAGATATTTTTGAATGTTTGTCTAAGTGAACTTAATGATCTGTATTTGCATGGTTAACTCCAGGTCTAGCAAGCTAAATCCCTACGGAATACAAGTAGGTTTCCTACTGGGGCTGTTGTCATTGTGTGAGCCTTGCCTCCCATATTTAAAGCAATGGCATTATTAAATGGGGAAGGAGGAGAAATAGAGGGGCAGTTTCAGCCCAGCTCAGCAGCCTTGTCCGTTCTTTTGTCTTTGCTTTCCCCATGAAATGTGTCTCAATTGTTTTTAAATCTTTAAGCGATAAAACACTTGGTGTTTGTTTCCCTCAACAGCAAAGAACTGCCCTGAGCACTGCTACTGAAGCCAGGTGTGGTTTTCAAGAGAGCCTTAGCCTTATAAAGGCAGGAAGTGTTGTCTCGCCTGAGCTGGTCTTCAGACCAGCGGTTGGAAGGTATTACACAAGGGGAGAAAAGCAAATTCGTTGGGTCAGACCTTAATCTGACTGACCTTCAGCTGCTCAGGAGGATGTCTTGTAGGGAAAGCAGGTGTCAAACAACACTGGGTATTCATGGCCTTGTGCCATAATGCAAAGAACACTGCAAATTTTTCTGTGATACAAACCCTAAAGAGCAGTGAGGTGTTTGGCTGCTTCCTAATGAGTTACACTGCCAGGCTTGGCCCAGCTCTGCTAAGTGGTAAACCTTTTGGGCTCATATGTTGTATCTTGGGGTGAGCAGTCCCCCCAGCCACTTTCGGTGGCATTGTCGTGGCACCTAGTGCCTCTCTGAGGAATTTACCTATGCTGCAGTACAGCTCTGGTAGTAAAAGAAACAGGTAAATTGGTTCTCCAGTGCTAGTCCAAACTCAGCCTACTGTTAGTGACTGCAGGCAATTCTTCAGATGAGGTCTAGAGCCTATGGTTTTTTTCAGTCGGGATATATGCTGTGATTTTCTGTCCTGTTTTCCTTCTGCTTACCCCAGGTCTTTCCTTTCCTCCAGGTGAGGAGAGAGGAGTGGGTATCACAGAGCTGAAATCCCATTACTTCCTGCCCCAGTGGTTCCCCTTCTTATCTGATTCCCATTTAGCAGTGATACCCTTCCTGTCTGGACTAGACCAGCCATGTTAACTCTTTCCTCTGCCAGAGAACAGAAAGACTAAAGCACATGCACTGAACATAAAGTGGTGTGACAGTATTTTTCCACCTGACACCAAGGGAGAAATAAATCTACAAAGAGCAGCAGGTTCTTTTAAACCAAACCACCTCTGATTTTTACCAAGCTGTAGAGAGAGTAATCATGACAAGAAGACTTAGTTGAGGTAGGTACTCTTAGTTTTGCTTTGCTACTTTTTAGGCAGTTAACTAAGAGGTGAAGATTTCCTTGCTCAGTTCCCCAGTGATATTTCTGATTATTATTTAAAGTCTGCTCTTTTAGAGCTCAAAAAAACCACATCAGGAGGACAGTCCTGCTGCTTCTGTCACACAACTTCATCCCAGCTTACTCTTCCAAAGCCAGTGGGGAGCTATGTGGTCAGAGAGGCGGGTTGATGTACGGTGGGATCTGCAGTAAAAGGACACACGCCTGGTTATTGCAGCATTAGCTCTGTCTAGCGTCTGTTCTTGTGAAATTTTCTGAATCCTAATTTTTGCAGTGGTTGGAGCTTATTTCTCCCATCTTTTTCAGTTGGGGGAAGGGAAAGATGTGAAGAAAGTACCTGGAAAGAACAAGTGAATGCCATCAGCTGTGTGCAGACACACTGCACAAATAATTGGACTCTTGGTTTTCTCACTCCTTTGTGCTCACTGATCCAGGAACTTCACAGAAAACTTGGCAAAAAGTGTAGATGGATCTCTTCCTAAGCTCCTTCAGCCCTGCACGGCACTTGGAGAAGAGTGCTTGAAGCAGATCTCATAGGAGCTTAGAGTGGAGCAGAAAGTATTTAACATGCTCCTTCAAAAATGCAAAGATTGGCTCCTGGTTTATAAGGCATTTTCTGATCCCATTTTGGCTCTTAAACTATAGTGAGCCTTACTGCAAGTAAAAAAAAAATGTGGCTGTTTTGGAAACAAATTGAAAACAGACATGAAGTGTTCCCCCTAAAATCCCTCCAAACTGTCCCCCTTTGCTCCCCCACCCCAGATCTCATCAGATGTTTTGTCCAGATCTTGGCAACTTGGACTTGAAACCTGTTTGCGTGAGAATGCTACTACCAAGGAGGGTTTTTTATGGCAACATTATTTTACTGAGTGCAGGGACTTTGTTTTCATTAGAAACACTGAAGCCTTCTGTCACTTAGTTAAAGCTGAAGTGAGTTAAAAATCACCACGCAGCTGGCGACGGGTATTCTGCAGCTGTTAGGACTCTCGCAGGTTACTCTGTTTTCTCTTGGACTGAGCTGCCTCGCTCTGACAATGGCAAAGTGAGCAGTTGTATGGCTTCTTTGTGCTCTTAAGCATTCAATTTTCCCTCCTTTTTTGTTTTTTTTTTTTTTGTTGTTGTTGTTTGGTTTCCATTGCTTCACTCATGCAGTCCGCTGGAGGATGGTGCTGGCACTTTGGAGGTTAGCAGGTCTCTGAAAACGAGTGCAGTTTTGCTGTGCACATGCTTGAATTCCTTTCTGTTCATGAAAGCCACCTCCTCCTGAGATTGGGCGTGGATGTAACAAGGAGATCTGGATTTTCCAATGGAGGAAGGCAAAGCACCACTTGTTTTAAACCTCTGAGTTGAACAGGTTTTAAGGCAATGAGCCAGACAGGCTCGGCTCTTTGGGCACTAGCAGTACTGTCGTTGCACTAGGCTCGTGCAGGCTGTGTGGCAGCCTGGTGCGTCAGGACCTGTCCATAGATGATGAATATCTGAAGCTCTGAGTGACTTCTGCTGGAGTTACAAACCTTACCACAGTCCTGGGGAGAAAGATGGCCTTTGCCGTCGCCTTCTGAAATGTATACTGATCCCCTTGAAGTTTTTCTGTAAACTGCATACGGGTTTTGGCTCTGCTACACTACTGTGTTACGTGTTGAGTTGAACTATGTTACTTATACTTGCTGGAAAATATAGTGAACCCACAAGAAAAAGTGGTCAGATCGGAATAGGGCTGATGCATATTTAAATTGGACTCTCACTAGCGTGAGACACTAGCAAGTGTGATTTAGTGCTGCCCCTGACATCCTAATGGCACCACAGCACTGGGGAGATAGAAACAGGCTGGCAGCAAGTCCCAAACTAAGTGCTCTGATCTCTGAAGTGTGTTTTGATCTCAAAGATGTGAGTGGCGAGTATTGCAGCTGAAATCTCCTTAGCAAATAATAGAACTCGTGTGCAGAAATCCGCCTCACTGACATCTTGATCTTCTGCTACTTCTGATTAGCAGGGTTGGAAATTCATCATTTTGCAAGTGTGAACACTCTCACTGCCCTGGTTTACAAGTGACAGTGGAAAGAGCAGTGATATACAGGGGCAAGGGAGTATTTCACTGTGTTTGAAGAAGGGTATTTGCACGTTTCTCAGTGTTGCTGCTAGAGAAGTTCCTTTTTGATGGAAATGGCAATTGCTGTCTGAAGTGACGGGGTTTGAAAGATAAATATGCCATTAGTAAGACATCAGCTCTCATTTAGCTGCAGAAAGAGATGGGTTAGTGGAAAAAGTACTTCTCTGTCAGGTGCTCTGTTTTCTCAGTGAATTTGGGTTTCTAATATTCTTCTACAACCTGGCATACTGCTAAGTGGTCCCCAAATCAATATTAGTCCACAGATCTGAGAGCTTGCAGGGTGATGACATCACTTTTGGCAACAGATGAAAAGTGAAGTAATGTAATACTATACCATGCTGCCCCAAATTAAATATTTCCCTCTTCAAAGAAGTAGCTCTGCTCTCTAAATTTTCAGGAAACCTCTCAAGATGCTGCTGTGCTTCAGGCAGGGACAGATTTTGCTGCGTGGTTGAACAGCATCAGGCATGCAAGGAACCCTAGATAGTACCTTAGCACCTGTGTCCCCATTACAAAGTTGGTGGGGGGGGAGCTGTGCAGCCTCGAGATTGCACCATGTTATATAGGTGTACGTAGTGTCCTGTTCTTTGCTCTTGGGAACATTAAAATACTGGAGGAAGAGTAATGATGATGCTGTTAGCTCCAGGTAGGCTTTCTTTGAGTTTGCCAGGTTGTAAATGAAGGTGGATTTTGCAGACTTTGCGAAGAGTGGAGTTGTTGTGATTGCAAGGAACTCCTTTAGCAGCTCTCCAGAAATAGGAAGAGAGCTTGTTTCTCTCTTTAAGGGCTGAGCAAGTTCTGCAGTGACAACAGTGTGAACAGACAGAATAAGGCAAAGATGCACCAGGACATTTTCTCCCAGACTGCTTCCCTGCAATGAGTCTAGTGCTGACTTCTTGGAGCAGAAGCATGAGGGTAATGCTAAAGCATTGAGAGGAGAGGGGGAAATACTTTGATTTATGTACTGGCAGGGTCTGTTCCATCTTTGGTCTGTCTTGTTCTCCCATTTTCTGCTTGCGTTGCTTATTTTCATCTCCCTGGGTACTTCTCGCAAGACGACTTAGCTCATTTGTGTTTAATCTTCCCTATTTGTCTACAGCCCTAGTTGCTCTAATCTCTGCAGGTCACCGTGCAGTTTGCGTGTTTGTTACTCCTTGGCTGTTTGCTGTGATCAGCACATTTGATCATGGTTGAATTTACATCAAAGAAACACCTGACAAAGAAGCAGGCTTGATAATAGGCTCTAGTTTCTTCTCAGCAACCCAAACAGGTAGAGGCCGACAAGGCAACTCTGGCAGGATCACAAGGGAGTTCACGCTCTACTTTCAAGGCGGTGTGCTTTGCTCGCCTGCCCGTCGGAGCACTGCAGGCCCCACCGCTGCTGCAGAGTCCCCAGAATAGAGCTGCCACTGGAAAAAAGGAGAACAAGACAGAGGTAGGCCAGGTTCCTCTGCTGAAAAACCAACCTGCAAGTGGCAAATTCTAAGTAACTAGAGAAGGGGGACAAAACGACTCTCCTCCTAGTGCTATTATTGCTGCGGCAGAGCAGCTCACAGATTATAGCTGCCCTTTCTCCTGTGAAGAGTCATCTCAAAATGCCACAGTCAAGAGAAATGCTACAGTCACAGTGCAATTGTTTCCTGCTCCTTCACGGTCGCTCCGAGAAGAGGCTGACGAATTCTAGACTGGATTCTCTAGCATAAAACGCTTTCCTGTAAGTCTCAAAATAGGGGCTTGCGTTTGTTTTGTTTGTGTCACTTATGCTGCACAGACCTTTTTCCCTGTCTACAGGTTGCTGCTGGGAACTGATTTCATGTAATTATCACGTGTAGTTATATATGATTATATGCATACATATATGCACAGCTGAGAGGAAAGCTAAGTCTCCGAAAAGCTGCGAGGGGAGACTTGAAGCAGAGAGATGTCTTTAACGTCTGCCCACGTCCTTTTTGCTCCTCTAAGGCAGCACAGAGCAGCGGCTTTAGGATATGGTGGGGGACACACCGGAGGTGTGAAACCAGGAATAAGTACAAGCCTGCCTGGAGGGGCAGGAGTGCGGGCCGGGAGCTCCCCACAGCATCTCTCCTCCTGGGATGCAGCTCTAAGACCGCAGAGATCCTGGAGCTTTGCCCCGCTCCCTCCTCGGTCTTTGTAGGCCTCTGCACAGCACCAAGCTTTCTTATTCTTTAACTCAGGCTAACAAGCGACTATGGAAAACCTGGAAATGTAGTGGGTGCTGTAGATCAGGGGAGGGAAGGGATGAGATCCTGTCCTCTTTTTTTACTCACTCCTACCAAAGTACAACGCTCAACTGTGCATTAACTAATGTGACCTGAGCAGCCCTTTCCAGTGCTCAAACAGTGAGGAAGTGAGCCCATTTCCCAAGATTACCTCTAGCCTGCAGTTTTATCGGGAAGGAGAAGACTGCAGGTAGGATTGTTGTAGAAAAGAAGTGGCAGCAGTTCGGGAGAAAGGTTGGCTGGGGACAGAATCGGTGGCTGAAGCGACCTAGTCCCATCAGAGCTGGGACAGCCCTTCAAAACCTCAGCTGCTGGATGGAAACACCCTTCTGCCTAACAGACCGAAGGCATCATGCAGCCCTGCTACTTGCCTCTGTAACCCCCCTGTGCAGCCACAGCTGGCTATCTGTAGTGCTGATAGCACCTTTAACTCCCAGACAGTTGGCTAGTTCAAAACAAAATGAAACAAAACAAAAAAAGCCTGCCAACTGTGTCATTTCAGGGATTCCAGTATTCATATGAACCTGCTCTCTCATGATAAATGAAAGCCCTGGCTCATTAAATATTGCTTTGGAGTTTGCCCTTGGAAGGCTACGATTTCATAGCAATGTGTTGTGATTTGAGGTGTTCCAACCTTCACTTTGTTTTTTTGTTGCTTTTGGGTTTTTTTCCTCTTTTTTTCTTCCAAGGATTTCTCTTTCTCCGTTCCCACTTTATTTCCCTCAGGCAGAGGCCTTGGCATGATTTCTCCGTACCCGTCTTTGCCGTTGTCTGCCCTGGGCTTTAACCCGCCGAAGCCGTCAGCAGTGCACCCGGGGGCCGTCCGCTTCTCAGCCGCGGGGCACTCTTAGCGCGACGAAGTAACAGATATATCTCCAGAGTCAAACCTGCTTTCGGTGGTGAGCTGTTAAATCCCAGCAAATGGCCACTGCCCTTTCTTGTAGGTTTATTAAATTGGAAAACTGCTTTTGTTTTTTACTGCTTTAAAACCAGGCTTGGGTTTTGACATTTGAAATATCTGCTCTTTGCTTTCTCCGATTTCTCCTGAGGAGTTTGGTGGGATGTCTGGAAGCTGTGAATTATGAAGACAGGCGGTGTTAAAGCCTGGGTTAATTTAAAAATACAGCGGTTAGAAAAAACACATTGCCTTCCTCTTCTTCCCTGGCAGCAACCATATTCTGAATGAATATGTCGAGCAAGAACAAAGCAATGGATAAATTATCTATTTCTCTGGGCCCAAATGAACACCACCGTTCTGTCCCGGATTCAAGAGATCTGGGCTGTCAAGCAGCCCAAACTGAAACTCCTGACAAGAAGCAAGGCGAGGGGGGCCGGGAGGCATCAGGCTTTTTCGGCATACGGATGCCTTTTCTTCCCCTTTATCCTTTTACCCTGGCGTTTAACTCCTTGCTGCCCTGCGTCTTGACATATGCTTGCTGCATAGGTAAATGCAACAGAGCACGGAGTAAATGACAAATAAGCAGAGGATTAAAATGAAACAAGTCAGGAAATGAAATGAAAAATCTCACTGTAGCATGGCATTAAATCCTTGAATTGCATTAGTTTGAGCAGAAAGTCAGAAACCTGCATCCAGAGATTAAAAATAGCGCTGCCTTTATGAGAGTAGTAAGAGTTGCCCACTAATTGTTGGTTTACATGAGAAATGCAGAAACATGCTGAAAAATTGGCTCACAATACCAGTTGCTGTATCATAATCTCCTGGTTCCTTTCTTGCCTCACTAATAAGAAGTAAAACTAATTTAACTTTTACAATGTCCCAAATCTGTGGCTATGCAATTCAGAGACTTAATGAGATTCTCCTGCCAAGCCAAGAAAGACTTAGTGGTTTTTTGCCTACTTTCTTCTTCTAGGTTTCAGTTTCGGGACATTTGTACAGTGGCAGAGACTTTTTTTTTTCCTTGCACCTGTATTTCATCAGTGTTACTAATGTATCTAACTGTATGTGGTGGTGTTGGAGCTGGGTAAGATCTTTGGCGTCCTTTTCTAGAGGAAAAAAAGAAAAGAAAATTTGTCAATCTTTTTGTATGTGTGCATGTGTGTGACTTGCCAAATTTTTCTTCTGTGGAGAAAAGAAAAAAAATATTTTGTTTCAGCATAATGAAAGACTTCAAGATTTTCAACTTGAGGCAACTTTTTATTTTTAATCATCTTTGGAGCTTACTTCTGTGAAAGGCTGAAGTCGAAGTGAAACGCTTGTTTCAGTTGACCCTGAATGAATTTTTTTTCCCCACTTTTTTCAGGATTGCCAGCGAACCGAAAAATCAGTTATTCACCGAGCTTTATATACCATATACTGATACAAACTTCAGAGCGCCCCGGTGACTGTTTATAAAGTGCAGCTGCTGCTAAGCTCTCCATTTATATGTTGGTAAATTATTATGCTTCTCAGGGTTGCATGAGAGAGTAAGCCATCAGTAAGCGCCTGGTTTTTCTCCCTTTGGTTAACAAGGAGGCAATGTTTTACAAAATATGTTTCTAACTTTATTCTTGTTGCATGGCAGCTATTAACTTTGTGGGCTGATGTACAGTTGCAGGACCTGTTTTATGCAGAAGGTATACATTAACCACTTTGGAGACTTGACTGCGTTAGAAAGAGGTATCACATTAGGAAATGTGCTAACACGACGGAGTTAAGCTCAGTCTTGTTCACTGTGAATAGCTGTACTTCAAAAGATTAGTGTAATAATCAAGGAAAGATGAAGTCTCCAATTCCAGGGTTAACCACAGTCAAATACCACATTTAGAATGTACTTTCCTTATGGTTATTTTGGGTGATAGATTATATGTCACGTGAAGCCCTTTAAAACAGGCTGTTTTAACCCTTTTCAGCAGGGCGCATTTTCCTGGTGTAAAAGGTTATCTCAACACGGCGCAGGGCAATCTGGAGCGACAGGGGCAAATTGCCTGTTACGTCGGAGCCGAGGGAACCAGCTCCAGATTCATCCCTCCGCAACGGACGCAAATGCTGGCCAAAAATTGTCGGTCGCTTTGCTGGGCGAGTCTTGCTTGCCTGGTGCAGATTGCAGGGGAGAAGGGAATCGCACCAGGTGTAGGTTTGTTCCTGCTGCTCCTAAGCTTAAACCTTGATGCATCTCAGGTGAAGGCCGTCAGCGTTTAAAAACAGCACAAGCTTCAGTAAAACGAGCTCCGGGAGGGGATGGTTGGGCTCACCCTGCCTGCGGGGATTGAGCAGAGAGGGACGCTTTTTATTTGTTTAACTTTTTTATGGCCTCCCGGGGAGCGCTGGCCCTGGCTGGGGCCCAGGCACGGAGCGAAGCGAGTCGGAGCCAAGTGGATCACTATCCCGGGAGCAGCCTGTGGACGGGGACACCCTGATGCTGAGGGAAGGTCAGTTTTTCTCCTTTCCGAGGAAATTTAAAATCCAGCGGGGCCTGTTGTCACAGAGCCCCTCTCCTTTCCCTGTTCCCGTTCCCTTGATCCCCCGCGCTTCCGCTCCCCGCAGGGACCTGTTTTCTCGGCTCCCGTTTGCTCCCCGGCTGCCAGCTCCGGCCTGGAGGGAGCGGCCGCGAGGCCGACGTGCCGGCGGGGAGGTTGCTCGCGGCAGGAGCCCGGCGCGTGGGAGGGGAGGCAGGAGTGAGAGTCTCCGACGGGAGGAGGCAAGCTGGGACTTGCTGCCTTTCCGAGCTCATCCCCAGGGCCACGTCGGGGAGCCGTCCCTCCTGCCTGGCACGTTTCGCTCCCTCTTTCCCCCACCCTTTTGCCTGGGATTAGCCGGTCCCCGTGTGTCTTAGCTCTCGGGCGTGGGACCTGGAACCGGTTGAACCAATTCGTAGCAAATGATTCACTGGCCGCCTTTCGGCCCTCACTTTGTTCCGGAGCGTCTGTCGGCAGCTTGCAATTTTTCCGAGTGCGCTAGCTGCCGTTGGGCATTACTGCCATCCCCGAGCCCCCGCGACGCACCAGGTGCTGCCCGGCCACACGGCTGGGACGTAAAAATTGTAACCTGAATAATCGTATTAATTTCTGCAGCTCGTTCTGGACGTCCTGGTGATCCCTGAGCCACTGAATGGAGGCTTTTCAGTAACCCGGTTTGCGTGGCAGAGGTGGCTGTCTTTTCAGCTGCTTTAGTGTTACTCTTTCGGATTGGACAAACGTGACCAGCAGACCTGGGTTTCGGGTAACGAGCGGCGAGGTTGGCAAGGCCGTGCGGTGTTTGGGAGTAAGGTGTAGCCTTGGCTGAACGGAGGTGGTGTGATAGCTGTGCTTCGATCGCTCTGTTTGCGGCAGTGGCCAAGGCGGGGGTCCGGGCAGGACCGGCCTCGCTGGCGGCAGTGCCTGTGCCGCGGCGGTGGCCCCCGCGCTGGAGATGGGGAGCAGAGCACGCTGCAAGCCAGCTCCTCCCCTGCTCCTTCCCCGGACCCCTCTCCCTTGCAAGGTGGGAGCAGCCCAGCTTCTGGAGCAGCACAGTCCCGTTGTCCCTCCCCTGCTAAGCTGTTGGAGCTCGTGGGCACCCCACAAGGGGTGAGAGCCGGGGCCAGGGCTCCTGTGCTGAGCCCCAGCCCTGTCGGGCGCTGGCCCTGCTTGCAAGGGTGAAAGCGCTGTAGCTGGGCTCGCGTCTTGCCGCCAGAGCCGGGTTATCTCTGTGCCACGGTGTCCCAGGCGGTGCCAGCCCTGTTTTGCGTTTCTTGGGTGCTGCTGCTGCTTCCACTTGTGTTTCCCGCTGGGGGATGTGGGTTTGGGTCCAGGCTCTGCTCTCGCTTCCATCCAGTGATCCTCCGCTAATCCTGGCGTAGCCTCAAGCTCTGTCCCTCAGGCCTGATTCACGGAGGTTCGTGCCCTGTTTTGCTTGTAGCCCGGTGGAAGGCAGGGCCTTCTGCTGCACCACGTAAGATCATCTCCCTCTTTAAAAATGGAGTTACAGGACGTGCGTTGTCCACAGTGAGAAACGATGCTCCTTGGGTCCCAAATCAGAGCACTAACTTAGCTTTCTTCTTTAGCCGGGGGCAGCCGGCAGTGAGTGGAAGGACTCTTGGTCCCGGTTGAGAGCAGAGGCAGCTCCCGTGCCTTTGCTGGAGGCGAAAGGCGTGACGAAAGCTGACCCAGGACTGTCGCCGCCTCCCGCGCGCTGAGCACGGGCCGATGCCCCGGCAGCAGGCGAGACCTCCCGGCAGCCCCGGCCGCCTCCTCCCTCGCTCCCAGCCCCGCAGAAGGCTCCGTGCAAAACTGGCCCCGTAAATTGGTAGCGCGGGGACGCACCTCTCGCGTTGGCGTGCCGAGCCGTGTGGCGTGGGCCTCCCGGCAAAATCCTGGGCTCAAAGCCCTGCTCGTCCACGTCCCCCCCGGGGGCCTTACGGGCTCCTGGCCTGTAACCAGGACACTGGTTTCACAGCCTGCTTCCAGAACGGGCGTCCCTCTTTCCCCCTTAACTTAAATCCATATTAGGCAGATTAGCTTCAGCCAGTTTTCCCACTAAACGGAACAGATATGAACCGCTTGTGACAGTACTGACGGATTTAGGATAAAACCTTTGATTCAAGTAACGTGCCACCCTGGATGCGGCAGCTTTAACCCCTTGCGTGCCGGAGGGAGGCTCCTTTGGAAAAGGCAGCAGTCGGTGACATTAGAGTAAACGAGTTTCACGCGGTGGCAGCAGCAGCGGCTGGGGAACAGACTTAGGCCGGCTCAGCCAGAACTTCTTCCTCACGCGAGCGGGAACGCAGGTCTGACGTTACCCTGCCCCAGCGTTGCCTGCCAGCAAACTTCCAGGGCTCCCTGGCCTTTTTTTTTTCTTCTCTCTAATAAATGCAGAGTTTGGCACGAGCACAAAATCCATGTCATCCCAGCTCGCCCCGGGGAGGGAGACTTAAAGGCAGCAAGTAACGAAGGCTGCAGGCCAAACTGCGCAAAGGAGAGAGAGCAAGGGGAGGAGCAGGGGAGGGGGAGGAAGCCCAGTGAATAGGGGGAAAAGGAGAGGAAAACAGTGAGAGGAAACAAGTCAGGGGAGAGGAGAAAGCGGTGGCTGAAGCAAGACCATAGTGGCGGGGAAGAATGAAAGGAAATCCTTGCAGAAATTGGGGATTTAAAACCTCTTCCTTCTCATTCATGATGTGCCTTCCCCTGGCACGTGCTCTAGACCTGGAGGTGTTTGGGGAGGGATCAGCTGGGCATTTGGGGCTTATCTCTTGGGGGGGTAGAGGGAAGGGGGACCAGAAAAAAAACAAAGCAAACCTCCCTGCCAGCAGCCCCAGAGGCCCTGGCCTATCTGGAGCATTAGTGCTTGCGGAGGAGCTGGCACGCGTGCCCGGCCCGCTGCTGCGCGCGGGGCTCCTCCAGGCCCCCTCGCTCCCCCCGGCCTGCTAGTTACTTGGAGGCGAGGGGAGGTGGGAGGATAAAACATGATCTTGCCTGGCCTCCTGCCAGGCGCTGAGGCTGATTCTTCAAAGGGGAGAGGAGCCGGCGAAGGAGGGAGCTGGGGCGGCTAACGCGCGCGAGGACCGGGCAGGGAGGAGAGGAGCCGGCGACCGCCAGCGACGGCGCGAGTGGGGCCGTGGGCTCTGTGCAGCGGGAGCCGGAGGAGAAGCGACTTGCTGCACGGCTCAGGAAGAGCCGGTATCCCTGCGGGCCCGTATCGGCTGTGGTGCAGAGAGGAGCTTTTGTCAAGTGCTTTTCCCCCCTCCAGCCTCTCCGGCGACGCCGAGACGCGCATGGTCCGGGGAAGCCGGGCGGTGCTGTGCCGGGAGGGCACCCCTTGGCTCCGCGCAGGGCCGGGAGCGGCGTTAGCTCCGGGTGCCGGCTCCCACCGTGCCGGCCGGAGCGCGCCTTCCTCCCGGGCTGGCTCGGAAGTGGCGGGTGCGAGGCAACGAGCCCTCTCCCGGGGGAGGGCAGCAGGCACGGTGGGACACCGGCACGGCGGGGCTGCTGGGCACGGGGCGCTCAGCCCGCTGCAGCTGGACGGCGAGAGGCGGGTGCTTCTCGGGCGCGGGGCTGAGCAAACCAGCGAGGATCCCGGTGGCTTCCCGTTCATAACCGCACAAAAGCAGGGGGAGGTGATGGCGTAATATTGCTCTAATCGATGGGTAAGGCTGGAGGGTGTGAGGCCATTCAGGGGCTCAGGAAAGTGTTACCGATTCCCCCAGCCCTTCGGACCCCATCGCTCGGCAGCCTTCTCCTTCCCCAGGGGAGCAGGAGCGTAGAACCGGGTTACGGTCCCCCGGCGCAAACCCTGCTGTGGTGGCTGCAAACTGCGGCGGCAGCGAGGGCTGGGCGCTCTGCGGAGACACGGAAAGGCCGTCCAGTCTGGGATCTTCTTCCTCGCAGGTGTTGCAGGCTCAGGAGGTTGGCCCTCGCCTCTGAATGCTTTCCGGGGGATGGACTTCTCTCACCGTCTTCGCTGGCTTCAAGAGGGTAAAAAAGGGGTGGTGGGGTCCGCTGTACCCCCGCAGCGTCGCTGACTGCCTGAATCCCCGCTCGTCCCTCCGCAACGCTGCACGGGTGCTAACGGGACGCGGGCGCTGGCAAGCACACCTCCGAGGGGGGCGGAACCGTGACCCCCAGGGCACCTCAACTCCCTGCAGGCCTGGAGAATCGAGGTTAAGCGCCTTACGCCTCCGGCGCGATGGAGGTCAGATACCGCGGGCCTGCGGCCTGCTCCGAAAGCGCATCCGGCCAAAGCTGGTCAGAGGCCCCAGGCCACCGCCTGTGCCGCAGCCCCAGGACTCCCCTCTCCCGCGGCCGGGACAGGCCACCTCGCAGCGTTATCGCGGCAGCTCTGCCGGAGCCCTCTCGGCCGGGGCAGACACTAGAGGGAGATGCAGCTCTCCTGTCCCCGCCCGGGGAACCCAGTTTAAAAGCCCAGAGGAATGGTTTTGCCTCGCTGAGCCGGAAAGCCGAACGCTTTGGAGTGGGTGGGAGCCGTTAACTTAAGCACGGGGTAAATCGGATTCTGCACGCGGCCGTGACATTTTGGCCTGGCTGCGTCTCAGCTCTTTCTCAGTGAGAAAGACGAGCATAATGCTTAAAAGGGAGGTGGCACCTCGCTTTAGGGGTGTGACAGCAGAGTCTCCACGTGTCCCCAGCAGGTAGATGCACTAATAGCGGGTAATGTTTGACGAGGAGCCTGGGGCCCTCGATGCAAGGGCGCGCGGCTGAGCGGCGTCGCAGTCACGCCGGGATGCCGGGAATCTGGGCGAGGAGTTTGCGCCGCGGTCTCAGGTGCGTTTCACCCGTTCGAGATTGCTGAGCGGACAGAAATCCAATCCCCTGGCCGGCATTACTCCTCCCGCGTCTCCTTTCTTTGTGCTCCCCTGCCCCGCGTCCCCGCAGCCATTTGTTCGCATTGCCGAGCAACGGCGCGGTGCAGCAGCTGGCGCGTGGGGCTGCCGCCGGCCCGCGTGTGCCGCCGCTGCCTGCCGCGCTCGTACGGCGAGCCAGCTTGCTGGGGCCGGGGCGCTACGTGCGGCGTGCTGGGATGGGGGAAACTTGCCTTTTTTTCCCCTGGTTTTGGTTCTCTGGAAATGCAAACTGGAGCGGTAATGGTTCTGTGGGTGTCCAGGGCTGAGCTTTGGGTCGTTTGCTCTTGCACCCAGCCCCTACGGCCAGGGCCAGCCCAAGCCAAACGCCGCGGTTGCACTTGCTGCCTTATTGCCTTAAAATGCTGGAGCCAGAGCCAGGCGTGAGCTTTCCCTTCTGCTAGCCTTGAAAACAAATACCCATCCCCTCGCGGGGGGGTGAGAGAGGGCACCGTTTGAAATGCAGCAGTGGATTAAGGTATCAGATGTTTCCTGCTGGGATTTAATGCCCTAACTGAAAATGCATTATACGTATTAAAACTGGCCTGCTCCTGCTCCTGGCTACCCTGGCTGGAGCCCGGAAAGCCGCGAGCGACTCGTCCCCCCGCCGACACCGGGCCCCCGCGGGTGCTGCCCCTCCGCCGGCTCCCCGCAAGGGAGCCGCTGCCCCTCGCTGCGCTCTTTCGGTGAGGGAAAGAGAGAAGCCGGAACTTATTTTAACTGTTTATTGTATAATATAAAACTACAAAAGTAAGACTGCTCATTTCCATGTACATTTGTCCAATTGGTTTTGATTACAGCCCATACCTACATGTGAATACAGTAATCTGGTTTCAGATGTATATGTCTGTAATATTGCATAGAAAAGGCACAGCTCTAAGGTCTGTGGGAGGGGGAAGGGGAAGGGGAAATACAGCCTTTTTTTCTTTTCTTTTTTTTTTTTTTTTTTTTTTTTTTTTGACAATAACAAGCCCTGTTCAAACAACCATGCACTGAACATGTCACACTATTTACACCTTTTCCAGAATCGCAGCTTTTACAGGCTCTAGTACGGATTACGCTCAGAACTAGACAGGAGTTTAGGTTTGGGATTTTTATCTGCAATTTATGTTTTTAAAAAGGTTCCAGAACTTGCATTAGGCTTATTTTCAGGAAAAGAAAAAGTGCTTAAAAATGAACTAATTTCTTTAAAAATGTTCAGTCTCGTTAATTAATAGAAGCACTGAAAGCAACTTGCACAGAAGCAGGATATTGAAACCTGATGGATTTAAAAAAAAAACCACAACAAACCCTGTAACAACAAAAAGTTCACAATATGCTGGAGTGAATTAAACCGTTTGCCAGACAGGACCCATTATGATTTACTCAATTTAATTGCGATAGAAGTGTAAACTTTGGATTCATAACATTGTTTTTAAGCAATTCAGGCTACTAACACACAGCGTTGAGGAAAAACCAAATTACCTTTCCACAAGGTCCAAATTTATTCTTACAGTGATTGCTTCAGACAGTGGCTTTGCTGTCCTGTGGCTCTAGCTGGCTGCAAGGAAGGTGACTGATGCTGCTCGCTTAACGTCAGACGGCCCGAGGAAGCTTTCTGGGTCGAGGCGGCTCCCCTTCCTTGGCGGCGAGGGCCCCGGAGACCCGCACGGCCGGCTGGGAAGCCGGAGCTCGAGCAGGCGAAGCGTCCGCCGCCGGGCCCCGCCGCCGGGCCTCCTCGTCCGTCCTCGCCTTCCGCCCGGTAGCGGCCGCTCGGTTGCAGCTGCGGGGTCGGAGGTACCGTCCTGCGAAGGCCTTCGCCTGCCCGGCCCCGGGCCTGCGGCAGGGCTCCCCGCGCACGGGACCCGCACGGGAAGGCGGAGAGGCGCGCGGGGCCCCGCGAGACCCTGGCGGGTGAGGAGCCTGGCTGTGACCGGGTTTGGACGTAAACCTGTCCTGCATCCAAACCTTCCCTGCGAACTGGGAACGAGCAGAACCCCATCAGAAAGAGAAGGGAGGGGGGAGGCATGTGGACCGTGCATATCCTGACCGGAACGCAATTCCTTTTCTCTGGATCTGGCTCCCATACCCTTTTCCATACAGATTTACATTCCTACAAGAGAATACATTCCTACCATACATTCTGTACATGTTACAATCCAGATGTTGTTAGCTTCACAATAAAATAAATATATTTACAGAAGGAAAAAAAAGAATAAATAATTTATGAAAAACAAAAACAAAAAAATCACTTCAAATCCAAAGCTCTCTTATTCTGCTCCCATCTTGTCACCTCATTGCACATCGGTGTCACTCTCCAGCCCCGGCGCAGGTCGCGGGAGCTGCGGCGGCCGTGGCGAAGGCCACGTACAGAAAGCAAGTGACTGTGCAGGGGGAAAGTCGCGGGACTCCCCGGGTTACAGCGTGCGACTCGCCGACCTCGCGCCTAGCTCCTGAAGGCAGGTATGCTGATGTCCTGGCAAATTCCCGAACGGACTCTACAAGAAGACGCTTGCTTCAGCACCGAGGATGCACAGCCGTCCTCTGAGGGGTCGAGTGTAGCTAGAGCTGTTCTGCGGCTACAGAAACTTCAAATAACCGCACTTAACAAACAGCCCGTCGCTCCAAAAAAAAAAAAAATGGCATTTACGTGAACTTCTGCCTAACTTATGGTATCTATTTAAATACACAGGTAATCCGAAAAGAAAGGGCAGCGCTAGCTTACCACAGGTCCGGTTTGGCCGATGGTAATGCAAGTGCTTTCCAAGCTACCGTGTGCCACAGCTGCCGTTACTGCGTGCTACGGGTTTGTGTAAACAGGCAGACGCGCGCACACCCCTGCGCGGCTGACGTCTGCGTAGCGACGCCAGGTACGAGTGTCGCAGCCGCGGCAGGGCTGTTCCCCCGCGGGCTGACGGCTGCAGGCAGCGCAACACCCGGCGGTGGGATACACGGCAGCGCGGCCCTGCTTCCCGGCTCCCCGCCACGGCTGCTCCCCGCGGCTGCGGCCAGCCATTTGCTCTCTGAAGCAGTAACTTGCATTTTAGTCTGTGTAAGGAAACGGCTGCGACTCCATCAGCATCCCCTCGCTTCACGGAGCTGGTCTCAGGGAAAAAGAAAGAAAACCCAGCCCTCAACCCGCTCCTCCCCCAGCCCCACATCTTACCCTGGCAGATTAATTAGACGCCAGAAGCATTTCGTAATTGTACATGACACATTTCACCTAGATTAGGAGTTCCTTCATCGCAAAATGCATTTGCTTTTATACTGTGTCTGTGTGCATATCTATGTTACATCTATCTATTTATCTACTAATAAATACATATGGCCTGTTTTAAAGTGCCAATTTATAAAAAAGCTGCCTCCTTAAAAGGCAGACAAGACCCAATTTCATCCATGACAAGAAGGGAGCAGAACTGACTGAATATTGCCAAATGACGTAAAACATAATTTAAAATTTCTTAAATAAATATAAAAGTTATTCCTAAAGAAGCCATAGGCATGTCAACAATATAGGTTGTAACCGGCGCTCAACAGCTAAAGAAGTACCATTGAAAAACTAAAATGCCATAGCAACTTCAGCAATCGGCATGATACATTGCAAACATTTTTTTCTTTTTTTAAATTAAATGTACACCACAATGAACTTAAAAAAAATGCTCTTGGTGCAGTAATGAGAAGACTTCTCGGGTGTTACGGGGAACAGGACCATGCATAGAAAGCTGTGTCTGTATATTCGTTGTAAAACAGGTCTATAAAGTGTAAAGCAGGTAACACAGTTGATACAAGAAACCAACCCTATACGCGATGCCAAGTGATGTAACGCGACTGGCTCCAGTTTCACCAGCAATGGATGTTAAAGCAGGTCCATCCAGTGCAGATAAGAGATGAGCTTCACTGCAGTAACACTGAAGTTGCCTTTTCCAGCACTTAGCGCAGGGAGGTGGGGCAAGGGCAGGCGAAATGCTCCGAGAAAGGGCGGGCGGCCTCCGGGCCGGAGACGCTCTGGGGACGCGGCGGCCGCGGGCCCCTCGAATCGCTCCCGGCGAGGACGTGCGGCGCTGCCGACGCGCACGCCGGGCCGAGTTGCACAACTGTTTCCTGCCAACTGCTTCGCACCGGCGTTGGAGAAAAAGGACATGGCTCTAAGTTTGGGGAATCACAGTAGTGCGCAGTGGGGACAGCAGGGAGCAAACACTTGTGAAACTCCTGCAGAAGCCGCTCCCAGCCCTTTCTTAAAGCACTTTTTTTTGTTTGCATTCAGGGAAACCAACTGCAGGCTTATTTGATCCAATTTTCTCTTTGCACCATACACATATAAAACATTACAACTCTGTATAAAAGTACAAGTGGTTCTTGTACATCTGAATTATGCAGGAACTATGTGAGCAAATCCTATCAAAATAGCTATTTTTTTTTGTGTGTATAAACAGCATTTGTTTTTAGAAAAAACAATATCATAAACTGCAGAATCTGTACAAAAATATAAAATAAATTTGGGCAGCAGTTTCTAAACAGCCATGTAAATGCAACACTTAAAGAGGAGCAGGTTAATGCCTCCAAAAGGCTGAATTGCTAAGTCAACCTATACAGGGCTAAAATGGTATTGAGATTATCTAAATAATAAAATTTTTTTTACCTCTTGCAATAAAACTTATAGAAAAAATAGACAAATATGCACATGCAATTTACAGCTTTCCCCAACATAATCCTTGTGCTTAGCTTTTACAATTTTTTTTTTTTTTTTGTAATAACATAACATCGTCTACAATACATATTCTTTCCTATACCAGGGTATTCGGTCTTCCTTGAGGAACCACTTTAAAAAAAATACATTAGAAGTGGTCATACGTGGATGAAGGCACTCCAACTCTGCTTGAAGCAAAAACTAGTGTGATCCTTTTCTTTGCAAAAAAGGCGAGCAAGGACGCATGCACAGTGCTGTGAATCTGGGGCGGGAGGGACTATGGAAATACTACCAAGTGTATATACTGGTACTTAAAAGAAAAAAAAAAGAGGAAAAAAAAAAAAAGGAGAGAGAGAGAGACAGCGAGAGAGAAAGAGAGCGCGTTGCTGTATTTTAAGACCCAACAAGCACCTCCATTATGTGATCCAGTTCTGTGAGGTCCATTTTGAAAGGCTGATTTGGAGTTACTGGTTGACTGCTGTACGGAGCGAGAGTTTTTAGGAGCTCGTCTGCGGAGACGGGGGCCATTTTTGAGGCCGCCCCCGTGGCAGACGTGCAGGGGTCAAAATCATACATGGACGTATCAATGTCAGCGAAGAGGATATCGTCCAGGGTCAAGTCTGTGAGGAAACCTGTGGAAGTCGTGATCTCGAAATTGCCAGGGAGCGGGTCCATGAGCTTCGGCTCCGCCGTTCGGCTCTCCGGGACGCCCTCGGGCCTTTGCACGCTGGACTCGCTGGGGTGGTCCTTCGAGTCGTCCGCCGCGGTTTCGGCTGCTACTGCTACTGCCTCTGCGGAGGTAGGTGCCGGACACAGCTCCTCGATTTCGTCCAAGGCTGAGGAGAAGCTGTCCTTTACTGGCTGGAGAGCAGGAGGTGGTAGTTTTGTCGGACCGTCGTGCTGGACAGTCTGGGAAGTGCAAAAAGCGTCGTCCTCGAGCAGCGAGGCGGGGGTGAGGCAAGCCTCCAGGGGCGCAGCGCTTACCAGGTCGGCGGGGAGCAGCGGCTGGGCGGCGAGGTGGCTGAACGCCGGCTGCGCCTCCCGGAAGCTGTCGCCCAGCGGGTCGGCGGGCTGCGACGCCGTGACGAACACCGGCCTCAAGCTGCCCTCTTGTTTGAGTTCCTCCTGGATTCGCCTCAACATGTTGTTGATTAAAACTGTCTTTTGCAAGCTTGGCTCGGTTAATGGCCTGTGGTTATAAAGTTTCATAAGGGAAATGTTGAAGATAGTCTGACGCTGTAAGGTGTAGGACACCTTAGAGGGACCGTCAGTGGGAGACACCACTTTGCCTTCCAACCCATCTTCATGCTCGTCAAACTTCCGCTTTCCTCCTTTCCCCAACATATATCTGAAAGGAAGGAGAAGACACTTGTGAGGGCAGCAAGGCGGGAAGGCTGCTCTCGCTCTCTCCGCCCGCGTCGCCAGCCCCAGCCCCCCACTGCCCCGCACGCCCAGGCCGCGCAGCGGGGACGGGTCGGCCGCTGCGTCCCCTTCGCGCTCGCCTCCCACGGTGACACGGTTGACGAGCTCAACTCGTGGCCCACGGCAGCCCGACGAGAAAGCAGGAACACCCTTAATGCGGAGCTCTGGTCCCTAAGTTTTAAACACAGCTAAGCTGGTACAGCCCAACGGATTTGGGATCCGTGGGATCCATCCCACAGATGACAACAGCAGCGATACAGCTCGGGCCCTTGCGCGCTGGGCAGCAAACGTCACTCGTGCATGTGTTAATCATCCGATCTCAACGCTCTGTACATAGGTGGACAAGCTACAGCTACTGTAGTACATGTTCCTTTGAATTCCCTGACTGGTGCAGTATTATGGCTGGGAATACAGACATAATACGCGGAGGTTTTTACGGCGAAATTTCCCTTTTTATTTTAAAGTGTGTTTGCGGGGAGGAGGGGAGCAAGGCTCAAGCAATCATCTACTGAGGGAAACCATCACGGTAAAGGCTGGAGATTCAACTCTGCCATTCCTGATACGGGCATATCCGACCCCACGGGTTTACGTAAACGATTACATATGGCCTAAACTACTAGAGCAAGAAATGAGGTTGTTACACTCAGCACAGAAGCAGATAAATTGCAGACGAAGATGGTCCGTCAGGTTGTTTAGTCTCATCTCCGGCATTATTCTCCCCAATACGTCCTGCTGCCGCATCCAAGGGCCTCGGAAGCAGCCGGTGCCGAGCGCTGAGCCCGAGGCCGCAGCACTCCCTCGGAAAGCTTTAACGGAGCTGCTGCTTCCCGCTCCAGCAGCCGGGCCCGGCCGGGGTCCCCAGGCCCCCTCCTCATCCTCGCACCTTCCTCGCTCAGGACTACCTCCGTGCCCGGTTGCTTTTGAGGGTGGAGAACAAACGAATGTCTTGGGGCTTTTCGGACAAAGAAAAACCAGCATGAACGCACGTGCTTGTCTCACGGTCAAAGAACCGATTTTGAGGAAGGTCACAAAGGGCGTTTTACCAAACCTCCCCGGGATTGTACCCATTTCTGAGCTGAGCCTAAACCAGGCACTTCAGTCCCCAAAACTCTTCCATGGTGGCACAGAGCACCTGGAACAGCCTGCAAATGCTCCTCTACCCCGCTCAGACCTGCCCTTAGCTTGTCACCAGTATTTCTGCGGCATGTCCCCCGGGCTGCACCAAACCGGCCTCGGGGAAATCCTTGGGGGGGGGGCAGCCCCCGTGTTGCGGGGCGCGCGGTGGCCGTCACGCTCACATCTCCGCGCTGGCAGTGGCGAGGCGCTGGCGGGCGAACGCGTGTCCTTTTAAACGGGACCATCAGTGCCCAGGATCACGGAGAGACCCCTTGCATCCATGCATCCCCCCCCGCCCCATTTAATAAAACACAAATAAAATGGCATGAGGATTTCTGCCTTAAAAAGAAGCAAAAAGTGGAAGATGCTTTCCAGCCCCAGATACCCAGGAGAGAAGTTGCAACAGGCATAGAAATAGGCTTTTAACCCCAAACCTGACTCCTCTCACACGTGCTTTATTACTCAGCCATCTCCTCGCTATGGTCTAGGAGACAAAACTTGCCTATTCCCTCTCTGAGTACAGCTCCCAGTTCCTCCAGCGCGATCTGCGCCTGCAAAAGCACTGCACCACGCAGGTCTAACCCAATTTGCTCGTCATACCCTGGTCGTGCAGCCAGCCACCGTGGCTGAGGACTCGCAAACGTCCCCAGCGTCGCCTGGCAAACCCGAAAGCCAAAGGCCGTTGTAGCGCAGGAGAGAGGAGAGGCGGCAAAAGAAGTCGGGTTTCAATGCAAAAAGCAAACAGCCTCCAAAAGCACTGCTGGCCGTTAGAGCCAAAACCAGATTGGGCGAAGGGAGTCTTTGCTGGTTAAAAATAAGTCCCAAATCCAGATCGTTTTCTAGCATATTATGCAATTAAAAAGAGAAAGGCGGGGGGAGGGGAGCGAGCGGCGCGGAGCGGAGCGGAGGAGCGGGCCGGCTGCGCTCCAAGCTTCTTGGCGGGCGACCAGCGCTCCCCGCGCCTGCAATCGCGAGCGGACGGGAACGCCGAAATCCAGCCTGGTTTCCCGCTGCTCCCCAGCGCCGCTCCGGAGGCGGGCACGCGGGGCCGGGGGCTCCTCGCGTGAGCCGTGCTCGCGACGGACACGCTTCCCTCTGCTTTGCCCGGCAAGGCGAGAAGGGGAGCGCCAGCCTGGCCGGAGCGGAAAACCCTGCCCGAGCCCGGCACGGTTTCGAGGCAGGTCTGGGTCAGGAGGCGAGCGAGCAGCTTTCTGTCCCGTCCCGCTCCCTCCTCCCCCTGAAACAAGACAGACTCTCTCCCCAAGACATACCAGCGCCTTCTGCAATGCTCTATTTAAAGGAGACATTTTTTAATGGCTTGGGGACTACGAGAGTTTTGAAGTTTGTCAGGCTCTGCAAGGAATGTATAAAAATATCCGCTGTGCAAAGCAAGCCTTTTTCCCCCCGATAAGGAGGAAAAAAAAGCAGAGCATTGGGGTGGCTGCGCTCAGCTCTCTCTCCGCGCTGGATTATTAATTATTTTTGTCAGGGGACGCTGGCTCGCATTTCTAAGACTCCACTGAGCCGGTTTCTCTGGTTTGCGTCGAAGACGGAGGTGCTAGTCGCTGGGCGTTTTTTAAGTTGACCAGTAGCAGCGATAGGGTCATCATCAGTAAACAAAACGCTAGCTTTGCTGCGTCGTTTTCCAGGAAGCCCAGAAATGATTCAAGGTTTCCTGTACGTGTGCCCGCCGCGCTCTCGCGTCTCGCTCCACCTTCACGTCGCCGCTCGGTTCAGAGCGCCGCTCGGCCTCTGCAAACGCAGCGCACGCCAGCTCGCTCCCCAGTTCACCTACGAGCTTTCCAGCGCAGCTTTCGGGGCTCTTTTGCCCAGAAAAGCTCTACGAGAAGAGCTGCACTATTAAAGCCGCAAAGCAGGCGTCCCGCCTAAGCACGGGGGTTTTATCCCCCCAAACGGGGCTCGAGCGAACGCTGCGGGATTCTCAGCTTTACAGAGTTTTACTTTATTCCCTTCCTCGCTGGAAGGCAAAGGGGAATTGTAAAAACATTTTTCTCCAGCCTCCATAAATCACTGTATTCATTCTACGCGAAGCAAGGAGGCGGTATCGTTTTAGACCAAGCGATACAGTTGGTAAAAACAGACACGCTTTCGGGCTTGCAAGCCTTTCTCTGGGTCTCAGCAAAGTAATGCTGCAGTTTCGGGCTGCCACAGATTAAGAGAACAGCGCTTCTGCATTCCTGACACTTCAAACCTTCGCTTCCCTCCTTCAAACAAGTTTCACGCTGACGTTTAAATGATTATTTTGTACACGTTAAGATGCTGAGCACTGTAAAAAGGAAAAAAAAAGGCAAGGGCTACAAGGCCAACATTTGGTCTAGTTAAGCTCTGTTCCTCTCGAACAAAGACTCCGCTCCTATCCTTGCCAGCCAAAGCTCCTGCGGAGAAAACGAAAATGCCCGACTAACAGGTCCGGTTAGGCAATGATTAGTACAAAATGAGCTCTGCTCGCACCCTCCCAAGCCTAGGAAGCTGGAGTCGGCCTCCGGAGTCACGCAGTGGTCGCGGGAAGGGACGGACAACAGCAACCCACCCAAACGCCCGCCTGGACGGGCAGCGGCCGGGGTCACATCCCCGGGGGGTTTTGGGCAGCTGGGGTGGCTGAGCAGCAAGTCCCGGCCGCGAGTATTTACACTGCCTTCCTCTGAGCCTGCTAGCAAACGCGGCGCTGGGCTTGGGCCGTGGGCTCCACACGGGACGTCGCTTTGTTGGCGTTGTTTATTAAACGGCGGTACCGCGTTTCGGTAGGCGAGTTAGTTCTGAACGTTAGTTGGGTAGGTGGAATTAGTTGAAGAAAGCTGAAGAAAGGCAACACGGAAATTTATTTGGCGGGGGAAGAAGAGGAAGTTACTTGGAGATTTTGCTCAATATTATCCACAAACTTGGCTCCTGGCTGGGAAGACCCGGGCCCAAAAGCTGAACCATCCTTGTTGAGAAAGAGTCAACTTGCTTTTTTGCCCATTTAGGGTGATTGCACACGCCTCAGAGCCAGAGAAACGCTCGCATTGTTTGCGAGTTGGCTTTTCTTAATTAAAAAACAAAAGTAATATATAATATTTTCATTTGCATGTCATTTACTGCCCTTTTATTGGCTCTGCATGCTCTTCAGACAGAGCTGGAAACAAACGCAACTGGGGCTCAGCAGGAAGGATAATCAGCCTGGAGCGGGTGGTTCTCCAGAGTCGACCATAAAATGATCGATTAAGCACAAAAAAGCTCGCGCGATGCCTGCCTATGTCTCTGAGCCTACGTCGTGACGGATCCTTCCCTCTCCAGAGAGGAGAGGTAGACGCACGCCCTGGAAGAAGCGCCGTCTTCGTCAGTCGTGCTTACGACGTTAGGCCGTGTCACTGCCGCGCTATTCCCGAAGTCTTTACTGACAGGGAACTTGGCACAGGGGAGCGCTGGATATGCAGAAATGGAGGGGAAAAGTGATTCGGTCATCTCACCAAAAATAAAAATATTATTCTTTAACGTTATTTCTCAAAGGCTTTCAGCAGTTTAGTTGAAAACATCTCTCAAGACTGAGGGCTTTTCTTGGAAATCAGTTCCACCACCCGCTAGTCCCTCCCTGCTAATCAAGACAGATGGGAAGAAAAAAAAAGAGAGGAATATTGAGAGGGATGGCGGAAAAGGCTCTTTAAGAAGTCACATTTCCACTTGCATCTTTATGCCACCATATAGGCAGTCTGCAGGCTGAGCAGCTTGAGACGGCAAGGGTCGCTTTTGGGATGAGTGCCACAAAAAGACCAGTGCATCATCACCTCCAGCGTCCACGGCAACCTTCCCCTGCCACGTTCCCAAAATCCGAAGGGAAGAAACGAGCAGGAGGGGCTGCTGCGAAAAGCGCAGTTTAAAGCAGGATCGGTTACTTTCTGAAATCTTGGATGATTAAACCACAGTGCCTTTGTTTTTTCTTTTTTAAGGAGGGGGGAAGCTCAAGGGAATTAAAATCAAACACACATGGAAAAACACAAAAAGCCCCCAAGCTGCAGAGCATTAAGAGAGTTCAGAGCTTGCTATTTAACTGCACATCGCAGGTGCAAGGCCACTTCCCCAGGGCCTCTCCGCCACTCTGCCCCGCAAACTCTGCCGGCGCTTTCTGGGTCGCTCCAGGAGCACAACACGCTCTTCCCTCTGCTCCATCCCGCACTCCTCAGCCTCGGGGGCTGCACCGGCTCTGTCCTGGCCCCGCTGCTGTCAACGAGGGGCTTGTTACCGCCTTCAGCGCGATCCGGATTCAGGGAAATAGCCGAGGGGAACGCCGGGATAAATCCGGCGCCCTCTCCCAGCCTCACTAAAAACGACAGTGAAACCCGAACGGCCCAGGCGGCTGGATCAGATGCAGATTTTGTGTGTTCGAGTTTAACACGTCCACGCTGCCTGGCTCAGGCGAGGACCTCTGACAACCACCGGCTGACTGGTAGGAATTTGGTCTCATGTCACATGTGACCAAAAAAAAAAAGCAAAAATCCCCCAGCCTAAGGTATGAGGTATATGGAGCAGAACTGTGCTGCGGTTTCGAGTAACTAGTGCTCAGGCTTTCCCATGTTACAAGGTTTGTTTTTTCTGATGCTCACATTTTATTTTAATTCTGGCTGCCATTTTTTGGCTGAACGAGGTTCAACAAGCACTTACAAAACCCTGCTTTAGAGCTGCCTCCAAAAAGCGGCCTCCTGGGTAGCTCTCTGTTCCCAGAGTACGGGGAATCGTTCTGAGGTTTGCGAGCCCTCTCCGCGCGGCCGTCGGTGCCAGCAGGACCCGTAAAAGATGGATAGCGCTCCCGTATTTTCCAGGGCCCTGCTCTGCCCGTTTCCTTGGGTGAAGGGGCACCTCCGCTCTCCCAGCGGCGGTGGAGAGGCAAGCAAGGGTGCCCCGCCGCGAGCACGTCGAGCAGGACCGGGGTGCCGGCAGCTGCCCCCCAAGCTGGCCTCCCTCTGCCTCACCGCCTCGCTCGGGGCACCCACAAGCGACGGCCGGGGCGCTTGAGCCGGCAGCGAGCTGAGTAACAGCGGCCTTTTCTAGTCTCTATGCAAAACCAAAAAAAGGGAAACCACAGCGGGTACCTTTCGGAGGCCAAAGGAGGACGCAGCTAGGGGCTGTGCGAGGAAACCTCCCCGGCAAGCCGGAGACGAGGCCTGGGGAAGCCGCGGCTCTCGCGGGGGCTGACCGGGGTGCCCGGCGTCGCGAGTCCCGCGGTCCCGGGAGGAACGTCCATGTTAATCAGAACGTAAGGTGAAGCCTTCGCGAGCAAATAAGCAATGCAATTATAAAGGCAGTCAATAGCGTAACGCCAGCCAACGTGTCCCAGCGATATTTTGAAACTGTAATCCGATCCTACTGTTTCCATCCTCGTGCCTCGCCGGCTCTCCCTTGTTGCATACTGTACTATTTGAGGCCCAGAGGGCAAAGCAAGCTCTTGCTGTTTGCTAATGATCAGAAACTGCGGCGCGAGCGAGAGCGCGGCGTGCGCCGCCCACGCTGCTTTCTTGAGAGTTTCTTAAACTTGCACACTGCCGGAGCCCTACCGGAGGGCTGAGCTCCGAGGAAAACAAAAAGGAGCAAAACAACCCAAACACAGCTAGAAACTCCACTTCTGTCTCCAGCTCATTTTTACCACGCTAAAAAAAGGCAAAGCCGCAGTCCAAGGCAATCACCGACTCTGCAGTGTGTTAAGTCTTGCAGGAAACGTATGCTTCTATTAAATTGGAAACAGTTTCTAATGCTGTCAGTTTGCTAAATGTAACGTGTTCTCTTGGAAGAAGTGGAGCAGTTTTAATGTTTTTGACTAACTGCACACACCAAACAGCGTACGTCTGATAAAGCTGCAGCGGGCTCCAATAAATACAGCTTAGAATAAATTACTGCCTCATTAAGTAATTGTGTGGAAAAAAAGGAGAACAGGTTTTCCAGATTATAGCTGTGTTACTAAGGGTGCTTAGAATATTAGAAATTCTATCGGTGCAGCAGAAATTAATACAAGTTTAAATCAGACTAGCACTTGTTAGCTTGTTAAACCATTAAAAACCACCGTGACGGCCTCGGAGGTGAACAAGACTACGCGGGCTCTGCGCGTGGAGAGCCATCCAGGCGCATCCCAGACGCCCGGCAAGGCGGGCGGCAGGAGCAAAGCAGCTCTGAGCACAGCTAACTCCATCAGCCTAACGTCCTCGATGCAAAGGAGGAGGTGTGATACAGCCGTGCCGCATCCTGGGGAGAGAAAACATTTATTCTGAGTAAGTTTTACGCGCTTACAGGAAGGCAATTGTGTTTGCTGGGAAAAGAAGAGGTTTGCATTGCCTGATGAAAGTAGTTTCTCCCTCTGCGCGCTCAAACAGCCAAAAACGTCAATTCTCACACGCGCTGCTCCCCGTGAGCATCCTTCCAACAGCGGCCAAAAGCGCCCGTGGGACGCAAACAAGACCTCGGCCTGCCCTTCTTCGCTCTCGTCCGTACGGGGCAGCTGTAGGAAGCAGCTTTTCCCCCAGCGCTAACGCGGCCTCGGAGGGCCTGCTGCAGACCGGGCTCCCCCGACCACCGCCCCAGCCCGACCGGGGTGACCGGCTCCCCTTCCCCAGCGGGGATCGCTGCGCCCGCCTCAGCCCCGGGCGAGAGGTCCTCGGGCAGCCGGCACACGGCCTCCTTGATGCATTTAGCATATATATATATATAGGCCCCGAGCACTGTAGGCCTCTCTGCCCTGGACGCAGCTCCTGCAAAGGTTACCGGGAGCTGTGCGTGCATCCGAGGGAGACTAGAGCCCTCGGTGTATAACGAGAGATTTTCTCCCACATTTATAATTGCTTGGATAGAGAGTCCTTGCTTTCAAATGCGTTGGAGCATCTTTTCCCCAAAGAGATCTTGTTTTTCCCCCGTGTTGCAGACCCTTAATAAACACATGGGGGGAAAAAAATACCCGCACTACTGTGGAAAGAACTGAACAGTTTGCCAAAAAGTAGGTTATTGCTCTGAAAACAGTGCTGAATAAATTATCACAGTCAAACTGAAAAGCAGCAACCGGGGGGGGGAGGAGAGAAAAAACTCTGAAGAAATGTATGCTGGAAAATGCAAAATACATCCCAGCAATGACAAGTCATTTTAGTTTGTGGCCTGCAGGTTTTATTTGTTCACTGGTTTCTCGCTACTGAAAGTTGTAAGAGGAAGACGAAGAAGAAAAAAAAAAGTTTAAAACAGAAGGTGTTTCCCTGGCATTTTTTAAAGCAGCTGTACCCTGTGCGAGTCGTCTTCAGCTTTTTTTGCTTAAACAAAACAAACACAGCCCTGCAAATAAGTATATTCTGCAAAAATAAACCCACCCGCCCACCCCCAGCGTATTTTAAAGAGGTGGAAAAGCTGTTAGACATATCCCCACCACCAGTGAGGACAGAAAGAAAAGGTGGTTAAAGTTTGACACGCGCGTTTGCTGAGACGGTGCTAAGTGATGTTGGACAAGGAGAGAGCTGCTGCTCTTGCAAGCCGGCGCACTGAACCCGCTGCATTCGCTGCGGTGCAGCCGGTGTTTTCCTGCTCCCCGAAGGAGCCTTCGGAAAAGCTGATAAAGGGAACTTTGACCAGCCTTGAACTACTCTCAACCTGTAACAGCTACAAGTTAGGGACAAGAAGAGATTTAATTTTTTTGTTGCACCTGTTTGATTTCACAATAAAAACCACCATACCACGGCAATTGCCTTAAAACCAGTCGCCATTTGGTCTGTGTAACTTTTACATGTTGTAATTTAAATGCAAACATTATCAAAGAGTCATCTGAAGTCATATGGGGACACCCTTTTTATAGCATACTTCAACAACATATGTGCTGACCCCATACTCAGAAGCAAGCTTACTACAGGTCTGTTAGCACAGGACGCTCTCAGTTTTATCACATTTTATGCCCTTGGGAACTGGGAATGGAAAATACAGGGGAAGAGAGCAGGGAACAGAAACTAAGTGTCCAAAACTTCATTTTGCAACCCATTCGCCTCACCCGAGATGTTACTATATCAGTTTCCTCTACAACTGCAGCATCCTGGGGAGGAGAGAAAAAAAAAAGGGAGGGAAAAAAAGAAAAAACCTAACGTAGCATATATGTATCACGCATGCTCCACTGGCAGCTCAGAGAGGCCGAGCAGACCCACAAAGCTTAGGTTGTATTTTATACACACACAGAAAGAAAATACCCCTTTTATTCACTTCTGCAATAAACACTATAGGTAGGGGAGGAAAGGGGCAGGGAGGGAGTTTGCTCAGGAGAGCCGGTTTCCCCAAACAGATGGAGTAGGAGGGCAGAGGGACCGTGTGCGTGATCACAGGAGGGCAACACAAGCAAGTTGCTGTACCCCGGGGACACCGAGCATTAAAGCAGCCCTGGTCAAAGTCCCTCTGCCCGCAGGATGGAATAACACAGCCCACGTCGCTCTCCCCGGGCAGGGAGAGCCGGCGGGCAGCAAACCTCGCTGCCGGAGAAGGCTTAGGCAGAGGGGACCCTTCTCACCTGCACACACACACACGCACAGCGGTAAGAAAGATGTTACCACGATTCAAAAAACACACTGTGGTTTGTGCAGGAACGCCAGTCTCCTATCTTGATGAAATGTATATTTTAAAACATGCAAATCACATGCACGCACGTGCACGCGCGTCTGTTAAATGCTGCTTCTGAGGGCGAAAGACTGCCTGTAAAAACACACGAAAAGCAAAGCGTTCATGGAGACACCGGAAGACGATGATGTATTTCTGAGTTAGGTTTCAAAACTTGATTTTGCAGCTACCTGAAGTTCAGACAAAGCTGCCCCCAGGCACCTGAAACTCGTCGGACCTGCTGTAGCAGTTGTACAGTCTGCTTCAAATTTGCCCTCCGTGCTCCCTTCCACCTCCACCCCAACATATATCCGCATAGTTTACCTCCAACCATGGGTGGTTCTTTCTACAGCACAGTTCACTCAGCCTTATTGCCTGCCTGGCACGCCAGGAGCTTTCCAGAGACTGGTGGTACAGGCTACTGTAAGGGAAAGGTTGGAAACTACCATTTGTGGGGAGATGGAAAACTTTGGAGCAAGAGGAGAGTTTTACTCGTTACAGATAATCCTAGCGAGTTTCAGGGTGAGCTGAGATCTTTCTGCCAACTCCGGGTTCCTTTGAAAAAGGAACTTCTTTCCTCTGCGACTTCCATATACCGCCCAGTCTTAAAAATAATGTTAAACAGCCCACATTCACACTTTTCTGTTTTGTATTCTTAATATACTAGAGTAAATCTTTTATTCTAGCTTAACTGGAAGCAGAAGCTGCGAGAAGAGATCCAATGCATTTTAGGGGTGCAAAGCAAGGTAGACGGGCTTTGGCTCCTAATAATTACTCAGCCCAGGACTCGTGTCATTCAAAGCCACTTAAAACTTGATTCCAAAGCCATAGGAATGAGAATTTCCCCTTTGAACCCGCTATTCCTCAAAACACCGATCAGGTTATAGATTGGGAATGCCCGATATTAAGTGGCGATACCTTCGGTGCTACGTGCCGAGCGGAGCAGGGTCTCTTACTCGGGAGGGTAGGTGTGAACTCACCTAGCACAGGGCTCTGAGCACCACTTCAACATCGCTGCCCCAGCCGGCACCTGCAGCAGCTCCGACGCGGTGGTGTCTGGTGGCTCACGGGAGGGACGCGACGAGCAAAAACCGGCTTTCCGCTGCCTTCACCGCTCCCTCGCTCCCAGGGCTCCTTTCGAGCTGCCTCCTCGCTCCTCGTGGCGAGGACTTCGAGGCCCGGCGCGACAGGGCCCGGCTCTTCCCCCAAACCCTCTCCTTCCTCCCAGCCGCCCGTTTGCTCTGGATTCGGTTCTGCTCAGCTTCCGAGCGCCCAGCTGCAAAGCGAGCGCTGCGCTAACGGCGACTTCTTTCCCCACTTGTGTTAAACAGTCTATTGTTATTTTATTTTATTTTTTAAAGTGTTTGCACTGGTAATGCTGAACAAACCCAGAAACCTGAAGCCTCCACTACAGCAAACATAAAAATTGACCTTGTTTAGAAAAGAATTAAAGACCTAACACATGTTAAGGGTCTCTCCCCAGCGACAGAAAACAGGCCCTTCTGCACGACAGCACCCAGCTTCTCCGACTGGCCGAAGTTTGGAAGCAAAACGAGGGGTAGAAAATACCCAATTATCCCTCTAGAGAAGACGAGCCCCGTTCCCGGATTGGCAAATTCCATTTTCTAGAAGCTATTAATTAGCACGAGATTCACCTACACTGAAGACCTGCGCTCACTGCCAACCTGCTTACATTTAAACTGGACCTTGCTCTCTCCTTTAGTGCATTCGTGATCTTTGGACTTGGTAACCAAAGGCTGCCGGTTCTGGCACCGGAGGCCTTTTCTTTCTTTTTTTTTTTTGGGTGCTAAGGACCTGTTGCAACTGGAGCCGTCTCCCCTTGAGCCGCTTACACACACGGAGCTGACTTAAAAGAAGGAGCATCTCTGCGGCGCAGACCTTATAGGAAAGACTGCTTACGCTTTCAAAGCGATGCATTCGCCTTGCTTGACAGATTACACTTTAAAGCGTTACATAAAGGCAAAAATAGTCACAAGTATTTTGGATCACCTGTCTAGTGTTAGCACTCGCGGAGACGAGCTGTGCCAGGAGTGTTTTACATCACTGAGAAAAGAGTCTGAGTTCCTTAAAAAAAATAATAATAATAAAAAAAATCCAGATGAAATATTTATTAGAAAAATAAAAGCAGCTTGTGTAAATGATGGCAAAATACTTCAAACTAGATATTGCATAATCTGTTGTACTTCACAGAGGTTGGAAAAAAAGCTGATCTCGAATACTAAATTTGAGGTTTTCCCTGGTATTAGTACATTACCTCAAACTTCTTGATGCCTCTCAGGCAGACAGCTGAGCTCCTTGGACTATTTATATCATTATTTCCACCAAAACACTGAGAAACAGTATCATTATTTCATCTTTTCCGTAAAAAAGCAGGTGTATAAGGGAACACAATCACATTTCTTAATAAATCAGCACCTACAGGCATGTTTAACGCCGTTTCAGACTGCTTCATCTCCAGACCAAACCCAAGTACCTGTGGCTAGCACGTTGTTTTCTGCTTGTTTTTAATCAGCTTCGGAGAGAAAGAAAACAGCGTGACGCAAAAATCAAAGCAGCCTTTTAATATGCGCGAAGTACAGCTACGTTTGTCAGAGTCCGATCCAGCTCCTACAGAAAACGAGTGGGTGTTTCTGCTACCAGCTGAAACGCAAGCGGGATCAGCCCCGGGAGGAGGGAAGCCTCCAGCCGTCTCGCTGGATGCTGCGGCGCTCGCCGGGACGTGGAAGCGTTCCCTAGGACACGCTCCGATATACCTGCCTGGCAGCACGCGCTGCTAATCCGCCTCCCGCCTCCACCACCACCACCAGCTCCTTACGTCAAATCGGGTTCAACAGATACCGTCTCATCACGCAGAAACGTATGTATATTTACTTCAAGCAGAAAAGGCTACTTTGAGCTTACCCTGCCTACCCAAGTGCTGCGTTTCAGAAGCCGCACACGTCCAAGCACCAGCACCTCTTAAGAGAACACGGTTAATTCACGCCGCTTGCTTTGCCACGCCAAAGCTTCCCGTGCACTTAGCTGGAAAGCGAGGTGCCTCTGCAAATTTCAGACCCTGCGAGAAGCCCGCAAGATCCAGCTCCAAGAAAGGCGCCTTCGTTTTGGATATCTGATGCAGGTAAATCTCCGTACGTTGGAAAGCAAGCTGCAAACTGTCATTTCAACTCACGCAACTAGAAACTGCTTCATCTGAGACAGGCAGGTGTGAAAGTGGTGTCGGGGGCAGCCAAGCCCACCGTCACCACTGACCTCCCAGGCGCTGGGTGAGAAACGCCTGGACTTCGGCGATCCCGAGGGCTTTGGACCTGCCCGAACACGGACGGCTGCACGCCAGGGCGCTGACTCCCCACGCCGCGGTCGGGCTAAAGGGGCCAACAGCCCCCCGAGATGGGAGGAAAGGGGCAGACGCGCTGTGTTTTAGGCCAGCAGCTGACCTTAGCTGCCAGGCAGCCACCCAGGGCCCTGGAGGAGCGCACGGGAGCCCCTCCGCAGATCTGGACCAGAAGCGTCCCGGGCTCCCAGCCGTGCTTCACACAGTGACAGCAGGTAACTGCACTCCGGCTTTAATGCTTAAGCAGAACTTATCGTTCAAGAGCCTGAAGCACCTGCGGGAGCAAAGCTCTGAATGAAAGCACTGCAAGAAGTTTGAGGTCTTTTTAAGTGTCCCCCTTCCCTCCTGAAGGAAGTGCTTCCTAATAGACATCAATAAACATATTTTTACACCGTTTCCAAAAGGCGTGCAACCCTGTTCAGCAGACCCCCCCCCCCCCCCCCAGCACACGTCTCCCTGCAGGCAGGGCTGCGCAGGAAGACCCTATGGCCCAGGGGAGAGCCACGATAATCCCCTGCCCTGATGCCGCACTCACACCGGCCCTGGAGAGAGTCGCCCGAGCGGGACGGCAGCTCCCGCAGAGCCATCTGCCACGGCTGCTCCAACGCAGCCAAAGCCCCCCCGGCCCTTCAGCCTGCCTGGCGCGAAGGCGCAAACTTTCTGGGGCGCTCCGCAGCCCCCCTGGTTCTGGCCCAGCCGAGCACGAAGGCGCGAGGCTGTACGCACCGCCGCGGCTTACGGGACTGCCCGGCACACGCTAACTTACTCGAGCGAAGGCGGCTTCTCCGGGGCGGCTGTGAGCGGGGCCCTGGGCACGCTGCGCAAGTCCGCCCCAAGTCCGCACACGCACCTGCCCCCCGCAAGCCTGCCATGGGGGGGTTAAGGGGATCTTGCCGGCCACTCACCCGCTCATGCTGCTCTGCTCACCTCCCCGCGGCTCCCGCGGCCGCTGGAGGCGGGATGCGGCCGCGGCGGGGCAGGAGGCGGCCAGAGCCGCCCGCTCCGCTCAGCTCCGCTCCGCTCCGCTCGGCTCGGCTCGGCGCTGCCCCGGCCCGCGGCCGGAGCCCGGAGCCCGGAGCCCGGAGCCCGCGAGGGCAGCGGGGCTGCAGCCGGCACCGGCCCCACTCGCGGCCCCGGCCCGCGGCGCCCCACTCACCGCGTGCGGCTCCACCTGAGCCCGGGCGCCGGCGGCCGCCAACTCTCGCCCTACAGCAGCTCCATATGTCGCCGCCTCGGCGCGCCGGGAGGGGCAGGAGGAGGAGGAGGAGGAGGAGGCGGCGGGGGAGGAGGCAGGCGCAGGCGGCGTGAGGATTTAAGCCTCCGCTCTGCCCCGGCGGCTGCGATCACGCAGCATTATACAATGGAGGAGGAGGAGGAGGAGGAGGAGGAGGAGGAGGGAGGGAGGGAGGAGGCAGCAGCAGGCAGCAGGCAGCAGGCAGCGGCGCAGGGAGCAGCCCGGCTCCCAGCACTTGCCGCCAGCGCTGACGACAGGGGCGGCTCCGCCGAGCTCCTCGCCCTCCGGCCTCGTCAGAGCCCCGCCTCGGCCCCGGCCTTCCTCCCCCGCGCCTCCTCCTCCTCCTGCCCACGCGTGCCCGTGCGCGGGGGCCGCCGCAAGCGTGACGAGGATCCGAGCTACCCGCCGCCGTCGGGGGGGGGGGGACACGGCGAGGCAGCGGCCTGCCCGGGCTGCACCTCGGCCTGTAACCTCCCACCAACCCGTAAAGCTTTAAGATGGACCATAAAGGCGGTTATTAGTCATTAATATCACGACGCGTTTAGGTATCGCGCTCGGGCTGCTCCGTAACGATTTGAGAGCAGTCGAGCTGATGGTCTTGTCACAAATTAGGCTCCGTTTTCGCCTAGAATGCTGAAAAAGAAAAGAATGATACTTTCAGAGGAGAAATTACTGTCTACTGGAAATTGTATCCATCTAAAATCTACAAAGTAAAAAACAATTAACGTGGTGAGTCTGCCAAAGCAGAAGGAGATTAAGTGATGATTTTATGTGGTTTTTTTTAAATTAGAGTTGAAAAGGCCCCACACAATTGGCGTTTCAAGCGCCCAGGCTGGTACTGCAGCTGATGCTCTGCCGAAGCCATTAAAGCAGGAGGGAAGCACACCAGACCTGCGAGCGCCGGGCTCTGACTTCGGCGATGCCCTGAACTCTGGAGGCCTCCTCACATCTTTCCCCCACCGCCCTTTCTATCGGCCACTCATTTCTGGGGAAATCCAAACTCCGTAATCGTCTCTGGCTGCGATACAAAGTCTGGATTTGCAGAACCACTCATGAGGTGTTTATTAGATTTTGACAAGTGACCTGTGAATTGATCGGAAGTCGGCAAAACTTAGAATTTCCTGCGGCTGGACACTGCAGCAGACAGGGTGCTGCACCGTGGTCCTGCTGCTCAGGGAAACAAGGGAGACACACGTTCCCGTCCCACGAGGAGGGAGAGCAAGCTCCCGTAGGAACCACAGACGTATTATTTTGGAGCAATTCCATCAGGCCGAACTGTTCGTTACGGGGTGGAAGCACCGGCTGCAGGGAGGCTGCTCGGGCCTCGCGACGCGGCAAACCTGGCCGCGGTGACCCTGCCGTGGCGGCCCCGGCCCGGCGAGGCCTGCCTCCCGGGGCTCAAAGTCCACGGCGAGCTCGCCGTCCCTGCCTTGGGCGTGTGCGCGCTGCCGCGGGGGCTGCAGGCACGCCAACGCTTGCTAAATCAGCAGCTGGGCTTCCTTCTCCTCTCCGAGGCCCCGGTCTTCCCATTTTGCAAAAGGCCTGAGCCTTTAACCTATCGGTCCGGAGCTGGTATAGTGCTGCTGACTTTGTTAGGTTGCTCCAGTTTTACACCAGCGTAAGAGAAAACCCACACCCCTCCTGTTTCCTACTGTAACTCCCCGGGGCCCTTCTTGGCAGGAGTTTGCAATCACGCCGTAACTCAGATCGTTCCTTCTGACACAACTGACACAACCTGCATCCGTACTCAGAAGCTCAGACCCGCGCGAGGGAGGCTCAGACACAGCAGCGGCTCCGGCGCGTCCGCACGAGGCTACGCTGCGCGGGGCAGGCGGTCCCGCGGCTCACTGCTTCTCGCCTTGCCTCGCGCGCGAGCTAATGAGACCCTTTGGCCAGGAAAGTCAGCGCTGCGGCTCCAAGCGCAACCGGACCAGGAGGTGTCCGCGAGGCCTGGACGCGGCTTGCCCAGACACGGGGTTAGGCGGAGGAAGAGCCTGCAAGCTGGCCCTGCAAGGCTGCGCGAGGCAGCGCCTCGGCGGGGACGGGGGAACGGCGGGGTGCCTGCCGCGGGGTCACCCCAAAGGCACCCCGTTTCCCATGGGTGCAGGCGGGGTCTTGCAGGAGGCACTGGTGCAGACGTGAGTGTGCAGCCCCAGCCTCGGGGCAGGCCACAGAACAGCCCCTCTGCTACAACGTGAAGATGACACGTTAGGAGAGGAGGAACCGCACTGCATCTCCCTGCGGGGCAACTGACGCACAGTCCACGCGCAGCCTTGCTCTGCTGTTGTGGAGCAGAGATGGTCAAAGCTGGCCTTTGCCGTACTCAGAAATGCTCCTGTCTTGAAAAAATAATTAACAAAAAGAAGTCAAAGAATGGAAATTTGGGGCAGGGGGAACTGTGAGGGCGATTCATTAGAAATATTACAGACTGTCAGGTAATCTCTGGCTATCAACGTGTGCTAATTAGGAAACAACGGCAACCTTCGGCATGCTGGAATGTCAGCATCCTTCACTTTTTTTCTAGCAGAAGCAGTGAAATGCTTCCTATGTTTCTAATCGCATCCTTGGCCTTTTTCCTTTTAATTGCAGTACACGTTAATACTGTGAGATTTCACCAGGTAATTGTGGGAACAAAACATCTTCATTTTCTCTCCAAATGTTTTTGCTTTGGTGCATGCAGCCGTTGACAGACGAGCAGCTAATGCTGCCTACAGAGCCGGCAACTTTCTGCAGATAACCCCCCGTCAGCACAGGTAACCGGGGGAGGCTAAGCTAAAGGCCTGCCTATAGCCAGGAGAGCAGTTCTGCCGGAGCCGTGCTCCCCTCCGAGCAAGGCAGGTCTCACCAGCGGGATGTGAGCACCCCGCGCGTGAAGGCACAGGGGTGAACGCCACCGGACCTCGGGCCGTCCCCGTTCGGGGCAGCTCGGGTGTCTGCACTTACCTGCCGGCGCCGGGCAGCAGGGACGCGACGGCAGCAGCCCTGGAGCAGCGGGCAGCACGGCTGAGCAGCGGCCCTAGACCCGCCGGGGCCGGCAGGCAGCAGACGCTGGCAAGCACAAACCACCACCCGTTTTCTCAAGGGAGGCCTGGCCACAGTTAAATAAAAAGCCCCCCCAAAAAATTGGGGTGATGGGTTAGAGCAGTCTGCACCTGTGCGTTCGCAGGGGAAGCTGGGCTGCTTTGCTTTACATTTCAATTGGCTTTTTTGCTTTTTTTTGCTGGTGCAACTATTGCACTGTAATGCGGCTGCCACACATGTCCCAAGGCACAGAAGCCTCAGTTAAAACAGAAGGCAGGAATGCTCCCCCTTCTCACTTTCTCACTCCAATTTTAGCCTTTTTTTTTTTTTTTAAGTTTTCTGCTTTAGTTCTCATTTTTCTCCTTTAATGTTTTTGTAGCAGTAGGAGAAACACCGTTCCCTAGAATGCATAATATAATATACTTAATTATCATTCTCCGTTAGTTCTCTAGGAAAAAAAAAACTACAGGAGAAATCAGTTTAATTAATGAGTATGACCAAATGCAGCCTCAGTTCTAATGCAGTATCATATATTATATGTCCAATTGGGCAGTTGATCTTCCTTGGGTAAAATGAACAGAGATGCAAAAAGCATGGAGCTTGTGCATCAATATTCTAAGCGCGACTAACCTCTTCCATATCCTTATTCGAAGCATTTCTGCAGACTGATGCCAAGGTCTGTTCCCAAATACTGCTTTTGGCTTCAGTAACGCAGGATCAGGCCCACAAAAGCCAGGAATAGAAAGGTGTTTCTTGGCAGTACCAAGATTTGTGCCGTATGGTAAATTCGTGAAATAATAGAAAAAAATCCCCTCACTCAAAACCTCCGAGCTAAGCCCTCAAACAGTCATACCTGGTGCAACCTCCCAGTGCGTGCCAAGGACAAGGGCAGCAAGGTTTCATCTGAAAAGGAGACTCGGTGATTTAGGTGCTTTTCAAAAGAGCTACTCTTCACGTATTCAATTATTAAGGAAATATTATGGAACAGGATTATCAGGAAAGAAAAAAACCTGCAATATGCATTAGCTGGCTTAGTCAGAGGAGGTTTTGCTGCATTCCTCGCTCAGGGGACGGCTCCCTCCCTCCGTAATTCCCTGAGCACTCCCAGTCCTCCGGAGACTGCTAGCGCGCATCCGCCCCGCTCGGACCGACGCGCTCTGTCCCCCGACAGCCGGTCTCGCTGCCTGCAGCACTATATCCCCTCGCATCCTCCTGCCTTTTCGTAAGCAGCCCTGTTCCCTCCCGCACCCCATTCCGGCTGTCTCACCTGCAAGACGTGCTTCATTTCCGAGCCAGGCCGGACTGTGCACACCAAAGCGGTCTGCACCGCGCGCTGGCTCCTGAAGCAGTCGCAGCTTCCCACTCTACAGGCTCCCCTGCTTCTCGAGATGCACTGGATTGCACTTTCCACTGAGCTAAGTTTTGAGCAATTTTGGGTTGCGAAATGATGCATTTACTTTTCTTTCCTTTTTAGGGCTCATTCTGTGGCCTCTGTCAGAAGCACAAGTCGTTCTTCTCTGGAACACTTGGTTACTTTTTCGAGAGAGGCTACGCTGATATTCATCTACTGCAGGGCTCAGTGTATTAAGAGGAAAAAATCTGCAGGTAAAACTGAAGGCTGTGTTTCACAGCTGAGGAGGGAGTACTTTTCTTAAAGAAAAAACACAGAAATGATGGGGGAAAAACACAGAAAGAGCGGCCAGTCTTCAGGCCTAATTAACCACTGGTGTAAACAGATGTCACTGCAATCAAGCCTGAAGACTTAGGCCACCCGCTAGCCCTGCGCACAACCCCAACGTGATCCCCAAAATCTTAACGCTTCGGGGCTGTCAAACACGAGAGCCACACGCACATATCGCAGCCCTTTTCTGAAAGAGAGCTACTCCAGCAGACCTCCAAACGGAGCCGTGCGTTCCTGGGGCGCAGGTGCACCGTGCGCTGCTCTGCAGAGCATCTGCCACCTGGAAGGGGCCTGTCCACACCGGCCATCGTCCTCGCTTAGCCCTGCTCAAGCCTGCTGAAACCCCAAAGGCTCGGCAGGTCCAGGGGGGCACCAGCAGCATTTGCCTAGCCGGTGACAGCGGTGGATATGCCTGCTCGGATTTGTCAGGTTAAAGAGCTGCACGACGGCATCGATGCGTTTGAGGCTGGGACGGCACAGCCAAAACGGTTTTGTGGCCACGGTGCTGACTGGGATGTTGTAGAGCACTTTGAAATGTTATGGAGCACTCAAAGCCATGCTGCTGGAGTCCAATATGTTCATGCTCAGATGCATTACCAGGAAAAACATACTTCAGCTCTCATACACAGGAAAACATGAGTGTTTACATCAACATCCAAATGAATGCACCCATCTCTAGCTGCTCCTGCTGACAGGAATACCACCTGTATAGCGTATTAAGCTTTCGCAACGTTTTTGAGGCTTGTTTAGACAAGCATTTTGTTTAAGACTAGATTCCGCAACTCCTTAGAGCCACTGGATTCAAGCAACGCTTACCCAGCGCAATACAGGCATTTTATTAATAGTCCAAATTTGCAATGATAAATCTTTCCTCCAACTGCCATAAGTGCAAAATTCCTTACTGCCCATGTTATTCTGTACCCCTTTTAGACACAGTTAATTTTCCAGGGGTCTAATTTTAAGTAAACAGTGAATGACCTACACAACTTCTCCTTTAAAAAGAAAAAAACCCCTCAGAAAACAGAAGTTGAATCTGCAGGACCAAATTTAGAAGAGGAAAAAAAGTAGCTGGCAAAAAAACTAGCACGAGAACATCAAATGTAGCATAAACTCCCACTGCCATTCTGTTCCACTACAAATAAATGGAGACCATATAGAACCGAACTCATTGAGTCAATGCAGTGAATGCACAAGTCTTTCAATTTTAACCCGTACAAGAATGTGCGATTTCTTAAATTATGTGCAAAGAAGAGATTAAAAAAGAGTGAATGAGCACATCAGATGCTTTTACTGACTGTGCCTGTGGTAATGATTCATTTTCCCTCTCTACATTCCCTCACTAGCACAGCTAAGAGTCAGCAAAAGCCCGTACCGTACATGCAGGTAAACAGACCGTGGGTGAAGCATGCATTTTTCAGCTCTACCTAAAACCACCCCTGTAACAGTCAGAAATACATTCTCACTTATGAAAGGAAAGGGGAACTGTACCAATTAATTTAGGTTTGCCTCTAACCTTTTTTATGCTCTCACTTTAAAGGCGCCTCTTCATTTTTAGTGACCATTAGCCAAAGGCTAAAAGCGGTTTCCCCAAAGCAGAGGTGAAACACTAAAGCACTGCAATCCCACCCAGTATTTCGGATCTACCACCGGGACAGGGGAGGCGGCTCCGACCCCAGCGCAGGACCAGACTCGCAGGGAGGAGAGGCCGACGTTGCGGGCAGGGCGGCGTGGAGCGAGGAAGGCAGAGGCTGCAGCAGTAGTAAGTTATCAAACAGTAGTAATGCTCCCTTTTTCGTACTTTAGCCATGGGGGCAGAGGAGCAACAAGGAGGCAAGATGGGATGCAGGGAGGGAAAGGCCAAGGGCAGGGAGTAGACCCAGCAAACGAGGGGGAAGAGCTGCGTCCCCATCAATGGTGCTGCTGCCTGGTCTGGCGAGTTCTGCAGTTTCACCTTTGGAAAGCAGCTGGAGAAGAAAACAGCACCAGGTAAATCACAGAAGCTGTCCCTGCTTCTTCTGCCAGCCATGGACTTTCCTACCACAAAGGGATGGTCCGAAGGCTCCCAACCCCCTCTCGTATAAAGACATCCGCTTGCCTGCAGAGATCCATCCTCACAAGCCAGCTCTCTGCAGTTTTACTTGTAGAAGGAAAGATGTGTACGGCCGCGACGGCTCAAGGCAAGTTGTCCCACAACCTGCCCGCAAGAGCGGCCAGCGACCTGGTGCTTCACCAAAGGCACCGGCACATCTGTAACAGCCGAGCAGAAACAGTCACCTTCTGGGAGAGACTCCCAGGCAGCGGCTGGCCACTGGCATCGCTGCCCGTGTCCTAGCTCTCGCCCCGCTGTATTTGCTAATCATCCACACCCAGGGGACACCGCTCGTGTGATTCCTGCTAAGCCAGAACGTCAGAATAAACCTCGGTTACTGTCCTTGCATGCCTACACCTAAAACCCAGTGTTAATCTTCCTGCTAAATCGTTTTTCAGCTCTCTTCTGCCAGCTTCCCTGAACTGCATGTTCAGTCCAGGCCATAAGGGCAACAGTAGAAGTTAAGCAGATGTCAAGTGATGATAATTTGGCTCTACACGCACACACACTGATGCTATTGCCATGCAGGGCAGTAGCCTGAAACCTCTTTTTGCTGACGCTCTTCTCCTGAGGAAACCTTTTCTCACCTGAGCAGCTCGGAAAGTGCAAGTGCTGCTCCCCTGCTCTGGTCGCGCCGTTCGCAGAAAAAGCTGCCCCGGGAGCGCCAGCGCCCTGCTGCTGCCAGCGAGAGCGGGGCCCGCGTTTGGCTTGGCTTGGTTTGGTTTTAAGACCAGAAAAGTAACCACGTCCGTTAGGAAAACATTCTCCTCCATGAGATGGTCAGGTGAAAGACCTCAGACTCCCAATGTATCTCTGCTAGCTGTCACAGCCGATGGGGGCAAAACAATGGGAAGAAAATACCTTTTTTTCTTTTTTTTTAATTTAGCAAAGATTCCCCTTAAATAAATGGAAGCAAGGAGATCTTGAAATAAGCCCTAACGCGTTTTAATCGCGCTTTTTCTTTCTGCGAGCTAGCCGTCATTCAGTAGCTAGGTGGTTCTAAATAAAGAACTCGAGTCAACAACAGGAAATAACTCCCACGGAAAAAAAAAAAGGGCAGAATACAAACTCTCAGCAACTCTTGCACAGAGCTCACAACGGCCTTTTGTTCCGTGCACGTTAAGTCTGAAATCGTTACTTTTCAGAACATGTTCTTGCTCTTTCTAAGTAATTAAATGTTTTCTTGCTGCAAGCGGGGCTCCCTCGCTTGCCTTCCTCCCGAAACAGTCACGCCGAAGAATCACAAAATCAGAAGCTATTCCCATGTCACGTAACAACCAGGAGCACTCGAGGGGTGCCACATGGTGACCAGGGGGGTCACATTTTACTTTTTTGGGGGGCTTGCACTGTTGCATGCTCAGCTTGAGACAGTTCATAAGCTTCTCAACGTTCAGAAACCACTTAATGTTCAGCAAGTACTGAGCACCTGGTCTGCGGGGAGGGGGATAAAGGAGAAACCACACATGTCTAGGCACTTTTTAAAAAAAAAACTCAGGCTACTATCTAGAATCATCTGCTTTTAAATTATACAAGATGTTATGGGCCAATGGCTGCAAACACTACCTGCAAAGACTACTCGTCTCCTTCTCCTCGCAGCCTTCCCAAAGGCAGCAGAACAGCCTGGCACGGGCACCTGAACCTGCAGCAAGACAAACGCTGCAGCCGACAACGCGCAGGAAGCACAGGCTGCCCTTCCCGAAGGAAACATTTCCAGCTGTGATCCCAGGATTTCTGGAATTTCTACAGTTCACATGAACCCGCCAGGGCTGATGGGCTACTCCTGCTTCGTTGCATGGGTCAGGCAGATGGGCGCAAGCACATCCCCACCGAAGCCGTTCTGCCACCCTTCTCCACCCAGCCTGCAGCTCATCCTCGTAGTAGGGAAGCAGCAAAAGCGCCTGGCTACGTGGGAGAGCTGAGCTGTGAGCAGAGCTGGCTGGAGCTGGATGTGCTCAAGCCTTTTCAGGCAGGAGAGAGTGAGAAGAGGCTATGCCTTGTTCTCCTGAAGACAAGGTGCTTTGACACGCTCTGGGAAGAAATCCTATCCAGTATGGATTCAGGCAGGAGGGTGACGAGGATAAAAGGCTTTCGGAGATACTGGAAAGCAGGCTGGGAACAAAAGAAGCAAGGACCAGCCTGAAAGGGAACATAAGCCTACAATTAAGCAAGAAACTTAGACATACCAGCTCCTGATGGATGAGAAACTACAGGAATATTAGGAGGAGGGGGGAAAAAAACCTCAAACACAACAAGAGTTTGTTCTGGTTAAACTTCAGGCTGTGAAATACAGTCTAAAGCTCCTTTCACAGGAGTCTGTCTAGCCTACACTGCCCACAATACCTACACAAATAGCTCTATATTCTCGTAACAGGGCACTCAGGAAAACCAGCTTTAACAATCTGTACCTTTTCTTTCTTTCTTTCTTTCTTTTTTTTAAAATTCCTTAAAGTTTTCGTTTGTGGTCTGGTGCTGTCAACAACCTGGCTCCTCCATTAGCTGGCTTTTGGGAACACATCTCAACCCTACCACAGCTTCCAGTTTAGGCTGAACACCGATGATGTCAGGCTTCAAGAAAGGGGATGAAGCCCCTCTGCCCCGTGGCGACTTACCCTGCCGTCCCTCCGGGGAAGGTGGGATTGTCCCCTCGGTGGAGGCGTGCGGCTCCAGAACAGGCACCTTGCAGACTCGGGCCATGTTCTGCCATCCCTATTTTCACTCGCCAGACACAGCTTAGTTTAGGAGACACAGGAGGAGACTGTTCCTATAGCTTCTTCAGGAATATTTCCAGATTTTGTGACAAGTGTCTGCCGGAGTAAGAACACGTAGGTACCGGATTTTAGAGGTCACCTGATTCCAGCATCTTTCTATCAAGCACCTGACATGATTTGATCACATTACAACCTACCTCTAAAGCCAATTTTCATTTTAGAAATAAGCCCTGTTCAAATTATACAGCTGCGAGGATCGAGGTTTCAGATCCAGACTGGGTTTTTGCAACTGGAATACATGAACTAGCTTGGTGCACGCACGCATTTGCGTCACCAGAAGTCTACAGCAAGACCGAATCAAATTTGCTTTGTAATACAAAATGAACATGCAGACTGAAGCAACTCCACATTCAAACGCAGCCCAAAATAAGTCTTCATGGCTGTAACTACAAAGTCAGCCAAAGTAGGTTCAAACCTGAACCTGCCATTGCAGCCTTTTCTGATTTCAGAAAGACTTAGACAACACTGCTGGTCGGTCCAGACTCCTCCCGAACTCCCAGAAAGGACGAAGAGTCAACAGGGCAAAGCACCAAACAGAAGGTGCCCTACTGTTTCCCGGCTCTCACCCATGAGACGAAATACTACAACCATTTCAGTGGGACCAGCAGGCTTTGAAAGATGTAGTCTCTCTCTCGCTCTTTCTCTCTCACTCAATGATATTTCTGCCCACATGCACTGACACATACAGTGTCTAACAAGGCTGTGATTCATTTTCAGTTCTAGTCATGCTCACAAGTGATGTAGCACACTCGCTGTGCCTTCAGGATCTGCGTAATTTAGCTTCATTTTCTCTGCCCCCACCCTGCATTAAGTGAAGTTCCAACAAAGCCAAGTCATCTCCCACCAACTCACCCTCCCACCTGCTTGGGGGATGTGTGCAGCAGGAATCTGATGAATAATAATAATACAAAAATCAGAAAAAAAAGAAAGGGATGAGAGATACCACGAGTTGTTAGAAAGCTTTCTAACATCTACAGGGAGTGAATAATAATAATAATGGGATGTATAGTACAGGATCACTGAAGGAGCTGCATCAATCCTGAATCACCTCACCTAATGCGTTAAAACAGTAATGTGTCTTACATCATGAATATCATGCATGTTGATGCTACAGAAGAAGACTGACCCATTAAATCTTATGATTTATAAAGGCAAACACTTCATCAGCCTCTCCCACAGTAAGCCGGTAGTCATCATTCACTTGTCCTGTTGCAGTGACTTTGACCAAGCACAAACGCCAGCAAAAGCCTTTATCATGTCGCGTCTGTAAACCTCTTGCCTCCCGTGGCTGCTATCCATCATGAGTTACATGTGGTGGTTTCGTGATACAAATCACAAGCTGCTTCTGAGCTGAACTCCATGTATTTGAGGCAAGAGGCCAAGCTTGAACAAAGTGAAAGACGGGCTTTTTATTTGATAAATCTCATTATCTCACTGGCATTCAAAATGCATCTTGGATGCAGAAATGCATTACAAAGTAGTTCTACAGTTACTCAGAAGAGCCAAGATGCTTTAACGTGTAAGTTAAAAAGTGTTTACACCCCCATCACACTAACTTTTCTAACTCTCTCTCCCCACCCTCAACCTGGAGCTATGTTTTGATGGACTAGAAATCTTGATTTTCGAAAGAAAGAAAAACAAGTCAACTGTATTTCTTTAGCAAAAGTCCCCAGACAAGAATGAGTCACTGCAGACTCCTTGAAGCAGATCTTGGTGATCTGCACGACTTCCTTAATCCCTAAGCCATGACACCAGGAAGGAAGAAGAGCAGCAAAAGCTGGAAGGTGCTTCAACATCACAGATGTAATTGCTGATAGGGCCACCATCACCACACTGGAAAAGAGCTACAGCAAACTAAGAGGACACATAAGCCCCTTCTCCATTCACACGAAATGTGTGTGTGAGGCCCCCCACCAAACCAGAGAAAGCTGCCAGCTACACAGACTCCCATGTCGCTGGCTTCTATCCATGATCAACATGAAGAAGCCGGAGCAGAGATTAAATTCCCTGCCTGCTGGAGAGATGCTGCCCACCTCCTGCTCCTGGCTCGCTAACGGGTCACTCCGTTTGGCCTCGCTGTCAGAGTGCTGACTTGCATGTCCCTGGCTCTGGCACACTTTCCCACACCTGTAAAGGCAGAGCCCAAGAGTCCACCTGAATTTTGGGCCATCTCAGGCCTGTCCAAGCCCGATGGTTGGAGGAGCTGGAGTTCTTCTCCCTGCCTTCCCACCAACCCTCTCTTTTCTGCCAGGACAAGCCAGCCTGGGCCGGTCAGGAACCTAAGAAATACATTGAAATTTCCTTGTGGTCTTTTGTTCTCCTCCTCAGAAGCTCTCAACTCTATCCAAAGAGATGTCAAAACCCATGTATTTTGATTTCTGGAGCATTCAAGACAAGTCCAGCCTTCTTCATCCACAAAGTCACATTGCAAACGTCCTCAGGGCAGGGCCTGTCCCTCTCATTTGCTTTATATCTGTGGCTTTCAATCTTTCCTGGTTTGTAGATCCCTTCACACTTTCCACTAGCGATGTGCATTTAAACTTGCTGACAACAGGCTCGCTCTCCCTGGCTTTTCGGCACATCTCACACGTAGCCTGTGGATCGCAGTGAGCTGAAAACCACGGTCTCTTCTCTGCGGCCCCCGCTGCGGATTCCCACGCATCCCTCGCTTCCCGCTGATTGCTGCACGCCTTCGGAGGCAGTGGCAGGCATTTTCCAAGTAGCCCGAACTCAAGTCTAGTTGCCCTAATCCAAGACAAAAGCTCAGAGCTTCACTGTCATTTCAGCATTTCCCATCTCAAGGTATGGGAGCTGTTGATCTCCCACATGAAAATGCATTACGCTGTCAGCCCAGCCTAAGGGCTGTTATTTAATTTACTTGAGGAGGTAAGTGAAAGCCCCTTCATGCAAATGCTTACAATGTGATCTGGAAAACAGCAGGTGTAATTAGATAAAATGGCAGCAAAGCCCACCAGGGAAATAATGTTAATTCATGAGGATTTTCCTCTCCACCTCCCTCTCAGCAAGATTTGAAGCCAAGGGTGAAAAAAAATCAGAATGCACCTCCATGATATATCTCTTGGTGAAGCAGAAAAACAGGAGAGCCATCTCGGCGGCAGGACTGGCAATCCCTGCTCCTAAGCGATGAAGCACTGAAAGCAAAAGATTGCTCAGTCACTGTCATAAGGCATTCCCAGTAGAGATGTAATGAGCCAACACCCCAAACTTCACGCCGTCTCCTGACCCTGGCCTAAGCAGGCAACGTGGACGATTACTCGCACGATAAAGTCATCACTGCAATCCCCTCCCCCTAACAGTAATAATAATAAATCAGTGCCATTTTGCAAGTCTCGAGGGCAGGTCTGGCATTTCTTTCCCTCGAAAACATCCGGCAAAGGTGTTCGACCAGACTTTGCCACAGCACCATCCCTAAAGCGAGCGCGCCGGAGCACGGCACACAGCCGCGGCTCAGCGCGACGAGAGGCAGCGGAGGTCTCGGGGGGGCCTCGGCAAGGCCACCCCGAAGCCGGCCAGGAAGGTCCCCTCCCGACGGCTGAGCTGCCGCTACCAGAACGGATTCGAGCTAGCCAACATGCTCGCCGCTGTTAGGAAGGAGAGACATTTTTTGTTATTGAGTAATTACTCTTTGCGAAATGGCTTACATCCCTGCTTGATTAGGTCACAACCCGCTGTGAACAAACTGATGTAACAGAGATATCTTTAACCTGCTAAATTAAGGCGTGCTTTCTCAATATAGAAAGCTTCATTGAAGCCGTGCACGGGGCGCTCGGCGAAGGCATCTCGGCCCAACGCGTAACGTTAACAGACGGACGATGGGTGAGACGCGGAGCCAACGCGCGCCCGTCCCACTTGCACGTTCACCGAAAAACAGCTGTCTCGTTTGCTTGCTGCGAGGGTAGTAAATGAGTCAAAGCGATCGCAGTCGTTTGACACCAGCAGTTAAATACGTAATGGCAATAATCTGATGACATGCACAGGAGGAAGGAGGAGATTTTTTTTCTTTCTTTGCTGTTTAAGAACTTCCCTATACTTTCCCCACAGATAAAAAAGAGAAGACTTCCTCTAGGCAGGGATACACTTGTCAAAGCAATCAGAAACGCACGGTTATTTTTATACACAGCACGGATACCTGCGTTGTAAGGGCCAGCACTGCCACAGCCAGGGTTCCCACAACACAGCCCAAGGAAGCCCCCCAAAACGACGGGTATTTGCAGCCAGCCTGCGTTGCACGGCAAATAAGTTTGATTACGATGCTCTGCTTTCCCCAGCCGAAACCCCCGAGCTTTAACGTCCCTCCACAAAGAAGCCTTCGGCTGCCTGGAGAGCAGCAGCTCTACCGCCATCTCCACCATCGCAGCGCACTGGGTTTACTTGAAAGCAAACCAAATCCCCCAAACCTGTACGCACCAGTGACCTCCTGATTTTGGGACGTGCCCGTCTGTTGGGAAGGAAGCCGCCTGCTTCACGGACCACGGCCGTCACCTTTCCAGCAGTTATGACCGTGCTCAGCAGGAGCACGCGAGCCCTTCAGTCCAGCGTGAGCATGTGTACAAGCGGGGCCGGTGCTTCCTGCTGCAGTTAAAAAACGCGTTATACGAGTACGATGGAAAAATGTGACTGCGACGCAAAACCTGGCCTCCTCTTCCCATTTCGGGGGGCGCTTTGGGGGGTTGGGGAAATGACTGGGCGTCATTTAATCTCCTCGATTAAAATCACTTAGCGAATATTGTACCGTCGGGCCGGTGCCGCTGCCGGGTGGCTCGCGCCCGATGAAGCCTGGCCCAGGAGCAGCTGCCCGAAGCCGTGCCAGGCTGCATCTGGCACCCGTCTCTCTTGCAGGCGGCCGCGCTCCCCTCCGAGGTGGCACGGAAGGGGCCGCCGCGCGCCCCGCAGCCGCTCCGGCACCCCGGGCTTTGTCTCCTCGAGCCTGTTAAGCAATTTAAAGCAATTTATTTGTTAATTTGCCTTGCATTTTACAGCGGCAGCTTTTTTTCAGGAGAAGAGAAGTTAAAAAAAATTGAGGGGGGAAGGAAAAAAATGCACTTTTTTTTTTTTTTTAAAGCCTGTCAAGCTCTCTGCAGACTATCATTAAACCAGTTTTGGCTGAAACTGTATGTTTAGGGGTTTTCCAATGGAGACACTCTGGTGCCTGCCACACTCAGACGGGGAGGGGAGGCTGCCGTACAATTGTTGAATTGTTGTCATGGCTATTAAAAATGCTGTAGCACAAATACCCACCAGGGCTGAAGGTTTGCAGTGTACTGGCTCTGGAGAGGTATCAACAACACTGGTATTAACTAGCAGATAGCTGAGTTACACAAACACTGAATACAAGATTAAGTCAAAAGTTGTAAAAGGTTTATTAACCTCAGTCCAATCCCTTCCCCCCCCCCCCCACCCCCTACTTGGGGCTTTAATACCCTGTAAATTTCAGATATTTGACATTTACTGTCGCGTTAATTTGCCTGAGTCTCCTCTAACGTTTGGGGCCAAACTGCCTCTTCTCTCTGTGCGTTTTCCGCAGAGGACGGGAGTTTTGCTCCGCCGTCTCATTCGGCCTCGGAGCGGCTGTCTGAGAGAGGCGCACGGCGAAGCCACGACGTGCTGACTAAAACAGGTTAATGAAAAACAGGTTAGTGACTGAGACTGAAACTTCTCATTTCGCTCCAGAAAAGGGTGTATCGTCGAGATAAAGGGGAGTTCGGCAGCTCAGCCCTGCCTCGGGCGCGGGGTCCGGTCCCCGCGGCGCCGGGCCGAGGCAGCAGGCAGGGCCCCCCAGCCCCACGGGAGGAAGGACCGCAGCTCGGGAGGCCAGGCCCGGCGGGAGGACGCGCGGGGGTGAATTCGGGAGGCGTTTCCTAGATGTACGTTGAACGCTGCAAACCGTGGAGCGAGCAGGAGAAACAGGATCTGTCAACCGGGCTAATTAAAGCGCATTTTCGCCACGCAGACTCATCCACGTCTCTCCGGGCTACGAGGCCCTCATCTCTTGCCTCAGCCCGAGACAGAGTGAACGTATTCTGCATTTCTATGGCAATTTGTTCTCAGCACTTCTCAAGAAGGAGAAATAGAAAGTACTATTAGGAGAACGATGTTTGCACGCTTGCAGACACACACACGCACCGCCCTCTCTCTCTGCTGTTACTTGCATCGTGCCCATCCCCTTTGCATCTGATCTGCCTCCACAACTGTCACTGCTATTGCATGTCCCATGCTAACCCCACTTAAAAAAACGTATGCACGCTCCTCTGCTGTGAGCTTCCCCAAGTAACCGCGTCCATATACACGAGTCCCCGTCCCCAGGCTGGAAGTCTGGCCCCTGACATCGCTGCTCCTCTGCTCCCCAGGTAAAAGCGAGATCTGCTTGAGCCCTGCGTAGGGTCACGTTATGCGGCTCTTTACGAATGAAACGGCGCTGAGAGGCCGAGCGAAGGCCCCCGCCGGCCCCCCGGGCGAGCTCTGCCGTAGGAGCGACAGCAGGGAGGGAGCGTGGCCGCGGGGAAACCACCGCAGATCAGCAGCTCGTTTTGTCCAGGCCACCGAGCCGACCCCTGGGCACCGCCGGAACGAGTCAGCACAAAGGTGACAAAGCTCCGTACGCCATTATAAATCACCCCAACCAGCCAGCAGAAAATCCATGCGCTCATGGAGTTAGCTTAAATACATATAATTTTTTAAGAAAGCCGAGTTCTCCCCGCGTCATCTCCACATGCCCATATGGCAGGTATCACGAGGGGCGTTCGCACGTCCCGCCCGCTGAGAAGGCCGATGCTGCCGGCTGGGCCGCTGCGCTGCCTGCTCCGCGTTTCGCCGTACGTCACGCCGACGGGTGACGCAAGCAGGGCCGGGGGCCCCGGGAAGGGGTGCGGGTGCTGGCATGCGACCTAGTTCCAGGCTGCCCAGGTTTGTTTGGTGAGGAACGTGCGATCGAGCGACGGAGGGAGCAGAGCGAATCACTGCGAGTCAGGAGTGAATCCCATGCACTGGCTCTGCTTTCAGAGGGAAGTAACAGGGCAAAATGAAAGCGCAGTGTCTCTGCTTCGGAGTCCTACAGTGCTAAGGGTAGGGATTTGTATCCTTCTCCTGCAAAAATCAAGGAGCTGTGAAGCTTGGATGAGGCAAAAGGTGACCCAGATGGAAGCCACAAGGAAAGGAGAAGGAGTATAAATTCAATGAAGATGCATAGCCCAAGTTCACCGTGTCATTAAACCTGCCAAAACCTGAGCAAAAGAGAAAACCTTCCAATTCAGAACTGCGTGCACTGAAATGCACAGCACCAGGGGACAGAGCTACCTTGCCATGCACGCTCAGGCCAACCCAGAGCTGCATTTTGGATGCTTACCGGCCCCCAGCTCTTTCCCTGCCACCGCCCCTGCTACCTCCCCTCCGCGCAGAGAGGAGCAGAGGTGCTGACTTAGCACGGCTCCCGGCACAGCCGGCATGGGCTGAGGCATCCTTGGCTTTCTCGTCACCGGACGCTTCCGCTGTATCTTAGAGCAACTCCTCCAAAGGAGGGGAGGGCAGCAGTCTGGCACAACGCTGGTCGGTACTACATGGCAAGCGCATGCTGCTTACGTGGCCACAACCAAACAAACCAAGAACAAAACCAACCCCCCCCCCCCCGCCCAAAAAAAAAACCATCCCATTCCCTCTGCCGACCACAGGAATTTCCCCAGTTCTGATTTTTGGCAGCTCCTTGGTGTCTGTGCCCCTTACAGTATCATTTGAGGGAAATTATTGTTTAAATAATAGAGGGAAGAGAAAGCTTTTTCAATGCGAAAAGCAGACGACTTAATTGCATGGAGCTGTTTTCATAGCAGGTGTTGTGTGGTTACGTGAGTTTTACTCCAGCACAGCCAGGAATTCTCTTCTCCAGTTATCTACAAATCAGGGCTGGAGAGAGAAGAAGAAAGGGCTGTAAGCTGGGCACAGGGCTTGAAGGCAAAGAGGAGAAAAAACAAGAAAAAAAACCCACCCACAGCTTCAGACCACTGCAGGAGGGAAAGCGAAGCCCTCCAAAGCAAGGAGGTGGGGAGGGAAAGGGAAAGGGAAAGGGAAGAGGGGGATCCAGACCCGATTATGGCAGCAGGAAACAGTTGGGGGTTTTTTCCCCCTCCTTCCCCAGCATTCATCTGGATACAAATAATTAGGAGTGAGGTGCGAGTCCAAGAGGCCAGCGATGGGGAAATTTGCTAAACTAGAAGCAGAAGATGATCCAGTTTGGACAAGAGGCTTCGGCAGAGGGAAACTGGGAGGAAGAAAAGCAGTTTGGAAACTTGTGTGGAGAAGACAGCAGCAGGATTTAGCAACCCTAAGGAATGGGAAGGGGGATGGGTAAGGAGAGGGGAGTTAAAAACAACAAGAGTTGCAAGCCATGTTTCATGGCACTAATTCAGCCAAGAAACAGACTCAAATGGATGTAAACAATGGACTATTCATTAGGGGGTTCATTCCCTGCCACCGAGCAAACTATTGTCTAGAAGTTTTAAATACTCCCTTCACACACAGGCTAAATTACAGAAAATGCGAAGCATTATCAGATAATCCCAACGCCTTTCCTCCGAATCACTGCCCTCAAGCAGCCGCCCTGCCCTGCAGGCTCTTCTTACAACCACCTGCAGACGCGTGCGTTCACGTTCAGGAAAATAAATGATTATGACCCCAATGCAGCAGTTCTGTAGGGGCCTGGGAGTAAAAACCACACTGAAAACATCTGAACAGTGCACATAAGGCTTTTGAAGCTCAAAACGCGGTTCTGCTCTTGACTGTTCTGCCTCTCTCTCGCTCACGTTTAAAGCAAGCGCTGGGGGCTGCCCCACGGCTTGCAGAATCCCAGGCGAGGCAAGCATGGTGCCTGATGCTTGCTACGCAGTTAAGATCAGGCTTTTGGCTTATAAGCCAAGCTCTGCTGGTGCAGAAATCATCCAAAAGCAGCACAGAGGAGTTCCGATGGTGCCTTTTCCATCTGGCTGTTAGGACGCAAGCCGCACGCATCGAGGGTCAGAGCAGGAGCTGCAGCAGCTGGCCTGAATTCACAGGCAGCTCTGCTGCCCTCGAGGGAGTAAAGGATGGGCAGTGGCTAAGGGCAGAGCACTAGCGATATCCCTTCCTGAGCACATGATGGGGCATCCTCGTAGCCTCCGTTCACCTCTGGCTCTCAAAGGCAGGCTTGGCTTCCCTTTCCCTCACCTACACAAAGGCACCTGCATAAAGGACCTTTCATGGTTTGCCCTTCCCGTGTGTGCACCAAAGGCTCTAAAGGCCCATCTTGTCCGCAGCCCTGGGGAGCAGAGGCTGTACAGCCTCCCTCAGCATCTCAGACGCCTGGCAGGACAGGACCTGTCTTGCAGCAGTGCAGCCAGCCTGGCTGCCGGGAGAAAGCTCTGACCAGAGGTTTTCTCACAGCATTTCTCCCCTTCGCCCAGGCCCAGAGCTGCACAAGCGCAGTGCTCCTACCAAGAGCTATGCGTACAACAGGACTTGGACACCCGTCAGGTTCCTACTAAACTTCTTAAAACTCTGACTCCTTGAGCTGGAGGCTTGTGGAAAGGAGGGAGAGGAGAAAGAAGTCTTTTCTTATCCTTAGTCTCAGGCATATGGGTAACAGCAAAGCACCTAATTCTGTTTTGCTTGTGATGCAGAAGTGCTGCATGTTTCCCTAAGCCCCGGGAGCACACAAGCAACGTGCAGCCCACGCCGGTGGGGGAAAATCAGCCTGCAAAAGCAGCAGAAGGAGGGAAAGAGCTCAGCAATTTTAATTTAATTTGCGTTTTAATATTGCATGGATGTTCTTTGTTCATGTTACATAGCGCACACAACAAATTCGTGTCCACCGTGCAGTCAAAAGTAAAGAGCGATAAGCTGGAAGGATGCAGATTGATCTACACTTCCCCTCCTACTCCCCAGTACGTTTATTTGCTTCACAATTAGGGTTCACGTACTGCAGAGCGTGTTAATACCGTGCTCGTGCACTGATAACGGCTGCAGGTTACAGACACCTTCGTGACTGCCACAAGCAGCCGCAGGAAGCAAAACGCCGGTGTACAACATTAAAATTCCCCTTTCAGCTCTCTGAAAATCCCCTGTGCAAGGTGGCCTTTGGGGCTGTAGGAGACGAGTCCCAGAGCTTCTGGGGCTCTGTAAGTGCTTAACTTTTAATCTAAACTTTCAGTGCGAAAGGGAACCCAATTTCTACCTCTTTTCATGGCAAAGATAGCCACCAAAATGTGAAGTGAAGGTTGGCCAGAAAAACCTGAGGAAGCAGAGAGAGAGGGAGCTGCAAATCACATGCAGTCTCCAGCCTACGGGTGACAGTCACACTTAAACAAGGAAATCAAATGTCAGTCCACTACTACCCTTTCCAAAACGAATCTCTCGACCGACTCCCAGGAAGGTGCAGCTTCAAAGGCAGAGCGCGAGGGCCTGCGCCCGGGAACGGGCACCTGCAGAAAACGCGCACGAGGAAACCACCCCGGCTTGCTCTCCTCCTTCCTCAGCGTCCTTCCCATCAGGCGTTTTTCACAGGGCTACAGCAGAGAGGAAGGAGCAGGAGATACCGGGCTGGGGGGAAGGTGGCAAGAAGTCGCCTTTCCCACGAGCTCTCCCGGGGGGAGCGGCAGGGGAGCTGGTCGCCCATCTCGCACAGCCAGCCAAGCGCAGCTCAGGGCCAAAAAGGAGTAACACGGGGACGACAGGGAAAGGTGACAAAGAAAACCAGCAGGCAGCGAAAAGACCAAAGCAAACGCATAAGGAAAACAGAGGTGATTCAAGCCTGTAGGATGAAGAGCCTTGAGAAGGCTCTGTTATCAGGTGGGACAACCTCCAGGAAAGGCCCAAACTCACGCATGCCCCAGTCTAAAAATCAAAGAGAAAGAAAAAACACAATTTCAGGGGAGGGAAGAAAATGAAGGGTTGAACAAAGCATCAAAACAGAGAAGAGAATGAACTTTGTCTGAGGAAAAACCGTGGTCTGGAAAGCACCAGCAGGGAAATAAATGATAGTAAGGGAAGGAAGAAAAAAAAAGGTAATGAGAAGGGGAAAAACATACAATACAGCATTTTGGCCTTGCTTTACACAGTTGTGATCTCTGCTCAAGTTCACCTCTAACTTCAGAGAGTCAAATCTCCATTTTAGTAGAGACTATCCAGGTTTGAATTAGCAGCCCCAAAGATGACACTCTGCCACCACCTCTAACCAGCCTTCTCCCACAACCGAGGACATACCACACCTCTAGCAGACTCAGGTTGAAAGCCAAAACAGTACCAGTAATAGTATCAACTCCTGGCTGAGTCACATTTTCATTTTAAGCTGTACACATTATCCATTCAAGGTATTTCATTTGAAAATTGTTTTTGTTGAAACTCACCGGGTTTTTTTTTTTAGTAGCTCAGATGAGCAGGAACAACATTTCCTGTTCTACGGATAAGATGCTTTTTACAGCATTACGGAGTTTCTTCTTCCTCTTCCCAGCCCTCTCACACACCTATTGGTGGGAACTTTCCTTGCAAACACTGTGCTTCAAGGACGGACTTAAAGAAGAGATGAACTATTTCCCTTACATCATTTTAACACGGACCCGGGGGCTGACGAAAGTGGTTGTATGGAGGTACTGTGTGAGCAGACGGAGCTGCAACCAAAGGTCTTCACTCTTTCTCTTGTAATTCGATACCTGGCTTTAGTGATCCCTCCAGCTCTTGAATTAGGAATGGAAAATATGAGAGCTCTCTTTCACAGCAAAGGTTTAGAGACGAAGGAAAAGACATCTCTGGGCTACTTGCAAATGCTATTTGCTTTACACTGGACTTTAACACCGGACAAGAACAACGCGTGTAGGCTCTGTGTACCCACACGTACTTCTGGGCTGCAAAGCACCGCTCCATCCTGTCAAAGCTGGTCGCCTGAAGCCTGAATTGCTGCTTTTTTAAAGCCAGTCCCTTTACTTTGTACCTCTCGGCTCAAGTTGCTGTGGGTGCAAATAACAACATTTAAAAGCAAGCAGCTACCACTAGCTGCTCGGGGAATTAGACATTAAAAATGCCAATAGCTGCTTTCTGCATAACTGCAGTTTGTTGCAGGAGTAAAACGGGAAGCTAGGCTGAACTCTTTATAGAAACACTGTCCCCAGTCATCGCGCTTATCTTCCAAGCCCTCTGGAAAAGGTTTTCAAAGCATCACCCTAGTTATTTACCTTGTTATGGGCTCTCTGCCGCACAACTGGCCAATTTCAGATCCCAAAACAGAGAATGAGAAACCCCATCCAAAGAGCCTACCCGCTGCCGTTTGCAGTGTAACCGCTCGAGCTATCACGGGCTGCCCTCGCACACCGGGGCCGGGGAGAGCAAACCCTTCTCGGCGAGCGCCGCGTCTCCGCGACACAGTGGCTGCGTTTGCCAAGACGCTTGCATCGCGTAACGTGCTGCGCGGCTTTTCACGGCAACACCGCCCCTAAGCCGGGGCTGTTTGACAGAGGCCCATCTTTAGCCTGTGCAGGATTCAGCTCCTGCCGCCCTTAGAGCCATCTGAAGATACCGGCAGGTAACATTAAAGATCCAGACGGAAACCGAGCTCATCTTTGCCTTCCTCCACCACAGCATAAGAGCGTTCACTTGTACGGCCTGGCTACAGGATTTGGAGAACGACGTGTTTAGTTGTGAGATGACTGCACGTGGATAGAGGCATACCTTCACCGGGATGGCGAGAAAAGAGCAGTGTGCAGCGCAAACTAAACAGCGTAAAAACACAGTGCGTTAAGCAGTACACTCTCTTAGACTGTCGGTTCCTGGGCTGAGGTTTGCAGAGATCTGGTGAGCTGCAGGATATTGGCTCTCCATCTTGCTTCCAGCTGCTTCTACAGATGTCCGGGCTCCTCCTTGCCAAGAAGAGCTAGGAGGCTAGTGAAAGCAGCTGGAAGAGAAGGAGGCGGAGGAGGAGTCGGGCTCGCTGCCTCTGGGGAGAGCATGAAGAGGAGGAGAGGGAAGCAGGCACTGCCCACACGTGCTCCACAACTTTGGCTGGAGGCACTGACCACTAGGAAAAGGCGTAATGTCCGGGAAAAGGAGAATGAAACATTAGACAGCATTTTTTTTCTTCCCTTTTCTTTTTTTTTTTTTTTTTTTTTTTCTTTTTTTAAAGGGAGCTAGGAGAGAATCAGGTCACTGGGCAGCATCTCTGCAAGGGGCTGGCAGTAAGGAGGACAGACTCAGCAAAGAGCTGACAAGGAGGGGGAGAGAGGCAGAGAGGGAGAAATAAAGTGTTCAGATATTAGCGGTGTATGCAAGAGAATCACCGAGCAGATGGGAGGAGGGAAGAAGAAATGATTAATAGAGAGTGTGAGGCCCTTCCCCCTCCCTCGAGCAGGACTAATCACGTGGAAGACAGCTAAAATGTTACTTCCTAATATTGCTTCGCTGCAGTAGTTGCCACATGATGAAGGAGAGCGAGCCTGTCCCCAAGACTAAAATCCTCCTAGATACAGAAGCGACCCCCTGCAGCCATCCCACCACCACCTTTTGACTGCCGGTGCTGAAGGGCTGTCTGTCAGGATGCATCTGTCTCCGCTGTCACGGCCTGGGAGCTTTTATCCGTGTGCTCTCACCACCAAGCCCTGCAGTAGGTCTAAAGCAGCATTCCTGCTTTCGCTCTGGTCACCCTAAAAGCCCTTGTGCCCTGCCTTCGGACTCCCCAGGGAAAACGACTGGCTTTCCTCTGCAAGCCAAAGCCAAATGTTAAACCTGCCCCACATCAGCAGCCTGTTCCCAAGGGAAATGCAAAACGACTTATTCCCTCCTTTTTGCAGCTACCTTTTGCATGCAAGAGGATTGTTATCGTGGCTCTCCCTCCCCCTCACTTTTCCCTTCTATGGACTAAGCAACCCCAGCGCCTTCGTTTTCTCATGGGTCACATCTGCTAAATCTCTGATCAGGCCTGCTGTTTTCCCCCAGACCATCTTTAACAGGCTCACATTGGGGTTGCTTTGCTGTTTTTGAAGGCTGTGAGCCCAAAACTGATTCAAGACTCCAGCTTTGACCTCACCAGCACCGAGCCGAGTGGAAGGAGCACTGAACCCTCTTGCTTGCAAGCCCCAGCTCGCCTTTTCGCAGCTGTGCAACCCTGGTGACTCCTGTTCAGCCCCGAAGCCACCAGGCCCTCCAGCCCCTTGCTGCAGGGCTGCTACCGGGTCAGCCATCTCCCGTTTTGTGTTTGGGCAGTCCATTCTTCCCGTGCACGTGTAAAACTTGGGGCTTGTCCTTTACTGAATCGCCTCTTGTTTTTTCTAGGTGGTTTCTCTCATTTGTCAAGAAAATTTTGAAGGCTAACAGTGTTCTCCAGAGAGGTCACAGCTCCTCCCAGGTTGGTATCATTTGCAAGTGCAATTAGCGCCTGCAGCTGAACCCCCCACCATTGAGCACATCGCCTAGGGAGGACGCACAGGAGTCGACCACTGCGGACACAGACCGGGCCCAGCCTATTCCCGACTTCACAGAGCACAACTGCCAGTCCCTGGCATCGCCCTGGAAGTAACCAGGCAGCCGGGATGAAGCACGCAGGACAAGGGACTCGTGTCCAGGCAAAAACGCTCTGCTCGGAGTGGGCTGCTGTGCTCTGCTATGAGGCACAGTAACAATAATCCAGACCAAGTACCATGCTGCGATCCATCCCCGAGGGAGATGACCATATCTCACAGAAGAAGGTGCAAAAGCCTCAGCAAGACAGAGATGAAGGGGAGCATTTGCCAGATCATCCCACCGTGAGGTCCCTGCTGAGGAACAGGCAGGCTCCTCTGCTGGAAGCGAGCCTGCCCCATCCTCAAAACTTCCCCTCCTTTCACCAGCAAGTGTCACTCCTCCTGTGGCAAGTGCCAGACACTTAAACCCACACAGGACATCATCTCTAGAGCTCTGACACCACACTGTGATGACAGGCATCTTTAGACAGAGACAAGGTGCGCAAAAATCAACTGGTGCCTGAAGTCGAGGAGGCAGAGGCGTGCTGTCCTCAGCAGAAGGATGACCCACTCTCATTCTCCAGGAAAACCGGGAACTTTGCCATGCTCATGTCAGACAACAGCACTGGGAAGACAGGACTTGAGGGCATTTCGCACGCAAATTCCCCCCAGCCCTCCTCTACACACACCCCTGGGGCCAGAGCAGCAAAAATGCCCTGGGCTGCAACAGTGTCTGGTCTCCACCCACAGCTCCTGGACAACATGGTAGAAGGACTCCGATCCCAAGCAGTGCTCAGGGCAGCAGATTACAGGTGTCCTATGGGGCGATGTTTATTAATCTTACAGCACACAGCACTGGCTATACATCCCATCAACTGCCCACTGTTTAAATAAATTAGTTTTCTTAAGAACAGCAGCATGCTGGGACCAGTTATAAACACACCTCACTCCAAAATCCACCTGATCCCTCCCCTAGACAGGCAGCTGAAGAGGCTTCGACTTTGTGCTGGGGAAAAACAGTGCTCAAAATTTGATGTGTTCTTTCACTCCCAGTGTCTGCGCTTAACTGGAGGGGGGGGGGGAAAGCCTGTGTCTGCTTTTCGTGGTTAGCATCAGCAGGCGTACGGGAGAAGGCCAAAGGCCAGCAAGGCAAGGAAATCCCAGGTCACTGGATCTTAGGGACTTCAGCAGAAGGGCAGGTGGCCACAACAGCAGTGCAGACCACAGCTTTCTCCTTATGAATAAAAAACTGGAGAGAGCAGGTATATGCCAGCAAGATTGCCAGGAGATTATGATAATCACCTGTGCTGCAAGTCCAGTCTTCCCATCAGAGAGTTTCAGCCCCGCAATGACCAGCTCCTACATCGAGGCCAGATGCCACCACCACTGTAGAGCTAACGCTGCCCGCTGCGATCGATAAGGTGACAGGCCATACAGACTCCGTGAGCGGGCCACTTTTGAAACCATCAGAATGTATTTCATCTATTCCTTTATGCTAGATCATTTAAAAATCACTGCAGGAGAATGCGGTAGAGAAAAACTAAGATTTTTGTTTGTTCTTATTTAGCGTAGAGCAGCATCACCAAATTAAGTTTACACAGTTTGGGAAGGAAAAGAAAAGTTTAATAATGTTCCTCAACTTATGAGGACTTCTTTTTTAGGTAGAACAAAGCTGGGTAGTTTTCCTAGCTCTGCACACCATCTAAATCCCCCGATCAGCAAGATTTACTGCCTTCGGAAGTGCTGGGTGGGGTGCTCCGGCAGAACTGGACCACTGCTGCAGCAGGATTTAAAATAAAAGTGATGTCAGGAAATGGGTGGGGGTAGGGAAGGGGAGAACAGCGAACGACACAGCCCACGATCAGGAAACGCACTTGGCAAGATGTGTGGAAAACCGGAGGTATACAGGAGTAAAGCTCCACGGAGCAGCGCTCGGGCTGCTCCCACCGCTAATCTGTTCCCGTTATCGGAGCTCAAAGAAAAGAGGACAGTTGCCAGCTCTGGAGAAGCGGGAACGGTGCCAGCTGACGACACGCGGTGATAGGCAGTCGCTGGGGTCTGGGTGAGGCCCGCTATCATGTGATGTGCATTTGATAGCGAGGGAACAGGGGAGGAAAACACCAACTAAAAAAAGCACCTACCGTCAATTTATTTAATAAAGGCAAGAAGGATGCAGCAGGAAGAAAAAAAGCATCCTGCAGCTGTCCATCAGCTCCAGTGGATTGCTACAACAGAGGTTGCTTTTGCAGAGAAAGCAAAAACCAGGAGACTTCGCAGCAGCAAGCAGATCAGGCACCACCACCCTTAGCCAGATGCAGCTCAAGTCATGCGTCCCTTCAGGGGGGGAATCTGTTGACACAGAAGCAGAGTAGCAACGCGTTTTCACACCTGCAGAGCAGCCAGAAAAGCCCTGGACCAGCACCAGGAGACACAGCAGTCACGCCAGGGAGTCTCGGGAAGCAGATAACCAGCACCGCACCTTTGCAGGCTGCAAGTGTAACACAGGCCAAAGCGATCAGAGCCTCGGGGCGGAGAGGACTGCATGTAGCAGGATGCTCTCGGACACACATGCTGCAGCAGCTTGCTGGGGAGCGTGCTTTTCTTGTTGCTGCACCGCGGAGTTACCGAAAAACAAGCAACCTCAAGAAGTACAGGGGTTCCCAAGCTGGGAACACGGCAGCGGCAGGACGCGACTGTTGCTGCCGTCCCCTCCCCGAGTTGAGAGATTCGCTGGGTCCCGGTACTGCGCCCTGCTCTACCTGAACACACGCGTGCATGGACACACAAATCTGGGCCATATATCTTAGAAGCGAGACAGATAAGGCAGAGGCATGGAGAAAGGGAATATTACCACTGGGAATTCAACAAAGGTACTAGGTAAATTGTTCAAAACAGCAAAGGGAACATGTAGAAGGGCTCGGCATTGAACTCTGGTCTCCCGAGTCCCCGTCCCATCCCGCACACCCCCTGCTTTCCTCTCCCTTGTTCCTGGCTGTTAGATGAAGAGTTCTTCCAGGAAGACACCTGCTTCGGAGGGTTTTTGAAAATTATCCTGCAAAGCACTTAAACTACTGGGCACTAGAAGCATTAACCAACAAGTTTTCGCCTCCAAAAGAAGCCATGAAACCCAAATTAAAAAAAAAAAAAAAAAATCAACACCGCTTTAAAAGTCAAAAAAAAAGATATTAGCTTAGTATAATAATGACAAATTTGGGGCAGCAGAGAAAAGCTAGAAGTGCATCTAACATAGAAGAGAGTTAAAACAAGCACATCTCAAAAGAGGGTAATTCAGAGAGATGAAAATCTTTGCAAAATCATCAATATTTGCACAACATTTTGTAGTCATAAAGCATTAGGTACCAAGCAATAACAATCAGGTCTTCAGTTTAAGAGCACCTTGGCCTGGAAAGATATTTTTGTTGGCACCAACTGGTTTTCGATGAACAAACAGGAGCGCAAGAGGCACACATGGTTCTGCGCCACAAACTCAAAGCTACAAGTTGGCAACATCTAAGAGCTCGACCAAGTTGGAGGCGAGACGATCACAGGCAGAAGTTTTACATAGTAGGTCTGGCTTTTCACCAAGGAACATATCCAAAAAAAAAAAAAAAAAAAAAAAAAAAAAGCACTGAGGTTATGCATCCCTTGGAGCACCCTAATCAGTATGCCAAAAGGTTGTATTTCTAATGCACAGCACCCCAAAACCTGAACTGTTTTGGTTACTGCCTTTCACTACCACATAGCTGCTCCCAGAACACGCAGGGCTGAGCCTCATTGCTTTATTCTGCTGCACAAAACACATTTTGGTGCTTCCTTCCTCCACTATACTTGCATAGAGAATTGGAAGCTTTACTTTCCACGGCTGTTTTTTCTCACGCACTCACACACACCCCTAAGTAGGGAGGGCCCAGGTAACGCGTAGCTGTGGGTACTTGTTGATAAGCCCTAGAAATACCCCATTCCAGTTCCACCATCCTAGGCAGCTATCCAGCATGCTCACAGGACAGCCCAGTTCTGCACGCTAATGACAGATATCACTTATGGTTTGGCAATCTAACATCAGGCAGGCAGATGATTTAACAACACTTATCCGACTTTCCGAGAGAGAGAAAATCCTTGGATATGCTTAGTAAAAATGCAGCTAACGTTGGGATTGCATTCTCTTTGAGACTGTTTAATTAGACCGTGAGTCACAAACAATACAACAATTCGCACTGCAGTGTGGCGAGAACCAGGCTTCAGCAGCAACTGCAAGATAGTGGTGGGGTTTGGTGCCTTGGCCTAGAGGAATCCCTTTTTCCCCACTGATCCAAAGGGGTCAAAATTAGAGGCGCAAAATCAGTCAGTTGTGGCTGTCTGCGTGGTGCTTGGAAAGCGATTGCTGGCACTAAGCACAACCCTCCCTGTGTACGCTGTCTCTGCCATGTGAAACCAGTAGAGTCACTACCTGAAACTAGAATCACCAGTTTGTTTTAATTTTGTATGTCTAGTTATTGGTGATTCTCTCTCTTTAGGTGTCTGTGCTCCTGCTTAATTATCCCAAGTCTCTGCCTTTGGGCGGTGGCAACTCTTACAGTCACACACCCATCTCTTCAGTTATGTGAAGGAAACCATCTTCTACCCCCCCTAAACACTGAGCAAGTCTAAATCCTTGAAAAAGGGGTTGTAGGTGAGATGGACTCCATGAGAGCCAGTGGCAGCTGACTCTCCAGGGCCTGCATTTCATACGAATTGCTCAGTTCACATCCCAAACCACCATAATCTCACTGGAGTAACATGCATGTTTCAATGGCCGGGAGCTTCGAGAGCTGCACTGACTTCAGCAGCATTAAAAATACTGGACTTTTTCTTTGCCTTGCAATTTGAGATATCTCCAGATCTGGACAGAAAGCTTCTGAGTTTTCACTTGGTTTAGTTTTGAACTCATGTACAGACATTGAATTTAGTGTCATTTAGACCTAACTTCTCTATCCCAGGCTCATTCAAATCATTGCTGAAACTGGCCCAATCCCCCAGGAAATGTTAAGGTAATGGGAAAAAAAAAAAAATCTATGAGAAAGAAAACCTGAAGTCAAACTGGTCTTGACCAGTTAGTTTCTGGAACACAAGATGTTCCTGAGTACTCTTCTTATTTTTTTGTATAAACAACCACACAAAACCAATGTTTTAAGAGCATGCACTTCAAGTGGGAACACACACTAAAAATACTTCTGTGCTTATGTATACCCTAACACAAAGGGTCACGTTATACCTTCATTTACACCCCAAACTAAACCAACTACTAACCCAAGCCATCAGCACTGCCTGATTGTAACCAGGGAAAAATTGTGATTCATCATGCAGATTCAGATCAGCTGAAAAAAGCTGAAATGTGAACTGTTAGGGAGCGGCAGCTCAGGGAACCAGGCTGCAACTACACACCATCATAACGCTTGTTTGACTGCAGCCCAAACCAAAATAACCGACATCCAAAGACACCCTCCTTCCCTGACAACCTACACAACACATCCTTGCTTTCCTTTGGTGAGCTCAGAGGTGCTTTCTGTCCCAGGAAGCTTTTTGGTGTAGCATTCACCAAAAATCTCGCTAAAAGTATAAAAATCATCAGCAACCACAGCAAGAACCAAGTCAGAGACTAAGCTCTTTGCATCCCTCCAGAATGAGTTCACTTCAATTTCAGGCTGAATGATCCTGTCAGAAAACCAGGAGGATATTCTGCCCACATTCATACCCATCCTGAGTAAGGAGAGGGCTTTGGAAACCATGCTTAATTAAGGAGTTTTTGCTAGGTTTTTGTTTTTTCTGATCATGGGTTGGTTTTCAAGCTACTGTTAAATATGCTTTACTGATAATAGATGAAAAGAGAAAGGCATGAATGTTTTGGCTTCAGCGTTCATTAAGAACACATACAGCATACATAAGGCCTCTTGCTCATTGCTATAATCAGTGTCAGACCCTTACACTTTAATGCCTGCAGCCATACCACCTTTAGCAGTGATCTAGGCAGCTCTTGCAAGCGAAGCAAGGTCAGGCTGGGTCAATACCCGGAGGAGAGGGCCCCAGGGAAAAATCCGAGTGCCGCAGATACTGGAACTGGTAGGGATGTAGCAGCAGGGCTCGTCTCTCTCATGGATTGCCTACACAGGGGGAAGCTGCTGTATGGGCATCTGGGTGTGTATCCGCAGCACAGCTGCATCCTAACAGCCCTCTGCCTGGGTGTTGAAGGAGGCGTAACATGCCTTTCTGCAACACAGGTGATTGCATTTTCAAAGCAGGTACCACTCTATCCATGCGGGAGGTTAAAGCAGAGCACCTGATATAATTGCCTTGCATACTCCACGCCTTGGCTTGCTAACTGCCCTATGAGCAAGCCTGAGTCAGTAACAGGGAGCCAAAAAAAACGAGCAGGCTTTCATAGTTCAAGAAAAAAAAATAGCATGCATTTTGCATGGAAATAAAAATGTCTCAATCAGCCAATTGTTAAAACCCTCATGTCCTCCTCAGCTCTCATTTGGGTTACCTTAAATTCTTCGTAGTTTCTACTGGATGCAGCGGAGTTTTCCTGCTTCCGGTGCTAATGCCTCGTGTGTCATCGTGCTGCCGAGCAGCTGCCGCGTTCCAGCCCGTGCTAGGCTGCGTATCAGCGAGGGGGAAACGGCTCCTGCATGCAAATGCTATCGGTTGCAAAGTGCATCCGAAGCTTTTCTGATTAACTCTATTAGAAGTACGTGCTGCTGAGCTACTTCTCTTAGCGTTATAACACAATGATAGGGGGAAAGTGTCTGAAAAAGCATAGAAACACTTCCTCAGCGTTTATTTGTGAACAAGCTCCAAAACCCTTTGGAAAAGTTTATGGGAACCTTTGGTATCAGCTAGTAATGTGATTGTTTTTGTAAGCCTGTGGAGTACACATGGCAATCCCTGTACCCCCTGTAAATTTCACCTGACTGCTGCTGGTATAAACTGTGAGGGATGTGTTTTGCAAAGAACTTTGCGATCATTGCAGTGAAGAAAGGAAGCTGCAAGAGTCAGATGAGGAAAATCCCTCAAACTCCTGAATACCTGCCCCTCGGAGCCAAAATGATCCCACAGTCATGCAGCTTTAATAACAGGACTTCCTCAGGGATGCAGTATTAACCGTTTTAGAGGAAGCGTTTGAAGAGAAGCTGTATTAGCAACTGGGTTTCTAATCTTTTCACTTTCGGCTACTTAGAGGTATTTGGAGATGCTCTTAAAGGAGGCAAAGTGCCCATGCTTAGCAGTCTGCAGGGGGGCAAGGTTTGGGAGGAGACATACTCAGTGACGCTTTCATTAATACTTTCAGCAGATAAAGCTCAGATTTTCATTTTATCAATTAGCATTTTCAACTTCTCAGTGCCCTGGGTTGTTTTTCATAGTAAGAACAGTGCCTCCGACAGAGTGCAGTGTAAAAACCAGAAGAATTAACAAAACAAGCCCCAAAACACACACGCTCCCAAGTTTCATTTTCCACCAATCTTGCAAGAAGCAGTCCTTCAGAAACTCAGCCTTCTAAAAAACATACGTGAAAATGGAGGGGACAGGAACAGAAAGCAAAAGCAAACCACAAAAGTCCTTTTCTGCTGCGGCTGCCTGCAGCCTCCAGAAGCACGGCCACACGCCCTCCGTGTGCACGCAGAAGGCAGAAACAACTAAATTATTGTACGAGGCTGATCGGCGCGAAGGACAGGGTAAGCACAATTTCAGGCTGCCCCTTGATGTTACTACAAGAAAATCGCCAGATAAATCATTACGAGTAACTTTAAAGTTTCTCACATCAGGAAATTGCACATAAAATAACTTCAGGAACTCCTAAAATAAACAGAGCTGAAGCAGAGCGTTGCATTACGGGCTATTTTTCCTCAGTGTATCACGGGCACTGCACAACCTCAGAGCGAGCATTAAGAGCACGACTTGTTTGGGGGCTGACAAGTCTGAGCTAAATTTTACTCTTAGACGTACCTCAGTGTTTTCCATTGACTTCACGTGTGTGACAGACCAAATCCCCAAATCTTCCTTCCGATTTTCTTTTTAATTCAAGAAAAAGAAAATAAGCAAACAGCCAATCAGCCTTAGGAGGCAGCTGAGAAACCTCTGCCTTACTTAAAAAACCCAACAACATAAAACAAAACGCTTCTTGTCCCTTCCATCCAAAGTAAAATCTGGCCAATTCTGGAGCAAACAACTACCAAACAAATAAAGCAGGGTCTACATCTGCCTTTGCAGTCTGCTCATTTTCTCATGATTTTTGCAAACACTATATCCCCATTAAAATATATACAGATATACTTTCCCTCCCAGTAGCTGTGGAAAATACTCCCACCATCACGGAAACCTTATAGAGAAAAAACAACAACAGAAAAAGTTAGTGACTCACAAGATGTTGCTGAAACACAGAAAAGCTAGAAAACGGATTGTGAAAGAAAAGGGTTTTCTGTAATACCCATCATTTATAGTAACTTTCTGAGTTAAACAAAGTTAATAGAAAATGTTTTCAGATCCACATGTTGATCTGCTTATCCCTCTTGGGTGTTTTGTTTAAAATAACATTCATTATTAAAAAATAAAAAAAATAAGAAGTGCAAGTGAGGGCCTAAGAAGTTAGCACCCGGCGAGCTGTGTGGCCGTGCAGGTCCTGGCCAAGGTGCGAAGCCAGACCTGGGAATTGTTCTTGGCTTTTTAAGTTTAGACAGAGCTGGTGCAAGTTGCAGAGCTGTTATTCTGCTCCTTCGCTTTGCAAGAGGGTCTTAAAAAACAAGAAAACCTGAGTGCCCAGTAGCTCCTGGGGACTCTCCTCTAGCTCATTAAACCGACTTACACTAGTGCTGTAGCAGACAGAACAGGTCAGGGAGCAGCTCTGGCCTTACAAAGCACCGGTGATCAGTGCTGGTGAGAAACCCTCCTTCCAGCTCTCCTCCTTGCCCAGAGGAGTTTGCGCAGTCTGCTCCCCCCTCGCACAGCAATCGCGCGCGGAGACAAGCCATCCGCATGGCGAGTCTCTACTACCAGGAAAGTTTCCACCATTACAGAAGCACAGAAGGCCAAAACCGTGCCGTGTTGCCAACACAGACTTCACCAGGATTCACGCCATAGGTGATTGCTCCTCTGGGGAGAAGGGAACCAAAGCGGGTTTGGGGGGAGTGGGGAGGACGGGGTTTCGTTGCTTTAATAAGGTTGCAGCTCCCTGAGCCAAGTAATTAAGATCTCTAGCTTCATTCTTTTTTCTTTTAGTTTTTAGCCCTTTACATTATAGAGAAATCCTGGAAACGCCAAACTGCAAGGATTAAAAAATAATAATCAGAGGGCAAATGAAAGCATCCAGCATCGCTCCTTTAGAGGTCTTGCAACTTTACTTGGAAGGGACTGACCACAAGATTTTTCTGAACTGTTGTGGGATAATTCCTTTTGAGACACATAACAAAAATCGTACCAAAATTATACCTTGATAACAGATCAATCTCTTTGTGAACCTTTTTAGCATTATCTCAACAACACCAAAAGCAAATTCAAGATTTTTTAAAACTGGTTAAGCTTCCAACCATGATACTGTACCATATTATTGGATCTCTGGCCACATTAAAGTTAAGTTTAATATACTGCTTGATAAACGACGTGAACCATAACCTCAACAGCCACCCAATGAACTTCGTTAGGTGAAGAGCAGCGCGAAGCGGGGCGAGCTGTGGTGTCAGCCAGCCGGCCGTTCTGCAGCTCCGCAGCGAGGGGAAGCGTGCGGCAACGTGCTTCTGCCTTGGGGTTTAGGTCAGGGCTGGCGTGAGCGACCGGCTAACTCTCGCCACCGGCAGCGAGCGCGGGTGTTACCCTGCTCAGAGGCACAGGCAAAGGGCACAGCCCTTCCCACCAGCTCCTCCCCTGCTGTGAGCGCTTGCGGGCTGGTTGGACAAGAGAGACAGCGAAGGAAGGAGAAGAAAAGGAACAAAAAGGAACTTTCCTGCTGCACTGTCTCCTCCCACTCATGGCATAACAGATCTTCAGTGAGGCTGCAGCTGAGAGATTAACCGCCTTGGCTGGTTGCTGGTGCAGGTTCTGTATGGGGAAGTGCTGCTGGGGTTGTGACAAGCCCCACGCAACGCTCAGCGCTGCTGCAGTGAGCCTGGAGGAGATCCCAGCTCAGCTAAGTCTGCTGTAAGCCTTTTGCAGTCCTACAGGTCACGATTTCACCCTCCACAGACACGAGCCCGACCCCAGGAAAGGCAGGCAGGCTGGAGGTGGCACCGGCAGTCTGGCAGGGAGGAGGAGAGCAAGAGTTGACAAGTGGACCTAAGGCAACTCACTCTGAACATCCCGCACAGGAACGCTGCCTGTGTCACATCTGCTGGGAGGGCAGCTCAAGAGCCCGGCCCTTCTCCTGCCCACTGCCAACTCCACATCTGCACGGGGCCAAACCAGGTTTTGATGCTGGAGTTCCCTGGTGGCCCCGAAGCCTAAG